>NC_039363.1:133770358-134970358 GCF_003573695.1 Papaver somniferum | reverse complement strand
GTAACAGGTTACCCAAAAACAGGTAATTACCCACCACCTCAAACTTCATACCAACAAAATTACCATCAAACAAGATATCTAACACAAACTAGTAATAATTATCCACCACCACCTCCAGGTATATGGTATCCATACAGTACACCACCACAAGCCTATTACAACCCTAATCCATACCTAGCTACACTAGACCTACGATCCTCAATGCACTACTATCCTACACCATGTAATCATCGCCAGAATTTAAGTTTTCCTCATACAAACAATTTGGTAGTAAAAATATTTTAGAAATTTTTTATACTTTATAAATCGCATCAACATATAAATATGGGACACATACTTGAAGTATGTGGCCTCATCACATCGTAGCCCCACCATTAAGGAATTATTTCGTGGATTGCTAACTTCTCACGGATGATTTGCAGAAGTAGTTGATGTAGTTTCTTCAGCAAAGTGCCAAGACGTGAATACATTATTATGGATATGATTTGCAGAAGGAGTTGATGTAGTTTGTTTAACAAAGTGCCAATACGCGAATACATTACTATACCTGAGTAAAAACCGTATTTGTGATTGAACCTTAGTAGTTCAGAAGGACATCCAAATTCCTAAAGATGGTTACGTTGATTTGGAATAATCAAACGTGGGAATCCATTTTATACAACCATGGATGACCATCAAGTTGAATAAATTACCTCACTAAAATATTTTCAATAAAACCCAGTGGGAAAAAAATTGAAGAAGGATAAAGAGCACAATAACAACATTTTGAATGAAAATTCAATGTCGGTGAGATGTTGCCTCGTTAAAACCTTGTTAAGAAAACCAAATGGGAAAAAAACTTGAAACAAATGAAAACGAGTACAACTTTTTACGTATTTATGGATGTTAATTCAACTATATGAGTATTACAGGAAACATGCATCAAAACAAAATGTGTAGTTTATTTAATAGACAAGCTCTATGCGAGCATAATTTTAAAACTACGGACTAAGAAGAAAAAAATTATGCTGCTTAAACGTGGATTTTAGTGCTTTTAAGGACTCTTAAGATACCTATAAAGTTAATCTCATCAACTAATCTGGAATTTTGTATTTTGGACAAATAAAGAATTGTTAAACCTGATATAATTGAGTCAGATGACTGCCTGAATATAAATTGAATCCTCAAAAGACTACAAATTCAAATATGTTCCTCGACCATATCTCTTATATAAATGCAATATGAATTCCTCAAGAACTACCAATCCAAGTGCATCACACATGGAGAACAAAATATTACTAAACCGATCTTAGGATCTTAGCATACAACCCTCAAGTCGTTTAGAAGGATCGTATTTTTCTAGTTGTGCATTGTGAATAAAACGAATCTCTAATTTCATGCTTGGAAAATTTAAGGTGTAATCTTGGGTCCGGACTTGCGTCAATCAAGAAATTAATGTAATCTAATTTGGATTGTATGCCTACCAATGACATATGTCGACATTTTTCTGCAAAGGGGTTCAATAACCATCACCATTTATTGTTTCATTAGATACTTTTTGATGGTGGATTTTTGACAAAGAATTTTTTTTATAAAATCGCCTCTACCCAGCAGTAGAAACATATAAATATCTGAATTTTGTATGTCATTGACACGACATCATAAATATAGAGTTCGTATTTTTTTTTAATGTTTCAACAGAAAATTAAAATATAAAACTCTTGGTACAGGCAACCCATGCTGATTATGTAGCCTCTCTGAGAATATATACTGAGTCACACGATATAAATATTATATAATATTATACATTTATTAGAAAGGCTACAGGATAAGCATGGATTGCCTGTACCAAGGGTTTTATATTTTAATTTTCTTTTAGAACATGAAATAAAATAGAACGCCCGATTGGGGATATAAAAACCAATTGGGAGATATAGATTACTTCCCCCAACCAGTAGTGTTTGTTAAGGGTAATTTTTGGGTATGTAAATACTAAAATACCCTTCCCTTAAAATAAAAATTTAAAAACTTAAAATCAAAAAATAAAATCATATCCCCCATCTCCATCTTCACTTCTTATTAATCTCTTTTAGGGTTAGGGATTTGAAACCCAAATATTTCCCTTTCCCTTTCAAATTCTAAATTTTCCCTACTCCCTTTCAAATTTTCTTCTCCTTCTCGGTCGGCTCCTCACTTTGAAAACGATTTCTTTTTTTTTTACATTGGGAAGTGATGAAAACCATCCTGGCAGTGATAAAGACCATGCCGGAATTGATGAAGACCATGCCGGTAGTGATGAAGACATTTCAGTAGTGATGAAAACCATGCCGGTAGTGATGAAGCCCATGCCGGAAATAATTTTTTTACATCGCCGGAAGTGATGAAGACCATGTCGGCAAACGGTGCCGGCATGCTTGGTAACTAACATTCAATTCCGTAACTAAATGCCGGCATACTCGATAGAAATCTATCAATGTCGGTAGTCAAGTGAAAAAAAATTCAATTATATGGATACTTTACATCGTGTGCCAACATAGAAATTTAAGAAACATACTATGCTGGAAAATCGTGCCGGCATGCTCGAGAATTAACTAACTGTGCCGGCAGTGATGAAAACCAGAAAAAATTCAAAACAAAATAAGTTTTATTGCCGGCATGGACGTGAACGTGGTATGAATACCATGCCGGTATGGCTGCTTCCGGCATGGTATTCATACCACGTCCATGCCGGCACCGAGCTTTTTCAGCTGCAAAAATGGTGGATTCAAAGAAAAAAATTCAAATGTTCAACCTCTTAGCAACAATTCTCTCTTCACAATCATCCTCCATTTTCAGCAAAATAATTTCCCTCTCAAATTTTATTTCCTTCCTTCTACTCTCACCTCACTCAACCAAACACAAATAATAATACACACTAATCATTTATCAAATAATCTTAATAATTTACTAATTATTATTAATCATTAATCCTGATCAGTGAGGGGTAGATTAGAAATTACTTAAAATACTTAGATAAGGGGTGACCCTGATTTGATATTTGGATCCCGTTTTTATCCTTTTCCTATATCCCCCAATCGCGCGTTCAAATAAAATACTGTGATCTTGGGTCAGTGACATCTATATTCCAAACTCATCCTGTTGTGATCTTAAAATACTACTGGTGCTTGTTACAACATTTTCCGGATATTTTCCAACCATATAGAATATACATTCAGAACCATGTATGCACTGCTACATTCCTATGTCATGTTCTCGAATAAATATGATGCTCCTAGATAAATTGTCTACTAATATAAAGCGACTTTCGATACTCTAATGTTATATTATAAAATTTAATTCCTAGAAATTATTTTATACCTATCAGAATATATCACTGAATTTATAGCTTTTCTTAGCAAAATTCTATAAATTTACTGTGAATATTCGCTTTTTCAGGCATATGACTAACACCGGGCAGCCTCGAAATAACATGTATGTACATAGCACGAATGGTCTTAAGAGCATATCAAGGAAAGGTGGAAGGAGGAAAAAAAAGGAAAAGGAGTAGCAAGACCGAAACCGGCCGGACGGCCCAGATGGCCGGCCCCACCTTTTTTCTTCTTATATTTTTTATCATTATTATTCTTTTATTTAGGGTTTCTTATTCCTATCAAAATTCTCTTTGGTCCTCTTACCAAAATCTTGCCAGAGGGATAAAAATAATTCAAAATAACTTGAAATGGTCTGTTATTACCATGGCCAGTCCCGTCAACACCATAGCCGACTTGGTCAGACCCCTCTGCCATCCACTTGGTCGGTTTATCTGTCATTCACTTGGTCGGTCCCTCTGCCATCCTTTGGTTGGTCTTTCTGACATGTTAGGTTTTACTACCTAATATTTTAATTTAATACATATAAATTTAAGTAGGTTTGCCTACCTAATTTTTTGATGGCGCCTTGTCACCAATTTTTTTTGGTCTTGGTAACATTACCTTGATTGGTCTTGCTATCAAAGTTTATAATTTTAGTCTCTCTACTTTGATGCTCAAACAATTCGATACTAGTTCGGGATTAAATATTTTACAATTATTTCTAAATTAACATTAAATTGATATTTATATGAATTCCTGTCAATGCTTGACATACCTATATGTATATGTATAGGGCTCTGCTAGATATAGAAAGCTCATTAGACATATGTCTACCAATTTATTAAAACAATTCGAACATTATTGTTGTCTTGACTGACACTATAGTATGACAATACTACCTCTGCGTCTATGATATATTAAGCATCTCTGCTTGTTTCGGCAGATACTTTATGCTTTTATCACTAAAATAATAAGTCTTTACAAAGCATGGCTCACTACTTGAAATATGCTAGACTCACCAATATGATAGGACTAACTTTCACAGACTAGCTAGTTCAACCAATGTATCAAATAAATACACGTCTTATTTAGACTTAAATCTGCCGAGACATCAATTATGTCAGATATATTCACTAGGATTTTGGTATGGAATCATACACCACTTGCGGTGTAGAAATACACCCATGATGAGAAAATAACTAAGTCATGCTGGTAGTTGAAGGAGTAAATGGAGTGGTGGCCTTACCACCATCAAGTTTCTCTAATAAAGCGGAACTTGTTTCACCATAATTTTAATTTCTCTACTCTTCCCATCCTTTTCAACTGACACCACTTATGATATCAATGTATTCCACTACTATTGCTACAAATAGGTTCTTCAACCTATTGAGAAGTTATCTCAGTCATCTCAGCAATCTCTCAGAAATTTCTCGCCACGGAAGGTTTCTCTCAGTTCTAACACAGATAATTCCTCTTCATAGCAGTTCAACAAATCCTACTACTAGCATACAATTCCATTCACCTCAATACTTTATATACTTCCCTCACTAAGATCAACATTTCTCCTCCTTTGTGGCCGAAGCAAGACTGGAACCATCATTGCTTAGTTTAGGCCTGGATTATACAGATTGATCTCTAGAATTTTAAAGTATTTATACTGTATAATTTATTTCAAGACTCTGAAAAATTTCTCTCACATGCATCAGCCTACCCCGACCCCACCCACACGCACATACATTTCCCGTTTTCACAGTAATATTTTTTACGCCAAAATTAATTGGCGACCACATGGGAAATTAATCTTTCGGTTGCAAACTCAATTTCTCAAAAGTGGTTGATCTTAGATCAGGTTCAGTTACTAATCCTAATCTCAATATAGCGGTAGCACTAGAGGTTGGTGCTCCTGGTACCACTCCTCTCATTTCCAACATTTGCACTCCTGTACCACCTCTCCTGTTACCAACACTGGTACCACCAACACACGTCCTTCTGTCCGAGTCACTGAAGAAGTCAAGAATGACCAAGATCCTCCTACCATAGTCGACTCGATGCATATGTAAGAAGCTCTTTCTAGGACTCATGAAGATATGAAATAGATACTTACTTTTCTCAAGACTTTGACAGGAAAACTATCGTTGGAGAAGCATCACTGCCAAGAGGAACAAGCCAAGAATGCATTCATATCATCTGATAATCCTGACACCTCAAATGATCACGTTCGAGGGAATAAAGAAGCCCATGTTATCATGAATCCCATACCAGTAGGAAATCAACAGTCCAACTTCATTACCTATGAAGATTTGTAATGCCTCTTGGAAAGCTATGGAAAATAGATCTCATCATCTGTCCACCAGCATTAGCCTCCTTATCTTCCTGATGTACAAAGGGTCCCCTTCATAAGGGATACACCTCTCAAACGTTTTCACTTTACGATGGAACCGGAATGCCCCGGAATACATTTCACATTTTTTGGAGTCACTGGGGGAACACGAATACCATCACGTGCTTCGCCTTAAGAAATTCTCGAAGTCCCTCACATGGAGAGCACACAAGCGCCAATAAGTATCTCCAGTTGGGACGAGATGATTAACGCCTTCTATAGGAAATATTTCTTTTTGTCAGAGTAGATCACCTTATTTGACTTAGAGAGGATGTCCCAAATGAATAACGAACATCCCAACGACTGTTTAAAGAGGTTCAGAATCCAAGATTTGGATTTTCTTGTGTACCATGTATTATTGGAGAACTTATAATTCCAGAAATTTTCTGAACTCCACAAGGCTGCTAAAAGATCGGCTATTATTGCAGCTGCTCTGCTAGAAAGAGTCATACCCATCAAGATCGAGGAACCTCATGAAACTCGTAGAAACATACGTCTTATCAACAAGCAATATAACCTCCAACCTTATGTAAGTGTTGTAATTGAGGGGATCAAGAGGAAAGTCACCGCTCTAGAGATGCAAAAACCCTAAGCGTGCAACACCACCACCATCCCAAACTCCATCACCACAAGCACGAGTATCGCGAAGATCAAATCAAGTCTAAGTGACACCAACTCCGGCACAATGCCAACAAAAAAAACAAATGAGGGAAGTTCCAAGATTCCCTGATTTTCCTCTTCTCATGGAACAAGTGGTTGAACTATTAGAAGTATGGATACCAGATGGTGTTATCAAGTTACCTCCCGTCAGAAGAGCACCGACTGAACAGGGTATAGAGGACCCCAAGTACTGCAGGTTTCATAGGTTTGTTGATCACAATACAAGTGAATGTAATGTTTTGAGGCGCATCCTGGAGGAAAAGGTCGAATCAGGAGAACTACACTTGGGGACAGAATGAGTACACAAAAACCTTCATCCTGTTAGGAGTTTAACCATTTTTGGAGAACCTGTTAACTCGACAGTACAACCTCTAATGGAGCATCTATCAAAACCTCTCCTCATCTCTAAGGAGCAGTGGAAAGATATCTTCACTACTCTCAATTAAATCGTATCATGTTAACGTTTATCCTTTTCAGGAGAAGCTGACACATGTTTCGGGCCTACTCGGACCAAAAAAGACAATTAAAAGCTCGACTTCGGACATCTCACTACCACCAATCTCAAACGTACTGAATTTGGAAATACATTGATTGATGCCGGCACCGGCACCAATATCATGACAATCAAGATACTCAAAGCCATAAGCGTTACCCGCCGTAAACCAGTCTATGCTCCAACAATAATCAAGGATCCTGAAAGAAAACCCAAAGAGGCTTATAGTCACGTCACTCTGAAATTGAAGGGGGACCTGCACAAACAGAAACCAAATTTTACATAATCAAAGAGGATCCAAGATATGATTCTAGGATGCATGTGGTTGCATGCTGACAAGAGAGATTCTGACAAAGTGTCTTCACCAGCATATATACCTGAAGAAATGATCACTACTTCGGAAGATTTTGTAGACAACCCTTTCATATACCTGGAAGAATTTCAATCCCTGACGACGCTGGAGCAAGAACTTGGATAAAGTGTGAAATCATACATTGAGAGGTTCCATGCTCAAGTAAGTCTCACTCAGTTCACCTCATGCCTATGAGTTTTCATCATTATCTCCTATCATGGGGACTCGACCTTGCTAGTAAGAGCACCTATGTTTTGGCAAAACGTTATGAATGGGTAGCTTCACCTCTACAATACTTTTCCAAGTGCATGAATTTAACTTCACCCCAAATATAGCATCATATAAATACATTCATAACCCAAATGATGTCCAATCATGGGAAAATATTATCACAGGTATTTCCCTGTAATATTGTAGGAGTGTCCACGTGTGCCACAAAACCAATATAGGAAGTTACCAACATGTATGCACGTATGGGATGCTAATGTCAACATGAGGATGAAGTAAAAACCATACCAACAACACATATTCAGATCCAAGAAAATGAGTCCCAACTCCTTGCAAGTAGGAGATTTTTTTATGAAAGTAGAAAGGCTCAGCCGTTACTCTGTAACAAACTATGAATGAGAAGGACCGCTCATTATTGTTGATGCTACCATTGGAGGATACTACAAATGAGTTGCTATAGATGAAAAAATTGTAGAGGAAGCAATACAAGGGAAATGGCTCAAAGATTTTTACGCCTAAAGTAATATGGGATTTTTTTTAATTTATTTGTAATTTCAATTCCTCCAAAACGTAGGCAATACTTTTGTATTCAATAATCAAATTCCCAGTTCCATTCATTCAAAAATATCCATCAAACAAAAAATAAATAAATTATAATCCTTGTATTCATACTTGTCACACATATACTTGTTTAAACTAAAACAAAAAATTATAATAAAAAAATCAAAACCAAATAAAACCTCACATCTCTCAAAACGTCTAAACAATAGAGATCTGGAGAATAAAAAAATAGCTAAGGGAAATATGCTAAAAATGGATTATGTCCCTTAGAATGTGTCATTTTCATGTCCTCAAGAGCATTCCCCTCCATATCTAACTCCTGAATTAATCTCGTGACCTTCTCCTCTGCTTGGGGTAATAGAATCAGTGGAAAGAACCAAATCTGATGCTTATAACTTCTTAACAACATCGATTTACTGAGAAAACCACTTTACATTAAAGTCATAATATTCAAAAGACTCCAAGTGAAATTCCAAGTCTACAAGCATCCCCTTATTAATAGTAACTCTTTCTTCAGTATGCATCTCACGAAGTATTGCTTCTACGTGATGTGTGCATAATTTACATGATTTTAGTGTCAATTCCATACTTGTTTTAGCTATAAATCTTGCATATTATCTTGTTATTACTCTCTTTTTTTTCATATATTTGTTTTTACTAGGTGAATCATCAAAAGAATAGTGGAAATTGATATGAAAGATCTAGGAAATAGAGTACTCCAAGTATCTAAGTGTCCATGTGTTGATGGTGGTTTTTAGATTAGGTTAAAATCGTAAAACCTTGCACCTGACATCACTATGCAAGAAAACGGTTTCGTGAGTGCTAACCTTTCCACCGGCATATTTATTGAGCCATTCAATATATTTACATGAAATTTATCCAGACTGGCGAATGTAGCAACTATCCCAAACACTCTGTAAATTTCGGCACCTCGCCAATACAAGACTCACTCAGTACTTTCCTGTGCTATGTTCCCCGGCAGAACCCTTAATATCAGTATGGCATGACGGATTTGTGTTCACTCGCAGCGGAATAGCACGAACCTCCAAGTACCAAAGTTAAGGCCATCGCACGAAATGCTCAGACGCAAAGCACACTGCATTCTGTAGATAAGGATTTTTATGGCAGCATAAAAAATCCAGCCAATTATTGTGATAACTCATAAACCTGACTAATTTGCAAAATTAGGGTTTCGCGCCCCGTGCAGTACACTAGACCCCGTTGGTCGAAAAACTATGCTTAGCCAAAATAGGCGATTAAATCCGCCACACTCACACAGAAGTGTAGCCACGCCCATGCTTGGCCAACCCTCTAATATTAGCCAATCAGGTTGCTTCAAACTCGCCACAGTGTTGAAAAGGAGGAAACCACTCCAGATGGTCACAAAGCCAATTGACTTCCCAAAACCCATGCCAAACATGCATGCCATACGCATGTGCCAATCAGCATGCCAAACATGCCAAGCAACATGCCAAACTCGCCAAACGCGCATGCCAGGCGCACATGCCAAACATGCCCATCATCATGACAAACGTGCGTGCCAGACGCACATGCCAATCGGCATGCCAAACATGCCAAGCAGCATGCCAAACGCGCGTGCCAGACGCACATGCCAATCGGAACGCCAAACACGCCAAGCAACATGCCAAACCCGCCAAACGCGTGTGCCAGACGCACATGCCAAATACGCCAACCAACATGCCAAACTCACCAAACGCGCATGCCAGGAGCACATTCCAATCAGCATGCCAATTAGGGTTTCGACATGCTAAACCCTAATTTAGACAAAATTGTCAGGCGCCGACAGAAGGTAGCCATAATCAACGGCTATCCTTCCTCATGAGATGCAATCTCAGCCATCCAATTTCACCACCGAGCTGACAGACTTGTGGCAAATTTTAGGCGACCAACCGCCTAAAATTAATGGCCATGGCTACGCCAAGCGCCACTTGCACCACCGTGCCACTGGCATGCACGAGCCATGCCAGCCATGCCGCATTGCTACTGGCGTGCACCAAAAACGCCATTGCGCCATCTTCAGGCGCCAACACAAGGTAGCCACAATCAACGGCTACCCTTATTTCATAAGATGCGATCTCATCCATCGAAGTTCGCCACCAAGCCGACGAGCTTGTGGTAAGTTTTAGGCAACCAGCCAAGACGATCCTAATAGCATCACATGCTATTTACCTGCGGCAAGCCTCTCAATTTGAACTTGCCACACGTATCAAAGTGCTACATGTTTTCCACAAAAACACTCGAGACATCAAAACATGCCACAAACTGGGGGATACTCATCAGGGTATTGGTCTCGCGATTTACAACGTGCGACGTGCAATACGCCCGTTACAAGAAAGTGTCATAAAGCGGGACGGTTAGTAATGGAAAGAAGTAATGGTGAAACGTATCGTTCATTATGGAAACATCAATTCCAGGCGTTATCCGCTACTCCATTCTTCCACTACTCGAGACCAGGGTACGTTTTGTTGCGACTTGTATAAATAGGTCTCACCTATTTCCACCAAAAGACAAGTTTTTGGTAAGGAGAACAATACAACATTCAGAAATCACCTGATAGATTTTTCATTCAGCTAGGCAGTCCAATTTTATGATACAATTCACAAAACACCCACACTTCCAGAACGACAATTCTGGTCTCAACACTTTCTTCGCTTCCCTCCCTAATACCAACCCTTCTCCTTCACTTTGTGACCGAAGCAAGTCTGGAACGACCATTTCTTGGTTTAGGCCAGATTTGTACAGATTTATCTCTCGAATCAAAAGTACTCCCGTGCAGTACATTGTTTAGGGTTTAGACTCGTTTCTCATTCACACACATAAATTTACCAAAATTAGCAGAAACCGTTTTCACCCACAAACAATTGGCGACAACAGCGGGATATTAATCTCTCGGTTGCAATACCAATTTCCAATTTCACTTTTCAACCCTAATTCTCAGAAGATGGTCGGTCTTAGAGCTGAATCCATGATCCCAGACTCTGCTCAGACTCTGGAGAATGGCGATGTTCCCTCTCCCAACATGACACCTAATGACGCAACCGATGGAAAAATCCCAAGGTTAACGTATTGGCACGGGTTCAGGAGATCCACGCAAGGAACATGGACCCGATGAAGGAAACGATCAACAACATACTCAACTTTCTTATCATCCTGATGATAGGTGTCTAAAACACCTTAATATTTATCTATTGTTTATGCTTTCTTTGCTAAGTTTTCTTGTAAATTATGTATCTTATGTTTGGTTTTGATTGTTTAGGTACTTTGGAGTCATTTGGAACAAAAGAAGAAGAAACGTCGCTTAAAAGGCAAAAAGGTGCAAATGATGTTGGAGACGAACTATTTCTCATTATTTGCTTTTAGTTCTTAATTTCTGTCTGAAAAGCATGTCGGCTTTAGTGATGAAAATATATGTCTGAAAAGCACGACTGCTTTAGTGATGAAGAGAAATTGTAGAGAAGAAGTGGGTCTGAGATGTAAGAGGCGGCTGATGTTGGTGGAAGGATTCGAAGAAGAGCAAAAGCGTCAATTCTCATGTGCATGTCGGATCCGAGCCAAGCCAGTGATAGGAGACAACTATTGCAGCTTAGTCTAGAGAAGCGAGGGGCGGACATCTTTGTTGGCCCTTATCTAATGAGTGGGTGCCTAGAATCATCTTGGGTACCCCTTATCTATTTTACTTGAGTGGTTATATCCACATACATTTCCTACACAAACCTAGAATTCAGAGAAGCTTTATTTCTCTTTAATCATTAGTTTCACCTGAAACTAAGAAGGCATGCGGCAAGGGAAATTTAGAGGGGGAAGAGAGATTTTGAGATCAGAGAAAAGAGTATTGAGAAGATGATGCTGCTATGTATCGATATAGATGGGTCTGTGGTGTTTGATGGCTGAGATGATTCAGATGAGAGAGATCGAGATGCTGTTTTGCTGTTGATTCAAGGAATTTGAGAAGATGATGGAGATGAAAGGTACAGATTCAGTTATTGAACTAAAATGAGAAGAACCCAGAGAAGGAATTATTGATGTTCTCAGTTAATGAAGGGTACAAGCTGATAGAGTCTGGTGGTGATATTCTTAGATGTCTGAGATCGATTTGAGCAATGGGTTTGAACAGAAATTGAAGGAAGGTTCAACTGAAATCGATTTGACTATTAAGGTTTGAAGAAATTGTGTGATTCAACCCAGGAATGAAGAATTTGGGGAGAAATCAGATGAAACATTGAAGAACATGATGATACAAAGAAATTGGAAAATGAAGTTTGATGTGTGAACTCAGGGAGGTGATTCTGGTAGTTTGAGTTGCAGTTGGAGCTAGTGGTTTCGGATCAGATGGTACTGGTGATGATGGTGGTTACATGGCTCTGAGGATAGTTGTTGTTGCTTGATATTGTGTGGGTTGAATGGCTGGCAGATTGGTACTGGTTGCAGGCTATGGCACTGGTGGTTTGAAGGGATGGCAGTGATGTTGGTTTCAAGAGCTGAAGCTGATGCAATGGAGGAGTAGTAAGCATTGCAGGCATTTGAGAAGATGTGAAGGACTTGGTGGCATTGGAGCATTGCAGGAAAGAGTTGTTGGAGATGTTAACTAAGCAATACATGGTGTACTGAAAAGGATTACAGGAAATGTGTAGGTTGTGTGTGTATGTGGATTGCAGTTGGGTTATCTGCAGTTGCAGTTTCTGAGGGCAATAAGCTGTGGCCTGAGTTAGGTGGTTATGAAGCTACAGAAGATTGAGGAGATGTGCAGTTATTGCTGGTGCCATTGGTGAAGGTCAGATGCAGTTGGAGATGAATACAAATGGGTTTTGTGGCGCTGTGAAGTTGCAGGAAGAAATGGTGGCAGTTGAGCATGGGAATGCATATGGAATTGGTAATGAAGGCAAGGAATTGACATGGCTGTGACAGTGAATTGTTCGAGGCCTTGTTGCAGTTGAGAATGGCAGCTGAGCTGCTGCTGTTGATGTGAGAGGCTGAATGAAAGAGGGAGCGAGAAATGATGCGGATGTCCATAATGTGCTGATGTTGCAGCTGCAATCTGAGACAAGGAATTATGCTGGTCAGGATGAGAAAGATAGAGAGCAGGGGACTGAAGCAGGTGCAAGTGATGGTTATGGGACTGGCGCTGGTGTTCGAGTTTGCAGCTGGAAATTGTTGCTGCTACAGGCTAATGCGGATGTGTGAAAAACGGAATTGCAGCTGCAGCATAAAGGAGTTGAAGTTGATGTTGTCTGAGTGCAAAGTGGAGATTGCAGGTGACTATGAAGAATGATAATGAAAATGTGGCTTAAGAACATCTGATTGCTGCAGCAGTTAAATGTGATGAATGAAGAGTATTTGGGTCCTTTGGGTTATGCAATTGAGTACCAAGATTTCAAAGTGCAGGAACCAAGTGCAATGAACAAATGCAGATGCAGGTGATGCGATGGTGATCAAGAAAGGATATGGAAGAGTTAAACTGAATCTGAAATGGCACTGGCAGATGTTGGACATTTGACTGCAGTGTGTATGTGTTGCAGAAGGGGTATTTGAGCAGAGTTGTTGCTGCATGACTGAGTGTCGCGAGAACAGATAGACTGTGCAGGGGAAGTATGAGCTGCGGAATGGCCTGAGATATGGCTAAAAACATGCCAGAATCAATACTCGGTAGGAATCGGTTATGTATGAGTCGACTCAGTGAGTTATCCTGAGTTGACAGAGAAGGAATTGGACCTGTTTTGAACGGGTTTGGCTGCTAATGGGCTGGAATGTGGTATGGCCTTGGTCGAGATTTTGCTACTCACACAACAAAAGAAGCTATATAAGCTCTCTATCTCTATTATTATCTTGGAATCTCTACTTTTACTTTTTTTCTAGGGTTTAGAAACAAGATAGGTTTTCTCTTCCTTCTTGTTATGAACTCCATGAACATGATGAGCTAAATTCTATTATTGGTTAATGATTAAGTCGATTTCACATAATATGATTTCTTGTTTGATATATTAGTTTTGTCTCAATATGTCGATTATGATTCACTAGAAATATCGCCATGTATGATTGAATGTTTGTTTTGTCAAGTTGCAAATTGGTAGAACTCACATGCATATCTATTGCTAGATTAGAGTTTATTATACGTAAATGTGATAAATTTCTGATTGCAAGTAGCGTAATTGTGAATATTTCTTGTAGTGGTACATCCTAGTAATCACAAGTGAGTCATAACCTTTGTTAAATCGGATTAGTGCTTTTACACGTTCGATTGCTTTGATTGGCCTGATTTCATAGAACTTAGTGCACCTAGGGAATTAAACTTGATTAGTGATTTTACACATTAAGTTGTTCTCTTGGGTAGAATTCATATTCGCATCTTTTAATGTGTTTGTTGATGACAAAAGAAAATTAGTGGGGTATTCTTGCGATCAAGGTATCCTAGGGCCTTTGATAATGAGAGATTAAATATCAATTCTAGTTATTATGACAAAAGCATGTTAGTGAATGAAAACGAAATCTTTAACCAATACTTTCGCATACTTAATTTGATTTGTTTTATTTGTTTCTTTGCTTTTATATTTATCTAGTTTATTAAAAATCAGAAATCCTCCCTTGTTTTACATATGAAACTGAAACAACTTGACAACCTCAGTCCTCTCTGTGGGAACGATCCTTTCTTGCCCTTGCTATATTTTATATTTTGAGTAGTAAGAAAGTAATTTATTTTTGACGCATACGACTGCGATCAAATTTTGGAGCCGCTGCCGGGGAGGCAGCGGTTGTCACTTGTTTTGGGTTTCTTATTTTTGTTTTATTTTATTTTTCTTATTTTCTGGTGCTTAACATAGTTTTGAGAACTCTTGTTTCAGGTACCAAATTCTATGGACGGAGCATATTGGAGCAATGGATACGGTTTTCAACAACCTCAACACTATGATAATTTCTCACCATCTATGGGATACAATCAAAACCAATTTATTGGCTATGATACATATCCTAGACAACCTTATGGTGATTTTCAGACATACCAACAACAACCTTGTAGTGAGTATGTAAGTCAAGCACCAAGGTGGGACAATTCTACTTCTAATTGGCTTTATTCGAGTTGTATGCAGATTGCGAATGGATTGCAAGATATGCAACAAAGACTATACCAACTTGACTGTGATAGAGAGAACGTAGCACAAACCAATTTCTGCAACACTTTTTCTTACCCGACTCCGGATCGTAGTTATGATCATTCGCCCATTCAATGGAAAGAGTCATGGGAAAGAGAACCCATTGTAATTAATGGTGGTAAGCGTGTGAACGTCAGGAAACTTGCACAAAAATTATACAAGTTGGAAGATGATGGAGACTTGGAAGAGCGTGTTGAAGAAATTAGTAGGACCATACGGATGGAACTTAAACGGCATCGTGATAAAGGTTGGGAAACCAACGACGATTTCTGATTTTGGTGAGTCTGAAAATGAAGATGATTGTGTTGTAAAGGACCAACCTTTGGAAATTATTGATGACATTAGTGTAGTTGACTCAGTTCTTGATCTTTATAATGATCAAACACCTATTCAAAAGGTACATGAGTATGATAAAACTAGTGCTTTACAGAATTTCCTTGCAACAAGGTTTGAGTCTAATGAAGAGGAGTGTGTTGAGAATGAGACCGATATGACCAATATTGTGGAAGACCCAATTGAGCTTGCAAATGATTGTCATGATGATGTTGATGTAGAGACTTTGGTTAAGGCAGAAACGGACGAAGAATGGTTGCAAGGTTTGATAGAGGACCACGATGTGCAAGAGGTAAGAAATTCATTTGAATTCTTTAAGGATGAAGATGATACCATAACACAAGAGTTGCAAGGTTAGTCTAACCCTTTTCCTATTAATCCTTCCCCTTTACCTCTTATTAGCTTGAATGTATGTGCTTCGAGAATATTGTTAAATGACTTTGTTTATCGATATCCGCCATTAGAAACATTTGATTCTCATACTATGGATGTTTGCAAAGAAGAGACCATAGAAGTTCCTGATTTTTATGTTCTTTATACACTTCCAAGTGTGGACAAGAATAAGTATGAGGGAAACTTCTATTGGGCTATAACTTCACTTTTGCTTTATTGTACTAATGTTTGTGTGAAGTTACTATTTGCAAAACAGGTTTTATGGATGGATCCCCAACTTTTCAGATTATTGGTGTATGGGGAATTCGTCTTGAAAGTTGGGCTGGCGAATTTAAACCAAGCGCTAAGTGGGAGGAAACCCACCAGTTTTGTATCTTTATCTTTTTATTTTTAAGCATTTTATCTTTGTTTTTGCATATCATTTTCGGAATTTCTCACCTTGAACTTCACTTTGAATGACTAAATTTTACTTTGAGGACAATGTAAAGTTTAAGTGTGGGGGAGCATTTATATGTTTGTATAGTTTGTTTGATGCCTTTAGTTAAAAAAAATAAAAATAAATAGAAAGATGAAGAAAAAAAATTTGACACTCCGAAACATAGAAATATGTGCCTTTAGGATGACAATATCAATCTAAATGGATGGAACCATCTTGGCTGCAGGAGTTGAGGAACCCATTAACTAAAAGGACGGACAAAGCTCATGTGTCTCAAATACATGGCATAGTTTGGATAACTTGGCCTATGTAAGTGGCGGTCCAGATTCGCTCTCCCATTATATAAATCTACGGCTGTGGTTTCAAATCACTTAACTTAAAAGTTTTTCTTTTATCGGTTGGCAACGATCGAAATTCTTATTTATTTTATGAAAAACCGAAAAACCTAAAGGGAAATAAACTCTAGAGAATTTCCATTCCAATCGACATACTTTTGAATATTTTTGGTTATAGTATTTTATCCCCCAAAAAATATATCTCAACTGGGAAATAAACTCTAGAGATTTTCCATTCCTTTTTTTTTCCATTCCAATCGACATACTTCTGAATATTTTGGTTATAGTATTTTATCCCCCAAAAATATATCTCAACTGATTATTCATTGTGGTTGCATTTCTGCATCAATTACAAAAAGAAAAAAAAAATCTTCACACACGAAATAAGCAAGCGGAATCTCAATGGATTCTTTATTTTTAACGATCTTCTCATTGCTATCTGAAAAAGTTACTTTTTTCCTTAATGTTTAGGTAAAATCTCAATGAACAAATACGCAAAAATATTGGTGGGGATAGATCCCGGAGATCTCCCCACCAATCTCCTCATCTCAGAGAACCAAGAAAATGGAAAAACATTAGAAAATTCTGATCAGTCTGATTCTCTAACTGCTTAAATAGTTCTGTAATCGGATAATCAGGTATCGAGCTTGATATAAGTTTTGGTTTTTTGGCATATCACTTTTAGTTCTTACTTCTCTCACTGTTTTAATAGTTTGATGGAGTTTGTAGATAAATCGGATAAAAGTTCTAATTGTTTTTCTTTAATTTGATGTTACAAGACGTGAAAGTAATTTACCATTTAGAGAAGGATAACTACTCGGAGGTACGTGTGGATATAAAGGGAGTCTTCCAAAAAATGAGAAAGGTAATCGATTTTAACTCTATTAGTGTGGTAATCAGTGACAGATTTCATTGATAATTGTTGTTATTTTTAGAGCCTCATGAATTAGAGATTTTTCTATGTTTTGAAAGTTGGTTAATCAAAACATTTCTATTTTGTTCACCTCTGAATCTGAATTATTTGGGTACCTTCTGCATTATTCAGTGTGAAATTGGTGGATAAAAGCTATGGAAAAGAAAAGTGAAGGGATTGATTGGTGTTTTCCCTGTTAGAGACGATGCTGAAGGCGCATTTATTAGTTCAGTATTATCTGAAGGTATTAATTTGTTTTCATTTGATGTTCACCATCCTAATAACTTTACTACTAAATTGTTCAATGTGTGACTCAATGAAAACAAATATCATTGAAGGCGTGGCAACTGTTTCCGGAAAAAAATGCAAAATCTCTTTTAGACTAGGGTCGTATGTGGTTTGTAGCTCTTATGGTATTTGTCTTTGCTTGAGATGTGAATATAATTGAGATGATCTACCACTGGATGTTAAGTCAATCAACAAGTATCTTATGATTGGATTTTTTTAAGGTTCTGGAATGAGGAGATCTCAGTTTCTTAGTGTTGGTCTTGAATTTTTGTGTTTGAGACGCATCATACCATTTTCCTAATTCTATCAACAGAAATTATCATGATCAAAGGCAAATAATCTCAAGTATCCTTGAATAAAATTGAATATTTTCTTTAAGTATGTCACAGTATCCCAACAAAAACAATATAATCTACCTGCTTGCTTAAAAAAACAGTTCGAAGTGGATCTGCAATACATTCTCAATAGGGTCAATACAAGAGTTGGTTATGCTCTCGAGTGAGGTAATATTTGTTTCTTTCAATCTGAATTTGAAATTTTAAAGATATATAGGATTAAACAAAATATTGCTTTCAATGCGGTATATTTGTACCGGATGCTCTAGCATGAAAATATGACCAAGTTTTGTATACAAATATGTTTGTAGTTATAACTAGAATTCTTTAATGATATGGAAATATTTAGTCCTAAAACATGTTGTGTGATTCTGCATTCGAACCAACTATACTACATGGAATTTTGGGTGCTAAATATAATACAGTTGTGTAGTTCTACGATCGATTTTATTAAAAAAGCTCTACGGTAGATGTAGTTAAACTATCCATTACATGCTTGCAATGTGTTACAGATCAGAAGAATTCTTTTGGCGGACCAAATTCATGCGAACAAAGCAGTTGAGTGAGTAGGAAGTGGCAAGGATTCTGGAGAGACGTAAAATGCGGAAAACTCAAACATGTAATTTTTTTTATGTTGTTTGGACTCTAGCATGGCATTCCTACATTTTAGCTATCCAGTGCTAAGCATATCATGCATTTAAAATCCATTTCTTTGATGTGGTAATTGAACTTAACTAGACAAAAGAATTAGATCAGTTGGGAAAGTAGAACCAGGGTCCCTGCTGATAGACTAATTACATATGACGCGTTTTTATATTTATATTTTTATTTTTGTGAACTACTTGCTGATTAAATTATATTCAACTATTAAATGGCGATCCAAAACGATCGTTTGGATGATTAGGGGTACATGGTCCCCTTTTAAAATATCAAAAGGGGTGATGACTGTGTTCTTTCCGTGAAGTAATAACATCAATTAAGGGATCTCTTAATTTTTATTACCTTCTTAAGTGTATGCAAATTTAGTTTTGGTGAGGACATCTTCCATTATGGTTCATAAAAAACTACTCTAAGTTTACATATTCCTACGTAGAAAAGGAGCTTGGACGATGAGCAAAGATACTTAAGGAACACAAGGATGAAATAATTTAAGAAGCGTTGGAGGACGTTTTGGGAAGTCAATTATAGGCTTAACAATGGCGTTGATCCATTTCTGGATGTCTATTGAGTTTCACAAATTTTGAAATCAAGCATTCAGTCTATGTTATCCGTTTCTCATAATTTTTAAAGTATCATTTAAAAACTATCGTCTTTTTCTAGATTTTATTTTATGTTAATTTGATTGATTTTATGGATATGGTCAACTACTTTTAGTGTTTCACTGTTTGATTGTTAGGGGTTATTAAATTTGGTGGATTTGGTTTCCATTGTAAAAAATATGAGTTCATTGCCAAGGTATAGAGTTCACTATTTTTTTTTGTTTTTTTTTGCCTATGTTGATTAGAGTAATTAAATCATTTTTACTACTTTCTTCTGCTAATGTTTTTCTTCTTTGCATATCAAATATTTTGGTAAGACAAGTCAGGTTTGTAAAAATGAATTTCAAATCGAAATTTGATGAAGAAACGGGGAAAGTGGTTAGAGAAATCCATTGATTTATTGATTTTAATGTTTTTAAGGATTTACCTTTACAGAACAACAAGAATCAACTTGAGAACTATCAATATGGTCCACACTATGTTTATCTTCACTATCTTTCTTAATGCTTGGACCACCTTCTCCTCTTTTCAAAGATATAATGGATAAAAAATACAAAATTACAAATGTGTGGCCCAATAACTATGTCAATGTTTGACTGAATAACTATGTCAATGTTATTACTAAATGGACGATGGAGTGGGGTAAGCTTCCAACATTTTATGGATTGTTTAAATTATTGTGTTTATTTCCAACAATGCTTCACATTCCGGGAGAAAATCCCGGGATCCGTATCGTGACACACATAAGGCGGGACCCACTTTTGCCCGCTTATAATCTCAATGCTAGATAGCATCTCTCTCATGCGTCCGATCCCCTCACGGTATATTTCACGATTTTTATCGCTGTCAATGTATGATCACTGGTTTATTTCAGCTTCCATTATTTAACGCACTGAAGAAACCTTATGAGTCTAGCACACAGGTTGTGAGGTCTTCCATAGCCAGGATGTCGTATCGAGTGATCAGACTTCTTCAACACAAAATTTGTCAAACCTAGAGGTACACAATGAGTCTCTTAATTCTTTTTGTGAAAAGTTTGTGTAGTTTTGAATATTAATGCACAAATTTAATTTTCCTTTTGTGTTTTTTCAACAATTACCTGTGATTTTTGCGATTCCACATGAGATAATAACAAAGTAAGTAAGTTTAACTGGTGGCGGTTGGTATCTCTTCCATCATAAATACAAATATGGTGGTGAAAGTTGAGATCAATAATAACACTAAGGTGCAGATGCAACACTTTTAAAGCATTGTTCATCCTCTTTGTTTTTTTAGCTAATTTTAATTTTAGTTAAAATTAAGGTTCATGTATTACTCGATGTTTACTTGAACTGTGTCCTAATATGTATCTCAAGTAACATGATTCGTAACCAACGTCTTTGGTTTCGATCTGGTAGAAGTTTACAAGTCATATGACATGGAGCGACGACATTAAGAGATTCAGGTATTTTTTTAGTTTATTGTCATCCATGATTTTCAAAAGCTGTGGCAGTGCTTAGTACTGGCGATTCTTAGTACGCATAACTATTTATGAGTGGGAATATGGTAGTGAGCGAGTGATAAGGATGCGGGGAATTTGGTTTAGTGGCTTGGCTTTCATATATGTTCATCTTGCTTCTAAGAATCTTCTTATTTTTGTGGTTGGAATGCTAAGTTACATGATCAAACAATACGGGCGAAATGCATACAAAAAGAATCAAAATCACTAAGTGTGAAAATATAAAATCTACAAACTTTAGTTGCTTCACAGCATTTGAGTGCCAAAACTATTAAATCCTAGACCATTTTCAATGCATTTGGCGCAACATCATTGCTTGATAAAGGAAACAACCTTCTATCTGTTTTTGATTGGGGTAGTATCATCTGTTTTTTTCTTTTCTTGATCGGCAGTATCATTTGTTGTTAGGTTACTTAACTGATTTACTGATTAAGTAATCATGATTTTGAATCTTTTTAATGCAGCAAATAACCTACCTTTCAGATGTCAATACCATAAAAAGACTGTGTGGTGAGAAACTTAATTAGATATCTCATGTGGAGCATAATGGATTCAATAAGCATCTAGAGGGTAGCGACGATGGTTTATCATTCGTTGACAAGTGCGGCACTTGGTTTTTATAGAGAAGGTTTTATATTTTTAAAGATCCTAATTATAATTTGTTCCTCCATTTGAAAATTTGAAATTGTTTATTGTTCCCATAATGAAAATTTTCACATTTGTTATATTCTTTTTCATATATGATATTCCATCTTGGACCCTTCGGTTTTAGGCCAGATTTTTTGCCGAAGAGTATTTCACCGAATTTAAATTCTAAGTTTAGTGTTTGTTACCTGTTTCTAACAATTATTTGTTAGAATTATGATTTTGGGTGCTTATTTCAGTTTTACCGATAAAAGATTATATTACTTAGTCATGGGTGCTAATAGGGGTGCCAAATTATCTAGGAGTGTACCAAATTCAAAATAAAATTTGTTTCATTTTATATAAAAATTTGGTACACTTCCAAAGCCATTTTGGATTTTTTCATAGATTTGTCACAGGGTAGCTGGAGTTGGAAATATAGGTTTTGTAGGTAGACCTTTTGTAAGCCACGAGACTAAAACTCGTCCACTACGGATACCTAGGGGTTCGAAGGCTTGTTATTTATGCTAAAAGTGACTGTAGCCTCGACGAGACGGAGTTGTATGTATGTTTTAGAATTATTTTGTTTGATTTGCTCGAGGACTAGCAAAGTCTAAGTGTGGGGGAATTTGATAGGTGTCTAAAACACCTTAATATTTATCTATTGTTTATGCTTTCTTTGCTAAGTTTTCTTGTAAATTATGTATCTTATATTTGGTTTTGAGTGTTTAGGTACTTTGGAGTCATTTGGAAAAAAAGAAGAAGAAACGTCGCTTAAAAGGAAAAAAGGTGCAAATGATGTTGGAGACGAACTATTTCTCATTATTTGATTCTATTTCTTCATTTCTGTCTGAAAACATGTCGGCTTTAATGATGCAAATATATGCCTGAAAAGCACGAATGCTTTAGTGATGAAGAGAAATTATAGAGAAGAAGTGGGTCTGAGATGTAAGAGGCGGCTGATGTTGGTGGAAGAATTCGAAGAAGAGAAAAATCGTCAATTCTCATGTGAAATTTCTACTGGGAGCATAGCGGAACCGATCCAAGCCAGCGATATGAGACAACTATTGCAGCTTAGTCTAGAGAAACGAGGGGCTGACATCTTTGTTGGCCCTTATCTAATGAGTGGGTGCCTAGAATCATCTTGGGTACCCCTTATCTATTTCACCTGAGTGGCTATATCCACTTACATTTCCTACACAAACCTAGAATTCAGATAAGCTTTATTTCTCTTTTATCATTAGTTTCACCTGAAACTAAGAAGGCATGGCGGCAAGGGAAATTCAGAGGGGGAAGAGAGATTTTGAGACCAGAGAAAACAATATTGATAAGATGATGTTGATATGGATCGATATAGATGGGTCTGTGGTGTTTGATGGCTAAGACGATTCAGATGAGAGAGATCGATATGCTATTTTGCTGTTGATTCAAGGAATTTGAGAAGATGATGGAGATAAAAGGTACATATTCAATTATTGAACTAAAATTAGAAGAACCCAGAGAAGGAATTATTGATGTTCTCAGTTAATGATGGGTACAAGTTGATAGAGTCTGATGGTGATATTCTTAGCTTTCTGAGATCGATTTGAGCAATGGGTTTGAACAGAAATTGAAGGAAGGTTCAGCTGAAATTGATTTGACTATTAAGGTTTGAAGAAATTGTGTGATTCAACCCAGGAATGAAGAATTTGGGGAGAAATCAGATGAAACATTGAAGAACATGATGATACAAAGAAATTGGAAAATGGGGTTTGATGTGTGAACTCAGGGAGGTGATTCTGGTAGTTTGAGTTGTAGATGGAGCCAGTGGTTGCAACTCAGATGGTACTAGTGATGATGGTGGTTACATGGATCTGAGGATAGTTGTTGTTGCTTGATATGTGTGGGTTGAATGGATGGCAGATTGCTGCTGGTTGCAGGCTATGGCACTGGTGGTTTGAAGGGATGGCAGTGTTGTTGGTTTCAGGAGCTGAAGCTGATGCAATGGAGGAGTAGTAAGCATTGCAGGCATTTGAGCAGATGTGAAAGACTTGGTGGCATTGGAGCATTGTAGGCATTGCAGGAAAGAGTTGTTGGAGTTGTTAACTAAGCAATACATGGTGTGATGAGAAGGATTACATGAAATGTGTAGGTTGTGTATGTATGTGGATTGCAGTTGGGTTATCTGCAGTTGCAGTTTCTGATGGCAATAAGATGTGGCCTGAGTTAGGTGGTTATGAAGCTACAGAAGATTGAGGAGATGTGCAGTTATTGCTGGTGCCATTGGTGAAGGTCAGATGCAGTTGGAGTTGAATACAAATGGGTTTTGTGGTGCTGTGAAGTTGCAAGAAGAAATGGTGGCAGTTGAGCAAGGGAATGCAGATGGAATTGGTAACAGAGGCAAGGAATTGACATGGCTGTGACAGTGAATTGTTTGAGGCCTTGTTGCAGTTGAGAATGGCAGCTGAGCTGCTGCTGTTGATGTGAGATGCTGAATGAAGGAGGGAGCGAGAAATGATGCGGATGTTCATAATGTGTTGATGTTGCAGCTGCAATCTGAGACAAGGAATTGTGCTGGTCAGGATGAGAAAGATAGAGAGCAGGTGATAGGTGTCTAAAACACCTTAATATTTATCTATTGTTTATGCTTTCTTTGCTAAGCTTTCTTGTAAAATATGTATCTTATGTTTGTTTTTGAGTGCTTAGGTACTTTGGAGTCATTTGGAAAAAAAGAAGAAGAAACAGGGAAAAAGTGTCATCTCATGTGCAACTACTATTGGAGGCGAATTATTTCTCATTATTTGCTTTTATTTCTTCATCTTTTTCTGAAAAGCATGCCGGCTTTAGTGATGCAAATTAATTGTCTGAAAAGCATGACAACTTTAGTGATGAAGAGACATTGAAGGAAAGAAGTGGATCTGAGAAGTAAGAGACAGATGCTCTTGGTGGAAGAATTCGAGAAAGAAGAAAGCTTCTATTTGGAGCAAGTAGGGCAGAAGCGTCATTTCAGTGCAAGCACTATCTTGAGCATAATGGAGGATAAGAGGATGTTTAGTGGTAGCCCTTATCAGGTGGCTGGGATACCTTGAGTAATTCTTATGCCTACCAAGCCCTAGGATTGAGAGAAAATAATTTCTCTCTATCATTTATTTTCTTAGTCAGGGAGGAGAGTTGCGGCTGCAGTACAAAGCTACCAAATCGAGATGCAAATCAGAGAATTCATGGAGAGATCGAGAAGATGAAGCTGTTTCTGAATTGAGATTGTGAGGAGAAGAAGCTCTTGATATTGTTGCTGTGGTTACAAGTTCAGAGAGGATAAATTTGGGGGCTTTATTAGGGTTCTCATGATTTAAAGAAGTTAGGGTTAGATTCAGGTTTGAGATGATGAAAGATGGTGTTTGTTATGGTGTTGAGAGCATAAGGAATAATGGGTTTCTTTGAATTCGTGTTTGAGGAAGGGAGTCTGACGCTGCTATGAAGAAATTGATATAAAAATCAGAGATGGGTTTCTTCTGCAACTCGTATTTGAAGAGAAGAACTGGTCAGCAAGGAAGATTAATGAAGAATACAGGGTTTTGAAGTTGTGTTCTAAGTGCGTATCTTGATACAGGAAAGGAAGAAGATGATTCTATGTCAATGGAGTTGGTGTTGTTGCTCAAGAGTTCAAGTGACGGCATGTTGCAGTTGATACTAAAGAAGGATTACATGGCAATTTAGACATGGAGGAATGACGAGGTTGAGCTTAAATGATTGAATGGTCTGGTAGAGTAATCGAAGACACTGCTGCTGTTGTGTGGTTGGCTTGTATTAGATACAGTTGATATGAGAGCTGTGTGGAGTTATAGTTGCACCTGAATTGAAGTTGTTGTTACAGCTGGTTGAAGTTGTAGAATGAACTGATGCCGCAGATAGTTGAAATGGAGTGGAACTGGTGGGTTAGTATTGGCTCGAGTTTGAAGGCTGTTTTAGGAGAAGAGTTGCAGTTGGTGAAGCTACTGAGATGATATTGCAGGTGGACTTGTAGTTGTGAAATAATGTAGCTGAAACTGTGGTATTGAAGTTGTAGTTGCTGTCAAGAGCAAGGGAAGAGCAGTGAGCTGTGATCTGAGATGGAGTAATGGTATCAAACAGTGAGTATTTGGAGTTGTTATTCATGGGTTGTGTTGAATGGTTAAGCTGGTAATGAATCCACATATGGTGCAGTATTGAAGAGAAGCTCGGCTCTGAGGCAAGAATTAGATGTATGCTATTATTGAGCTGCAGGGATAAGTGGAATTGGTGTTGGCCTTGAGAATGGTTCAAGGGAGGATTAAGCCGCGGCTGTTGTTTGAATTGTTATTGAACTGAGAGTGCAGGTGGTGGTACTGGATTCAGTGGAATTAGATAAATGTTAGGTTGCAATTACAGGTGAAATGGGCATTGAAGGTGCAGTGCTGCAATGAGCTGCAGAATTGAAGTTGCAGCTGGAATTGGATTACAGGGAATGTGGTGCTCGTGCTGTGAAGAAATGAAGCTGAAACTGAATTGAATTGCAGCTGCATACAGGTGTTGGCTTTTACTGCGTATGAATGAATGATGATAGATGAATGTGTAGGATACGGGGAAGATAAGCCATAGAATGGCCGGAAATACAAACAAAATGCTGCTGGGTTTATACCAGAATGAGTTGACTCCCCGATCCAGGTAATTAACTCGGATGGACTTGGACTGTATATGACTGGGCTTGGCTAATGGGCTGAGAGACTTAATTTGGAATCGCAGGCAGAGTTGAGAAGTTATAAAAAAAGGGTTTGAGAACACTAGAGGAGAGCTCTTTTGGGATCTTTGCCTCTACTTTTGTGTTCTAGGGTTTAGAAACATGAAACTTCTTTTCATTCTTGTGATGAACTCCTTTAACATGAGTACTTAATTTTATCATTGGTTTAAGGAATAAGTTGGGTTTCCAAATATGGGTTTTTATGCAATGAATTAGTTTTGTCTCCATATTATCGTTTATGATTCACCATTAATATTGTTACATGATTTGAATGTTTGTTTGGTTGAGTCTAGAATCAATCGAGTTTGTTTTCATCTCTATTGCTAGATTAGGATTTATTATACGCAAAAGTTATAGATTCCTGATTACAAGTAGCATAATTGTGATTATTGCTTGTAGTGATACATCCTAGTAGTCACAAGTGAGTCATAACCTTTGTTAAATCGTATTAGTGCTTTTACACGTTCGATTGCTTTGATTGGCCTGATTTCATAGAACTTAATGCATCTAGGGAATTAAATTTGATTAGTGCTTTTAGACGTTAGGTTGTTCTCTAAGATAGAATTCATATTCGCATCTTTTTAATGTATTTGTTGATGACAAGAGGAGATTTGCGGGATATACTTGCGATCAAAGTATCTTAGGGCCTTTGATAAAAGAGAGATTAAATATCAATTCTAGTTATTGTTAAAAAGCATGTTTGTGAATGAAGATGAATCCTTAACCAATATTTGCTCTATTTGATTTGCTTGTTTATTTATTTATTTTGTTTTTATTTTATTTTAGTATATAAAAAATCAGAAAACCCCCCATTGGTACTTATAGGAAACCGAAACAATTTGACAACCTTAGTCCTCTCTGTGGGAACGATCCTTTCTTGCCCTTGCTATATTATATATTTCGAGTAGTAAGAAAGTGTAATTTATTTTTGACGCATACGACAACGATCAAATTCTGGCGTGCCGGGGAGGTAGCGGTTGTCATTTGTTTTTGGTTTCTTATTTTTGTTTTTAGTCTTGTTTTTTTTTTTTATTTTTTTTTATCTTTATTTTTTGGTTTTTAACCTTGTTTTGAGAACTCTTGTTTCAGGTACCAATTACTATGGACGGAGCATATTCGAACAATGGGTACGATTTTCAACCTCAACAAAATTATGACAACTATCACCCTTGCGGAGAATACAATCAAAACCAATCCTTTGGTTATGGTCAATATTCTACGCACCATTTGAGTTATTCTCATACATATCAACCTTTTTATGGTAGGTATGTAAGTGAGCAACCACAAGGAGGGGAGATTAGTTGTACTCCTATTCATATTTCTTCGAGTTTGGTAGATGAGATGCAACAATTTATGGTCAGCATGGAGTCTGTTTGTAGACAATCAAGCATGGAGCCAGTTTCATCGATCGAATATGCTAATAGTATGTTTGGCCCAATTTCTGATCGTAGTTATGATCATTTACCCATTCAAAGGAAAGATAATTGGCCCAGCAATACCGACGCAAGTGATTCTACTTTTTCCTTGTCGAACGAGCTTTACCAACAAATGGAATACTATTTTCAAAATTTGGATGGATCACTCCAGGAGCTTCAAAAAGGTGTTTCCATTTTAAGACAAGGCATTGAAGAATACAAAGAGGACATGGAAAATTCTGCGAAAGACCAAAATCTTTGGAAGTGGTAGCCAATCTTATGTCAACTATGATAGTGACGATGACTATGAAAGTACAACGCTTGAACCAATTTATGGTGACATCCCCGAGGAGTGTACAATGGAGTCTTTTTGCGATCAAGGTGAAGATGAAAAGGAATATGATGAAACTAGTGCAGCTTACTCAAGCATTGATCTTAATAATGATCAAGAACCTATTCAAAAGGTAGAGCTTTAGGATGATGCAATGCGTGTTCTTAAAAAGTTCCATATGGAGAGACTTGAATCCGCAGTAGCATATGTGCCTTACAATAAAGAAGAGTGTGTTGAGAATGAAACCGATATGACCAATATTGTGGAAGACCCAATTGAGCTTGCAAAGGATTGTAATGATGATGTTTATGTCGAGACTTTGGTTAAGGCAGAAATGGACGAAGAATGGTTGGAAGGTTTGATAGAGGAGCATGATATAAAAGAGGTGAATAACTCACTTGAGTTTTTCAAGGATGGAGAGGATTCCGTAATACAAGAGATTGTGCAAGGTTTGTCTAACCCTTTGCATATTGTTTCCTCTCCTTTATCTCTTATTGGTTTGAATGTATGTGTTTCGAAAACATTGTTGAATGACTTTGTTTCTCGATATCCTCCATTGGAAACATTTGATTCTCATGCTATGCAGGTTTGTGAACAAGAAACCATGAAAGTTTCCGAATTCTATATTTTATATCCACTTCCAAGTGTGGACAAGATAAGTGTGGGGGAAACTTTTATCGGTTAATAGCTTCGTTTCTGTTTTATATTACTAATATGTGTGCGAAGCTAGTGTTTGCAAAACAGGTTCTATGGAAGGATCCTCAACTTTTCAGGTTATTGGTGTATGGGGAATCGGTCTTGCAAGTCGGGCTGACGACTTTAAACCAAGCGCTAAATGGGAGGCAACCCACTGGTTTTGTGTATCTATCTCTATCTTTTTATTTATCAAGTCTTTTATCTTTATTTTCTTATTTTGGATATTTGCATATCAGAACTCCAACTTTTAGAAATTTTTGAACAATTTAGAATAAACACTAACCTTTCTAAGTAGATGGAATTTTTTTCTTGACAATGAGGTATATATATTGGCTGAGTTGGGATTAGATGCCAACTAAATAGCTTGTTTAGTGTTTATCCTCTATTTTTCAGAAATAGCTATGAGTTGAAATATCAATTTTTTATCATGCATTTTATTTTCTTATTGTGTATATATATCATGTTATGAATTTCCCATCTTAAATTATACTTTGGATGACTTAATTTACATTGAGGACAATGTAAAGTTTAAGTGTGGGGTGTGTTTTAGCATATAGAGTTTTTAGCCTTGTTAGTTTTTCCCTTTTATGATTAAAAAAAAAATAAAAAAAAATTCTTTATACACTCTGAAACATAGAAATATGTGCCTTTAGGATGACACTATCAATCTAAATGGATGGAACCATCTTGGCCGCGGGAGTTGAGGAACCCATTAACTACAAGGGACAGAATTATTCAAGTGTTAGAAATAATATGAAAGTTGTTACCATATCTTAGAATATCACCATATCACTTTCTGTTTTTATTTTTACAAACTTTAAGTTATATCTATGTGATTTGGTGGGTCACTAATATCAAATTTTTATTGCTGCTAGGATGAAATAGTGTGATTGAGTTACTAAAAAAAAAAAAACCGACCAATTGACCAAACAGAATAAGATTGACACTTGGATAGCTATATGTGTGTGTTCTCCCTGTCCCCGTCGCCTAAGCAAGCATGGAGTGCAGGATCCAAGGGAATTACCATGTAATCTGCTGACAAGAATCATGCGCTTGGATTTCAAAAGAAAAAAAAAATCCAAACATGTTGGCGATTTGAAAAAAAAATGAAAAAAGAAAAGAAAAATAAAGAAAAAAAGTATTATTATTGTTCAATAAAATCGACTCCTGGTTCCATTGTATATGCCAGTTGAGTTGATCTAAAATTAAGAATTGAATTTGCGCAGAAGAAGAATTGCAGCTGCATATGGGTGTTGGCTGTTACTGCGTATGAATGAATGATGATAGATGAATGTGTAGGATGCGGGGAAGATAAGCCATAGAATGGCCGGAAACACAAACAAAATATTGTTGGGTTTATACCAGAATGAGTTGACTCCCCGATCCAGGTAATTAACTCAGATGGACTTCGACTGTATATGACTGGGCTTGGCTAATGGTCTGAGAGACTTAATTTGGAATCGCAGGCAGAGTTGAGAAGTTATAAAAAAAAGGGTTTGAGAACACCAGAGGAGAGCTCTTTTGTGATCTTTGCCTCTACTTTTGTGTTCTAGGGTTTAGAAACATGAAATTTCTTTTCATTCTTGTGATGAACTCCTTTAACATGAGTACTTAATTTTATTATTGGTTTAAGGAATAAGTTGGATTTCCAAATATGGGTTTTTATGCAATGAATTAGTTTTGTCTCCATATTATCGTTTATGATTCACCATTAATATTATTACATGATTTGAATGTTTGTTTGGTTGAGTCTAGAATCAATCGAGTTTGTTTTCATCTCTATTGCTAGATTAAGATTTGTTATACGCAAAAGTGATAGATTCCTGATTACAAGTAGCATAATTGTGATTATTGCTTGTAGTGATACATCCTAGTAGTCACATGTGAGTCATAACCTTTGTTAAATCGGATTAGTGCTTTTACACGTTCGATTGCTTTGATTGGCCTGATTTCGTAGAACTTAATGCATCTAGGGAATTAAATTTTATTAGTGCTTTTACACGTTAGGTTGTTCTCTAAGATAGAATTCATATTCGCATCTTTTTAATGTGTTTGTTGATGACAAGAGGAGATTTGCGGGATATACTTGCGATCAAGGTATCTTAGGGCCTTTGATAAAAGAGAGATTAAATATCAATTCTAGTTATTGTTAAAAAGAATGTTTGTGAATGAAGATGAACCCTTAACCAATATTTGCGCTATTTGATTTGCTTGTTTATTTCTTTGTTTTGTTTTGTTTTGTTTTTATTTTATTTTAATATATAAAAATCAGAAAACCCCCCATTGGTATTTATAGGAAATGAAACAATTTGACAACCTTAGTCCTCTCTTTGGGAACGATCCTTTCTTGCCCTTGATATATTATATACTTCGAGTAGCAAGAAAGTGTAATTTATTTTTGACGTATACGACAACGATCAACAGGGGACTGAAGCAGGTGCAAGTGATGGCTATGGGACTGGCGCTGGTGTTCGAGTTTGCAGCTGGAAATTGTTGCTCCTACAGGCTAATGCGGATGTGTGAAAAACGGAATTGCAGCTGCAGGATAAAGGAGTTGAAGTTGATGCTATCTGAGTGCAAAGTGGAGATTGCAGGTGACTATGGAGAATGGTAATGAACTGTGGCTTAAGAACATCTGATTGTTGCAGCAGTTAAATGTGATGAATGAAGAGTATTTGGGTCATTTGGGTTATGTAGTTGAGTACCAAGGGTTCACAGTGCAGGAACCAAGTGAAATGAACAAATGCAGATGCAGATGCTGTGATGGTGAGCAAGAAAGGATATGGAAGAGTTAAACTGAATCTGAAATGGCACTGGCAGATGATGGACATTTGACTGCAGTGTGTATGTGTTGCAGAAGGGGTATTTGAGCAGAGTTGTTGCTGCATGACTGAGTGTCGCGAGCACAGATAGACTGTGCAGGGAAGTATGAGCTACGGAATGGACTGAGATATGGCTAAAAACATGCCAGAATCAATACTCGGTAGGAATCGATTATGGATGAGTCGATTCAGTGAGTTAGCCTGTGTTGACAGAAGGAATTGGACCTATTTTGAACGGGTTTAGCTGCTAATGGGCTGGAATGTGGTGAGGCCTTGGTCGATATTTGCTACTCGCACAATAGAAGAAGCTATATAAGCTCTCTATCTCTATTATTATCTTGGAATCTCTACTTCTACTTTTGTTCTAGGGTTTAGAAACACGATAGGTTTTCTCTTCCTTCTTGTTATGAACTCCATGAACATGATGGGCTAAATTCTATTACTGGTTAATGATTAAGTCGATTTCATATAACATGATTTCTTGTTTGATATATTAGTTTTGTCTCAATATTATCGATTATGATTCACTAGAAATATCGCCATGTATGATTGAATGTTTGTTTTGTCAAGTTGCAAATTGGTAGAACTCACATGCATATCTATTGCTAGATTAGAGTTTATTATGCGTAAACGTGATAAATTTCTGATTGCAAGTAGTGTAATTGTGAATATTGCTTGTAGTGGTACATCCTAGTAATCACAAGTGAGTCATAACCTTTGTTAAATCGGATTAGTGCTTTTACACGTTCGATTGCTTTGATTGGCCTGATTTCATAGAACTTAGTGCACCTAGGGAATTAAACTTGATTAGTGCTTTTAGACGTTAGGTTGTTCTCTTAGGTAGAATTTATATTCGCATCTTTTAATGTGTTTGTTGATGATAAAAGGAAATTAGTAGGGTATTCTTGCGATCAAGGTATCCTAGGGCCTTTGATAATGAGAGATTAAATATCAATTCTAGTTATTATGACAAGAGCATGTTAGTGAATGAAAACAAAATCCTTAACCAATACTTTCGCATACTTAATTTGATTTGTTTTATTTGTTTCTTTGCTTTTATAATTATCTAGTTTATTAAAAATCAGAAATCCCCCCTTGTTTTACATAGGAAACCGAAAAAACTTGACAACCTCAGTCCTCTCTGTGGGAACGATCCTTTCTTGCCCTTGTTATATTTTATATTTTGAGTAGTAAGAAAGTAATTTATTTTTGACGCATACGACTGTGATCACCTGACATCGAATCTGAGTGATTCCCCCGTCCCGGAAACTCCAAGACTGGGGACTGACGTCTCGGATGATCGCTCTCAAGTTAACAGCTTCACTACCAATCAGAAATCGGTAGACCAGGAGGCAGCCACGTTGGTGGAAAACTTGTGTGAACTTCTACACCTTTCAAAAGACCAGCGAGCAGAAACATTCGCTGCTATCAATCAAATAGCCCTAGACGCGTGTTTGGTTCCTTTACGCCCAGAAACTTCAAGGATATCAGAGATGTCCGTCAACAATGTAACATTTACCGAAGATGACATGATGGCAGAAGAAGGACATAACCGGGCTCTACACGTCACCGCCCGCATCAAGGATGTGGAGTTCAAAAGGTCCGTCATAGACACATGAGCGTCCTCCAATTTCATTACCCTTAGAACTCTCAGGACAACCAAGTTGCGGCCGAGCGATGTCGTACAGCAGCCTACCATGATGACAGATGTCTAAGGCAACCAAACCAGCACGTATGGATACATCAACCTAAATTTTTCAGTGGGACCAGTCCAGTCAAAGGTGAATTTCGAAGTAATCGAAAAAGAGTCAGACTACCACATGATACTGGGAAGACCGTGGCTCCACGACAACAGGATCATTCCTTCGACATATTACCAGTGCCTGAAGACCATGTTGAACGGAGAAGTCATCTGCATCCCCGCATCATTATCTCCTTATGGACCAATCTGTGGTATGGAGATGTTCGAACCAAAGAAAAATTCGCGGGTCCAGCAGGAAAGGTTCGCTACACTCCACTGCCGACGTGGGAGTCAAATGAAGAGGAGGACATGCTCACATAATTTCACAAAGAAGCTCGATCTCACGCAATCCCCCCAAAGAAAAAGCACGCCAGTTTCTATCTCATTCTCATGTCAAGCGGGAGCGGGCTTTTATCGCAAGTCGTGATGAAAAAGGGAAAACCGTATATCGGCGCTGCTGCTAGCAATTAACATGGGAGATTACCGCCCAGTAGAATGCAATCACAGCAACAAGCCACAAGAGGAGGTGCCAGATGCACCTCGACAACTACAATACGGAACCAACTCCACCACGGATGAACTTGAAGTTGTCAACATCGGAAGCGAGGAATCTCCGCGGCCTGTCTCAATCAGATCGGCTCTATGTGCTGACGAGCGTGCAAAACTTGTGGACCTTCTTAGGATATCAAAATGTGTTCGCATGGACATACGAGGAAATGCCTGGTTTGGATGAGAAGTTGGTCACTCATCATCTATATATAATACTCGGATCCAAACCAGTAAAACAATATCTGAGACAGTTCAGACATGATGTGGAGGAACATTTCAAGATAGAAATTCAAAAACTGCTAGCCGCCGGTTTCATCAAACCCATCCACCATCCCACCTGGTTGGCCAACGTGGTTCTAGTGAAGAAGAAGATCGTCCAAATCAGGTGCTGTGTTGATTTTAGGGACCTAAACAAATGCTGCCCCAAGGACGATTTTCCTCTTCCAAACATTGACATGCTGGTAGACGCCACCAGTGGACACAACATGTTCTCTTTTATGGACGGATACAACGGCTACAATCAAATAAATATGTACGAGCACGACGCAAGTAAAACAGCTTTTCGAACTCCTCTCGGGAACTTTTACTATACTGTGATGCCTTTCGGCTTGAAAAATACCGGCGCCACCTACCAACGCGCCATGACCACTATTTTCCATGACATGATGCAAAAGAAAGTTGAACATTATGTAGATGACATAGTGGTTAAATCAAAAACTCGGGCGGCTCATACAGAGGTGTTGCGACAGGTATTTGAGAGGTGTCGCGAATACAAACTGAAGATGAACCCATTGAAGTGTGCCTTTGGTGTTTCTTCGGGCAAATTGCTAGGTTTCCAGGTGACCGCCGAGGGAATCAAAGTCGATCCAATCAAAGCCCAATCCATCTTCACGATGCCGCCCCCGCGGACCGTGAAAGATCTCCAGATCTTCATAGGTAAGGTAAACTACATTCGGCGTTTTATACCGGGTTTAGCTCAGCTTGGCGCTTCATTTACCTCCTTGCTGAAAAGGGGCAAGCATCATCTGGACCGCACTACAACAAGAGGCGTTTCAGGAGATTCAACAAATATTGTCATCCCCATCCATCACAAAATCCCCGATACAAGGAAGACCGTTGTGCCTCTACACTGCCTTCAGTGACACTGCTGTTGGAGCTCTTCTCGCCCAAGAAGATGACGAAGGAATTGAGCACCCTATATACTACTTAAGTCGAACTTTGAGAGATACCGAACTCAGATATACCAAAGAAGAAAAAGCGTGCCTAGCCCTGATTCACTCTATCCAAAAGTTTAGGCATTATCTTCTCTCAAACAAAGTGGTGTTGATATCTAAGTCTGATCCTGTGAAGTTCCTGCTTTCAAAACCGGCCCTGATAGGAAGACCAGCCAAACGGCTCCTCCAAATGTCAGAATTTGATATAACGTGTGCTTCCTCAAGAGCTATCAAAGGACAATCGGTTGCTGATTTGCTAGCAGCTTTCCCAGGAGAGAGCACCACAGCGCTACACGAGGACCTTCGTGGAGATTTTCCGGAAATATCTTTTGTCAAAGAAGAAGCGTGGCTATTGTTTTTTGATGGCTCTGCCACCCCTAGCAGTAATACCGGAGGAGCAGGCGTGGTTCAAGTATCCCCAACGGGTGAAGTCTTCTCGCATTCGTTTAAGCTAGACTTTCATTGCACCAACAATTCATCAGAATATGAGGTCTTTCTCATAGGGTTGTCATTAGCCAAACAAGTCGGAGCCACGCGTATGGAAATAAGAGGTGATTCTAAATTACTGGTCAACCAGATGAATGGAGTGTACATACTGAAGGAAGTGACATTGGCCCCATATAGATCCGAGGCACAAAGGCTGCTAAATTACTTCACCGATGCGACCATAACACATGTTGGCCGCGGCAGCAACAAACATGTTGATTTCCTAGCCACGTTAGCATCTAAGGTGCTGTTCGAAGGTTTAGAGGAAACCCTGACAGTGAAGAGACGAACCATAGCTTCGACATGGCTCTCGCAACCTGAGGAGACTGAGGACAACGACTGGAGAACACCGATTATCCAAGAGCTTAACAACTCTCTATCCCAAGGAAAGGTCAGTCCCAAGACCTTGCAAAACTTCTTCATGCTTCACGGGATGTTGTACCACCGGAATTCAGATGGTTCCCTGTCAAGGTGCCTTGGAGACGAAGAGGCACAACAACAGCTTAACCGTATTCATAGTGAAAATTGCGGACAAACGTTGGTGGTAACGCTTTATCGTCGCCTGCAACTCCTTGGCTACTACTGGCCAAAGATGGAGACTCAATCTCGATTGCTCCAAGGATCTTTCTCCAATTTCCAAGCACCGCCGCATCAATTGGAAGTTTTTTCTGTTGACCATGCTGGGGACTGGAAAAAGCCGTACATCAGTTATCTTCGCGACGGCATACTCCCTGCAAGCAAGAAAGACGCAACCAAGATGAAACAAAGATCCAAGAGATTCATATTCAATAAAGGAATCTTGTATCAAAAAAGTTTTGGAGGATATTTGTTACGATGCCTGGATGAGGCAGAAATCCCAATCATGCTGAAAGAAATGCACGAAGACGAGCACCAAGGGAAAAATAAGTTATTTCTCCAAATACACGAGCGATACTACTGGTCGACCATTGAAGACGATGCAGCTGCTTTTGTTCAAAGATTCCACAAATGTCAAATTCATGGAAATCTTATCCACGCACCCTCTAATCCCCTGCATTTGGTAAGTAGTCCGTGGCCGTTTTTTAGCTGGGGACTCGACATCATTGGGAAAATCAACCCGCCGTCATCAAAACAAAATGAGTATATAATAACCGCAAGGGAGTATTTCACTAAATGGGTCGAAGCCATCCCTTTACGAGGGACTACTGGAGCCACAATTGCAGCGTTCATTAAGGAATATAACATTTGTCGTTTTGGCGTGCCCAAACACATCATCACCGACAATGGCACTCCTTTTTCCAACAAGCAGGTACATGAGTTATTTGAAGAATATGGAATTAAACAAGTCTTCTCCACTATTTAATACCCCAAGGGAATGGGCAGGCCGAAAGCACCAACAAAACTCTAATTCGAATCCTCAGCCGGACAATGCACGATAACACTCGTACATGGCACGAGCAACTTCCAATGGCGCTTTGGGCATATCAGACATCACCAAGGATCTCTACTGGCGCCTCTCCCTATTCCCTCATCTACGGCTCAGACGCCATTCTCCCAGCAGAAATTAAAATCCCATCGGCTAGGATTGTCAAAGCAAGCGGAGTTCAATGGAATGAAGCCGAAACAACAAATGCCAGGGTAGCGGAGCTAGACACTGTGGATTCTAGAAGAGCTAAAGCAAAAGATCACGCGCATGCATATAGAAATATAATTTCCCGAGCGTACGACAAAGCTTTGAAACCTCGAGTTTTTCAAGTAGGAAATCTGGTGTTGAAGACCGCCAAACACATCCAACAAGACATGTCAGCACATAAGTTCTCCCCAAAACGGGAAGGGCCTTATGTGGTCACCAAGCATATAACAGTGGATACTAAAAGGTTGTCAAGAAAGATGGAGGAAGATTGGAAACAGTCATCAATGGAAAATGGCTCAAGGCATATTACGCCTAACCCTTACCCCACCTCACGCAGTCTCATAGCACGGCTAGCCAGGAATTTTTTCTGTTTCCTTCACATCCTAGTTATCAAATTTCATTTAGTCGAAGCATATTAATGAAAGTTATCTTATTTATCCAAAAACCAGTACAAAAAAAAACACATATGTTCGAAACCAGAATGAAAGACAGGCCTCTCACAACTACATAACTCAAAAAAGCCCGTCCAATATATTGTAGTTCCTTGAAAGCATCATCTTCAACCTTTTTTGATATCTTTCAGCCCTACTCTTCAAGTCCTGGATAGCCTTTCCCACCTTTTGGGATTCCACGTCCAGAGCCTTCTCCTCTTCCAAAATGGCTTTTGTGGCAGGAACGACGTTGGCAAGAATACTGGCTCTGTCAGCCTTCAAAATTTCAAGGCGATGCCGCAACCAACTCACATTAAACTCAAGGGATTCACAGGTAGACACCATGTTTTCCAATCTTTCAATAGTTGATTCCGTGACGTCGCGGATGGATGTGCCTTCCATTTCAACAATCATAGGCAGGATACAATTCACTGTGGTAACCAAGGCCGACGAACAATGCTTCACCACGTTCCTGGTGGGAATATGGCCATATCTTGTCCATATTTTCGTGTACAGAGTCACGAATTCCTTTGACACTAAGAATTTACCGACGCTTCGGTAGCTAGAAGATAAACACTTCATACGGATTTCAAATGACAAGCCTGCATTGGGATATTCATGGCAAGAGATACCCAAATCAGCATTTTCCAGATCAGCAGCGTTCGGTGTGCTCGGATTCGAAGAAAGGGGGCGGACATATCATCATCATCAACGACGGTCACACATGTCCCAGTTGGATATCTCTGCAAAAGAAAGTCTCCCTTCGTCACTCGCCAGCAATAATAAACAAATATCTATTAGTTAACGAAAGCATACTGGTATGATCTTCTTGACTCGGATAATACGGATGGGGGAATTGTCGCAAGATCCAGACCGCCTGCGCTTGACTGAAGAATTTGGACGGCTCGAGGATGATTCACTTATGCTCGACATGATGAAAGAAATATGGATTCAACAAGAGAAACCTCTGCCTTGAACTGGGAAGGATTATACAGTTTCACCAGCATATATAGTGCGGAAACCCTAGAGAGAAACGGATGTTTAGCAAACGCGATGCGCCTACATGACAGCCGAAAAATCAGCCTCAATGAAATATCTCGTCGAAACCTTAATGAAGATAAAAAAAACGGTCAAACATTCAAAGGAGGAATACGTTTCCTAGCTCGGAACCCTGGCGTGGACGCATACCTGGAATGTATTCTCCTTTCCACAAAGGAATTAACCATGCAAGAAGACGGCCAAGACAAGCCAGCGCCGATGTCTCCACGGCCAAGCCAAGGTAGCAACGCCGACGGCTCCACTCCCTAGCCAGCACCAACAGCTTGCATCCTTCTCAACGCCAACTTTTCCTCTCCCGACAAGTGTCATTCGCAGCCCAAGCCAACTCTAACCGTGTCCTAACCAATGCCTTAGCCAGCGACACCATTAACCATTCCTCGAACAGTAGCCAAAGATGTCGCACTGGTGCCAACATCCCATGGACAAGACAAGGAGCACAGATTCCTCATGCCTTCCACCAAAGGTTAGTTGAATTTCCGTGGCAATTTCTTCACGTCTTGCTCTTTCGATTTTACTCTCGATTTTACACAATTCCAATGTTACGTGCTAAGCAGGGGACTTAATGTTGATGGTGGTTTTTAGCTTAGGGTTAAAATCGTAAAACCTTGCACCTGACGTCACTCTGCAAGGAAACGGTGCCGTGAGTGATAAACTCTCCACCAGGATATTTATTGAGCCATTCAATATATTTACATGAAATTTATCCATACTGGCGAATGTACCAACCGTCTCAAATACTCTGTAAATTTCGGCACCTCGGCAATACAAGACTCACTGAGTACTTTCCTGTGCTATGTTCCCTAGCAGAACCCTTAATATCGGTATGGCATGAAGGATTTGTGTTCACTCGTAGCGGAGTAGCATGAAACTCCAAGTACCAAAGTTAAGGCCATCGCACGAAATGCTCAGAAGGAAAGCACGCTGCATTCTGTAGATAAGGATTTTTATGGCAGCATACAAAATCCAGCCAATTATTGTATAACTCACAAAAAACTCATAAACCCGACTAATTTGCAAAATTAGGGTTTCGCGCCAGGCGCAGTACACTAGACCCCGTTGGTCGAATAACTATGCTTAGCTAAACTAGGCGATTAAATCTGCCACATCACACTGGAAGTGTGGCCATGCCCTAGCTTGTCGCCCCCACTTCCCATCGACCAATCAGTTCGCTTTAAATCCGCCACACTCACACAGAAGTGTAGCCACGCCCATGCTTGGCCAACCCTCTTACATTAACCAATCAGGTTGCTTCAAACTCGCCACAGCGTTGAAAAGGAGGAAACCACGCCAGATGGTCACAAAGCCAATTGACTTCCCAAAACCCGCGCCAAACACGCATGCCAGACGCACGTGCCAATCGGCATGCCAAACTCGCCAAACGCGCATGCCAGGAGCACATGCCAATCGGCATGCCAAACATGCCGAGAAGCATGCCAAACCGGACAAACGCGCGTGCCAGAGGCACATGCAAATCGGCGTGCCAAACATGCCAAGTAGCATGCCAAACCTGCCAAATGCGCGTGCCAGACACACATGCCAATTGGCACGCCAAACACGCCAAGCAGCATGCCAAACCCGCCAAACACGCGTGCCAGACGCACATGCCAAACATTCCATGCAGCACGCCAAACCCGCCAAACGCGCATGCCAAACGCACATGCCAAGCAACATGCCAAACTCTCCAAACGCGCATTCCAGGCGCACATGCCAATTAGGGTTTCGGCATGCTAAACCCTAATTTAGACAAAGTTTCCAGGCGCCGACAGAAGGTATCCATAATCAACGACTATCCTTCCTCATGAGATGCAATCTCAGCCATCCAAGTTCGCCACCGAGATGACAGACTTGTGGCAACTTTCAGGCAACCAGCCGCCTAAATTAATAGCCATGGCTACGCCAAGCTCCACTTGCACCACCGTTCCACTGGCATGCACGAGCCATGCCGCATTGCTACTGGCGTGCACCAAAAACGCCACTTCGCCATCTTCAGGCGCCAACACAAGGTAGCCACAATCAACGACTATCCTTATTTCATAAGATGCGATCTCATCCATCGAAGTTCGCCACCAAGCCGGTGAGCTTGTGGCAAGGTTTAGGCGACCATCCAAGACGAGCCTAATAGCATCACATGCTATTTACCTGCGGCAAGACTCTCAATTTCAACTTGCCACACGTAGCAAAGTGCTACATGTTTTCCACGAAAACACTCGAGACATCAAAACATGTCACAAACTGGGGGATACTCATCAGGGTATTGGTCTGGCGGCTTACAGCGTGCGGCGTGTAGTACCCCCATTACAAGAAAGTGTCATAAAGCGGGGCGGTTAGTAATGGAAAGAAGTAATGGTGAAACGTATCCTTCATTATGGAAACATCGATTACAGGCGTTATCCGTTACTCCCTTCTTCCACTACTCAATCGTTTCCACTTCCTACGAGACCAGGGTACGTTTTTTTTCGACTTGTATAAATAGGTCTCACCTATTTTCACCAAAAGATAAGTTTTTGGTCAGGAGAACAACACAACATTCATAAATCACCTGATATCTTTTCTATTCAGCTAGGAAGTATAATTTTCTGATACAAGTCACAAAATACCCACACTTATAGAACGATGATTCTGGTCTCAACACTTTCTTCGCTTCCCTCCTTAAGACCAACCCTTCTCCTTCACTTTGTGACCGAAACAAGTCTGGAACGACCATTTCTTGGTTTAGGCCAGATTTGTACAGATTGATCTCTCGAATCAAAAGTACTCCCGTGCAGTACATTGTTTAGAGTTTAGACTCGTTGCTCATTCATACACACGAATTTACCAAAATCAGCAGAAACCGTTTTCACCCACAAACACCATGTCAAAGAGAATTGGAAGAAAATCTTGAACTTGTTTATGAGGTGTTTATGGATGATTTTAGTGTTTATGACAATTCATTTGACATTTATTTAGAAAATATTGAACTTGTGCTAAAAATATGCATAGACACTAATCTTGTAATAATTGGGAGAAATGCCACTTTATGGTAAACCGTGGTATAGTGTTAGGTCACATTATATCTTCTCAAGGGATCAAAGTTTACAAAGAAAATATAGACTTCACTTCGGTGAGGGAGATTCACTGGTTTCTTAGTCATGCAGGTTCTTACAAGCTGTTTATAAAAGATTTCTGCAAAATTTCAACGCCAATGAGAAAATTGTTGCAGAAAGAGGTTGTATTTTACTTCAACAGGGACTGCAGTGATGCCTTTGATAAATTGAAAGAGTTGTTGACAATTGAACCAATTATTAAGTCACCAGATTGGAGTTTGTTATTTGAAAATTGATGTGTAATGCAAGTGACTATGCAGTTGGAGTTATTTCGGTCAAAGAGTGGACAAACTGTCCCACATTTACTATGCATCTAGGACCCTAAATGATATACAAATCAACTATTATGCCATCGAGAAAGAGTTGTTGTCTATATTTTTTGTACTAGAGATATTTAGATCATATTTGGTGGGTACAAAAGTGGTTGTATATTCCGATCATGCAACACTTAGGTACTTAATAAAGAAGAAAGAAGCTAAGCCAAGACTTATAAATTAGATACTGTTTTTGCAAGAATTTAACATGGAAATCAAAGATAAAAGAGGTGTTGAGAATACAATTTCGAATCATCTTAGTAGGCTTGTTGTTTCTGAAAAAGAACTTCTTTTACAAGATCGTTTTCCAGACGAACAACTTTTCAGAATCAAAAATAACACCTTGGTATACTGATATAGTGAACTACTTGGTTACAAGGAAGTACCTAGTACAATTTATAACTTTCAAAATCTTAAGCTTAAGAAGATAACCAAGCAGTGTATGTGGGATGAACCCTACTTGTGGAAATATGATTCTGATCAAATTATCCGTAGGTGCGTAACTGAAAACGCGGGGATACCAAAATATACCACCAACTTTATTTTTAGGCAACCTGTATGGACAAACCTAAATACAATTAGGAGAGTTCAACTTAATGAATCTCAATAAGAATAATATTCAAAGTTATATCTCTTTCTGCCACAATCAGAAAGTTTACAGAGACAGTCCGTGAACTTGATTTACGTGTGAGAATCAATCAAGTAGTATCCAATAAAAAAGATGGATGCATCTACTTTGATTGATTTACGTAAAACCTGTGACATTTAAATTATAAATATAAACAATATAATATGGAAATGAAATAACACAGACACCAAAAATTTTGTTAACGAGAAAACCGCAGATGCAGAAAAACCCCGGGACCTAGTCCAGATTGAACACCAAATTGTATTAAGCCGCTACAGACTCTATCCTACTACAAATAACTTCGGACTGGAATGTATTTGAGACCGAATTAAACCCTTACAACAATTCAGTTACAGTCGCGCTCCTTACTGTTAGAGCACTGCTCGGTCGAACTCGCATGCGTTGCTATATCAAGCATGTTTGTCAATGTTAGTGATCAAAACTATAAGTCTTGATTTATAGCCTATTTATAGATGTCTCGGACTAGGACATAGTTTGTGTAGTTGAGCTTAGACTTCACGACACTTATCACTTGAAAACGAAGAACTACTAAGGAGAACTTTTGGAACTTCTTCGAAAAAAGATATGTGGAGACTGAAACTCATCTATCACTTGGAAAGTCTATTTCTACTCTATCTCCTATATTGAGACATAAGTCGTGTTACGATATAGTTTTCTCTATGTGTTGGTAAGCTTTCGCTTCGACCAAATTCATCTTATATCATGAGAAAATTGTCGAGTAACATCTTACATGGTTTGTGCGATACAATCATTTGGTGTAAGACTTGGAATGTTTCGATAATGATTATTTCAATATCTTGAAAATTGCTTTGATGCTAATAGTGTGTGAAAACGGCTATTATCATTACAATCATCTAACCCGGTGCATACGCACCAGATATTTTGCAATTGAAATTTATGAAAAGCTTTAGTTGAAGTGATTTGCAGTAATCTAGTCTTTGTCGTCATTGAATCTTTTATGCTTGAACCCGACAAATACAGAAACATAGGCATCATGGTTTAACGTCCAGTTGACAGTTCATGCCTATAAAAAACGGTTCTAGCATATAATTCCAATTTCCACAAAAATACATCAAAAATGATTAAATGTATCAGTTACATGTTTAAGTATTAGCCATCCGTCCATTTCTCAAAATTTATATTACTATGCGAAAGCCACAGACACAAAGTGGGTTTTAAGTTACAGACAAATTCTTCCCCGTCCCAATTAAGTAGGTGTACAATTCGAATTTTATCCAATTCAAATGTGAATCAAGTGTATATGATGTATCTTTATAATGGCCATCCGTTTTTACTCCGTTTTAGCAATTTGCACCATTGAATCCTCTTGACTCGAGACAATATTGGGATGATCATCTGTTCCTTAAGATGCAATCAAACTGGTTTACTTCTAGCCACTTTGTATTACATGATGTTATGAACAAATCTAGAGTGTAACCATAAATATGCATATGTGATGTAACATAAAATCTTGATAGTGATGTAACCTAAAATCTTGGTCCCCCGGTGAATAACCACGACAACACAATTTCAATCACCGCCGATGGAAGTGATCTATACAGTTTCATGTTATTACCACATCATGCAACCCATTTAAAAATTCATCTTTGAGTTTATTTTGTTATTTATAACCCATAGCACTTCAGATTCTTGAAAACATGTCTACGTGTCTGACCAAATATCCTTCAAACGGAGAACGACCCTTTATTGTAGCTAGGCCTTCATTTGCTCGTTCTTGTACTCTATATGAAAAATACTCATACGTTGTAACCTTCTGCCATTTTTAACCTTTTTTTATTTTTATTCGGCTGTCAGTTTGGTTAAAATAATCTCATGTCATCACTTTTGGCAAATGGTTTCGCTTTCCCAAGCTTGTTAATCTATTATTTCTCTGATGATATCGCTGAAGCCTTCTAGGGTAAACATAAGAACTTCACTCACATAAGGATCCGTCCATAAGCACTTCGGTTACCTTGGATTTATTCAAACTCCATGAATATGAATTTGTAATTTTCTTTAGTTTTCTAGTATATCATATGCCATCTCCAAAACATCATCTATTTATTCATAACAGGTCGCTGAAATCCAAAGGTTCTCCAATTTCGAATTTTCAGTGAAAAATACATTCGTTTCTTCTAGTTTTGGCCGATGAATCCGCATATGGTCTTCTGAAATCATTCCATGTGTTTGATCTCTGTCAAAATTTCAACAATCAGGTTATATGTGAAGATCATTCATGTTATATGTAATTAACCAAAACAGGAAATAGATGAAGTTGACGTTAATATTTTGTCGACCAACATGAAATATAGGCCACGCGGATTCGTTAATTGAGAAATTAGTTTCTTCGTTTATTCCATCGATGCTATGCGATTAAAAAGTCTATTCACATGCTTGATTTTCTCTTGGTCCTTTTCATACCTCTTTTACTTTTATACCCATATGCATTTGTTGTATAAAGTATCTCTCTTATTCTTTAGGCATACTTTTTGTTGTGTTCATGAAATTTTCATTCTGATAGCATCAGCCTATCATAGCACGATAACACCGAAAACATAACCAAATGACTGCTGGTTCTTCGTATCAAAGTTTATAGTAACTCTTCATTCATCCACCTGGAGTACATCTTTTTTCTGATTATGTCTTTGTTCGACATTCTTCAATAGCTGCAGTTGAATTGTGCAATCCAGATGTCTTCTTTTCTCTGAAAAGATTTCGTTCGTAACCGTTGATTTTTCTCATAGAAACAAATCTAAAGTTATGCAACTTTGTAATGCATTTTTATATAGTTTCCTAAAGTTGTGTTCTCGTAACCATTTATCTGATGAGGTTTGGATTGTATATGGAATATTTTACAGAGAAATTATTTTTAAGGAGATGCTTTTGAAAGAGCTGGTTGTGAAAGGGCATATGAAGCTGCATTTTGGCCAACAGTTGTGTCTTCTGGTTGTGAAAGGGCATGTGAAGCTGAATTTTGGCCAACAGTTGTGTCTTTTAAGATGTTGATGACATGGTGATGACTTGTAAAAAGGTGATTACATGGCTGATTACGTGGCTTCACCACAAGTCAGAATGTTTATGGGATCTTCATGCGGCATTTTTGGGGTCTCTTATTATAAAAAAAATATAAAAAAATGTTTCAATGATTGAAATGAAGAGTTGAGATTATGTAACCATATTTAGATATAAGCATATATAGTTTGTTCACACATTAGTGTATAAATCCATAAACCGGGAACCAAGAGTATGCATATGTGTGTATACGAAATTGGTGAAGGAGACAGGTTAAGTATGCGTACCCATACGCATACTGGCGGAAGTTTTCCAACCAAAAAATTCCCTGAGTTTGGGAATTAACAAGCTCTTAACTAGTCACCTTAAGTATGCGTACGGGCGAAAGTTTTCGAAGCGAAAATTTATGTTGAGTTTGGAAACTAAACCAACTCAAATCTGGTTGCTTAAGTACGCATAACCGTACGCATACTTACTTTATCAAATCGGTCAGTTCATGAAATTAAACATTTAAATTATAAGGATTGCAATCTTTGCAAACCGTGGCTATAATATTCATGATTGATTCAAGTGAATCAAACCGATTTTGCTTCAATTGTTTTCTTGTATAAATCCATGAGAATATAGCAATTGAACAACTCTTTAACTAGTTTCATTTGAGTCATTCGAACTAGTTATGGTTAAGATGAATATGGTTGATATGAGAGTAATCATATATCTAACCTCGGTTAACTATTTACGAACCAACATGGTGTACACGTTTAGGTACGGTTACATAAACCTAAATGAGGGTACATTTCATTTGTGTATGACAAGCTAAGTTCGATCTAACGGTTGAAAGATATTAGCTTGGTTGAATCAGGTTTTTCATATAACGGTGATTATTGAATGCTTTGTTACCAAGGTAACTTGGATTGCAAACCCTGATTTGAAAACTATTTAAAGGAGAACTCTAGCAACTAGGAAACCTAATACCCACACCTCATGTGTGTTACTAGTTGCATAACTAGAGTCGATTCTCCTTTTACCTTAGGTTTCTTCTCGAGACCCTATAGGTTAACGACTTGAAGACTTCATTGGGATTATGAAGCTAGACCTAACTATTATCTCTGTAGTTGCGTGATCTGATCTTGCTGTTTCTATCGTGACTGAGTGCAATTGTAAAATTGGCTTGAGATTTATATATCCGATAGGCAAGATAGAAAAGTAATCACAAACACCTTCGTCTCATCGTTTGTGATTCCACAATAACTTGTTTCGTTAGTCGATTAAGTTTATTGTGAGGTGATTGATAATACTAGTTTGTTCTTCGGGAATATAAGTTCGGTTTGTCAATTGGTTCCTGTTCACCTTGATTTATCAAAAGACGGAACAAAAAACTCTTGTGTATTTCTGTGGGAGACAGATTTATTCAATCCTATAGACTTTTCTGTATGAGATAGATTTGTTTATCAACTCTTCGACTTTGGGTCGTAGAAACTCTTGGTTGTGGGTGACATTAGCTAAGGGAATCAAGTGCGTAGTACCCTGCTGGGATCAGAGACGTAAGGAGCGCAATTGTACCTTGAATCAGTGTGAGATTGATTAGGGTTCAACTACAGTCCAGTCCGAAGTTAATTGGTAGTAGGCTAGTGTCTGTAGCGGCTTAATACAGTGTGGTGTTCAATCTGGACTAGGTCCTGGGGTTTTTCTGCATTTGCGGTTTCCTCGTTAACATTATATTTTGTTATATAATTGAAATATCACAGGTTGTGCATTAAGATCAATCAATTAGAATATCCAACCTTTGGTTGTTGATTTACATTGATTGACACTTGAACATTGGTCTTTGGTACTGTTCAAGTAATTCCTCTTATATTCAATCAGGCTCGCAGATTTCTATTTGCTGATCGTGAATTGAATTAAGAGTTAGAGATATTAAGCTCTATGATATACGTTATTCTAGATTGAGTCTGACTGTCTAGTTGATTCTCTAGAAAGTATATTGGAGTAAGTCCTATCAGATTGCCAACGAATTGTTAGGTGTGGTTGTTAGACCCCTGTATTTTCACTTACGCCTCTTGAATCCCAGCAGGACTCTGCGCAACTGTTCCCTTAGCTGACGTCCTTTATAGCCTAAGACTTTCTTGAACTCAATTGCATACTTTAAACCAATCTTCCTCCCACAGATAAGCCTATATATGATTTCCTTTTTTATCAAAGATCAAGGCGAGACTGGAAATCGATAGCAATAGACAAAGTCCAGCTAACCTCAAAATACGGTCTTATGACTCCAAAAAAGCAACCTATATTTTTATTCACCTTACAAGTATTAAACCTGTGGAACCACAAAGTCTGAGACAAATAGAACTTTGCGATTTCTATCTATCTTGTTTGAGTAAGCAGCTCAACAATCAAAACAAGATCAGGATACTCGAATTATCAAGATAAAGATAGTTGGACCTGGCTTCACGAATCCCTAGGTGAAGGCTATTTAGTCGCTAAACCCTAGAAGGGTTTGAGGGAGAGGATGACTCTAGTTTACAACTAAGACACGCAAAGATAGTGTCGGGGATTCTAAAATCCCAGTTGCTCGAGGTTCTCTCTTATATAGACTTTCAAAGTATAGGTTGCTTTAGGTTTTAGCTAAGATAGCTTTGGAACCAAGCAAACAAATCCACCATTAGATGAATTTTTGAAATGAGATTAACATACCAAGATACACACTCTGGTTAGGATCAACCATAATCTGATCGTGTCTAAATACATTGTTAATGAACGGTTAGCCGAAACTAGCCGATTGAACCATAAGTTTAATCATTTTTATATAACACTTAAGTCTTTAAGCTTGAGTCACAACCATAGGTTATAATTTGATCAACCATGTCTATATAATGTTTTTAGATATTTATTCAAATGCCAATTATCTCAAAGAAATAATTTTTGTGCATCTGAAAATATTCGACAGGGCAAGTACGTGTACCAGGTAAGTGTACTCTACCTTATTCGTGACTATTTTTGTCCTGGTACATGTACAGGGTATGTGTACCCTTAAGACAAAAATGAGTTCAGGAACTCACAAAACTTTTACGGGTTTCGTACCGGGTATGGGTACCACTTCGGTTTCAAAACCAACCGTTCATTTACGGTATGCATACTAGGTATGCATACCATCCCTGGTTCACGAGCAACATACTTTTTATGATATGGATACCGGGTATGCGTACCACAAAATTGTTGCCGAACTGTAGCTATGCCGGTACATGTACTTTGTACATGTACCACGGCTCTGGACCTATAACAATTTTCCCAGTATGTGAAACTGGTATGCATACTCTCCTGTATCCAGATTTACAATATATCTATATTTATCTCTAAATCAATTCGAAACATTCCTAAATAACATCAATGATAATATCACTGTTCCAGGATTTATCTGATGATAATCTTGAATCACGATTTATATTATGAACAATAAATTTTTCTTAACTGAAATTTATCAAGTATGAAAAAATATTCATTAAGCTTGTTGATACATGAAAAATATTACCCTTCTAGCCGGACTAGTGTGCCCCCGAAGGGGAGGCAAGCCCGACGAGAGATGTGGGGACTAAAGCCCAAGTCCACCAAGAAGATGCCTATTAAGTGAAAAGGACAAGAGGGGATGGGAAAGAAGAAGGTTTTATTAGAGGAGGGATGGCATCAATAGTAATTAAAGGAGTTTAGGACACATGGCATGATGTCATAAAAGGAAGGGGGTTTTGGAAAGTCTATATAAGAAAGGACAAGGTACAATGGAAAGAGGACTCTCTCTCTCTCTTACTATTATTAGAAAAGGTGAGGTCATTTGGCTAGTTAGGACGGGTAGAACCTAAGGAGAATTTGGGTATTAACATTTGGCGACCACACCCGGAGGCGCGTTCCTAGCTCACCATGACACACCTAGAAGGCGATATCTCGGGCGCGACAGAAAACCAAGCGGCCAATCAACCTCCTAACCTCGACAAGGTGACGATAGAGGATGATGACAGCGAGGAGGAAACGCGGATCCTGGGCGTTATCAAGCAATCGGTAAACCGGGGATCCCAAAATAAAGAGGTGACAACGTCACAGAAGAAGAACGAGCAAGAATCCCGGCTAGCGAAACCCGTATCATACACTCTGCAAAACATGCAGAAAGAATTGGACGAGCGCGCACAAAGGAGACAAGAACTTGAAAACTGGATAGCACAGGTAGTAGTGGCAGGACAACGTACGTCTGAAGAAGCACTAGAGAGCGCACACCACAAAGGTGACAAGACGACAGTAACATCATAAAAAGAAATAACCAAGTACCTGGAGCAAAACTATCACGTGGTAAAACGAGATAATCATTGTCGTGTGAATAACCCATATCCCGCGCACATCCGGGAATATGCATACCCCGAAGATTACACATCTCCGAAGTTCAAAATGTATGAAGGCCAAGGGAATGCGCGAGAGCACATCAGCTGATTCCTATCAGCAATGAATGACAAGGCTACTGATGGAAAATTATGCCTGAAAGAATTCCCTAAGTCACTCACGGGCACATTGTTCACTTGGTATGAAAACCTAAAGGAGGAAAGCGCGGACTCCTGGCAAACTCTGTCTGCGCTCTTTCTCGGGAAGTTTTACTCATCTAAAAGGAAGATCACGACGATAGATCTGAGTAAGAGTGGGCAACAAATAGCTTAGGAAGTAGGAAAATACATTTCACGGTTCCGACGCTTGACATTGGATTGCCATGAAGAAATCAACGAGGAGGCGCTCGTCAAAATATGCGTACAAGGAATGACCCCAGCTTTTAGAGGGAGTTTAATCAATTTCAGATTCCAGACGTTCGTAGAATTAGAAGAAGCAGCTGAGAGGATCGCCGATTATATAGTAGAGGCACCCATAGATTCTGTTTGGCGCACTACGCTCAGTACTTCATCAGGAGCCCCACGCAATGTAAGACCTAATATTAGTAAAGAAAATAGAGACCAACCCCAGATCGATGGCAGAAGCCGAGGGAGAAATGGAGGAAGTAGAAGCGATTATAAAACACCACCCCCTCTTCCTTGCGGCAAAGAACGCGCAATTAGATTCTTGAATCAATGGATCGCCGAAGGAGAAATTCAGATACCCCCGACCACAGTGAATATCAACAAAATGGATAAAAACTCGTCCAATTACTGCCACTATCACCGAAGGATGGGGCACCCAACGGAGGAATATTTCGCCATTCGGAGCATATTCGAATGCAAGCGGGGAGCTGGAGAACTCGAGACAACAAGATAAACGATTACATACGCCCCGTTCCCTCGCCACTAGCCCTAAGAAAAAAAAGAGAGAGAAGATGCGGAATACGGACCCGCAAGTTATAAACACTTATGTTTGGTAAGAAAATTTTCTTTCTCGAATTCTGACAAGCAAATATATCAAAAGGTCCTGGGAATGCCAAGGCACCTGGTTGACTGACAAAAGGTCTCGGGAAGCCAAAGGCACCCGATCGACTGACAAATTCACAAATGGTCCTGGGAATGCCAAAGGCGCCTGGTTGACTGACAAAAAGTCTCAGAAAGCCAAAGGCGCCCGATCGATTGACAAATTCACAAAAGGTCCTGGGAATGCCAAAGGCGCCCGGTTGAGTGAAAAAAGGTCTCGGAAAGCCAAAGGCGCCCGATCGACTGACAAATTCACAAAAGGTCCTGGGAATGCCAAAGGCGCTCGTTGACTGACAAAAGGTCTCGGAAAGCCAAAGGCGCCCGATCGACTGACAAATTCACAAAAGGTCCTGAGAATGCCAAAGACGCCCGGTTGACTGACAAAAGGTCTCGGAAAGCCAAAGGCGCCCGATCGACTGAAGAATTCACAAAAGGTCCTGAAAATGCCAAAGGCGCCCGGTTGACTGACAAAAGGTCTCGGAAATCCAAAGGCGCCCGATCGACTGACAAATTCACAAAAGGTTCTGGGAATGCCAAAGGAGCCCGATTGACTGACAAAAGGTCTCGGAAAGCCAAAGGCGCCCGATCGACTAAAAATTCATAAAAGGTCCTGGGAATGCCAAAGGCGCCCGGTTGACTGACAAAAGGTCTTGGAAAGCCAAAGGCGCCCGATCGACTGACAAAAAGGTCCTGGGAATGCCAAAGGAGCCCGGTTGACTGACAAAAGGTCTCGTAAAGTCAAAGGCGCCCGATCGACTAACAAATTCACAAAATGTCATGGGAATGCCAAAGGCGCCTGGTTGACTGACAAAAGGTCTCGGGAAACCAAAGGCACCCGATCGACTGACAAATTCACAAAAGTCCCACATAAGTCTCCGGAACGTCAAAGGCGCCTAGTCGACAGGCGTTGCATAAAGGAACCAAAAGAAGTCGAAGGCGCTCGTACATTTTCTCAACCCCCTTGAACTAAAATAAAAGAATAGGTATGGCTTGTCCTCGCCCGTCCTCTAAAAAGCGACTGATCGACCAGTGGATATACAAGGGCCCTGTCCATGCCAAAGGTGCCTGATCGACTACCAAACCGGAAGCAGCCCTTGAAAATACTGAAGATGGCTAATCGTATGACAAAGCGCATCCGGATCCCAGGGATACCGGGCACGTTTCACCGAATAAACAGACGCGTATCGTTCTCACCTACTACTAGCAATACCCCTGCTGAGTAAATTGGCGGGAATTAGGTGCAATTGACAATGTTTGGCTTACGCTATTAAACATCTATAAGATACTAATAATAAATATGATCATAAAGGGAAGAAGAAGTATAATCATCTAACAATCGGCATACCCAATGTATACGATAATGAAATACTAGTAACAGAGACAGTCAAATACCACAATATCCCACAACATAAAGACAGAAAAACAACAATCACGGCGCTTTAAGAGCAAGCCTAACAAAGGAACAAAAATAGCTGGCACAGGGACAGAGCGCTTCAAGCTGATCAGAGTCGCTCTAGCTCCTGACGTTTCTCCTCAAGCGCAGCTCGAACAGTTGCCTCAGCGGCTTCTGCCCGCAACATCTCATCACTAGTCGCTCTGACATCATCAAGCAATAAATCTAATGCCTCCTTCTTACTAGAAGTTGTCCCCGAGCGATTCTTCAAATCCTCCTCCAACTGAGAAATTTGACTCGTGAGCCGACTACGAGGATCATTCCGGTCCTTCAACTTCACCAGCATCTCCTCTAACCATTGCACTGGGAACTTAACATTAAGTGCAGATTGCATAGAAGCCTCCCAGCTACGTAAGGTTGTTGTGTCAATAGGATCATCGCCCACACGAGTAAGGAAGTCCGCGACCTCCAAGAGGTTTCTAGTCATATAGCACAAAAAGGGAACAACCAAGAGACTCTCTTTCGCCATATGACCGCCACCATGCTCAATAATATCCCTATAGGCGGCAACATAAACTGTCGGCACCCAGAAGCTGTGAACTAGAGTATGGGTAGCAGGGTCTACCCCAGCCTCGACAGCGGTCATTACCAAAGGGAAACAAAACCGTACATCCTCGGAATCTTCTGTTACAACAGGGGTAGTTGGTATATCAAACGTATGAACATTGGACTGCTTCTCCGAGTGAATGGACGAGTCGCCGCCATCCAATTTAGTCCGCTTAGAGGATCCCTCGCCGCTTGGGATCACGCGCCTGGTACCATCCATATCGGGCCTAGTGGTTTCTTTTCGTTTCTTACCCATATCCTAATACCAACGACAACATGTCAAAAAAAAGGGAGGGGGAAGAGGAAAAAACGAAGAAAAAAAAAAGAGGGAAGGGAGAACCAACATAGGGATCCACAAACCCAGCGGAGTATCAGCAGCCTTAGGACGATATGCAGAGGAACTAGAAGACGATTCAGAGCTACCAGCGGAACCTGACAAACAAGAAATGAGCACCATTGCAAAGACAACTTAAATTTATAAGAAAGAAAATGAGAGAAAGGCAAAGAGAGAGGAAAGACACGTATTAAATAGGGAATCACCTGCAGGATCATCAACGGTTAACGCCACGTGGGATGAGGACCAACCAAAAACTGACTGGCTAGACCCATAAGGGTTCGTCGATTGCAGCACGGCGCTAGGAGATACTATAGGCTGCCCCCTCCACGAACGGTTGCATCCCTAAGGAGGTGAACTTATGTTACACGAAGGCGCGGCGACACCCAACCGGACCCCGAGGGAAGGCTAACCCCTAGACTCCTCAACTGATCCACGAATGAAGGAGTCGGGCTGGCACTCATATCCCCGGGAGGTTGCAACTTACCCCTCCGGCGGCTTTGACGAGGCTGCAAGGGCGCGGTGTTAGCAGAGGAACAAGGACGTGGGGCAGGCGATTGGTTTTCCTCCCACCTAGCTTTCTTCTTTAGACTACTTTCAGTCCAATCACACTCAGGCATGTTCAAGTATTCCTCTATCACATAAGAGAAGGGCTTTTACCCTAGGCGACTGGCAGGTGGAGTCTCCTGGGGAAGTGATTGCTACATCCCAACTCATAAAAATAAAATAAAGGAGGAATGAAGTGATAAATAACAACAATACAAGTCAAAGGAAATGGCAAATACCTGGGACGCTAAGGGACCTGCGGGCGGCTTCACATTTAGCCGCGGAGGCTTGCGTTCAGAAAATGACCCCTTCTTCGGCTTCACGGGTTCATTACCCTTGGGCGGGGCCCAAGAAGTCACCACAGGATCCGAGTGACCTTTGTTAGCTAGAACTAGGTGATGCTCGGAAGCTACCACATCATCGAGTTTGATTCGTCCAGAAGCGTGGATGTCTCGAAGGTCTTGAACGGTCAAGTCACGAGGAAGAGTTGATTCGCGTAAGAGGAAGTTCAAAGCGCGGCGCCGAATGAAGTCATGATACTTGTAGGCCCCTTTAGTAACCGCCAATGGCCGCGGAGAAATAGGTTGTTTGAACGAAAAATTGACCTCGCGGTCAGAGAGACGGGTCGCCTCCTTGAATACGTAACGATTGAAGCAAGCGACAATGTCTTCGATTCTAGAATTTTCCTGAGGGGGAAACCTATGAGGAACCCCTTGGTCGAACCCCACTTGCCGAGCCACGCGATCGGGATTATAAGATACGATGATGAACTTAACAACGTATAAATCAGGAAGATAACCAGGCAACACTGCCATCACTGAATCAAAATCCGCCTTTGACAAGAGCTTTGTCGAGTCCAATTCCACGTCAAAGGGGGCAACAAAATCATAATGTTCCGGACCTGATCGATCATCTTGATAAGGGAATGGATCGAAATCCTTGGACACATCTAAATGTTTACCAAGATCGCCCTAGGGTACTTTCCCCTTCAAATTCCAGAGGGCCATCCGCGGGTAGCCATAAGTAACAGGTAGCTTCTTGACCGAACCATCATCCTGCTCCATATCTTCTCCACGGTGAACTGGGAGTTCGTTAGGCTCAGGCGCGCACATAGGAACATGTTCCCAATACCAAGCCTGTATAAAAGAAGCCGGGATATATGTCTCAATTTTGTGTGATGAACCCACCGTCTGAAGATCCTGACAAAACATATCGAGATGGCGGTACAGACCACCCAAGAACATCGGTGACAATGGAAAAGAGACGCCGCGAGACAATAACACTGCTAGTGGCACGAGCTCACCCTTGATGGTGCCCTGGAGACTGTATTCAAATAAGTCATGGAAAAGCCAAAACAAGATGAAGTCGGCTAGCTCCGCACAGGGATTCTTCTCCTTGCGATTAGGAGGGAGCACTTTCCCATCCACTATCTGGGGATCCCAATATTTCAACCAAAGAGAAAAAGAAGCACGACGGTTAACTTTAACAGACCATTCGGGACTAGCTTCTGTCGGATTCGATGGACCTTGAATTGCCTCATAAGCACGGATGGAGCTAGATAGCAGGCGCTCACCAGAGGGCGCTCAGGAGGAGCCTTCCTCTCCACCCACTTGTCTTTTCCTTTCAAGGAGGATGAAGATGCCCCCTTCTTACTTGTGCCTGTGGTCGCTCAGTTTCCGCTTTTTCCCAATGGCGCTTGGCTCTTCTGCACTAGTTCACGACGGGAGTCATCTTTGCATTTTAGCAAATAGGTACACAGTTCTTTATCCTCGTCATTCAGCGCTCCGAAGACATCCGTCTCATCATATGAATGACTGCCGTGAATCGGCAACCCTGTAAGAGCGACTACGTCTTCTAAAACGATAATGGTTTCCCCCATGCTGTGAGGAGAGTATGCACGGGAGGATCCCAACGACATAAAAGTCATGTTATATCACGAATGCACCTATGTACTTCCCTCTTAAGATACGAATCTATGGCTTCGTTGATACCTGCCTTGCGGAGAGTAACCACATGACCGGGAATGGAGCGTACGTGAGAGGCCCAATGCGGCCACACCGGGTGAGTTTTCGATTTGGATCGAATGTCGATGGTAGGAAGATTGCAGTCGCTCCGATGGATGGCCATCCACGATACGGTATTAAATGCAAAGGCGTCCATGATCTCCGACTCGGGTTACAAAATCCATCCGGGAGCGGAAGGGTAAGGAAGTACAGGCGGGTTCAGAAGGTGAGAGGCTAGGATGTCATCTAGAGGTAAAACACGTTTACCATCGCAGAACTCTCTTAGCCTTAGGGTGCTCTTTAAGGCAGGACCACTCGTAAATTCAGCAATCGTGTATGACTTACCGTCCGCCGGGGCGGGTAAGGTGATTTCGTCCCGATGGGAATACTCGTTCTCGTCATGATTCTCATTCCTGGGCTGGTCGGATTCACTAGACTCCTCGGACGAAGAACTACTAGAAGAGCTGCTAGACATGGCGAGTTGATAGACACATTTATGTGTCTAATATGTCTCAATTGTATGTATTGTTAGTGCTCGATTTTGTATTTATTGAGTTATTTTATGTCTTTGTAGGAAATTTTAGAGAAATAAGCCCTTGCGGCGAAATGGGCTCAAAAAGTGGTGTTTTACACCCCAGGATAAAGTGTTAAAGGCACCCCAGAAATGCGCTAAAAGCACCCGGAGGAGTTGTTAAAAACACCAAAAAAATTATTGTTTCAGCCCCAAAATTACTATTTCCGCCCCAATTGCTAAAGGGACCCCAGGAATGGATAAAGGAGAGGTCACTTTCTTCCAAAATTTGAAATCAGAAAAAGGTGGGAAAAATGACGCATGCAACTGGCAGAACTTTAGGAAGAAGTTTTTGACGTGTTTTAGTGAGATTCAATCGCTGAAACTTTGTTGAAAGATGTGGTATATCATAACAGAGCTGGTATGGGTGTTTGTTGCGATCAAATTTGGCTAGAAAATTCAACAGATGAAATCAGAGCATACCCGTACGGGAGGAATCTATTCACGGGATTTCTTGAGTTTTGTGGAATTTGAGCGTGTTCAGAACATGTGTTATGACTCTATCAATAGGCAGAGGCGTGACAGAGCTAAATGAGGAGAGTTCTGCAGCTGTAATACGCGTGCAGGAGACGAGAAGGGAAAGAAAATATTCCCAAAATATTTTCATTTACTGCCCGAGTAATGAAGATTATATGGAGTGAATGAGGGAGATTTCTTGCGCCTGTTGGGTATATATAGAGTTATAGGGTCGAAGGAAAGGGGGTGTCGAGAGTTTGGGGTCGATTGGGAGACCACAGGGAGGTTGCAGAGGCGAAGAGAAGAACTGTAGGAAAGTTTCCTGCTGCTGTTGAAGAAGAAGGAGAAGACGAAGAACATACGTCCCAGAACCGTCGTTCTTCAACAGTGTCAACAACAGCAGCTAAGTATCGTTGTTTTACAGCAGTACACTTCTATCGTTGATTTCTGGACGCCTTTTGTGGGTCGTAGATTCACTGTTTTATACTTTTTCACTCTTTTAATCAAATTTTGAGCATCAATTATGTATTTTGAGAACATGATTAATATGACGAGTTAAACCCCAAGCACTGGGACGACGGAGGAGGCCGTGTTTCATCCATGTGGTAATTTAAATTAATTCTTTATTTACTTTTTGCACCAATTTTAATTGAATTAAGATTTTAATTAATTATTTGTGATTTTATTTGATGGAGCATGCTTAGTCTTAGGGATTCTTGATGCGCCATGCTCATAAAATACAAGTAATATTTTATAGAATCTACTTTGGCAAAGAATAGAGTTAATATTTGTTTTGTTTTGAACTATAATCGCCTAGAATTAAATTCTGAACCACTTGAAAATGAAAAATGGCCGAATCTTTAGTCCGAGTTTCTCGCACCAGTGTCAATATTTTTATTGTATATATTTTTATTAAGTTTAAAAAATTATCCTTCACAAGTCCGAGAGTTTGAACCTCATTACTACAACTTCATCAAAAAAATCATTAATCACGAGTGTATGGGTGTGTTGGAAGAAAAGAAGAAAGGCCAAGATTGAAAAAAAAACAAATTGGCAGTCATATATATAGAGGGTCTTGGGGTTTGTACGTGGCAGATATGTGTGGGGAATGGTAACCGTCAGGAAGCGGAAAGAGAAAATCTAGCACGACGGAGGAGTTGGAACGTCGCCCACGACCGCCAACCTGACAAAAGGAAAAAATCCACCACGTCTATGGATCGTGGGGAAGGTCACTCAAAAAGGGTTCTTTGACTATCAGGTCATTTGGAAATTGACCCAATAGTCAGGGGACTAATGTTGATACATGAAAAATATTACCCTTTTATCCTGACTAGTGTACCCCCGAAGGGGAGGCAAGCCCGACGTGAGACGTGGGGACTAAAGCCCAAGTCCACCAAGAAGATGCATATTAAATGAAATGGACAAAAGGGGAATTAATGGGAAAGAAGAAGGTTTTATTAGAGGAGGGATGGCATCAATAGTAATTAAAGGATTTTAGGACACATGGCATGATGTCATAAAAGGAAGAGGCTTTTGGAAAGTCTATATAAGAAAGGAAAAGGTACAATGGAAAGGGGACTCTCTTTCTTACTATTATTAGAAAAGGTGAGGTCATTTGGCTAGTTAGGACGGTATAACCTAACGAGAATTCGGGTATTAACAAAGCTTAACTATATATATTTCAAGAACGATATTACCAAGGTAAACTTGACTCGAAATTCTTGATATGCTTGCGATAGTCTAATCAGTTATGCGACATCATCTCATAGATAGAAGGATGAATATAACTTGAGAAATAGGTGGTTCACTCTTTACTTACCTTGTGTTGAAGAACTTCTGAAAAAGCGGGGGTCTAACAACTACACCCAATATTTCGCTTAGCAATCTGTATGGACTAACTCCAATATACTTTTAAGAGAATCAACTAGACAGTCAGACTCAATCTTATAAAAAAGTATATCCAAGAGTTATATCTCAATTTCTCGATTCAATACTTACTCAAGCAAATAGAAATCCGCGAGTCTAATTAAACACAAGAGAAATTAACTTGAACGGTACCAAAGACCAATGTTCAAGTATCAATCAATTTCAATCAACAACCAAAGGTTGGATTTACCAATTGATCGATTCAACGAACAACCTGTGATATTTCAATTATATAACAAAATATAATGCGGAAAAGAAATAACACAGACACCAGAAGTTTTGTTAACGAGGAAACCGCAAATGCAGAAAAACCCCGGTACCTAGTCCAGATTGAGCACACACTGTATTAAGCCGCTACATATACTAGCCTACTACAAACTAACTTCAGTATGGAGTGTAGTTGAACCCCAATCAATCTCACACCGATACAAGGTACAGTTGCGCTCCTTATGTCTCTGATCCCAACAGGATACTACACACTTGATTCCCTTAGCTGATCTCACCCACAACTAAGAGTTGCTACGAACCAAAGTCGAAGACTTTAATAAACAAATCTGTATCACACAGAAAATTCTACAGGAATAGATAAATATGTCTTCCACAGAAATACCTACGAGTTCTGTTTCGTCTTTTGATAAATCAAGGTGAACAGGAACCAATCGATAACCCAGACTTATATTCCCAAAGAACAGCCTAGAATTATCAATCACCTCACAATAATCTTAATCGACTAGCGAAACAAGATATTGTGGAATCACAAACGATGAGACGAAGGTTTTTGTGACTATTTTTCTATCTTTCCTATCGGAGAAATTAATCTCAAGCCAATCTTACGATATTACTCAAATACGATAGAAACAACAAGATCAGATCACGCAACTACAGAGAAAATAGTTCGGTCTGGCTTCACAATCCCAATGAAGCCTTTAAATCGTTAACCTACAGGGTCTCGATAGAAACCTAAGGTTAAAGGAGAATCGACTCTAGATTATACAAATAGTATCACATAGGAGGTGTGGGGATTAGGTTTCCCAGTTGCTAGATTTCTCCTTTATATAGTCTTCAAATCAGGGTTTGCAATCTAGGTTACCTTGGTAACAAATCATTCAATATTCATCGTTAGATGAAAACCTGATTAGATTCAAGCTAATATCTTTCAATCGTTATATCGAATCTTAGCTTGGTATACACACATGAAATGTAACTTCATTTAGGTTTGAGTAACCGTACCTAAACGTGTACAAGTCGTTGGTTCAACGGTAGTTAACCATAGGTTAGCCATATGAGCACTTTCATATCAACCTTATTCTTCTTTAACACAACTAGTTCAAATGACTCAAGTGAACTAGTTAGAGAGTTTTTCAATTGCTTAGATCTCATAGAAGTATACAAGACACAATCGAAACAAAAACAGTTTTGATTCACTCTAATCGATTCATGAACATTATAGCCACGATTTGCAAAGATTGCATTCTTTAAAATATAAATGTCTTAGTTCAGGAATTAAACTGTTTTTAGAAAATAACCTGCTTAAGTACGCATACTGGTACGCAGATTTAAGTACCCGGATTAAGTTTGTTTTCAGTTCACAAACTCCAGCAGAAGTTCACATGATGTGAACTTCCGGCAGTACGCGTTCTGGTACGCGGACTTTAGTTTCGGTTATCTTGAGCATCAAAGTACGCATACTTTGGTTCAAGGATATTGGACTTACACACATATGAGTTATCTCACAATGTTTATATCTAACCATGGCTATGTATCTCTCATTTCAATCATTGAGACATTTAGAGGACGTTATATATTTGTTGTTCACAAACTATTTTTCGTCAAAGCGATTTTCAAGTAATTGAAACTAATATGAATTTCGTCACTAGTAAAGATGAACTTGGCTAAAGCGAAAGCTTACCAACGCATATTTAGAGAAATAGATAAGCGAGATAAACTCAGATCGAAATATTACATGTGTATAATAATAGTCTATATAGCAATACGACTTTTGTCTCAAGATAGGAGATAAAGTAGACTTTTGAGTGATAGATAATTTCAAGTCTCCACATACCTTTTTGTCGATGAAATTCCACCAGTTCCTTGAGTAGTTCTTCGTATTTGCATGATGAACGTCGTGGAGTCTAGAGCTCAATTACACTTTCTATCCTAGTCCGAGACTTAGATATTAGTAGACTAGAAATCAAGACTTATAGTTTTGGCAACTAATCTTGACAAACAAGCTTGAGATAGCAACGCTTGCGAGTTCGACCGAGCAGTGCTCTAACAATCTCCCCCTTTGTTAATTTTAGTGACAAAAATATCAATACATATGGAATACAAAATAAATAAACTTTGCAGCTTCTCTTCCACATGCATGATCCTCTTGGTTCTTCAACATTCTTGAAATCTTCGTCACTTCCAAGTAATACAATGATTCCAAAGGTTGTAAGTTCAGCATCATCGTTGTTAAAAATCCGTAGCCATAACAATGAGAAAACAAAAGCTCTCAATCATTGTTGCATAGTGTCATAGTATTATTACACAACATCAAAGTTCAATTGTATCACAATTTCGACAACAAGACTATGGTGATACGTATCACTCCCCTTTAGTCAATACTCCATCTCACATGGAAACCACTCCCCCTTACATAACGATCCGAAAACCATATGTATTTGTAGTGTGAACTACACATTAATTCTCCCCCTTTTTGTCAATAAAATTGGCAAAGGTACGAAAACTAGTGGAATCCTCATGAAATTTCCATAGAGACACTTCATGAACAAAAGAAAGTACATATCAAATTTTTAGATGCAATCATATAGCCGAAGCTAAATGCATTCATCAAGGAGTTTATAAAGATACAAGATAACCCCTATAATATTCCACATCCGCACTCCCCACAAAGATTTGGCAATTAAGCACAAGTTCAATTAAGAACTCTCCCCCATAAAATGTCATTCTCGATAGAACAACAAGAGCGACCTTACTTTCACAAGAAAAGAAGGATTTCTTTGGACATTAACAAATCACATAAGAGTATGAATTTGTATCCAAAAAAACTCAATTAAAATAACCACAAGAGAACCCGTGATTAATTTAATCGAAAATGCTAAACATAAGAAAACTTACGGAGCCGCACATTACATACATAAGAAATATGGATCAGGGAAGATCAATACTGCGGAATAGACAAGGATTCATTTTATTTTCCATCACTATTTGCACAATGACATACAATAGACATAATCCTTGTAAACAAAAGCTCATCCTTTCTTCTATCAATATTTTCATAATGGCATAAAAGACTTAACTTTTGTTTTGCTAAAAGTTCATTCAATCCTTTATCAATACTTGCATATCGACATATGAAAGACTTAACTTTTGACCACGTATGGGACAGTCGTAGTTAACGGACGCAAACACACATATCCCATAACAAATTGCAATATATAAAACCATAAAGATTAATACTGCAAAAATCATCTTCCAAACAAATTTTAGAATTTTAGCAAATAAATCTAAAAACATTGAAGATGAAAATCGTTGGACATAACTATGTGTAATCACAATAATGGCTATTCCAAACTCTAGTTATTCTTCCTAAAAACACAAAAATAAAATTCTCATAAGAAGATTTCCTAGACATTAAGACCTCTGAAAAATTCTTTATCGTCCCTGAATTCCTTGTCATTAACAGCCATGGGCACATATGGTTCGTGAAGAAAGGAGTCAATTCCCACAAACCTTCTAGGCTGAAGATGTCGAACCAGGACCTTCTGAATCTCAAGAGTTCTCAAAACGCAAGACTTTATTTGTTGAATCTCCTTTATTGTCTCCTTCAAATCTTCAAGAACATCAGAAAACTTCTGAGAATTTGAAGGAACATCTCTTGGCTTCCTCATATTCCTTCTTTTTCTTTTCAAAGTTGGAGGTAATGGAGATCTTTCTTTTTCCTTCATGATTGATGGCTTAACAATCATATTAACATCTTTTCCATCAGAAGACATGATGCTTGGAGTATCCATAAGCGTATGGATTTGTGAGAGGAAATCACACTTCAGCAAGCAGTCTTAAGTTAAAAAAGAGTTTCAGGGAAGGAAAAAAGGAATGTAGGGTTAAGGAACCTTTATACACTTCAAAGGATTGATGTACGCACAACTCATACCCTATAAAAGGCTAAATTGTCAATTTTAACCATGTTTTATTGATTAACCAGGGAAGACCTTTCCAATATCAATTAGATACGGAAGAATTCCAATCTTGTAAAAACAGGCAAAGCTCAAAAAGAAAAGAAAATAAATTTAAGACCTTTTTTCTTTTTGAAAAACCTGTGATGTGCAGAGTCTTGTCTCTTTTAATCAGGCACATGAGACAAGATGCATTAACCAACACAGTTTAAGTTGTGCTGGGATGAACAATAATCGGTCCATCACATCTTTTTTGATCGGAATTCATAGAACCCTGTTTCTCATAGTTTTTAGACCATAACTTTATTTCCAATGGTCTTGTCTTATCCTTGGAAACTAAGTTATTTGACGAAGATAAAATCTTACATAACTTTGTGGTCTTTTGAACAAGTTTAAGCTTGTTTGCTAATCGATTTGCTCTTCGATGAAGTTTGTTGACATGTCTCAATTTTTGTTTGTACTTGTAACACTTTGATAGTTCATGACCCTTAAATGAAAAATATGAGCATGTCAACCTGGAATATGATTCAGGTATCCGAGATGTGCAAGCCGCTAGACACACAATAGAACCTGAAAAATTAGACAGAGAGTTTCCAACAGAAAGGTCAATTTTTTATTCTAGATTGGTTGAGTTCTCTTCTGAAAGAATATCAAGATTGATGTATATATTGCTACAATTATCAAAATCAATATTTTCACACAGAATTGCAACACTTGATTTTTCGTCTTCAGTAGAATCATAGTTGTCAGACATTTCATCAAGAGTTACAACAAGACCTTTGTTCCCAGTGTACTTTTTACGATTTGGACACTCATTTGAAAAATGACCAAAACCTTTACACTTAAAGCACTGAGGCATATCCTCATCATCAGTCTCATCATTATCCCTGTTTTTAGGAGGAACACGATTATGGGGCTTAACTGATGACCTGGATTTATCTCTGGAGAACCGTTTACTTCTCTTCAAAAGAAGATCCCTAAACTGTCTAGTGATCAACGAGGCTGACTTGTCAAGATCTTCATATGATGAATCAGCCTCAAAAAGATCATCTTCAGAGATGCAAACACTTTTACTTTTATCAGGTAATTTAGTGTTCTTTTGTGCTTTAAAAGCAACATCCTTCCCAGATTTGGATGTATGCTCATGATCAAAGATCTTTAGCTTCCCAACCAGAGTAATTCTGGAGAGCGTTGCGAGATTATTTTCTTCAACGATGGCATGCTTCTTAAAATCGTATCTAGATGGCAATGATCTGAGAATTTTCATCACAATTGTTGATGGTGGTTTTTAGCTTAGGGTTAAAATCGTAAAACCTTAGTCAAACGGTGACATCACACTTGAGTAATAATGTCACCACTAGCACATTTATTGAACCAATCAACATAACTGCGTAAAATTACCGGGATACCTTTTTTATGTATATGCCATGCTCAACGACAGAGCCCTCGGTACTGACTGGCATTATCCCTACACATGTCAGCCACGCATGCTAGCCAAACGTCCCAATGGAATGCCATGCCAGCCACATCTCCGCGCCAAGGAATGCCAACCATGCCAGCCGCACCATCGTGCCAATGGCATGCCATGCCAGCCACATCTCCACGCCAAGGCATGCCAACCATGCCAGCCGCACCACAGTGCCAATGGCATACCATGCCAGCCACATCTCCGCGCCAAGGCATTCCAACCATGCCACAACCACATCTCCGCGCCAAGGCATGCCAACCATGCCAGCCACATCTCCGCGCCAATGCATGCCAACCATGCCAGTCGTGCCACGGTGCCAATGGCATACCATGCCATCCACATCTCCGCGCCAAGGCATGCCAACCATGCCAGTCGCGCCACAGTACCAATGGCATGCCATGCCATCCACATCTCTGTGCCAAGGCATGCCAGCCGCACCAAGGTGCCAATGGCATACCATGCCATCCACATCTCCGCGCCAAGGCATGCCAACCATACCAGCCGCACCACTGTGCCAAAGCATACCATGCCAGCCACATCTCCGCGCCAAGGCATGCCAACCATGTCATCCGCACCACTGTGCCAAAGCCATGCATCCCTACCACCATGCCGCTGGCTGCCAAACGGAGGGTTGCAATAATCAACGATATCCTTCTATCTGAGATACGGATCTCAGCCGTACAATTTTGGCACCTAACGCATGCCGACTTCCGGCCCAAGACCAAACATCACGGTTTATGCCAAAATCCTAATTTTGGCCGCGCCTAAAACATGTCAAAGCCATGCGGCCCTACCACCATGTCGCTGGATACCAAACGAAGGGTTGCAACAATCAGCGGCTACCCTTCCATCTGAGGTACAGATCTCAGCCGTACAAGTTCGCCACCTAACGCATGGCAACTTCCGTCCCAAGGCCAAACATCATGGTTTATACCAAAACCCTAATTTTTGCCGCGCCTAAAACATGCCAATGCCATGTGGCCCTACCACCATGCCGCTGGCTGCCAAACAAAGGGTTGCAACAATCAACGACTACCCTTCCATCTGATATACAGATCTCAGCCGTACAAGTTCGCCACCTAACGCATGGCAACTTCCGTCCCAAGGCCAAACATCACGGTGTATGCCAAAACCCTAATTTTGGCCGCGCCTAATACATGCCAAATCCATGTGGCCCTACCACCATGCCGCTGGCTGCCAAACGAAGGGTTGCAACAATCAACGGCTACCCTTCCATGTGAGATGCAGATCTCAGCCGTACAAGTTCGCCACTTGACGCACGGCAACTTCCGGCCCAAGGCCAAACATCACGGTTTATGCCAAAACCCTAATTTTGGCTGCGCCTAAAACATGCCAAAGCCATGTGGCCCTACCACCATGCCGCTGGCTTCCAAATGAAGGGTTGCAACAATCAACGGCTACCTTTCCATCTGAGATGCAGATCTCAGCCGTACAAGTTCGCCACCTAACGCATGGCAACTTCCGACCCAAGGCCAAACATCACGGTTTATGCCAAAACCCTAATTTTGGCCGCACCTAAAACATGCCAAAGCCATGCGGCCCTACCACCATGCCGCTGGCTGCCAAGCGAAGGGTTGAAACAATCAAAGGCCTCCCTTCCTCCTGAGATGCAAATCTCAGCCGTACAAGATTGCCATCAAACGCATGGCCACTTTTGGCCCAATGCCAAGCACTAATTTTGGCCGCACCTAAACTATGCCAAAACCCTAGTTTTGGTCGCGCCTAAACCATGCCACTGGCTGCAAACTAAGGGTGGAAACAATCAACGACCACCATTCCTTCTGAGATACGAATCTCATCCATACAAACTTGCCACCAAACGATTTATGGCCACGCCACACGTAGCAACATACTACACGTTTTCCACGAAAACACTCGAGACATCAAAACATGTCATAAACTGGGGGATGCTCATCAGGGTATTGGTCTGACGGTTTACAGCGTGCGACGTACACTACGCCCGTTACAGGAAAGTGTCATAAGGGTGAGGCGATTAGTAAATACAAGAAGTAATGGTGAAACGTTTCCTTCATTATGGAAATATCAATTCCAGGCGTTACCCGTTACCATTTTCTTCCATTTACTCAACCGTTTCCACTTCTTACGAGACAAGGGTACATTTCGTTGTGACTTGTATAAATAAGTCTCACCTATTTCCACCAAACACAATTTTTGGGGTCAGGAGAAGACAACACTCAGAAATCACTTGTTAGCTTTCCCATATGTTAGCTTTCCACTTTCTGATACAAGTCGTCAAACAACTACTCCTCCCGAATCAACTATTCTGGTCTCAACACTCTCTTCGCTTCCCTCCCTAGACCAACCCTTCTCCTTCACTTTATGACCTAAGCAAGTCTGAAATGGACATTTCTTGGTTTAGGCCTGATTTGTACAGATTGATCTCTCGAATCAAAGTAATCCCTTGCAGTACATTGTTTAGGGTTTAGACTCGTTTCTTACCCACACACACGAAATTACCGAAATCAACAGAAACCGTTTTCACCCTCCAACAATTGGCGACCACAGTGGGAGATTAATATATCGGTCACAATATCAATTCCTAATTTCCAATTCCATCTTTTCAACCCAGATATCGAGATGATGGAAGCATACAAGCTGCCGCCTCGGTTATCAGACGACTCTGGAACGATTGGGGACTTAAGAATGTTTGGGGACTTTTCACAGTCACGGCATCGCCGCCCACAAAAACTCATATTTACATCCGGAAGATACATTTTGTTGGGAGACTCTAAAAAGCAAGTAAGTCTCGTCAGACGAGTTGCATGTTCTATTGCCTAGAATTTTTACATAAGATGGTAAAAACCGACAGCCATGCTATCCCCATGTTTTCATCCCATGCTTTCTACTGACAACACAACATTCACAACTCCATGACTCTCCTGGGGTATTTATGCCGCATATAGTCATACCCAAAAAAACAACATTATTCTTTAAAAAAAAACGACTCATCCCAAAAGAATAATCCAAAACCCTCATAGGTAACAATTATCTATCAACCCAAAAATCTAGAAAACCAAACCATAAACTAGGCGTTTTGTTTGCCTTTCAAAAAAAAAAACCTAAGCAAAAGAAGTTCAGGAGACAGGAGTACATTCAAGGAAAACCATCTAGTAATGGCTTGCTCTTCTTGGAGAAAGCCTCCTTCGTGCTTTCGAGAGCCGCCCGTTTCAGCTTCAGCTCCGTGGACAACCTTTCGATCTCCGCCTCCTACTGTGCGACCTCATCCGCGGAAGGGCCTTCAGCCGTCGTGGTCTGCAACTTTTCGATCTCAGAGAAACCTTCAACAAACCCGTGGTCTACGCACACGTCACGATGGAACTTCCAGCTTGAGACCACGTCTTCAGAAACAGTATGGCCAGTCACTTTGCACATGTCGTCAATCGAAGATAAAGCTTCCTCCACACGCTTGACCAGCGCAAACCGACTAGTTGTTATTTAAAGTGGTATGTGAAACCTTCATGCTTAACTCTTATAGGTTGTTTACAAGTCTTTTAGATATGTAAGATCCTTCCAGTTTGTCCTTTATTTTCTCGAACCTTTGTTATTTTGTGACAAAAAGGGGGAGAAATATATGGAGTAAACAAGTGATTTGCAATCACTAAGGAAAGGATATTTGTGCTTAAACGTTATATCTGGTGAAAGAGTAAATCATTGACTAAGGGGGGAAATATATCATATTTCTGTTGTAGTTTTCTGACTACAAAAAGGGGAATAACAAAGATGTTCAGATTGAATATTTACCTAGCTTACCTTTAGGGGGAGCAAAAGATTTTGTTATTCAAATGTCAACAGTGGCATTTATTGATTGAATATATGCAGGTTATTGTGCTATTGAAACTTGTAATCAAGCGTATATAAAATGAATTCTTATGTAAGTTGTTTATCCATATGTAATAAGAGTTTTCTCACTAAAATTGACAAATGGGGAGATTGTTAGAGAATATCTCGGTTAAAATCACCAAGCGTTGGTATTTCAAGTTTGGTTGTCATATTTTAGTGTATCAAAACTCATTTAAAGTCACCTGATCATGTACTAGAGTCAACTTCGTTTAGGTTAGACTAGAAAGTCTAGGAATGTTGAGACATACAAGTATTACTCCTAAGACCTGAAGAATGTGAAGAAGTAGAGAACTACAACGACGACATCATCCTTCCACTTAAGGTTAGTAATATTGACTTGAACTGTTTCATTCCAAACGTATCTTTCAAGTCGTGCTATATTGAAAAGATAACTGCGAAGCTATATATATTGTACATATTGTATAATACTCTACTGATGTGACATGGTCATAATTGTATGATCGTGGTATTAGGGAATCAGACTACGAAGTATAACACTTATCTTTTGAACTTCGTAGATATGACATCGACATAATCTTGTATATACTGTTATGATTATGTGAATGGGTTATAGTGAAGATTTCATCCTAGGAAACAATGTTTTACATTTGTTTAAAGGAAGTACATTCATGAACTTGTTTCATGAATCGAAAGGGAAATCATTAGGCTTATTGGTCTGGCTATTCATTGCAAATATTTGGATGACTAATATGTGTGAGATGGTAGAAACGATCGTAACTATGTTATGTATCTTGGTATAACTAATCACAATGCCTGACTTATGATTTGGTATGACTGGTTTTCATAAATTAGTGTAACTGATCCTAAATAATCACCATGAGATGGTATGATCAATATTTGTGATTGGTGCGACCGATCCTAGTTATTGGTGTAACCGATCCTAGTAATTGGTGTGACCGATCACAGAGTATTGTGTAATCGATACTTGTAATTGGTAATCGGTCCTGGTAACTGGTGTGACCGATCACAAGTAATACCCTGGAAATATGGTAACCGATCTTGGTAACTTGTGTGACCAATCACAAATATTTCCCTATTAAGGTATAACCGATCATAGTGATTGGTAGAACCGATTGAACCCATGTATGTGATTTGGTATTTGATCAATCACATAGTTATCTTGGAATACAGGTCAACCAATTATAAACTTGTTTGGAAGTGTGGTATAACCGATTCCAATAATGTAAATCCATGTAAATATGATTAAGGATTTAAAGTGAAAAGATGTCAAATACTTTGAACACGTACAGTAAATCTTATCATTTATTGTTCAAAGATATTCCTTAGTACTCAAGGGGATCCTGTTCTGAAATAAATTGAGAATCTTTTAATTAAGGTTTTTGGTTTTATATGCTTTAATTACCAGCAATTAAATGCATATCTCTAGAGAAGAAAAATTAGTAATGTGCATTTACTAATTGGAGATTTTCTATTGAGAGATTTCGGAAATATTGGACAAGTATTTATTGGAATTAGGAAAACCGAATTTTGCCATTCATTGCAAATCTTGAGAATATTTTCGGTTTTGGAAATTCCTTGATGTCCAAACATCCTTGGTCTATAAATACTTAAGTTTGCATTTCTAGTAAACTATCCTAAGAGCCAGGGAAACTTCATTTCTTGTTGTTTCTGGTGGAGCCGTCTATTCGAAGAGGAAAGTATCCTAATTAGGTGAAATATCTTACGAGTTACGACGACTCATTTAAAGACTTATGTGGAATCAAGAAGCTCTACAAGTACCGTTGGTGGGAAACTAGATAATTGTAGTGTTATTAGTTTTCCATTGATTTGATTGACTAACGACTGTTGAAACTTTGATTGCACCTATTTTGTATTCTTGAGAATCTTCTCTTCTGATATAAGATTCACTCAAACTAGATCGAAGTATCAACGGGATCTTAAGAACTGTTGTTAGATCTAAAGACATCTTGGGATAATCCATTGTTAATAGACTCTGTTCTGTGTGTGATTGATCACAAGAGATTCAAGTGGTGTTGTGCAGGTTATTATTGAAAATTAAAGAAGATTTGAAGATGAAGATGATTTCTTATTAGTTCTCATATGTGTGTGCACAAACCTTGATCGGCTGGGAACCAACTAGAATTGGATTTGTTCGATTGATTAGTTGCGTGAGATCGATATCGCTTTATAGTTTCTCGTTGAGATCTATACTGATTGATTGTGAATCTAAACTTAACTGCTTTGGTAGTTATTGGATAGATTGATCGAACCAGGCAAATGATTTTATTAGATTAAACGGAAGAGCCTTTGTGTATGACTTGAGATATCTTTATCTTGAAAAGAATAAATAGAGTTCTTACCAAGCAGATTCGTTGTTCCTTTGCTGTTTGGAATACGATCCAAAGGAATTGTACCATTGCATGACCTTAGAAATCGGAAGCGCAGGGATACTGAGGAAACTAAGTGAACTAGGGGTAGTTTTTTGGTCTCAACTATACGAAGTTGGTGTAGATTTTGTATATCGGATTAATTCTGAGAGTATTTAATTCTGGACTAGGTCCCAAGGTTTTTCTGCACTTGCAGTTTTCCTCGTTAACAAAATCTTGTTGTGTGATTTACTTTTCTTTTCCGCAATTATATTTGGTTATATAATTTAAAGTTTTCACTTTACTTTAACTCCGATATACTTGATAGTGAATCTATAGAGTTTGGTTAAGTCTGAACCTATTATCAAGTATCACACTTTGGTAGTCGCATTGTCTCCATCTCGTATCCATAGACAATCGCACAATGTGTGAATACCGAAGTTGTTGTATTGTCTCGACTATGTCCATAGACAATCACACTTGGTAAGACGACTTGTAGGTTGAAACAAAAAGATTGTGGTGTATTTGGGCACCCTCGTCTTTTCACCAGTAAGCTAAGGTCCAGATGGATTGGACCATATGTTGTTACTGATGTTTTTCCTTACGATGCATTTGAGATTACTAGTACGAAAACTGAAATGACTTTCAAAGTCAACGTCCATATATTGACCCCTTATTATGAAAACTTCTCTTCGGATAATGTAGACGTGATTAGACTTGAAGATTTTTCTCCCTCTGAATGAGTAATTTGAAAGAAAGCCAAGTCGGGTTGAGCACGTTAAACTAACCGCTACATGGGAGGCAACCCATCAATTTTGTATATCTATCTATATCTTTTTATTTTTAAGTGTTTTATCTTTAGTTTTCATATTAATTTAGGAATTTCCCACCTTGAATTTTACTTTGAATAACTAAATTTACATTGAGGACAATGTAAAGTTTAAGTGTGGGAGAGTATTTAGAATATAGAGTTTTTAGCCTTTAGTTTTCTCTTGTGTAAATACTAAATATATATATATATATATATATGGTAAACTCAAAAGTCTAGAAACTTGTACCAATTCAGGATAAAACTAACGCATTTAAGTGGATGAAAATAGCTTGGTTGTAGGAGTTGAGGAACCCAACTAGAGAGTCTATTCATAAAAGGTTGTTAGAAATAACATGGTAATTGTCACCGTATCTCGGAGTAGTCACCGCATCACTTTCTGTTTATATTTTTGCAAGCTTTATATGTTGACGTCACCCCGCTAGGATGAAGTAGAGTGATTGAGGTCAAGACCGTTATTTATTTTTATTATTGAAATAAAAAGTAAAAAAAAATAAATTAAATTTTATGTGTGTTCTCCTTGTATTCGTCGCCCAAGCAAGCGTGGAGCGCATGATCCATGGGGACTATCATGTAAAAAATGATGTGTGTGTTTTTCCTGTCTCTTCACCTAAACAAGTATGGAACGCGTGATCCATGGGAACTATCACGTAAATATATATATTCCACAAATAAATTGACCGTTGAGACCCTTGTTTATACTAGCTGAGTTGATACTAGAATTAGGATTAAGACCATTACCTCAATCCATATAGCCATTGACGTCCATTCGTAAAACATCCATCTCTATATCCATCATCTTTATCTATTCATGTAAAAGTGAGATTCCGAATATTCATGTCCATTGTGCGACTATCTGAGTAGAGATTTGTTTACTTATATAAAAAATTTAGTACACTTGAGTACTAACTCGTGTACAAAAATTGGATTCAAAAATATGGTACTTCCTCTCGTAGCTGATGAACTATGTCAACTAAAGAGATTGTTTAGTGTTGTTCCCATGGATTCAAAATAGGGTACTTCCTCTTATTGCTAATGAATTATGCCAACTAAGGATATCGTTTAGTGTGGTTCCTAGATTTTACACATGTAGACGGAATTTGGGGTAATTTTTTTGTGGGTATACCTCTTGTAAACCCTCACGGGATTATAACTCGTCCATTAGGGACACCTAGGGTTTTTTTTTTTTTTTTTTGACGCATGCATTTTATTGATAGGAGATTAGGTTACAATTTTTCATGGGTATGTGGTACCCACTGAATCAAGAAATAAAATTTGACTAATAAGAAAACGGGATTGCCTGGTCCCATATTTTGGTTGATAAGTTTCCTATTTGGCTTCCATCTGTTGTATGATTGGCCAAACCGTCTGCGGATTGGTTTCCTTCCCTGTAGTTGTGTTGAATGACGACCTGTGAGATCTGTCTGAATCTCTTCTTTATTTCCTTAATCATCCCTGAGATGTGCCAAGGAGGGGGGGTAGAGAATGTGATGAGGCGCAAAAGATTTTCTGAGTCAGTTTCAAAGAGAACTTTTGACCATTGTCTTTCTGTTGTCGTTCTTGAAGACAAAATAAGAGCCCAAGTTTCTGCGGTTAAGGCAGTCGTAAATCCTAACGGTTGAGCTAGAGTCATTAAAGTTTGTGCGTCGGAATCTCTGCAGATGAATCCTGCTCCCGCAAAACCTGGGTGCCCTCTGGCTGCTCCATCTGTGTTAATCTTAATCCAGTTGATGTTTGGAATTGACCATCCTACCGACATTGTAGATATTCTTTTGACACCTAGGGGTTTAAAGGAATGTTGCACATGTTAAGTGCAACTGTGTCCTCAACGAAAGAGATATGATATATATTATGTTAGTTTATTTTTCTCAAGGACTAGTAAAATCCAAGTGTGGGGGAATTTGATAAGTGCATAATCTACATGATTTTAATATCCATTCCATACTTGTTTTAGCTATAAATCTTGCATTTATCTTGTTATTAATCTTGTTTTCCTTTATTTGTTTATATTAGGTGAACAATCTCAAGAATAGTGGAAATGGCTAAAAAAGAGTTAGGAAATGGAGTACTCCAAGTATCTAAGTGTCCAAGTCAAAGAAAAGTGGAAAAAGTGCGACGAAAGGAAGCAGATAATGCTCAAAAACATGAGAAGAGCCAATCACAAATTTCAACTAATTCAAACCTATGAGTTATTAATACCATTTTGAAGATAACGAAAAAAGAAGTGAACGGCGAAAGAATGAGGTCAGTACGAGACCGGACAAAGAAGCTATATGAAAACAATGGAGTCGAAAAATGGTGATCTACAACACAAGAATAGGCACACTTCATAATTGTGTCGATTGAACCACTATTTCGAGCAGTGAAGGTGTATTTTTGACCCCTTGAGTCGGCACACTTAATGGGAATTCGACTGTGCCGACTGGAGCAAGTTTCGTAGAAGAGATTTTAGTTATTTTGAGCCGCAGAGTCGGCATTGCTTGATGGAAATCATTTATGCCAACTAAGACAACGTTATTAGGTCCCCTCTGACGTTTTTGACTTCCAAAATCAAGAAAACTCGGTCCCGGAAGGATTATAAGACCTAAATCTCTTGATTACTATACAAGAGGACTTCCACAATAATAAGAATGGACTTTTGATATTGTTTTGCAAGCATGGAGAGGAAACAGCATAACGGAGCAAAATCTAGGGTTACAGAGCGGCTCTCATCAATCGTGATGATATCTCTTCACTTTTATTATATGTATATCATGGATGCTTCTACATCCATGAGTATCTAAACACCTATTGATTGAGGATGAATTCTAAGTTCTAAATATGAATTGATTGAGTATATGAATTTGTTTTGATTTCTTCATATATGGAAATTTCTAACATTATCATATATGTAAATTTCTAATCATTTATATAATTATAATATCTTTATATATACATGTGCGCGTCCTAGTTTTTTTTTTTGAAATAAGAGTGTGTATGCGTCATCGTGTCCGCGTAAGTGCTGCCCCGCATAACCATCTACTAAATGGCGTATGGGTCTATATAGTCGAATGCTAGCGTAATTTCGAAGCGAGCCTGCAATTTTCAATAAAATGTTTGTTGCTAACCAAAATGGAAGATGTTATACTTTATTTTGGTTTAGAAACAAATCAGGTTTGTTTTAAGATAATCTTGGCTCATTGATAAACTGATTTATCAATGTAGTACTTTAGTTGTTATATGACTCACCTTGTGAGGTGTGACCCAACTAATGATGGACATGTGAAATGACACATGGGTATGACTAAGCCCTCTTATAGCCTTTTGTATATATCTTGAAAAAAATTAGCCAACACTTAAGAAAGAGGAAATATAGTAGAAGCTATGTCATTATGAAATTTGATGTTGTTGTTATTGCGATGTGAACAATATGCATAATGTTGTGTATAGTCCTTTTCTACTTCTAAACATGTATAGTTCTATTCATACGGTTATGTTGCTTCAAACTATAAATGTTGATTGTGTTGTTTTTAGAGATAATGTTTAGCTAGTAATGGAGTGAAATGATTATTCGGCCTAGCCATTTCAGGTGTTGTTGAATATGTTAATACAAGGGTTAATGTATGTTTCAGTGTAAGCGTATTTTTCTAATCATGTTTAAGCATATAGTTTTATGTTCATGAAGCTGAAATTCAACATCTATTACAAGGACACTCATATCTGTCTAGATGAAAAGCATGAAAGCAAAAATTATTTACTAAAACTTGTAACTTGTGCCATTCTGGGCACCAAATTTCTCAGAATATGTCAAGATTTTCATTTGAGGTTTATTAACAACACACCAAATTTTTTTCCTTCTTATATAGTTGATGATGAATGAAAAAATAAAAAGGTTATTTGATATTTGGTACTTAGTGTTAGAGCACTGCTCGGTTGAACCCATTAGCGTTGGTATATCAAGTTAGTTGTCAATTTTAGTTTCCAAAATGCATTCTTGATTTAGCATACTAAAGATAGTTTCGGACTAGATTAGGTCTAAGAAGTTGAATCGAAGCTATCCTTAAAGGATGAAGATTGAAGACTACAAGAAGACATAAACAAGTACTTCATCAACAAAGGTATGTGATTTACTTCATTTGTATTATTTCTCAATTCTACCTTTCTAATCTATCAAGATATATTCTCACTCTATGGAACAATTACGGTGACGGTAAATGTACATTTATGTATATATACTTGAGGCTATTTGATTCATGAACTTGGAGACAATAACCTCTATTCTTATAAAGAATCTCATGTTATAGTGAATGAGCTTACGAATCCAACGAGCCAAGAATCACTCAATTCTGAGTTATAACGATGAAGTTGTGAGTGATTTATTAAAGTTCGTTAGTAGGAAACAATCCATGGGCTGTTTGTAGTAGTTCATGGACTTGGGCCCAATTCGTGACTAAAAGCTATTTTTGGTCGAGTTGGTGATGTTTCCTTGTCTAGTCAAGATGGCTATTATTCCAAACATATTTTATTACCATATTAAAGTGTTTGTGATAACTTTTAATTCCTGCCTAAGTTTAGAATGTGATTTATTCACATAAATAAATATTTGCTAATTAATTAATTATTTATGCATAATATTTTTAACTTAGGAAACACTCTCATATTTAGGAGAGTCTTGAAAAGGGAAAATAGCTTTACGTACTTCCAAGATATTGTTCATTATAAATAAAGGGTTCGTGAGTTTACAAGTTTTTCATCCCTTTTGGAAAATAGGCGTAAGCTTTGCAGGTTGTTTCCATGTCTTCTGTTTTTCGTGAACAAGAGTGAGATAAAGTATTTGTATTGAGGATCACAAATCCAAGTTGAATTAAATCTTCGTAATTGATTATACAACCTGTAATCTAGGTTTTTCACCTCTTGTCTATTCTAAGGTTTTCTCTTCTGATATAAAACCATTCAAGAGTTGTTGATCATAAACCCTAGGTTTTGATAGATTTCAGTTTCCGATCGTATACCAACACTTGTTAGTCGAAATCGGAGACTAGAAAGAAAAACTTCTATTGAGTCATCTTGTAAAATCCTTGAGAAGTTTTAAACAAGATATCTTTAGATTTATTCTAATTGTTCTTGTTGTAGAGTTATTAGGTTTCTCTTCCTATTTTTGAAGAGTATAATAATCCCTAATCTACAAGTTTGTTTTGATATTACTTTTACCTAGTAATTGTTTTTATCAAAATAAACACAAGATTTCCAAAACCTTGATTCATATCTAAATGGAAATCAAACCGGTGTTTTGTGCAAACAAAATATCGAATCGTTTCAATCGTGTTATGGTATTTTCTAACGAGAGCCTCGGGTTCTGCTAGAAGATTTGTGTGAAGAATTTCTAAAGAGAATCGGTATTCTGCTAGGAGTTCTACAAGTGCTGAAGAAGGTATTACATCTAGTCCGAATAGGTAGTAGGAAATTGGTGTAACAACTTATAATCAGTTTGTGTTTATTCTGGCTAGGTCCCGAGGTTTTTATGCATTTGCGGTTTTCTCGTTAACAAAATTCTGGTGTCTGTGTTATTTCTTTTCCGCATTATATTATATTTATATAATAGAAATATCACAGGTTGTACGTTAAGATCAATCACTTCTTGTATTCGACCTTAGGGTTGTTGAGTGAATTGATTGACACTTGAACATTGGTCTTTGGTACCGTTCAAGTTAATCCTCTTATATTCAATCGGGCTCGCAAATCCATGTTTTCTGATTACGGATTGAATCAAGAGACAGAGATATAAAACTCTTTGATATACTTTTTATAGATTCAGTCTAACTGTCTAGTTGATTCTCTTGAAAGTATATTGGAGTTTGTCTACTCAGATTGCCAAACGAAATATTGGGTGTGGTTGTTAGACCCCCGCTTTTTCACTTAGGGTTTGTCCAATTTTAGTGTTTGGTCTAACTTTTGTCCAACTTAGGGGTCGGTTCTTGGAAATGACGTTGATTTGTCAATTCTTGACTTTTGTTTAGTAATTATTAAAAATAAATAAATAAATTACTTAACGTCCTTGACGATTCCTGATATTTTTAAATTACTAATTTAAATGAAGAACTCTAATTCATGTTCTTCCCCAAATTGAAGAACCTAGTCTAGGGCTGTCAATGGGGTTCTGAAATCCGTTAGCCGTTTCCGATAATCCGGAATCCAATAGGATATTTTCCGCTATAACAGCTATCGGATATCGGAAATGGAAAATTTACGGAATTTTTTGGCTTACCGTAACGAAACCATCTGAGCTAGTTTCCATTAGGCTAAGTTCTGATACCGTTAACAATATACACATTCATCCGTTTACCTTTATCCCACTAAATTCCTCGTTCATATCTTCAATACCTCTGAAAGAAAACCTACCTCTCCATTCATATTTCTTCTTCTGAATCTTCTTCTTCTTCTAATTCGTCTCATACTCTCAGTTACCACCACCACCTCCTCATCTCCCCTCTAGGGTTTCTTTTGATTTTTTGTTTAATTTTGATTTTGAAACTTAATTTAGGGTTTCAGAATTAATATGTAAAATTAGGATTTGGTCGAGAGTTTTGTTTGTTTTGGATTCGAGAACACATATTTTGAATTGATGATGTTGATTGTGAGTCAGGGAATAAGAAGAAGTTGTTGATGCTGTTAATGTTCATATTGGTTTCACCGTTACGGAGATTGATGATATGACGAGGTTGAGAAGAAATCAGAGATGGGTTTGTATCAATTTGTTTTACGACAAGAAATTGAGCAAAGAAAAGACAAGAAAGAAATTGGATGAAGGGTTAGTAATCAAATCTGAACGATTTACAGGTTCTTCTGTTGTGGTTGATAAATGGAATTTATGATTCAAATAGGTACGGTGATGAGAGATGGATGGTTACAGGGAAATGGTGATGTTGATTGTAGTTGTAGTTCCGGGAAATGGTAGTATTGGTGAATCGAGACGACAGTGAAAATGGTGTTGCAGCTGTTGGATTTGATAATGGAAATTATCTGAAAATTATCCAATATCCAATAATTCCAACGTAACTGAATCAGATTTGATAATTAGATTTCCGTCGGAAGCTATCGGATATCCAGTAACTATTATCAGAAACGGAAGTGGCTGAGCCACTATCCGTTTCGATAAGTTCCATTGACAACCCTAACCTAGACTAAAATGGTTTAAAAATTAGGCAAACCCAAACCAAATCTTAAATTATAAGTTGCAATTGTGTGATGCAAAACGATCTTTGAACAATTAAAGATAACAAAAAAATAGAAAAAAAAATCATATCAACTTATGGAATCTGATCCAGAGATCCAATGACATAAAACAAGCTCCTTATCTGATAACAAAAACATACAGTCAAATTCCATAATTCCAATTGCTCTATTTCTATCCATCAACAAAAAATTCTTAATACCCTTTCTTCATTCCCATGTAATCGCCTCGTTATGCAATCATACAACTGTTAACAATGATTAGGTTGCAACTTTTTCAAATACTCAAATTCATCTTAATCTAATCCCTTTTATGCACATCAGTTACATGAGCAAATCAAAAGCCACTTTATGAACTCAATTTAAACTATAAAAACTAAATCGCGAGATTTATCATTTCTTGTTGAAACTGAAACTTGTTCAAATCAAAACCCTAACTTGAATAGTGTCAGATGCAAGAGAACAACAAAAATGTACCAAAAATAGAATGAATATAAACAAAAATTTGGATTAATCACAATTGAAGAAGAAGAGGAGGAAGATCATAAAATTAAAGTTGATTCGATTTATAAGTATTCCTTCTCTCCGTCTTGAATTTTTCGGCTTATTTCTGGTTCAATTTGAAAACACTGGGGGTACCAAAATATACCACCAACTTTTTCATAGGCAATTTGTATGGACAAACCCAACACAACTTTAAGATTTAAAACTCAATCAAGGAAGGTGCCTAGAGTTATATATTTATCTCTCTTGCGATTGGAACGTATACAGAATTGAATCTGTGAACCTAATCACAAAGAGAGTTCTTGAAGATACCAAAGACCAATGTCCAAGCATCAATCAAGTTGTATCCAACAAACTAGGTCGGACGTATCTACTTTGATTGATCAACGCACAACCTGTGATATTTCAATTATAAAGATAAACAATATAATGCGGAAAAAGAAACTAAATCCGGCTAGTTTCAACATGGTTAGCTGAAACTAGCCGGTTTGAACTTAAAAGCTTAACACTCATTTCCATGAACACAAAGACATTAATCTTGAGTCCCAATTATGTTATCAAATAAGTCTAGTATTAATTAGAGAATTGATCAAATGCAAATCATCTCGTAGAAATAATTTAATCGCATTTGAACACAATCGACATAGTTTGTAAATGCACAAAGTACAAATACATGAGTCATTCGTAAATCGGCTGAGTCATACTACGCGAACTTATTTGCAAACTTATGAGCAAAACCGAGTTCCGGAGTTGACAGAACTTTTCAGTTCACGTACCGGTTTGCAAACTTAGGTGCAAAACTGAGTTCCGGAGTTTACAGAACTTTTCAGTTTGCGAACCGGTTTGGAAACCTTAAGACTTTACCGGTTCCGGAGTTCACATAACCTTTTTAGTTTGCGTAATGGTTTGGGTACTAAACTGGTTCTAAAACGTAGAACTGTATTGGTTCGCATACCGGTTTGGATACTTAAACCCGGTTCCCTTACCTCAGTTCCAAAATGGTATGTATACGAATATGCATACCTATCCGAATCACGAAACAAACAGATTCTCCCATGATGTGGATAGGAATATGCGTATCACACAAATCTGCAAGTTGATATATAGCTACCTCACTACCTGTACGAATACATGTAATACGGCTTCAGACAAATAACAGTTATCCAAATATAGTAGTTCTATATTTTGCTAAATCAATTTAAAACATTCCCGAATAACATCAATGACACATATCACTGTTCCAGGCTATTTTCGAATGATAAACTTGAATCAAGATTTTGGTTCCTAACAATAAATTTTTCTCCACCGAAGTTGATCAACTATGAACAGATGTTCATTAAGCTTAGTCATTATATTTCGAGAAATTCGTAAACTAAATAATTAATTCCCGACTCGAAATTCTTTTCTATACAACCTAGTATAATTAGTTATGCGACAATCCTCTTAAGGATAGAAAGGTATATAACTTGAGAAATAGGTGGTTCGGTCTTCACTTATGTTTTGTTAATGAAGTTCTCCAAAAGCTTCGGTTGATCTTCGCCTTCAAACGGTAGAACGCAAATGATGACTGGCTCTTTTCTCAACTACCTATATCCTAGACCGAGACTTAACTAATTGTAGACTAGAAATCAAGATAAACTTTTGACAACTAAATTTCATTACAAGATTGATATAGAAACACTTGTGAGTTCGACTGAGCAATGCTCTAACACAATTAATGGCTTCGATTTCGTTTGGTTTAAGGGTTACATCTCCAGAAACTATCCTAACCAGTGAATAATGAGTTAAATGGAGTAATATGGAGTGCACACGTGATAATGGTTTTAAAAGTTAGGGACTTAATTAGTCATTTTGTTAAAGCTAATATGTTTTAGTATTTACATAATTCAATTATCTGAAGATTAGACACGTCATGACTTAGCGGAGTAAACGCTGGTCAACGTAATGTCCAGATATCAACCCGTAAATTGGACTAAGTTGGACAAAAATTAGACCAAATGGACAATACCCGAATACCAAACATTAAATAACTCAAAATAAAAATGCGAAGGCAAAACTACATCAAGAATTTCTTTTAACAAGTTTTTATGACCTAAATTCTTAGTTAGGCCGGTTCCTATGGGGGTTGCAAACTGGCCAGTTTGCCCGTTTTGCACCTAATATGGAGTTGGCAAACTGAAAAAGCGGGGGTCTAACAACCACATCCAATATTTCGCTTAGCAATCTATATGGACTAACTATAATATACTTTTAAGAGAATCAACTAGACATTCATTATCAAACTAAATAAAATTATATCAAAGAGTTATATCTCTCTTTCTCGATTCAATACTTACTCAAGCAAATAGAATCTGTGAGTCTAATTGAATACAAGAGAAATCACTTGAAGGGTACCAAAGACTAATGTTCAAGTATCAATCAATTTCAATCAACAACCAAAGGTTGGATTTCCCAATTGATTGATTTAACGCACAACCTGTGATATTTCAATTATATAACAAAATATAATGCGGAAAAAGAAATAACACAGACACCAAAAGTTTTTTTAACGAGGAAAACGAAAATGCAGAAAACCCCGGGACCTAGTCCAGATTGAACATACACCGTATTAAGCCGCTACAGACACTAGCCTAATACAAATTAACTTCGGTCTGGACTGTAGTTGAACCCAATCAATCTCACGCTGATCCAAGGTACAGTTGCGCTCCTTACGACTCTGATCCCACCAGGATACTACACACTTGATTCCCTTAGATGATCTCACCCACAACTAAGAGTTGCTATGACCCAAAGTCGAAGACTTTAATAAACAAATCTGTATCACACAGAAAAGTCTAAGGTAATATATAAATTTGTCTCCCACAGAAATACCTACGAGTTTTTGTTCCATATTTTGATAAATCAAGGTGAACATGAACCAATTGATAAACCAGGCTTATATTCCCGAAGAACAGCTCAGTATTATCAATTACCTCACAATAATCTTAATCGACTAGCGAAAGAAGATATTGCGGAATCACAAACGATGAGACGAAGATGTTTGTGACTTCTTTCATATCTTGACTATCGGAGAAATCAATCTCAAGCCAATCTTACAATTGTACTTAGTACGATAGAAATGACAAGATCAGATCGCACAACTACAAGAAAAGTAGTATCAGTCTGGTTTCACAATCCCAATGAAGTCTTCAAGTCGTTAACCTACAGGGTCTCGGTAGAAACCTAAGGTTAAAGGAGAATCGAATCTAGCTAATACAACTAGTATCACGCAGGAGGTGTGGGATTAGGTTTCCTAGTTGCTAGAGTTCTCCCTTATATAGTCTTTCAAATCAGGGTTTGCAATCAATGTTCGCTTAGTAACAAAGCATTCAATATTCACCGTTAGATGAAAACTGATTAGATTCAAGCTAATATCTTTCAACCGTTAGTCGAAACTTAGCTTGTTACACACAAATGAAATGCACGTTTACCTAGGTTTGTGTAACCGTACCCAAACATGTATATCTAGTTGGTTCAACAGTAGTTAACCAAATGGTTAGCCATATGAGCACTTTCATATCAACCATATTCTTCTTTACCATAACTAGTTCAAATGACTCAAATGAACTAGTTATAGAGCTGTTCAATTGCTTAGATCTTATAGAAGTATACAAGACACAATGGAAGCAAAAACGATTTGATTCACTCGAATCGATTCATGAACTTTATAGCCACGGTTTGCAAACTTGCATTCCTTAGTTTATATAAGTTTAAGTTCACGAATAATCGTTTTTAGAAAATAACCAACTTAAGTACGCGGACTAGTACGCGGACTTAAGTACCCGGAATAAGTTTTTTTTCAGTTAACAAACTCCAGCAGATATTCTCGGGATGAGAACCTACGACAGTACGCGGACTGGGTACTCGGACTTGGTACGCAGACTCTAGTTCCGGTTTTCCTGAGCAGAAAAGTACGCATACTTTCGTTCAAGGAATAAGGACTTATACATGTATGAGTTACCACACAATGCTTATATCCAACCATGATTATATAATCTAAACTCTAATTTCAATCATTGAAACATTCTTAGAGGACGTTATATAGTTGTTGTTCACACACTATTTTTCGTCAAATCAATTTTTAAGTAATTGAAACTTAATATGACTTTCGTCACTAGTAAAGATGAACTTGGCCAAAGAGAAATCTTACCAACACATATTTCGAGAAATAGATAAGCGAGATAAACTCCGCTCGAAATAGCAAATGTGTATAATCAAAGTATATATAGCAAAACGACTTTTGTCTCCAGATAGGAGATAGAGTAGATAGACTTTTGAGTGATAGATAAGTTCAAGTATCCACATACCTTTTAGTCGATGAAGTTCCACCAGTTCCTTGAGTAGTTCTTCGTCTTTGTATGATAACCGCCATGGAGTCTTGAGCTCAACTACACTTTATATCCTAGTCCGAGACTTAGCTATAAGTAGACTAGAAATCAAGACTTATAGTTTTGATCACTAACATTGACAAACATGCTTGAGATAGCAACGCATGCGAGTTCGACCGAGCAGTGCTCTAACAATCTCCCCCTTTGTCAATTTTAGTGACAAAACTATCAATACATATGGAATACAAAAATAGATAAATAAACTGTTGTAGCTTCTCTTTCACATGCCTGATCTTATTGGTTCTTCAACATTACTCGAAATCTTCGTCACTTCCAAGTACTCCAATGATCCCAAAGGTTGTAAATTTAGTATCACCGTTGTTGAAAATCCGTAGCCATGACAATGAGAAAACAAGAATTCTCAATCATTGTTATACAGTGTCATAGTATTATTACGCAACATCAAAGTTCAATTGTATCACAACTTCGACAATAATACTATGGTGATATGTATCACTCCCCCTTAGTCAATACTCTATATCACATGGAAACTACTCCCCCTTACATAATGGTCTGAAAATCATATGTATTTGTAGTGTGAACTACACATTAATTCTCCCCTTTTTGTCAATAAAATTGGCAAAGGTACGAGAACTAGTGGGATCCTAATGAAATTTCCATAGAGACATTTCATGACCAAAAGAAAGCACATATCAACTTTTTAGATGCCATCATATAGCTGAAGCTAAATGCATTCATCAAGGAGTTTATAAAGATACAAGATAACCCCTATAATATTCCACAACCGCACTCCCCACAAAGATTTGGCAATTAATCACAAGTTCAATTAAGAACTCTCCCCCATAAAATGTCATTCTCGAAAGAACAACAAGAGCGACCTTACTTTCACAAGAAAAGAATGACTTCTTTGGACATAAAAAATCACATACGAATATGAATTTGAATCCAAAAATACTCAATTAAATTAATCACAAGAAAATCCATGATTAATTTAATCGGAAATGCTCAACATAAGAGAACTTACGGAGCCGCACAATATATACATAAAAAATGGATCAGAGAAGATCAATACTGCGGAATAGACAAGGATTCATTCTATTTTCCATCACTATTTGCACAATGACATACAATAGACATAATCCTTGTAAAAAAAAGTTCATCCTATCTTCCATCAATATTTGCATAATGACATATAATAGACATAAAACTTTTGTAATGTCAAAAGTTCATTCATTCTTTTATCAATACATGCATATCGACATACAAAACACTTAGCTTTTGACAAGGTATGGGACAATCATAGTTCACGGACGCAAACACAAATATCCCATAATAAATTTGCAATATATAAAACCATAAAGATTACACTGCAAAAATCATCTTCCAAACAACTTTTTAGAATTTAAGCAAATAAACCTAAAAAATAAAGATGAAAATGTTGGACATAGCTATGTGTAATCACAATAATGGCTATTCCAAACACTAGTTATTCTTCCTAAAAACACAAGAATAAAATTCTCATAAGAAGATTTACTAGATGTTAAGACCTTTGAAGAATTATTTATCGTCCCCGAACTCCTTGTCGTCAATAGCCATTGGGACATAAGGTTCATGAAGATATGAGTTAATATCAATAAACCTTCTTGATTGATGTCGAACCAGGGCCTTCTGAATCTCATGAGTCTTAAGCACAAAAGCCTTTATTTGTTGAATCTTCTTTCTTGTCTTCTTCAACACTTCAAGAACATCATAAAACTTCTGATAATTTGAAGGAACAGCTCTTGTCTTCCTCACATTCCTTCTTTTCCTTTTCAAAGTTTGAGGAAACAGAGATTTCTGTTTTTCCTTCATGATTGATGGCTTGACAATCGTATTAACATCTTTTCCATCAAAAGAAACAATACTTGGAGCATCCATAAGCGTATGGGTTTGTGAAAGGAAATCAAAATTCAACTCAACAAGTAGTCTTAAGATAAAAGAAGTTTCAAGGAAGGAAAAATGAATGTATGGTTACACAACCTTTAATAGGTTCGTGCACGCACAATTCTGAACCCTAGAAAGAGCAGAATTGCCGAGAATAACCCTCCTTTATTGATAGACAGGGAATTCCCATTTTGTATCAAAAAACAAAACTAAGAAAAGATGAAAGCAAACTTTTCCTAAAGCCTGAGAGGTGCACAACCTTGTCTCTTTTGATCAGGCACATGAGACAAGATCACCAAATCAACATAATCAAGTTGTGTTGCGGTGAACAACAATATGTCCATCATGTTCCTCTTGATAGGAATCCATAGACCTCTGTCTATCAAAAAGATTGAACCATACTTTCTTCTCTAATGGTCTTGTTTTATCCTTGGAAACTAACTTCTTAGACGAAGATAAAGTCTTACATACCTCAGCGGTATTTTGAACAAGTTTGAGATTGTTTGCTAATCGATTTGCTCTTCGTTGAAGTTTGTTGACATGTCTCAATTTGTGTTTATACTTGTAACGCTTTGATAGTACATGACCTTTGAGTGAACAATACGAGAACGTCAACCTTGAATATAACTCAGGCATCTGAGATGTGCAAGCTGCTAGATACATACTTGAACCTGAAACATTATTCACAGAGTTTCCAATAGAGAGGTCAGTTTCATCTTCCAGATTGGTTGAGTTTTCTTCTGAAAGAATATCAAGATTGATGTATGTATTTCTACAATTATCAAAATCAATATTTTCACAAAGAAGTTCAACACTTGATTTTTCATCTTCATTAGAATCATAGTTATCAGACATTTCATCAAGAGTTGCAGCCAGACCTTTGTTCCCAGTGTATTTCTTTCGATTTGGACACCCATTTGCAAAATCACCAAAGACTTTACACTTAAAGCACTAAGGCATATCCTCGTCATCAGTTTCATCATTATCCGTATTTTTAGGAGGAACACGATTATATGGTTTATCTGATGACTTGGATTTATCTCTGGAGAACCGTTTACTTCTCTTTAAAAGAAGATCCCTAAACTATCTTGTGATCAACGAGACTGACTTGTCAAGATCTTCATCTGATGAATCAGCCTCAGAAAGATCATCTTCAAAGATGTAAACACTTTTACTTTTGTCAAGTAATTTAAAATTCTTTAGTGCTTTGAAAGCAACATCCTTACTGGACTTGGATGTGTGCTCATGATCAAAGATCTTTAGCTTCCCAACCAGAGTATTTCTGGACAGAGTTGCGAGATTATTTCCTTCAACGATGGCATGCTTCTTAGAATCGTATTTAGATGGAAACGATCTGAGAATTTTCATCACAATGTCCCTTTCAGGAATGGTCTTACCCAATGCGACAAATGAGTTAACAATTTCAGACACTTTGTGATTAAACTCATCAAATGTTTCTTCATATGTCATACGAAGGTTTTCCCAACCAGAATTTAGGTTTTGAAGCCTAGCTTCTTTCTCACTGGTATTTTCTTCAAATACAGTTTTTAAGATATCCCGGGTTTCTTTAGACTTAGTTCACGTAGTCACATAGTGCTGAAGATCTGGGGTAATGACATGTATGATAGCATTTAAGCCGTCAGAATTTTTCTTTGCAGCAAGGATTTCTTCTGGACTATATCTGCCAATATCCTTAGGTATAGATACACCGCCTTCTGTATTAACCGGAGGATCATAGCCATTAATAACACGTGCCCATGTTTGAAAATCACGAGCTTAAAGAAAAGCACGCATAGCAATTTTCCACCATAGGTAGTTTGAGACATCGAAAACTGGTGGTATGTTTATGGAGATAGAATTCCTGTCCATGGTGTCAGATCGCTACAAACACAGACTTGTAAGGTCTTTAAACGTATTTGCCTACTCTGATACCAATTGAAAAAGCGGGGGTCTGACAACCACACCCAATATTTCGCTTAGCAATCTGTATGGACTAACTCCAATATAATTTTAAGAGAATCAACTAGACAACCAGACTCAAACTTAATAAAAGTGTATCAAAGAGTTATATCTCTCTTTGTCGATTCAATAATTACTCAAGCAAATAGAATCTGCGAGTCTAATTGAATATAAGAGAAATCACTTGAACGGTACCAAAGACCAATGTTCAAATATCAATCAACAACCAAAGGTTGGATTTCCCAATTGATAGATTTAACGCACAAACTATGATATTTCAATTATATAACAAAATATAATGCGGAAAAAGAAATAACACATACACCAGAAGTTTTGTTAACGAGGAAACCGCAAATGCAGAAAAACCCCGGTACCTAGTCCAGATTGAACACACACCGTATTAACCCGCTACAGAAACTATCCTACTACAAACTAACTTCGGTCTGGACTGTAGTTGAACCCTAATCAATCTCACGCTGATCCAAGGTACAGTTGCGCTCCTTACGACTCTGATCCCACCAGGATACTACGTACTTGATTCCCTTAGCTAAGAGTTGATACTTCCCAAAGTCGAAGACTTTAATAAACAAATATGTATCACACAGAAAAGTCTACGATAATAGCTAAATTTGTCTCCCACAGAAATACCTACGAGTTTTTGTTCCGTATTTTGATAAATCAAGGTGAACAAGAACCAATTGATAAACCAGACTTATATTTTCGAAGGACAGATCAGTATTATCAATCACCTCATAATAATCTTAATCGACTAGCGAAAGAAGATATTGCGAAATTACAAACGATGAGACGAAGATGTTTGTGACTTCTTTTATATCTTTCCTACCGGAGAAATCAATCTCAAGCCAATCTTACGAATGTACTTAGTACGATAGAAACAACAAGATCAGATCACACGACTACAAGAAAAGTAGTATCGGTCTGGCTTCACAATCCCAATAAAGTCTTCAAGTCGTTAACCTACAGGGTCTCGGTAGAGACCTAAGGTTAAAGGAGAATCGACTCTAGCTAATACAACTAGTATCACACAGGAGGTGTGGGGATTAGGTTTCCCAGTTGCTAGAGTTCTCCCTTATATAGTGTTTCAAATCAGGTTTTGCAATCAATGTTAACTTAGAAACAAAGCATTCAATATTCACTATTAGGTGAAAACCTGATTAGATTCAAGCTAACATATTTCAACCGTTAGATCAAAACTTAGCTTGTTACATACTGCAAGGGAGTACTTTAGATTCGAGAGATCAATCTGTACAAATCCGGCCTAAACCAAGAAATGGCCGTTCCAGACTTGCTTCGGTTACAAATTGAAGGAGAAGGGTTGGTTTTGGGGAGGGAAACGAAGAGAGTGTTGATACCAGAATAGTTGATTCTGGAAGAGTAGTTGTTTCACGACTTGTATCATAAAGTGGGAAGCTAACAGATGGAAATCTAGAAAATATTTTCTGAGTGTTGTATCCTCCTGACCTGAACTTGTTGTTCGGTGGAAATAGGTAAGACCTATTTATACAAGTCGAAGTGAAACGTACTCTGGTCTCGCAAGAAATGTAAAACAGATGAGTAAATGGGAGAAGGCGTTAACCGGTAACGCCTGGAATTGATGTTCCATAAAAGAAAGAATTTCACCATTACTCCCTGTATTTACTAACCGCCTCATCCTTATGACACTGTCTTATAACGGGCGTAGTGTACGCCGCACGCTGTAAACCGCCAAACCAATACCCAATGAGCATCCCCCAGTTTGTGACATGTGTTGATGTCTCGAGTGTTTTTGTGGAAAACATGTAGCATGTTGTTGTTCGGCAAGTTGAGCTTGGGAGACTTGCCGGCTCAGTGGTGACCTTCGACGGTCGAGATTTTACATCTTGAGAGAAAGGGTAGCCGTTGATTATTACAACCCTTCGTTTGGTAGCCAGTGGCTTGAAAGCATGGCCGGTACGACTTTAATATGGCATAGTTTACGCGCGGCCAAAAGTTAGGGTTTTGACTTTGTTTGGGCGCGACCAAACTAGGACTTGGCGTCGGGCCAAAGGTCGCCATGCATTAGCTGGTAACCTTGGACGGCTAAGATCTGCATCTTAGATGAAAACGTGGCTGTTGATCTTCGCAAGCCTTTGTTTTGGTAGCCGCATAGGGAAGGCCGACATGGTATGGCGCGACAAGGTGGTTGGCATGCCATTGGCACATGTGGCATGGCTGGCATGCCTTGGTGCGGTTTGGGTGTGACCAAAACAAAGGTTTTGGCATTGGGACAAAGGTTACCATGCGTTGGTTAGAGACCTTGGACGGCTAAGATTTGCATCTTAGATGAAAGGATGGTCGTTGATCCTCGCCAGCCTTTGTTTTGGTAACCGCATAGGGAAGGCCGGCATGGTATGGCGCAGCAAGGTGGATCGCATGCCATTGGCACATGTGGCATGGCCGACATGCCTTGGCGCGGTTTGGGCATGACCAAAACTAGGGTTTTGGGCCAAAGGTTACCATGTGTTGGTTGGCGACCTTGGACGGCTAACATTTGCATCTTAGATGGAAGGATGGCCGTTGATCGTCGCAAGCCTTTGTTTTGGTAACCGCATAGGTAAGGTCGGCATGGTATGGCGCGACAAGGTGCCTGACATGCCATTGACACATGTGGCATGGCCGGCATGCCTTGGCGCCAGTTTGGGCGTGACCAAAACTAGGGTTTTGGCGTTAGGTCAAAGGTTACCATGTGTTGGTTGGTGACCTTGGACGGCTGAGATTTGCATCTAAGATGGAATGGTGGCCGTTGATTGTCGCATGCCTTCGTTTTGACAGCCGTGAAGGGAAGTCCGGCATGGCATGGCTTAGGCGCGGTAAGGTGGATGGCGCGTCATGCCTTGGCGTGATTTAGGCGCGGACAAACTAGGGTTTTGGCGTTGGGCCAAAGGTTACCATGCGTTGGTTGGTGACCTTGGACGGCTGAGATTTGTATCTGAGATGGAAGGGTGGCCGTCGATTGTCGCACGCCTTCGTTTTGACAGCCGCGAAGGGAAGGCCGGCATGGCATGGCTTAGGCGCGGCAAGGTGGATGGTGCGGCATGTCATTGGCACATGTGGCATGGTCGGCATGCCTTGGCGTGGTTTAAGCGCGTCCAAACAAGGGTTTTGACGATGGGCCAAAGGTTATCATGCGTTGTTTGGCGACCTTGGACGGCTAAGATTTTCATCTAAGATGGAAGGGTGGTCGTTCATCATCGAAGGCCTTCGTTTTGGTAGCCGCGAAGGAAAGGCCGGCATGGCATGGCTTAGGCGCGGCAAGGTGGATGGCACGGCATGCCATTGGCACATGTGGCATGGTCGGCATGCCTTGGTGTGGTTTAGGCGCGACCAAACTAGGGTTTTGGCGTTGGGCCAAAGGTTACCATGCGTTGGTTGGTGACCTTGGACAGCTGAGATTTGCATCTAAGATGGAAGGGTGGTCGTTGATTGTCGCACGCTTTCGTTTTGGTAGCCGTTAAGGGAAGGACTGCATGGCATGGCTTAGGCGCGGCAAGGTGGATGGCGCGGCATGCCATTGAAACATGTGGCATGGTCGGCATGCCTTGGCGTGGTTTAGGCGCGAACAAACTAGGGTTTTGGCATTGGGCCAAAGGTTACCATGCGTTGTTTGGCGACCTTGGACGGCTAAGATTTGCATCTAAGATGGAAGGGTCGCCGTTGATCATCGCATGTCTTCGTTTTGGTATCCGCATAGGGAAGGCCGGCATGGTATGGCGCGACAAGGGGGTTGGCATGCCATTGGCACTTGTGGCATGGCATGCCTTGGCGCGGTTTGGCGTGGACAAAACTAGGGTTTGTTCCAAAGGTTACCATGCGTCGTTTGGTGACCTTGGACGTCTAAGATTTGCATCTAAGATGGAAGGGTGGTCGTTGATCATCGCACGCCTTCGGTAGCCGCATAGGGTAGGTCGGCATGGTATGGAGCAACAAGGTGGTTGGCATGCCATTGGCACATGTGGTGCGGCTGGCATGGAATGCCATTGGCGCAGTGGTGCAGATGGAATAGTTGGCATGCCTTGGCGCGGAGGTGTGGGTGGCATGGTTGGCATACCATTGGCGCAGTGGTGCGGCTGGCATTCCTTGGCGCAGAGGTGCGGCTGGCATGGTTTGCATGCATTGGCGTGGAGATGCGGCTGGTATGGCATGTCATTCGCGCAGTGGTGTGGATGACATGGTTGGCATACCTTGGCGCGGAGGTGCGGATGGCATGGTATGCCATTGGCGCAGTGGTGCGACTGGCATGGTTGGCATGCCTTGGAGTGGAGGTGTGGCTTGCATGGCATGCCATTGGCGCGGAGATGTGGATGGCATGGTATGCCATTGGCACAGTGGTGTGGCTGGCACGGTTGGCATGCCTTGGCGCGGTGGCGTGGCTGGCATGGTATTCCATTGGCACAGTGGTGCGACTGGCATGGTTGGCATGTCTTGGCACGGTAGCATGAGAATTAGGGTTTGGCATAGATGATGTCAGTCAGTGTTAAGGGTTCTGCCATGGAACATGACCCATGTAAAAAAAAAAAAAGATACCCCGGTAATTCTTACGTAGGCATGCTGATTGATTCAATAAATGTGCTAATGGTCAAAGTGACGTCATGTCAAATGTACGGTTTTACGATTTTGACCCTAAGCTAAAAACCACCATCAACATTAAGTCCCCTGCTTAGCTCGGAATATGAGCATTGTTGCGAGGTAAGCATAAGATGGTGACAGGCGAGGACTAAAATCGAAATGACAGGTCGTGAAAAGATGGTCAGGAAAGTCCGACTAACCTTTTTCGAGAGGTAAGGAGAGTTCGTGATCCTCATGTTTGGCGGCCTTGCGTAGATTTTATTTATGGTGTAGACCGTGAAGTGGTGAGATGAATATCTTCGGCTTAGTCTGGACATGTATCACTTTGGCTGGGTTAGGAAACATCATGACGCTGACTTGGCGAGTTGTTGGTGTTGGCGCGGCAAGTCATGGCGCGGACGGCTTGGCATGGTGGGACCAAGGTAATGGCGCTGACGGCTTGGCATGGTGGGGCCAAGGCAATGGCGCAAACGGCTTGGCATGGTGGGGGGAAGGCAAGGCGCGGTTTGGTGAGGCAAAGCATGTGGACGGCTTGGCGTGGTGGGGCCAAGGCATGGTGCGGACGGCTTGGCATGGTGGGGCCAAGGCAATGGCGCGGTTTGGTGAGGTAAAGCATGCGCGGACGGCTTGGCATGGTGATTTGTCTTCGCGGTCCCGGTTGCCTCTTTTCCTTACTTGACTCAAATAGGAAGTCCTTTCCTTATTCAAACTCCCAAGTACCACGCCTATAAAAGGTGGTCGGCCTCTCCTTTTATTTCACACATTTATTCATTTTTTTATTCTGGCCATGTGGTAACAGTAAAGCGGACGAACGAATCCCAGGTATGTCTTCAACACTTCCTATTTAACTTGTTTTTCTTGTTTTCTTGTATTAGTGCAAACCCTAGCTGTAGTCGTACCTTTTCATGAACTTGTAAAAATATTGTTCTTTTGTGTTGGTATGAATCCTAGCCGTAAATATGCTTTGGGTGAACTTGTAGTAACATTTAGGCGTGAATATCATAGTAATGTTGGCCGCCTCAATTACTGTGAAAAGTAGGCATGCATGAGCTAGTAACTGTTATTCCATTCCCTTGAAAACCTAGCTCCTAGGGTTTCCTCCCTTTTCCTGGTGTGGCCGTGTGTACTGTTCCCATGGTGGGGCGCGCCTCCTCGGCCGGGCGCAAATTTCCTGTTGCAGGGTATGGCCTTGGCATGAGGTGGTGATGCAGGGTCTGTCAGTCCCCATTTCTTTGCTCATGCGCATTATGACTTTGCAAAAAATTGGTTTGCGTCCAGGATGGATCTCTTGTGTCTGATAAAATAATTTCCATGCACTTTCCGTAATAATTTCTCTTCATATTGTTCCATTGTAGTTATTTCGAAGGTGAAAGTAGCGTGGGAGAATTTCGTTAGGACGTCATTTGAGAAAAGTTCTGACGTACCGAAAGATTTTGGCAATTCCAAGACAAACATAGACGATGAGTTTTTTACAACATCCGCCACAATTAGGAAAAGTCATCCCAAGTATGTGTCGATTCTTCTGACTGGTCCGGAAAGTGAAGGAGAGGCCCGGTCAGTTCGGCCTGGAGGTGTAATAAGGTTTTGTCTTCAGAGGAAAGAGTATTCTTCTTCTCCCATTAATTTCGGGTGTGTGGGTGAGAAACGAGTTTAAAACCTAAAAAATATACTGCAAGGGAGTACTTTAGATTCGAGAGATCAATCTGTACAAATCCGGCCTAAACCAAGAAATGGACGTTCCAGACTTTCTTCGGTCACAAAGTGAAGGAGAAGGGTTGGTTTTGGGGAGGGAAGCGAAGAGAGTGTTGAGACCAGAATAGTTGTTTCACGACTTGTATCAGAAAGTGGGAAGCTAACAAATGGAAAGCTAGCAAATATTTTCTGAGTGTTGTATCCTCCTGACCTGAACTTGTTGTTCGATGGAAATAGGTAAGACCTATTTATACAAGTCGAAGTGAAACGTACTCTGGTCTCGTAAGAAATGGAAAACGGATGAGTAAATGGGAGGAGGTGGTAACTGGTAACGCCTGGAATTGATGTTCCATAAAAGAAAGCGTTTCACCATTACTCCCTGTATTTACTAACCGCCTCATCCTTATGACATTGTCTTATAATAGGCATAGTGTACGCCGCACACTGTAAACCGCCAAACCAATACCCAACGAGCATCCCCCATATTGTGACATGTGTTGATGTCTCGAGTGTTTTCGTGGAAAACATGTAGCATGTTGTTGTTCGGCAAGTTGAGCTTGGGAGACTTGCCGGCTCGGTGGTGACCTTCGATGGTCGAGATTTTGCATCTTGATAGGAAGGGTAGCCGTTGATTATTGCAACCCTTCGTTTGGTAGCCAGTGGTATGAAAGCATGGTCGGTACGGCTTTAATATGGCCTAGTTTAGGCGCGGCCAAAAGTTAGGGTTTTTGCTTTGTTTGGGCGCGAACAAACTAGGGCTTGGCATCGGGCCAAAGGTTGCCATGCGTGACCTGGTAACCTTGGACGGCTAAGATCTGCATCTTAGATGGAAAATTGGCCGTTGATCTTTGCAAGCCTTTGTTTTGGTAGTCGCATAGGGAAGGACGGCATGGTATGGCGCGAAAAGGTAGTTGGAATGCCATTGGCACATGTGGCATGGCTGGCATGCCTTGGAGCGGTTTGGGCGTGACCAAAACAAAGGTTTTGGCGTTGGGGCAAAGGTTACCATGCGTTGGTTAGCGACCTTGGACGGCTAAGATTTGCATCTTAGATGGAAGGATGGTCGTTGATCGTCGCCAGACTTTGTTTTGGTAACCGCATAGGGAAGGCCGGCATGGTATGGCGCCGCAAGGTGGCTGGCATGCCATTGGCACATGTGGCATGGTCGGCATGCCTTGGCGCGGTTTGGGCGTGACCAAAACTAAGGTTTTGGGCCAAAGGTTACCATGCGTTGGTTAGAGACCTTGGACGGCTAAGATTTGCATCTTAGATGGAAGGATGGTCGTTGATCGTCGCAAGCCTTTGTTTTGGTAACCGCATAGGGAAGGCTGACATGGTATGGCGCGACAAGGTGGCTGGCATGCCATTGGCACATGTGGCATGGCCAGCATGCCTTGGCGCGATTTGGGCGTGACCAAAACTAGGGTTTTGGCATTGGGACAAAGGTTACCATGTGTTGGTTGGTGACCTTGGACGGCTGAGATTTGCATCTAAGATGGAAGGGTGGCCGTTGATTGTCGCACGCCTTCGTTTTGGCAGCCGTGAAGGGAAGGCCGGCATGGCATGGCTTAGGCGCGGCAAGGTGGATGGCGCGGCATGCCATTGGCACATGTGGCATGGTCGGCATGCCTTGGTGTGGTTTAGGCGCGACCAAACTAGGGTTTTGGCGTTGGGCCAAAGGTTACCATGCGTTGGTTGGTGACCTTGGAGGGCTGAGATTTACATTTAAGATGGAAGGGTGGTCGTTGATTGTTGCACGCCTTCGTTTTGGAAGCCGTGAAGGGAAGGATGGCATGGCATGGCTTAGGCGCGGCAAGGTGGATGGAGCGGCATGCCATTAGCACATGTGGCATGGTCGGCATGCCTTGGCGTGGTTTAGGCGCGACCAAACTAGGGTTTTGGTGTTGGGCTAAAGGTTACCATGCGTTGTTTGGCGACCTTGGACGGCTAAGATTTGCATCTAAAATGGAAGGGTGGTCGTTGATCATCGCACGCCTTCGTTTTGGTAGATGCATAGGGAAGGCCGGCATGGTAAGGCACGGCAAGGTGGTTGGCTTGCCATTGGCACATGTGGCATGGCATGCCTCGGCGCGGTTTGGCGTGGCCAAAACTAGGGTTTGGGTCAAAGGTTACCATGCGTTGTTTGGAGACCTTGGACAACTAAGATTTGCATCTAAGATGGAAGGGTGGTCGTTGATCATCGCACGCCTTCGGTAGCCGCATAGGGAAGGTCGGCATGGTATGGCGCAACAAGGTGGTTGGCATGCCATTGGCACATGTGGTGCGGCTGGCATGGCATGCCATTGGTGCAGTAGTACGGCTGGCATGGTTGGCATGCCTTGGCGCGGAGGTGCTGCTGGCATGGTTGGCATGCCTTGGCGTGGAGGTGTGGTTGGCATGGTTGGCATGTCTTAGCGCGGAGGTGCGGCTGGCATGGCATGCCATTGGCGCAACGGTGCGGCTTGCATGGTTGGCATGCCTTGGCGCGGAGGTGCGGCAGGCATGGTTTGCATGCCTTGGCGCAGAGATGTGGCTGGCATGGTATGCCATTGGCACAGTAGTGTGGCTGGCATGGTTGGCATGCCTTGGCGCGGTGACGTGGTTGGCATGGTCTGCCATTGGCACAGTGGTGCGGCTGGCATGGTTGGCATGCCTTGGCGCGGTAGCATGAGAATTAGGGTTTGGCATAGATGATGTCAGTCAATGTTAAGGGTTCTGCCGTGGAACATGACCCATGTAAAAAAAAAAGAAGGGTACCCCGGTAATTCTTACATAGGCATGCTGATTGATTCAATAAATGTGTTAATGGTCATAGTGACCCATGTCAGATGTACAGTTTTATGATTTTGACCCTAAGCTAAAAACCACAATCAACAATAGCAAAACATCTTTTGTCTCAAGATAGGAGATAGAGTAGATAGACTTTTGAGTGATAGATAAGTTCATGTCTCCATATACCTTTTAGTCGATGAAGTTCCACCAGTTCCTTGAGTAGTTCTTCATCTTTGTATGATGATCGCCATGGAGTCTTGAGCTCAACTACACTTTCTATCCTAATCCGAGACTTAGCTATATGTAGACTAGAAATCAAGACTTATAGTTTTGATCACTAACATTGACAACATGCTTGAGATAGCAACACATGCGAGTTCGACCGAGCAGCGCTCTAACACAAACCAGCAAACTGACCTGGCTAAGTGGCAAATTTGTCACTTAGCCAGGCCAGGTCGAGTCTCGACCGCTCGGTTGACACTATACCCAACGCTTGACACTCTCCCGCCAGCGGTGTAGACTCGACCGCCTAGTGTATCCCATCCAAAGATCCTCAATTTATCAGCCTATAAATACCAATTTCCAATTTCATTACAACTCACACCATTTCTTCAATCTTATTCTTTCACTCCACAAATTCAACATGTCAGTTCGCGGTCGCAAATTTAGCTTAGTTGAAGATGAATGCATCTGCAGAAATTATGTTCTTGTTACACAAAATCATGTCAATGGTGTACAACAACAACAAGATACTGTATGGCAAAACATATTTAAGAGATTTCAAGAAGAAACATTGAACCTCAATAATCGAGATGCAAATTCTTTGTGTCATCGCTTCCAAGTAATCAATAAGGAAGTGAACTTGATTGTTGACGCGCTTATTGAAGGCAACTGAAACCGAGTAAATGGTCAAAACAAATTTGATATGGAGCAAATGTGTCAGGCTGAATGGCGCAATAGAAAGGAAAATATTTTCAATTGGATAGTTGTTATCAAATCTTGAGAGTGTTGCCTAAATATGATTCATTTAATCAAGATTTAAAGTTATTATATAATTTTAATTAAGTTATTTTTAATTTTAAGATACTATTAAGATATAAACTAGTGCATCTTTTATTAAGTTTCATAATCTAATTTTTGAATTTTAATTTATATTAGTACCTCTTTCATAAATCTAGATAATTAGATATAAACTAGACATTCATAACTTAAAACAAAGACTTTAAAACTAAAAAACAGGGACAATGTTTTTTATCCTGTTTATCTTCTTCATTTCACCAAACTTCCAATCAATGCGCTCACGAACGGCATTTCCTTTGTTTATCTTCTTCTTTCCCTTTAGATTTTCCTTGCCTTGAACTTTTCTTTGCCTTTTATTTGGAGGTTTGATTTGGTTAATATCCAAAACTTGTAGACTTCTTTGGTTTTACCTATTTCTTTATAACTATCACATACCTTACTAACAGCGCTTCAAGCACCACTCCCGAAAGTAAGTTGGGTAGCTAAGTCAAATTGGGTTTCAAATTTTGCTATTATTTTGGAAGAAAAGATAGAAAAAAATTGGGTAAAAAATTGGGTGTAAATTTGGTGTTTGAAATTCACATTTTTATAGCGATCGAGACTCGACCGACAACGGTTAACCTCTACCGACCGATTGAGAATCAATTACTTATCTGTTTTGCCATAGTGGTGCGGCCAGTTTGCCAGGCCAGCTGGCATGGCATATGAATGGGTTAGCCATCCCGATAGGAACCCGCCTTGAACAGGACTTACATGCTCCAGCTGAGGACCGAGTGCATCTTGTTTCAACGGTACGATGAATGTTGTTATGATCTGTCAATCTGACTATGAGAAAGATGAAAACTCTGAGTAGCCCTTATTCGAAGCTACCCCTTATCAGAAAGGCTCCTTATTAGGAACACCCCTTATCTATGGAACCTTTTATATTCCTCCAGGAACTCACTTTCTTACAGAATTTTGAATTCTCCCCTTTTCCCATAATCTTTCTGCATCTCCAAATTCCCCGCCATTTCCCCCTTTCTTGTTTCCTCTATGGCGGGAAAATTCAATCCAGTTTCATCAATTTCCTCACAATTTTCTTTAATACAGAGATCTCTTCTCACTTTATCTTCCCTAACCCTAATTTTATTTACTTACATCTCTTTTAAATCTCTACATTTCCTACTTCATTACAGTTTCGAGTTTAACCTAATAAATCCAAAGGTATTATTTCATCCTTTTCCTTTTTCAATTGAATTTGAGTTTAATATTGGTGCTTTGTTAAGACTTTTTACGCAGGTTTTGATGTATAAAAGGTCGTTGCAGATAAAGATCTTGGAGGTTTCTCTGATATTTATCATTCTCATGAAGTTTTTTCGATTAAATTATGCCGAAATGGAGAAGAATTTTAAGGTTTACATATACCCAGATGGAGATCCAAACACATTTTATCAGACTCCAAGAAAACTCACAGGGTAATATGCTAGTGAGGGTTTTTTCTTTCAGAATATTCGGGAAAGTCAGTTCCGTACGGAGATTGCAGAGCTTGCTCATCTTTTCTTCATCCCTATCTCTTGTCACAAAATGAGAGGCAAGGTAAATTTGATTATCTGCTGTGTTGGTTGTTGAGTTGTTCCATGAAATTTGAGTAGTTGATTTTGGAAAGGGTCAGTGCGGGGACTTGAACATCTGACTACAAGTATGAGAGTTTTGTTATTTTTAGTAGTCAACTGGTTTCTTCATTGGGTTGTTTTAAATTTTCTTAACCATGAAACTTGAGTAGTTAGTTGATTGTCTTGAGTGTTTGTTTTGTTGCAGGGCACATCGTATGCAAACATGACTATAATTGTGAAAAATTATGTGGATAGTTTGATACTTAAGTATCCATATTGGAATAGAACACTAGTAGGAGCAGATCATTTTTTCGTTACCTGTCACGATGTTGGTGTTAGAGCAACAGAAGGAGTTCCACTGCTAATTAAGAATTCAATTCGAGTTGTATGTTCCCCGAGTTATGATGTGGGTTTTATCCCACATAAGGATGTTGCTCTTCCTCAGGTCTTGCAGCCATTTGCGCTTCCTGCCGGTGGAAATGACATCCAAAACAGGTATTTAACTTTCTTATGTAAAGATTTGCTGTTTCAAAGGTATTAAAAGTGCTTCTTGTGAATTTATCTTATCGATGAATGAATTATTGTCGGTGGGAATTTGTTACTCCAGTGCTGCATTTGTATTATTCTTTCATGGTAAATCGTGTTGGCTTGTTGAAGTTGGTCATCATATCTCTTGTTAGGTTTGGGTTTTAACACATAGTAGCATCTTACTCCATCTGTTAGGAGCTTGCTTGTTTTGTTAGGAAGAATTTCCCCGTGTGAGAAATTCAAATAATTCATATTTTTTCGCAGGACAACTCTTGGTTTCTGGGCTGGTCATCGTAATTCTAAAATACGAGTGGTACTGGTGCGGGTTTGGGAGAATGACACAGAACTTGATATTAAAAACAACAGAATAAATAGGTCCCTCGGACCCCTGGTTTATCAGAAGAAGTTTTATAGAACTAAATTCTGCATATGCCCTGGTGGTTCCCAGGTCAATAGTGCTCGTATAACAGACTCGATCCATTATGGATGTGTTCCTGGTGAGAGTTTTCCCTAAGAATTTTCTAAGTAAATGCTCTTTTTACTTTATCCTCGGCGACTTGGTGCAGATATTTTACTTTTTCTAATTGGGACTAATGAGAAGTTGTTTGAAGTCTAAGTGTCTAACACAACTGCGGGATTTCACCTATATTCAACAAAACTGTCTGACCAGTTTAGGGCAAAAGATCTTATGAAATCCTATATGGCCAACTAGCCTGGCAATCAGTACTTCGATTAGAAAATTTGTGGAAGATTTATGTTGGATTCTTTTTTATTATTTTTAAAAATAATACTTGATTAAAGAGAGAACCTGTGCAAAATTATGAATCCCACTATCTACACTTAACTTGTGTCGATGAGTATTATTTTTCTTTGGTTGTGTAACCGTACTGCTTTACAACTGCATTGCTCTAATTTGATGCTGTCTTGCAGTGATATTATCCGATTACTATGACTTGCCTTTCAATGACATTCTTAATTGGCGGAAATTTTCTGTCATACTGAAGGAGAATGATGTACCAGCTCAAGGGCATTCTGAAGGACATACCTGAAGAACAATTTGTTGCACTGCACAAAAACACGTTGTTAAGGTATACCATGACGGTCCTCGGAATGAAAAAGATAACATATTTTTTGCATTTATTGTTGATTTCTGGTTGAATCACTACATGATAAAGTATTATTTGATTCTTTGGATTGACCTCTTCTCTAAACTTATCTGTTACCATAAAGAATTACATATATGATCCTAGTGAAATATTTAGTAAGCAGTAGGCATTTAAACTCAGAATGCAAGTCCATATTCTTCTTGAATAGGAATATAGGAATTTGACAGTGATTTCTTTTCATGTCATGTGTCAGGTGCAGAAGCATTTTCAGTGGAATTCACCTCCTACCAGATATGATGCATTTCATATGGTCATGTACGAACTCTGGTTGCGTCATCTTGTCATCAGGTATTAGATCATTTATAACAACCCATTCTATTAAATTTTGTCATATGTGGTGATCTTACACCATTTACACAGAAACACAGAGTACCTTTGTAATGTAAAAGCTTGTTAAGGCTAACAGTAATAATTTATATATCATATTCATGCTTTTCAAGTGTGGACTCCATTTTAATGTGCACCTTGTCTTTTTCAAGTTTGTCCCCTTTTAGCGGTAGTAGATAACTCATGGTTCATTCAGTACACTTTCTCATATTGTTGTCTGAAAGAACGACTAAAATGTGGGAAGTCAAATTAATAGGTGTATTTCTTAAGAGTCGTGTATTTTTTTTGCACGTTAACGTATAGCCTCTAATTCAAAGACTATGGAAACTGCTTCTCCGCAATTCTCGCTGAATCTAGAACTTGTTTGATTGACACCACTAAAACTTCGTTACTAACTCATATGATTAATCAGGTAGAACGATGTTAAAGTTTGAAAACATCGACCATGTGACAACTTAACTTATCTATGTGTAAGGCATAGACAAGTTTCTTGCATTTCCATGAAATAGACCAATAATGTGTTGAACTATTTATCGAATTCTACATCCTTCGTACCATTTGCACCCACTCACTCTTGGCATTATGCACCTCCGGGGCTGTGTCATTTCATTGTCTTGGTGTGATAGGACTGCCATCAGTTTGTAGACACGATTTTGTAATGGCCGGATTGACAAAGGGACAATTTAGTGGTGGCCAGTAGCCACATCAAGGAAGGACAGTAATCGGTCATAAAATTGTTATCGTGGGACAACGACCCCAATTTATCCACAGGTTATGATAACAGCTGATAAGATGATGTAAAGAAATTTTCTAAAAGTATACTTGGCTCTAAGATGGATGAATTGTTAGTAGCCTTTAACAGAAAAGACCTCCGAGTAAGAGGGATGTTGATGTGTGGGGAATATTAGAGGATCGGAATCTGGATAAACCCAAGCTTTTGACAAAACAAAACAATAATCTACGGATTGCAAATAGAAAATCAAGGATTATTTGTCTTAATGATTGATCTGGGCTTTAAAAATTAGTGTTAGGATTTGGATTTCTAGGAAGGGACATTAGTGAAAACAAACAAGCTAGGACTTATTAGAGTTTGGAAGGTGTGACCGGCATTTTGATGCTTCCTAAAATCCCACAACAAACGAAGACAAAATTCTGCCTCTCTATTTTCTTAACTTAGAATGTTTGTCTGACTCTCCTACAATGATCTCATCAACTCTTTCCAGTTCCCACTCCTGATAAGTTGATAATAACTATTTTACTCCCTGTGAAATGTCATCTTTTTGTGTTTGAATTCCCTAGATTCCGTCCCTAATGCCAACTGAAGAAAAAGCATCCAAATTTTCTGGCTTTTACCTTCTGCCGTCATTTTCTCTTGATTTCATCATTTCCATTAGTTTGAATTTGATCTCTTGTGTACACAAGAAAAAGATCATGTGGGGAAGGAATTTTTGACAATAAGAAATATGACCATTTATTTAGATGAGGAAGGAATTTTTGACGATAAACTGGTTAAACAGCCCTCTAATTATTTTCCAATAATTATACGTTGACAATGGTTTTGTTCGGGATTTATCCGGATTGTTTGGGCAATATGTTGAGGGCCAAATGGGTCATCAACTGTAGAGGTGTAAATTGCGCCGGGCCACCATGTTTATTGCACAACACATTTAAATTTGAGTACAACACGGCACAACACGTGACCTGGCACAGCACAGGCACAACACGTGAACTTAGTGTTGTGCTAAACAAATAGGCACATCAGCACGGCACATCACGTGGCACAGAAAAGCACGGCACGCGAAGAAAGCACGCCAAATTATGCATAAAATACATCACATTTCATGCATATTTCACAAAAGAAATCTTTATTTTAGCCAGTTTTTGACATTTTATTTTCATTATGCTGATTAATTTCCATAATAATACATATATTAACTAAAATATTGGAATAATATGTAGTTTGAAAAACATAAACTAAATGGACTAGCACAACACAGCACGACACCACATCAATATTTTTCTGGCACATCCCAGCACATCTGAATCTATGGCATAGCCCAGCACAACATGTAACACGCTAAGCACGTGACTTCGTGGGCTGAGCTGTGCCGGGGCGGCATGTTTTACACCACTAATCCACTGTGTCGGGATATATTTCGAGATTATTTCTTAGTTCAGGAATCATTTTCGATTCTTTTCTTTGTGTAAGAAAAGTAAAAGCAGTCTTGCTAGACACACCGAAGAATTTGCACCGTAAATGCGTTGAGGGAGATCGCACGGGTCCAGAATAGCGTTCGGTGCATTGGAATATGAGTAGGGTAAAAATGGGCCCATCAATCCTCTCATACGGTGAGAATGCGGTGCAAATTCTTCGGTGAATAAATCATCTCCTAAGTAAAAAATAGGCACTGTTTCTGATGATATGTTTGTTTTGCATTCGGATCATTTCAAAACAACGAGTTATCAAAAGAAAAAGAAAAAAAATTCAAAACAACGAACGAAGTCAAAGTAATGTGGCAGTATTTAAGAAAATGTGTGTGTCCCGACAATGATGATTCATTAAATCTGGATTTCAACCTAATCTAAAATATGTTGGGAATTAATTTGGAAACTCCATGTGCAGTGCTGCAAGAGCGGTTGGTAATATACCTAAATGTGGATATAAATGGAATGCTCGGGCACTAATTTGTGCATCACTATTCAAATAATTAATCTGTTCCATCGAGATTAATACCTTCGTCAATCAATATTCTGGTGCCAAATATATTGGAAAACGTTACTGGCAGAGTTCAGTAACCAAATATTGCAGGTCGCCGCTTCCACGGATTTGTTAACATTTTACTCGACAAAAACGTTTTCTTAACTGGGTTGGTTATGCCAAATGGGTCATCAACTGTAGAGGTGTAAATTGGGCCGGACCAGCACGTTTATGGCACATCGACACATCGTCATTGTCACAATGATACTGACACAATTAAGGCAATCAATGCATATAAGTAGTCTTTGAATCTTTCTTCCCTCTTCCAATCTTAAACAATCTTTTCTTTTCCTCTCTCTCTCTATGTGCATTTTGTAATTGGATCATCAAAATGTCAGTTTCTGGGTTTCTCTTGACAAAACCATCACACATCTCCACCACCACCACCAACTCATTCATATTGTCTCCGTTTCCAAAGCTCACTTCCACCAGAAAATATCTGGTGAGTCGTACAAATATTTTGATTGTCTTCCGTTGAATCATCTGAAAAACCTGTTTCCGATACTCAATTCTGTATATCTGATGTGGGTTTTGTGTTTTTTTCTCACAGTTGAATGTAAAAGCTTCTTCTTCCCCATCTCCTATCAACAACCCAAATGGTGGCAGTGATGAAGCAAAATTTATGACAAGGAAAGAAATAGAAAGAAATTGGAGTATAGATTTTAATGGAGAAAAACCAACTACCCCATTACTTGATACAATCAATTACCCAATTCACATGAAGAATCTTTCTACACAGGTTTCTATTAATAATCATTAAATGATTTTAGATAAAAAAAATTCGGAGTACTTTGTTCAAGAATTTTAGAATTTTTTTGTTTGTTTGTTTTGGTTTTATTAGGATCTTGAACAGTTATCAGCGGAGCTTAGAGCAGAGGTAGTCCACAGTGTATCGCAAACTGGCGGACATCTCAGTTCAAGTCTAGGTGTTGTGGAATTAACAGTTGCGCTGCATCATGTGTTCAACACCCCTGAAGACAAGATCATTTGGGACGTTGGACATCAGGTTGGTGTCATAATACTTGAAAAAATTTCAGATGTTCTAGGATTCTTTATTAACTCTAAACTATGATTTCTGCAGGCATACCCACATAAGATTTTGACTGGGAGAAGGTCTAGGATGCATACACTTAGACAAACATCAGGCCTTGCACCGTTTCCTAAGAGGGAGGAGAGCATACATGATGCATTTGGTGTAGGACATAGCTCCACAAGCATTTCAGCTGGTCTTGGTATGTTTATCTTCCGCGGCTTAATCATCTCAGCAAGTTCTTAAAGTTTTAGTTCTTTTAGAATACTTTTGCTTATATTTTGTGTTCTTCAAATGTATGTAGGAATGGCAGTTGCTAGGGATCTTTTAGGAAAGATCAACCATGTCATCTCTGTGATTGGAGATGGAGCTATAACTGCTGGACAAGCCTATGAAGCCATGAACAACTCAGGGTATCTTGATGCTAATCTAATTGTTGTGTTAAATGACAATAGTCAAGTGTCCCTACCAACCGCCACACTTGATGGTCCTGCAAAACCCGTCGGAGCACTCAGTAGTACTCTAGCCAAGGTCCAAGCAAGCAAGAAGTTCCGCAAGCTTCGCGAAGCTGCAAAGGTAATTGGAATTTTAGTACTGCTTTGAGTCAGATTTCGGTTCTTTCTAGTGTTTCTGAACTTGGTCTGTTACAGAGCATCACAAAGAGTATTGGAGGACAAACACACGGAGTAGCTTCCAAAGTTGATGAATATGCAAGAGGGATGTTAAGTGATTCTAAGCTCTCTCTCTTTGAGGAGCTTGGGTTGTACTATATAGGTCCAGTTGACGGGCATAATGTTGAAGACTTGGTTACAATTTTTGAAAATGTAAAATCCATGCCAACACCTGGGCCTGTTTTGATACACATCTTGACGGAAAAAGGAAAGGGATATCCCCCGGCAGAAACTGCTGCTGATAAAATGCATGGTGAGACTTCAAAATAGGCAATAAGTTTCACATAAACATATTGGTAAATGTGTTAGAAAGTATTCAACAAGTTCCAGTTTCTTTCTTTCAGGGGTTGTAAAATTTGATACAAGAACAGGAAAGCAGTTCAAGACAAAGTCAGCTAGCCTTAGTTACACCCAATACTTTGCAGAATCACTTATAAAAGAAGCAGAAGTAGATAACAAGATTGTAGCCATTCATGCTGCTATGGGTGGTGGAACTGGCCTTAACTACTTTCAGAAGAGATTTCCTGATCGTTGTTTCGACGTGGGAATTGCTGAGCAACATGCTGTGACATTTGCAGCTGGTCTAGCCACAGAGGGTCTCAAGCCATTCTGTGCGATATACTCGACATTCCTACAACGAGGCTTTGACCAGGTGAGATAGACTATACAATTTCATTTATTTAAATCGAGTTCTTTATATGTTCAAATTCGATACTGACTAGTATAATGGATTCTTGTAAAGGTGGTACACGACGTCGATCTTCAGAAACTACCAGTTCGTTTTGCACTGGACAGAGCGGGTTTAGTTGGGGCTGATGGTCCTACTCATTGTGGTGCATTTGATATCACATACATGGCTTGTTTGCCCAATATGGTGGTCATGGCTCCATCTGATGAAGCTGAACTGATGCACATGGTTGCCACAGCAGCAGCCATTGATGATAGGCCGAGTTGCTTCAGGTTCCCAAGGGGTAATGGAATTGGAGCAGCTGGTCTCCCTAATAACAAGGGTACTCCACTTGAGGTTGGTACCTTATCTGCCTATAGTGCTTACAAATTTTTGGGCATGATAACCAGACTTATTGAAGCTAATTTTGATATGTTCCATGTTTGAACAGATTGGGAAGGGGAGAATTCTAATGGAAGGCAGCAAAGTGGCCATTCTAGGATTTGGTTCAGTAGTTCAACAATGTGTTGAAGCTGCAGATATGCTCAAATCCCGAGATGTTTATGCGACTGTAGCTGATGCCCGGTTCTGCAAACCATTGGACACAGAGCTCATTAGATCATTAGCTAATGAGCATGAGATCCTAATTACAGTAGAAGAAGGTTGTATTGGAGGCTTTGGCTCACATGTAACTCACTTTCTAAGTTTAAATGGTCTACTAGATGGATCTCTAAAGGTTAGTCTCCCACTTAGAAATAGTACTTGACTTCAGTATTACTATGTTAAATTCGGATTCTAATACTAATTTGTTTTTTCTTCTGCAGTTAAGAGCAATGGTTCTTCCTGACAGATATATTGATCATGGATCACCTCAAGATCAGTTAGAGGAAGCAGGACTTTCTTCCAGACATATTTCTGCAACAGTGTTGTCACTTTTGGGTGAAACAAAAATATGCAGACCAGCAAGAAAAATATCTCCCCAACTGTAAAATAGCCATATCATGGTAATTTTAGGTGAATACAATATTACAAATTTGTTACACAGCAGGCACAGTGCCAATCATAGAAAAATTAGAAACCTAGAAAACTGTTGCAGTGTGGAGCGGGAAATGAACTCCACTCATTTTCGCTATGCACCATTTGTATTTTGTAGTGCTCAGCACATAAGGAAATGGATCAACAGTTGTTAAAGGAAGGCTCAGTGATCTCTCTCCCTGTCCCAGTTGTTTCGTTATTGTTTTGCGTCGCCCATCCATATTTGGCCGCAGTGCAAATTCAAATTAGCTAAAAACAAAGACTACGTTCTTTTCTAGGAAGTAGGAACGGGATTAAACTAAAACCAATTTAATATGAGTTTCAGGGTTGATCCTGCTTCCTAAGCTCCAGCAACCATTATGGAAGATATTTTGTTAGTACTCAGTAGTGTAGGACCATAGCACATTATCTAACGTTGGAGCTTAGTTGCAGTTTCTTGTTTTCAGCTGTCAACTTAGTTGAAACTGAATTGGCGTTATTCCTCTTTCTTATGCTTTCTCTTCAGGAAAATGTTCCTACCAAGTTTCTCAGGATAAACTAGGAGGTGGTCCCTGACAGAATTCAGCAATACAAAGTTGATGACGACGATCCGCTAACAGAAACTAATGGCAACTGCAAGATGAAACTTAGCTTATATAAAGACAACTCTCTTTATTGATGTTTAGAAAAATCTCTCAAAACTAAACACAAGCTCTAATCTTGCTCATATGATCAACCACAACTTTGGTGATCATATATATATAGAACTATGAATTCCTTTTCCTAATCCTATTACCTTATTACATGTCTTTCCTTTTCTTAGAACTAGATGACTTCTAATTACCTTAGGATTACATCAATTTCCTAATCTTGTCCTAACCAACTTGTTAGTGACTTCTATGTTGAAGTTTAACCAACATTCTCCCCGTTAAGCTTCAACCTTACCCGTGACATATCTTGTACTCCAATCAGTTGTCTCATTTCTTCAAACTTGATCCGAGCTAATGCCTTTGTCAATATATCTGCTTTCTGCTCAGTTCCTGGTATGTGTTCAACGTTGATGATCTCCTTCTCGATACATTCTCGTATGAAATGATACCTTTTGTGAATGTGTTTCGTCTTCCCATGAAACACTGGATTTTTAGTGAGTGCAATTGCAGACTTATTATCAATCTTGATGAGAACTTTTTCAGGTTCTCTTCCTTTGATTTCACCCAACAGTTCTTGAAGCCATATTGATTGTTTAGCTTCTGTTGCAGCCATAAACTCAGCTTCACAGGATGAGAGGGCTACAGTGTCTTGCTTCTGTGAACACATGTAATAGGTGCTTCTCCTAGATAAAATAAATGACCAGTTGTACTTTTTCCATCATCTTGGTCAATATTATGACTTCTGTCACTATACCCAACAATTCCTTTTGATCCTCCTCGACCATACTTCAATCCATAGCTGATTGTTCCTCTTAGATATCTCAATATCTGCTTTATTACATCACCATGAGACTTGCGTGGACTCTGCATATAACGGCTTGCTACTCCCACAGAGAAAGCCAAGTCTGGTCTTGTGTGTAAGTATCTAAGGCATCCAACATTTCTTCTATAACTCGTTGGATCAATCTCAGCTTCTTCTTGTGCCTTTGAAACTTTAAGTCCAAACTCCATTGGTATCTTAGTTGGATTACAAGTTTCAAGTCCTGCTTCTTTCAGAATTCTCCTTGCATAAGCTTCTTGTTTAATCTGAATCCCATCTACTCCTTGATGGACTTCTATGCCAAGGTAATAAGTGAGTTTTCCGAGGTCTGACATCTCAAACTTTGATGACATTTCTCTCTTGAACTCATTGATCACCTTAAGGGAGTTGCCAGTCAAAAATAGATCATCTACATAGACTGCAATCACAAGAAGCGTTCCCTTTTCTTCTCTTCTGTATACTGATGTTTCTTTAGAGCACTTAACAAATCTGATCTCTTAATTTGATCTAACTTTGTATTCCAGGCTCGAGGAGCTTGTCTTAGACCATATAGAGCTTTTGATAACTTATAAACCTTATGCTCTTGTCCTTTTACTTCAAAACCTTCTGGTTGTTCAACATACACATCTTCTCGCAATTCACCATGTAAGAATGTGTCTTAACGTCTAAGTGGTGAATTTCCCATGAGTTTGATGCTGCTTCTGCTATTAAGAGACGAATTGTCTCTAGTCTAGCAACTGGTGCGAAAACTTCATCAAAGTCTATGCCTGATTCTTGAACGTATCCCTTAGCTACAAGTCTTGCCTTATATTTGTTAATACCATCAATTTTTTTTTTTGAAGATCCACTTAAGACCAATCACTTTTACCCCCCTGGCTTATCAACTAGAAACCAAGTCTTGTTTCTGTTGATTGAAATAATTTCTTCTCTACATGCTTGTGTCCATTTAGTCGAGACCTTTGCTTCCTGAAAATTCCTTGGTTCATCATTAACAGAAAGTAGCATAATCTCACATTCTTCTGCAGCTTGAAGAACATAATCCTCCAGATACTGTGGCTTTTATCTGTCTTGTTGATTTTCGCAGTGGAATGGGTTGAGTTATTTCATCGATCTCTTCTTCTTCTTCTTCTACTTCTTCGTTATTCTCAGTGTTTTCATTATTCTCTTCTTCTTCTTGATTAACATCATTGTTTCCATTGGTATTGATGATTATGGGTCCTTCGCCTTCATCAATTACTTGACCCCATCTCATGTGAAACATTCCTGGATCCCTACTTGGTCCATCATTAGTTTCTTTCCAGTTCCAGTTTGCTTTTTCATCGAATACCACATCTCGACTCACTATTACTCTTTTCGTTGTTGGATTGAATAATCTGTAAGCTTTGGATCCAGGCTCAATTCCTAGATTCACAAGAGTCTGAGATCGATCATCCAGTTTCTTAAGAGTTGCAGAATCAACTTTTGCGTATGCTTTGCAACCAAACACTCTTAAATGATCTATGTTTGGTTTTCTCTTTCGCAAACTTTCATATGGAGTCATGTCTTTCAGAGCTTTCGTAGGTATCATGTTTATTAGGTATGTGGAGTGTCGTACAACTTCTCCCCATAGATAATTAGGTACCTGCATAGCCTTTAAAGAACTTCTTGTCATCTCCATTAGAGTCTTGTTTCTCCTCTCCACCACTCCGTTTTGTTGTGGTGTATATGGTGTTGTGAGTTGCATTTTGATTCCATTTGACTCACAGATTTGTTGAACTCTACGGAAGTGAACTCTCCTCCTCTATTAGTTCCAAGCATTTTGACCTCCTCTTTTAACTCTTTTTCTATCAGATTTCTGAAAGCTTTGAATCTGTCAAATGCTTCACTCTTTTCTTTCATAAGAATAGACCACATATATCTTTAGAAGTCATCTATAATAACAAATATGTATTTGTTATTTGCAAGGGTTTGTGGTGTAATAAGACCACATAAATCAGCATGAAGAAGCTCTAATGGCTTTGAGGCTCTGAATGTTGTTGCTTTTGGGAAACCTTGACGAGTTTGTTTCCCAACTAAACATGATTCACAGATTTTTGCTTCATCATTTATCTGTGGTAGTCCTCGAACCATCTTGTTTTGAGACATTGCCTTTAAAGTTCTAAAGCTTATGTGTCCTAACCTTGCGTTCCACTTCCATGTTTGATCTTCCAGTCTCATATTCAGACACAATGGCCTTCCAATCATGAGACTTATCTTGTAGAGTCTATTCTGTGAGCGTGAGACTCTAACTAAAAGTCTTCCACTTGGGTCATGAACTGTTAGATAATCTTGTCGCATTATAACATCACATACAACTTCTGTAGCTTGTCCTAAACTTAGAATGTTGCTTTGTAAGTTTGGGATGAAGTAGATGTTTGTGACAAGCTTCTGTTTTCCGGTCTTGATCCGAAATAGAATTGATCCTTTCCCTTCAATTTCTACAGAAGATCCATCCCCAAACTTCACTTGTCCTTTGATATTCTCATTGAGTTCAGAAAAGTAGTGTCTCTTACCAGTCATGTGATTGTTGGCTCCATTATCTAAATACCAGATTCCTTCTTCTCCATCCTTTGATTCGTAGTTCTTTGGTATTAGTTTCCCTTCGTTTAAGAATACAACTTCGTGCATGAAAAGAGTTGTATCTGCTTCCCTTGTTTCATTCTTGTTTGTTTCTTCCATCTTTTGAATTCTTTCAGGGCATACAGAGGAGAAGTGTCCTGGTTTATCACATCTGTAACAAATAATGTTTGATCTATCCTTCTTTTCTTTCCCTTGGTTTTGATCATTCTGACTTGTTGTTCTATCTTGTGAGTTAAACCTTCCTCCCCTTCCTCGGCCTTTGTTTCCTCTACCACCTCTTCCACGACCTCTTCCTCTTGTCGCAGAGTTTTGTTGGTAAGAGTTTGTGTACAAGAGTTTTCCTTGAGTTTCTCCATTGTTTTCTTCATCAAGGATTCTTTCTTCATATGCTTTCAATCTTCCAATTATATCTTCATAGCTAGTCTTCTTTAAATCTAAGACTTGTTCGAGAGAAGCTATGATATGAATATACTTGGATCTTGGTAAACTATTGAGAAACTTCTTTACCAGTTTATCTTCATCAATGGATTGTCCAAGTGACGCAGCTTTTGAGGCTATCTCTGATAGCTTTCCTGCAAAGCTATCAATAGTATCAGTGTCTTTCATCTTCACTCTTTCAAATTCAGACATTAAGGTTTGCAGACGGGCTTCTTTAACTCGATCAGCTCCGAGATTATGTGCCTTTATTGCATCCCAAATTTTCTTTGAAGTTTCCTGTTCACCAACTTGTAGAACAAGACATTCTGGTATTGCTTGAAAGAGTAATCCAATGGCAACATTGTTTTTGTCTGGGTCCAATGTACCAGGATCAATTGTTTCCCAAACTTTGTAGATTTTCATCAGTACCTTCATTCTCATGGCCCATACTGTGTAGTTTGTGGCGTTGAGGATTGGAACTTGTATTGATGGTGGCGTGAACTGTTTTGCACCCACAATGGTGGTTTCGTTTTCCATGGCTCAGAAACAAGCTCTGATACCAATTAATGGCAACTGCAAGATGAAACTTAGCTTATATAAAGACAACTCTCTTTATTGATGTTTAGAAAATCTCTCAAAACTAAACACAAGCTCTAATCTTGCTCATATGATCAACCACAACTTTGGTGATCATATATATATAGAACTATGAATTCTTTTTCCTACTCCTATTACCTTATTACATGTCTTTCCTTTTCTTAGAACTAGATGACTTCTAATTCCCTTAGGATTACATCAATTTCCTAATCTTGTCCTAACCAACTTGTTAGTGACTTCTATGTTGAAGTTTAACCAACAGAAACTGGCAGAGCCAGTTTGATGAGTAGGTCGCTAATGTGGCATCTCCGCTGCATTTGCAACCTCATTTATCCTGCAGGCGCGTGGTCATAAGAACCATCACGTCTAAGGATCATTCCAATCACATTTTAAACGGAAAATGCAAAACCCATAACCCAAAAAAAGAGAAAAACTTCCCACTTTTAAAAAACTCTTACAAAGCGGATTTCATGTTCTATAGAAAGATCAAGAGGTGCAAAACACTCTCCTCTCCCTCTAGCCATCCCAGCAACTCTGACACACAAATGAAGCTGATGACGAAGTTTATGGACGGCACTATCCACTATCCTAGCATCAGTAACCATAGTGAAGTGTCTCTCTATCTCCTTCTCTGGTGGATCTACAAAGTTTGTTGTCGTGGCAACTGTGAAGTGCCGTCACAGCCCCTGGCCATAGCTCGCGATAATGGAGCCATTGGCGTCCAACTGTGTAGAGAAAGGTGTATAATTAGCAGTATAAACATAACATTTAAAATGAAACAACAGCTTGGTTAAACAAACTTAATCTGAACTTCATCAGCAGTGCACAACAGTGGAAACTTAAGTTTATTGCACCTGCTCATTCAGATGAGAATGTAAATCAACTCCCACGGCTGAAAGACGAGAAAGATCATTGGGAGTCCCCTGCAGGTCCCAAAAATTAGATGAGAGAGCTCTTAAATCTCCCCATAAACTTTGAGCTACCATTCCGCAATCTGGAATCCTCTGCAATAGTATTAAGATTCCGTAAAAATCATGAATTAGGTTGTCTACTCTACACTACGAAGTCTCGGCAACATAATAGCAGAACTTGAAAATTTTGAGTATCTACAAGAAGCATAACTAAGAAAACACCTAAGCAATATGTAACCCAGGCAATCATATAGACCTTTGAGGATTTCCCAACAGAAACCTTCTTTTTAAGATTTCTTATGTCATGCATGCAGAGGACGTAAATATAAACCAGAAAAGGCAAGAGAAAAACATGCATGTTCCTGCCAGGATCATGTTATAACTCTTGTTCACCAGCCAATTCTGTTACCAGCTTAACACATCAGAGCTATTTAGGACATCAAACTCACTAGGTTAATAAAATAACCCACCTATGTTGATTTTCTAGGTGCAATGAGCAATTCGGATTTTACTGTCTCAGACATAAATTTTAACAGCAATAAATCTCGTACCTCCTCATTGATATCTACAGAAAGATTCTCCGACCCAATAAGAAAATGCTGAGTACAATCTTCAGATGTTTCCTGCACATCCCAACTCCGCAGGTTAAATTGACAAAGTTAAGCAATCCAACATAACCGGTTTTTAAGAAAATTTGAGTAACTGGTTGAGTAACTGTTGACGATGATTTAAGGGTAAAAAATTGGTTCTAGTACAATCACAATATACCTTCTAAAGACTCAATGGGGATCCTTAAGCGCAAATTTTTACAACCACTATTGGCGGAACAGTAACTTGAGACTAAAAAATGTGATGCATAGAAGCTCTTCCTATGATACCATACCTCTTTGTCTGGAATAGCCGGACTTGCAATCTTATAAGGTGAAGGCTTCAAATTTTCTGGACTTCCCTGTAGATTCAATACATTGTGTAAGAGAACTCTGGTGGCACTTCTAGTTTAATAATTATGCATGAATTTTTTACGGGGTGCTTGCGTTTGGTAGATAAACCTTCAGCCATATATGCAAAATTTAATGACTATCCAATGGTTGGGAAATGCAAAACTTATAAGAGAGCTCCTTATCTGGTATATAATACTCCCTCCGTTTCTGGAAAACAGATACTTTCACTTTTTCAATTTGGCCTATTATATCTAAAATGAGAGATTCACATGTGGCTACAGAAAGTTTTTTTTACGGCCAAGAACAGACAGCTTAATGAGGAAAAGGTGGAAATTGAATAACTTTTGGGTCCCACATTTATTCAGGAATATCCAGCACGATCCTATAGAACTCTTTCCATTTATATATTATATATATATGGATCCCATTCATTTATCTCTTGCGTAGAGTTAGCATACATGTGCAAAAGTATATCTTCTTCAATGAAAAATTAGCGCATGCAACCAGTTATCCTGGAAGAGCATACCTGGTCGTCTGAATGAGAAGGAGCACTCTCAGACTCCATGCTTAAAACTTCAGTTTGAGCTAGAGAATTCTGAACAAGATCCAAAAAGAACATCAGAGACATGGCCGTGTTCATCCCTAATCTGCTAAAGTACTACGTGCAACACTCTCCACAATACCTGTTCGTTTTTGTCATAGGACGGGTTCTTTCGACCTTTACTGAGATCTCTCAGAGTACCCTAAGTATCCAGCAAATATCATTTTCAGATTCGGTAAGGTTATACAAAGATAAGGATGCACAGTGGTGGAGTACATCTCCACGTCAACTACATCAAGGAAGAGGATATGTACTGTATTTGACTCCTACAATTATACCAACCTTGCTTGCCCACATTAATCCGCAAGCATTGCACAAAGATCTTGGGCCAGCTGGCCCACGTCGCATTGCTGGAGTTGACGTCTCATCAACGCCACAGTGTTGACATTTGCAACGACTAATTGAAAATCAAGAAACAAGATGAAAGAATTCAACATAACACCAGCCTATGGCAATGAAAATTCAAAAGAGAAAGAGGTATTCCGTGTAATCTTCTGAGAGTAACTCACGCAATTTTAGGAGGATTTCTGTTGTTCTGAGGGAAGCTTTGTATATTATCCCACCCTGAGGCAGCCGCTGAGCCCTCCTTATGGTTCTCTCGTAATGATACAAACTGGCCTTTCTTTCGATGCATCCTGTTAGAAGGAAGAAATAGGAATCATAAGATGAGCATGAAGAGCTAACGAATACCACCTACCGAACATCATGGATAGGAAGGCCATGACTTCATAGCAAGAAAAGAGTTCAAAAAAAACGATGCTACGGCCAATTAGGTCTACCCTAATCAAGGGTCCCACTTGCAAACCCAGGAAACAAATGTCATTGGAAACAACCATGTAATTTGCCATAATAACTTCCACCTTATTTTCAATACCTAAATCCCCATTACCTCTTGGCCACCTCTTTGCGACAATTATAACGAGTTTTCTTTTCAAAACATAGCTCTTTCCGCTTCTTCTGAAACCTAACTACTGAAGCAGTTCTGCCTGAAATGTTTGAGTGTTGTTGTGCATCATCACCCGAACCCTGTAAATAAAAAGCAGATTAATCAGTCACAACAAGTATCAAGAAGAAACATACATACCATAATTCACACAGAAAAACATAACCACATATCCACCTTGTTGTGCTGGTAAAATGAAGTTTCAACACTAGGCGCAGCAATAGGTTCATGACGAGCTCCCAAAAGCAATAGTACTGCTTGCACCTATTGATACATAAACAAAAAATGTCATGCATAGTTCATCTTTCAGCGTTATCTTCTATTTAAGAAATCATCAATTTCACTTGATAACAACTTCAGAATCGGCATAATGGAGCATTCAGCAACACATATGATCTATTCATCCTCCTTAAGGAAGAATGAAAGCAAGTTAAGTAGCATCCTGAATCCTTTCCTGTAATACTAGAAATCACAAAACCTGTAATAAACAAATTCTGAAGCGAGACCGACTAACCTTTTGATAAGTAACGGAATGAAAAACATAAAGTTCTCCTTCAAAAGATATAGTAAGCTCACTATGTCGAGAAACCAAAGGAACAGTAGCATCATTATTAGTATCGGTAGTAGTTGAACTTTCTACTTTCCTTCTTGAATTCACTTGAGTATTTTCTTCTTCATAATCATCATCCGTCGATTCATCATCATCTTCATAACCTTCTTCATTTTCCTCTTCTTCGTAATCATCATCGTCGTCATCGTCATTACCGATCTCAAAAGGTGATTTCACTTCATTCTCGAATTCATCTTCAAATGGAAAGGATTGAAATAGTTTGGGGTTCATTTTTTTTTCTTTCTAAAACCCTAAACCTCAATTTCAATTAGAAATGAAACAGACCAGAGAAAAACAAGAAATGGTAGTAGAATGAAGAAGAAAGGAAGAAGGGAACAGTTACCTTTGTGAATACCCCTAAATATAGAAAGAATTTGCAGTGTATACCCTTGTCTGATCTGATGAAAGACGGTGTTAATCTGCTTTGCCCTTTAATATAGAAAAGGGTGCCAGGGTACCTTTTTCGTTCTTTTTTATTTATTTTTAAATTTTTATTTTTGATGATTGTGGAAAAAAAAACAGCGTTGGGGTACTTAATTAGAGTTAAGTATGTGCCCTAAAACAGGAAACATTGTTGATTTTTGTCTGATGGTGTGCTAAGTGGGTGGGTACTTGGCAACTTGATATCACAGATGTCCTATGGCGGTGTGGCCTGCTAACTTAAGGCCTTACCTCCTAAAATGTTTTGCATTATCTTTTTGTTTTTTTTATGGGTAAAGAATTTCATGCTAACGAGTTCCTAACTCATATTACCGTGACATCATATTCACAAAGTTTTGCATTAAAGAATTACCATGGGTGCTGTGAACCTTGAGTTCCAGGTACTGAATTTTGACATGCAGAGCCTGAGAACAACATACAAGTTCAGCTTGGTCTTGGTTTATGAAATTATCTTGTTCACATTAGAACAAAAGGCTTCCCTGGATATAATTTACAGAAGCTAAAATGCCAACAAAAAGGATAGTGGAGAAAAGGAAAGGCAGTTAGCATGGTTAATTTCAATTTACAAATCTTCGGGCTTTTTGGTTTTAGATGCCAAGTACAGTATCCCAGTTACTGTTGATAATTCATCCAGTCCTAAATCTGTAGAAGAAACAAGTAAATAATATGGGGATGTATTTATAATAACACACAGAATGATCTGTACATCAAATCTGTAAGATCAAGTCGAATGAGAATTAACACATTACATGTTTGTTCCAGAACATAGGACGGTGTCAAAGCTGTCTGCCTAAAGCATCATACAGTACTTACAATCCCAACTATTGTTGCATGTCATTATTAACTCCTTGTTGCATGTCACTATTAACTCCTTGTTGCATGTCATTATTAACTCCTTGAGCAGAAATGGGAGGAGCAGCAAAGGTTTCATTAGTGCTTGCAATATCAGTGCCATTAGCTTCGCCCTTGGAGCAAAAAACAAATCCAAGAAAGAAAAAAATCAGGTACAGAAATAACTGTGCATCGAGATTTCAGCTTTCCAAGCACATAAGGTTTCAATTTTTTTCATTAAGAAACTTAACTAACCTGCACATTCTGCTCATTTATGGCATGAGAAGAAATTAGAGCTCCACCCGGACCCTTCGGGAGTGCTCGTAAAGTTCCCTACAATTACCAGAGGGAAAAGCGAGACAAATGAATATGCCACAACATCTTGAAGTTACTTCTAGGATATTCTACAAGACTGAGCGCTTTTAAAACTCTTACCAGTTTAGCTAGTTGCCTAGTCCTACCAAAACTACTTTACAGCTCTTAATAGCAATTGTTGTAGATCGTAACAATAATTTTACAGCAGCCTTTTTTAGACCAATATAGCAATATCACTATGTTCCAAGTAGGAAATGATGAGGTAACTGACTGCTAGTTCTTGATGAGGTCTAATTGTCTATTAGAAAATAAAATCTCCTAGAACCTGTCAACTACTGTCATCCCTCCTGTTGCCCAAGAAGAGCCTCCTTCACAGCCCTAAATTAAACACTAGTAACCGAACATCCTGAGCCATTAGTTAAACATTGGCTAGGTACTGGAGGAGAGACATACAGAGATCTATGTCCCAAGTAACACTAACTTTCAGGTACAGATTAATAAATTTCCAAAGAATTGTGGGAACTCGTAATTGGAAAATATGTCAAACCTTATTAGCCCACATAAGTCCGCATGCATTGCACAGTGACCTTGGGCCAGCAGGACCACGGCGCATCATTGGCGTGGTCTTTGAACTGGTGCCACAATGTGTACATCTGCACATGTAACATAAAATCAAGCTCTGAAACAAATAAGGCAATAAAAAAAATTACAATAAACAACCAAGGCAAGAAGCGGCGGATAAATTAGTGAGATTCCTCGAAGGCCAACTGAGGGCTGGACTATGGCAATGAAAGGAGGTCCACATTTGGTCTAGTCACCAACTCTCCTCTCCTCCATGAGATATGCTTCCACTTATGCTTTGTCCACATAATACAAAATGAAGGTGAACTTCACTTCATATTACAACAGGGTCATACATCATGATGCACTGAAGCGCATTAAATCGTTAACTATGTGTGTCTGGATAAGGGGGTTGGATTGATAACAAATGCAGGTTTTTGGACTCCAGATTATCCAAGTAAGCATTCTAAGTAGCAGAAATATTCCATTCTGGCCGTACGATTTTTTAAAGGTAATTTTGCAGTATACTAAAAAGAAAAGGTGACCCTGCAAAAAGATGCCTAAGAAAACTTACAGCTTTTCTATCTGAGAATCATCTGGTGTACCATTTACACCTGCAGAACCTGACTCCTCGGGATTTACCTTGGAAGATGTAAACTGACCCTTTTTACGCTGCATCCTGGAGTAGTCGAAATTTCAAGATTAAAATGACAAAACAAAACAAACAAACAAACAAAAAAATCTCAAAAGAACGAAACTAGGGAGCTGCTTTGTAACTAAACTAAAGTTATTATCCAATAAACTCATGGGTAAACAATTGGGAAATGTCAAACATTCAATTAAACTAAGAGAGAATAATTCATGAAGTCTGGTGTATGAATAAGAGTTATTGCACTCGTGTATTGAACAACCAAAGAACAAATTTTTATTTGATAGCCTCAACACAATGAGTTCAACAAACTCTGAGAAACCTCAAACCTTTTCTCAAAGTATTTTCAAGTAATTGCACATATAGCCATATAGGTGTCACTAAACAACACAACTTTTGGATGACCACAGTAATAACCTGAAGGGCTATACAAGTTTTCAACTCCCAGCATGTACTGCACATTTATGATGGAACAACAATAAAGGCTTTCTGGCCCTCCCAGGAATCATGTGCACCATCTTTTTACGTTGAGAAAAAGCTAAGTTTTAGGTACAGATAACAGTATGAGACTAGCTAACTGGATAACATTGCAATTAGCAACGGTGTTACCTTGCCTAGGTTTATATGCAAAGACAAAAACTCTACATTTTACTTAGCCAACCACAAGAATACACGAAGCTCACTAAGACAGCTAGAGGTCATGCATGTATCTTGTCTTAATACTATAAACCAGAGCTAACACTCATTGATTTTTTTCTGAAAAGAAAAAAAGCTCAAGTAAACAAACCTGAGCGCAACTTCCTTTCGAACTGTATATCTGATTTTCTTTTCAAAGCAACGTTCTTTTCTCTTCTCGCGAAATCTATTCAAAGAAGCCGCTCGCTGAGGTAAACTTGAACGCCGAACTACATTATCACCCATGCCCTACAATAAACCAAGATCACTCAGTACAGGAAAATAAAAGAGATGAACAAATTCGTGTATATCATTAAAGTTATACCTTATCAATATGAGCAGTCAAATCCACATGAGGTACCCCAGGAGGTATTTCATATCCTCCTAACAGTAATAGAACAGCTTGCACCTACAAAAACACCCAACAAACAAGAAATGAAACCCTAAACTTCTAAACTAATTCAAATTAGAAAATGAAATACCGTGATAGGAAGTACCTTTTCGGCAGAAACGGAGTCGAAAACATAAACTTCACCCTGAAAAGAAAGAGTGAGTTGATCTGAACCACCAGCATCACTTCTCAAGGGGGGCAAAGTAGGATTACTAGCTACAACAGCATAACCGGAATCAGAAGGAACATCATCAACATCATCCATAGCTTCAAATCTTGTTTGATGATCTTCACCTATATTATTATTATCTTCTTCCTCGATCTGACTTTGATGATTATTCATGGCATTTACACAACTTCTGAAAAACCCTTTCTTCTAAAACATCCCAAAAATGAATTACAAAAAAGAAAAATGAAAAAGAGATGTTTATTTGAACCCTAACTCCGTTTGTGGTATGAAGATGGATTAATTTATTGGAGAAGAGTGAGAGAGTTAGGATTGGTGGTTGAATTTGTGTTTCCCAAATAGAGAAAGAAAGTGAATACAGCTCTTACTTCTCAAGAGATGTGATGATGAGAAAGAAAAAAAGAACGATAAGGACTAACAAAGACAATTAACCCTAGAATTCATTTTTCATTTACCGAGTTACACAACAACAAAATGAGATAGAAACAGAAATTATTACACTTTTTAACCTTTATGATTGTGTTTATTCACGTAAATACCCTTGTCCTTTTTTCTCTGTGGTATAGCTGGCGGCCTGGCGGAGAGAACAACTAGGGGTAGGACATCAGGGGGGAGCAGTCCAAGACGCATGCGCTGATGCAAAATCGTGCTTAGTTTCTTACTTTTGTGTTTGAGTTGCATACCTGCTCTAAAGCGGTATTAGTTTAACCAAGCATGGTTGTGAACACAAAAATAACAATGGTATTATCGTGTCCGCAAACAAAATTCGCAATCATGCTATAACATATGAAATGATAGTAACATAATCGAAATTGCATAAAACAGTAATAAAAGGGGAGCTCTGAGCCTTAGGATTCGTCCTTGCTTCTCGTCATAGGGATTCCTATGATGACTTGAAAGATGCATAATGTAAAGAATACGAAGATTATAAGTGTAAAATGTAAACGAGACACAAATTTACGTGGTTCGGCACTAAGGTCTACGTCCACGGGGATTGTTGTTTCACTATGTCTTTAAAGATTACGAAGATAGTCCGATGACTTTGAGTGGGGACGAAGCTATGGAGGAAATAGAACTCATACTTACTCTTACAATTTCTCTCTCCTAAGCTTTGTTACTTAACTAGAATATGGTCGACCCCCTTTTCTTAGCATTCAAGGGGTATTTATAGGCCTCTTTGGTGGAGCCCTCTTCTATAGACAGACGTGTCCTTATCGTCTTGATTTGTGTACCGAACCCGATGCTATCTTCGTTCTAATCCATCGTCTCTCAACGGCATTGTGTAGAAACGAAGATGGGCTTCCTTCTTCTCCATAGGATCTTCGACACGCTTCCTATGCCTAGGGTGTTTAATGCGGTTGGTTGGGGAAATATGCACGCGTCAGGCGGCTGTCTGATGCCCCTATCACATCCCTGTTGGCGTGATTTCTCCCCACCCTTGATCTTGGATCTTTCTTGGGATGGAGTAAAGTTGATCTCTGGGTCTACTATGCTACTTCGCGGTAGCTCGGTCCTTTGGTGCTCCTTGATCATCCATCGTTGGATTGGTCTGATGATGGGAACACATGGATGTCAGATGCTCCTTGAGTGTTGGGACGTGGTATCATATCTCGATGTTCAGGGGCTGCATGTCTTCCACGTATGGCTCCTTCGACACGTGATGGATGATGAATTATGTGTATACAATTTGCCCATTTTCTTCAAGTTTGAAGTTGGTCAAAGTTTGGAGAAAAACTGTCTTCACAGCCTTCCTCACTCATCTCATTAACTCCTCCTTATTCTTAGGGCACGTTTCCCACTCTTGGCATTAACTTCCTCTCGATTCTCGGGGTAGTTTTCCCACTTATTACGGTTATAAATACAAGAGGTTGGTGCGGCCTCATAACTTTTATTCTCTCTTCATTCTCCTGTCAGTTCTAATCTTTATATCTTCTCCTTCTGAACCTCTTTCTTCTAATTCTTTCTTTTGTTCTTTTGATCTTAACTCCTGTTGTTGTTGTTGGATTGTTCTGACAAGATATTCAGAGACTCGTGGCTGTCGTTGTGTTCTGATTGCGCTACCGGCCATCTTCTCTTGATTCTTCTTCAGGTGTGATGTTTTTCTAACCGTTATTCATTTTCTTTTTTCTGCTGTTGTATCTAGGTTTTGTGATGAAGAATAAAATATACGAAAGTATATATACTTGACCCTGTTCTTTATCACAAAACCTATGGCTCCTTTATTGATCGTTGGAGTCTGTTTTTAACAGTCATTACCGAATTAGGGTTTTCAGTTTTCGTGAAGTTTATCAAAACTACTCATTTTTATGGTCTTTTTCTCATGTCCTGATGATGTTGATTGTGAATTGTGATAATTGTAGATTCTATTTTCTGATCTTCGTTCTTCTCTCTGCCCCTTGCAGACATGGGAGATCGTCCTCGTGTTCCTCATAGTACTCCGCCGTCGAGCCCTTACAAATCTCCTCCATCTAGAAGTCCTGATATATCTCCGCCAAAGGGTGGTCCATCTAGGTCTTCTCAACCGGATCTTCGTCTTCGTCAGGTCCCAGGGTTACATCTACGAAGAGGGGGGATCCACCGAAGGGTTCTCGATACTCAGTTAACCGTCCTTCCGTTAATTCTTCTTCTCATCGTGCTGAACCGTTGAATGTGCAGCCTCTTCGTTCTGTTGCCCCAGTTACGATGCCTTCTCAGAAGCCTAAGGTTCCTCAGTCTACCGTTCCCTTGAAATAATCTTCTGCTAAAGGCGCTACGCCGAAGGTGGACCTGTCGAGGAATCCGCCAACCAAGAGAAAAGCTTCGGATATGAGTCCTCTGAAGAAACCATCATCGGTCACAGCTGCTAGTTCTGACGTTGCCCCGGTTATACGAAGCGTCTCGGTTTCCAAGAAGAAGGTTACTTTTAAGTATGTTGATCTCGAAGCGTTTAAGATAAAGCATGGCCTCGAGGCTTTTGAAGTTAAGTTTATGCGCCAGATGATGATCTTACTTATGATATGATTGTGAATTATAAGTACAATGACTTCCATTTGCTGACAACCGTGGGGGCCTTCGAAGCTGGTTTGATGTTGCCTCTGTATAATCCATGGGATTCTTTTTATTCTGACGTTCTGGCCCATCGTGAGGGTTCCACATCTCATACTCAGTGTCGTTCAGTGGTACAACTTAGTGGAAATTATCTTCGTACGTTTAAAGAGTGTTATCTTCGGAGTAAAGGAGAGACGATGATGACATGCTACGTTCCTGACCCTGCTGAGAAAGATTGGTATACTCCTGAGAAATTCAACGCTTCTTTCGGGGATTACGTAAATGGTAGAAATCGCAAGCCATGGAGTGTAGCTCTTCGTACGATTACGGCTTCTAAATGTGAGGTTCGTCTTCTAAGCGAGGTGAGTGACTCAAAGCTTCGTTATGTCCCTGGTACCGAAGGGACTCCTTCTCAAAGGTTGTTCCCCAAGAATGAACGGCTCAAGCGTGATCATGATTATGAGTAGAATGCTACCTTTATTGAAGTTATTGGTCCTTGGGCATATGGTTGGGTACCTGGTCCACATGGGTGGCGTCCTGTTGCTGGTAATCAACCTCGTGCTAGTGCCCTATCTCGCTATGGTGATAGACACATTTTTGTGTCTGAATTGTCCTCAGTGTCTCTATTGCTAGTGCTTGATTTTGTACTTATTATGGTGTTTTTATGTTTGTGTAGGTGTTTTTGGATAAACACACTTGTGTGGAAAAAGTTGCTCAAAAAGTGCTATTTGGACCCCCGGGAGAAAAGTACTAAAGGCACCCTCATTTTGGATAAGGGGCACCCTCATGACACCCCTCAAGGAAGCTACTATTTGCACCCCTTCTCTGGATAGGGGGAAACCTTTCCTCTTCGTTTAAAAACTGAAAAATGGTGGGAAATTGACTTGGCAGCTGCGGAAAATTCAGTGACAGAATTGGACGTAATATTTGCCGAGATTCTCTCGGATTTGAATTGGAATGATTATGTCACGCGGAAACAAGAAAGGCTTGTGTCCTAGAATCGACAAGTAAGAGAACATTATGTGCACACACGATAAAACAGGGCAGTATATATTCTCGGGTATCTTTTGGCTATATTTGGTAGGTGGCATGTGGTTAGAAAGAGTTTTACTTCATCAAGAACGTAAACTCGATGCTCTGGAAGTGTGTCATCATCAGCAAAACACGTGAAGAGATAATTGAAGGAAGATATTCCCGTAAATTGCAGGAAAATAATCTCGGATCAATGCAAAAGATTTAAGGAGTTATTACGTTTATGTTGGCTATATAAAAGGTTCTACGTAGTTCATAGTGGGGCACCCTCATATTGGATAAGGGGAACCCTCAGGACACCCCTCAAGGAAGCTACTATTTGCTCCCCTGCCCTGGATAGGGGGCAACCTTTCCACTTCGTTTAAAAACTGAAATATGGCGGGAAATTGACTTGGCAGCTGCGGAAATTTCAGTGACAGAATTGGACGTAATATTTGTCGAGATTCTCTCGGATTTGAATTGGAATGATTCTGTTACACGGAAACAGGAAAGGATTGTGTCCTAGAATCGACAAGTAAGAGAACATTATGTGCACACACGATAAAACAGGGAAGTATATATTCTCGGGTATCTTCTGGCTATATTTGGTAGGTGGCATATGGTTAAAAAGAGTTTTACTTTATCAAGAACGTAAACTCAATGCTCTGGAAGTGTGTCAACATCAGCAAAACACGTGAAGAGACAATGGAAAGAAGATATTCCCGTAAATGGCAGGAAAATAATCTCGGATCAATGCAAAAGATTTAAGGAGTTATTACGCTTATGTTGGCTATATAAAAGGTTCTACGCAGTTCATAGTGGGGGATGGAGAGTTTGGGGAGATTACAGAGCATCACAGAGTCGAGAAAATAAAGTTGCAGAAATCACCATTTTTGCTGCTGTGAAGAACACGAAGAACTTTAGACGCACAGAGACAGTCGTTTATCAACAGTGACAACGACATAGGGGTGAGGGTCGTATGCTACAGCATCAGCAACAGTTCACATATATCGTTCTCTGTAACAGCTGGTTTTTGAGTGTGTTTGAATCATGAGAAGCTAAACCCATCACTGGGACGATAGAGGAAGCTGTTTTTCACCCATCTGGTAATTAAATTAATTCTTTTATAACTATGTGCATGGAATTTAATTGTTTTATGATTTCAATTAATTATTTGTTATTTTTTCTGACGTCGTATGCTTAGTTTTGATTACTTTTGATGCTTCATGCTCACAACTTACAATTAATGTTTTATGAAATCTACTTTGGCAAAGAATAGAGTTAATATTTCTTTTATTTTGAGTTATAATTGCCTAGGATTAATTTATGAACCACTTGAATATGAAAAACAGTGAACTCCTGAGTCCCAGTAAATTCTTCATCATGTGACATTTTTTTGTATATATTTTCTTATTTTTAGTATTTAAGTCTAGAATCAATCTCAACAAAGTCCGAGTGAACGACAACCTTATTTACCACTATTCAAAATTCGATCAATTTTTGGCGCCGCCGACGCGGATTTGTTTATAGATTTGTTCTTAGGTTTTATTTTATTTGTTCTTTTTTACGCGTTTTGGTATTTTTGTTTGCTTTCATATTTGGAGCTAAGCTAAAGGAAAAAGAGAAAGTGCTGAAAAGAAAGGAAAAGCCCAAAAAGGAAAGAAAGGAGAAATCCAAAAGGAGTGAAGAAGAAGATTTTGTAAATAATTTTATTTTTATTTTTTTAGACACTGTAATTAAGGTTTTTATTTTTGGAAATTTTTTTTCTTCTTTTCTTTTGGACATTGAACATTGGACTTTATTTTTAAAACCCTGCGGAAGGGTAGTTTTAAGTAAACTGTTTGCAGAGAAGGACGACGATTACGATATCGCCTCGGCCCCTCGGGTTCGTACATGACATAAGAGTCGTGGCCCGAGTCGACTTCAATGGTTCATCCCCCGTCTGGAACGGGAGGTAAGAATTCTAAACACCCGTGAATCCCCTGTCAGCGAGTTTACTGGATGATTTCGTATGCATATAAGTTGAGGGTCTGAAATCGGATTTAATTTTCTAGTAAAGGGCAAGGCCTGGCCAAATCAAGATAAGGACTCGGATTTCATCACCGTTTCCTTCTCGCCCGCCTTAGCAACACATAACCTACGCGAACCTAAGCCTTAAAATTTGGACTAGAACGAGACCGATAGGGTAACGAGCTTATTAGGAAAGTTGTTCGAAAAATATTGGTTACTCTTTTGAGCATACTTTGAAGTTCATGATGGTAACTGTGAGTTGAATACGCCGCCTTGTAACGCCGGTGAGGCCTTGGGTATCAAAGATCCACTGAGCTTCCTTCGTCTCTATTCAACTTACTTTAACTCGGATTGATTCCAAAGAGGTTTGCTCAGATTGTAACGAATTCCTTTTCGAAATAATAGAATCTAGTCTAGAAACAATCTAGGTGGAGCCATCATTCTTTATGTTTGCTAGATAAAATAGGCTTGTTGTGGTCGAGTCAGCCTTGTTTGTGCTTGTTTGGAATTCTCTTGCAGTTAGGATGTCGAACTGGTATAGCCAATACAATGATTATCCAACTGAACAACATGGACATTACTCTTTTTATGATCATAGTGTGAATACTAGTTGGGCACGCCAACCTTTTCAATGTTTTGGGTCATACCATGGTGAGCCCAATTACTATCCACACGCACATCGGTCATACGGGCAAGAAGATTATAATACTAGTTCTTCGTCTTTAGAGGATACAATCAAACTATTGAAAAGTAGTCCTTTTATGATCCTTCAGTTCCTATTCCTTCTCTAGAAGAGTCTCTCAGGAATTTAGCTGAGTCATCACGCAAGTTAGTTGAATGGACATACAAATTAGATGACGTGAACAACGTAGTTATGGACAAAAGAACTGCAACAACGAATGAATCTTTTTTGGAAGATATCCTCAATAGGTTAAGTGAAAACTTAGATCCAACACTTAGGGAGATTTCTTTAGAAGAGACCCTTGAGAGGATAGTTGAGTCGACACATAGACTTGAGTTAGAGACGAACGAAAGTATTGCTCGAAATGACTTGAATTTCCAATATAGTGTATCCAATAATACTCTTGAAAATGAGGATAGTTATTTGTATAATCAAAATATCGAGGTTAGAATTGGTGACACTCCTTGTGTAGATGACGTTCAGCCATTTCCATGTTATGATAATGATGAGTATGATGTGGACAATGTTGATGAAGAATCTGAAGTATTTAGGCATGGTGATCAGGAATTTGTTACTCCTATTGAGCTTGATAATGATAATGATATTTCTGGTTCAAATCCCGATAATTTTAATTATTATCCATCTATTCAAAATGACGGGGATTTGACTAGAGATAATACCGTTTTAGACGAAGTTGTACTTCCTTTTGATTACGAAGCCAATGATGGTTTAGAGGAACGAGTTTATTTTGAGTCTAGCGATTTAGAAACAACAGTCTTAGACAAAGAAAGTGAACTCATAAAAATGAGTGAGGATGCACCTGATTACAACTTAGAAGAATCAATTGACCATTTTCAGGAATCTAATGATTTAGAAATTAGGGAAATTGTGACTAGTCTACCTAGAGACACTGAAAACTCTAAGTTTGAGGGTGATTATCACTTTCTTGGTGCCTTACCTTTAACTATTATAAAGTTCCCTCGTGTAGGACTTGACATTTATGCCTCAACCATCTTACAAGATTATCTTCATACACTTTTTCCTGAACCTAGTTGTGTCCATTAGAGAGCTCAGTTGTTAGAAACCCATCATCTGGTTGATGTGGTTAACCCAGGCTATGATACCAAGATTGACTTTGTTTTCCCACCAAAAACTTTTCTTCCAATTGTGGGAACATATGATTTTCAGATGTGTCGGTTATTAAGTTTTGAGACTAAACCTAATTACTTTAGGAAAATAGGGTCGACACATTTTCTTAAGGAAGACCACCTCTTTCATTGTGGTCAGCTGTGTGAGTCTGATTGACTTAAAGGATCCCCAATTATTCAGGCTTTTGTTATGCGCTTCTAAGTTTTTAGTTGAGTCTTTCCAGACTCTTCAGCCTGATCTTCAGAATGCCTTTGAGGAAATCCAACCGATGAAATCTTTTTATTTAGACCCTTTTACAGAGCCTGAACCTGAACCACAACTAGATGTAGTTGTCTTAAACAAGGGTATGTTCGATGTCTTCTTGGATTGTGTAGTTTCCTCTTCTTGTGGTTAGCACTTTTTTATCCAGATGACCCACAGTTATTCCGGCTACTGATTTATGATTCTATGAGGTGATTAATTTCTTCCGATGTCTGGCTGAAGAATTTAAACTTAGCACTTCTTGGGAGGTAACCCAATCTCATGCAACACGGTAATATCTTTCCTTAACTCTTTTACTTCGAGTGGTAACAGTTTCTCCTTGTTCATGCTTTTAATTTTATCTTTAGAACATTGAGGACAATGTTAGATTTAAGTTTGGGGGTATGGGAGAAACTTTTTAGTTGCAATAAATAAACTCCAAAGCCTAGAAATTTATGTTTATTAAGGTTGGCACTAACCAATCTAAGTGGATGGGAACATCTTGGTTATAGGAGTTAAGGAACCAATCTGATTAGATGGAAACATCTAAAGAGTCTATTCATAAAAGCACAAAGCTCAGGTGTTAGAATTAAAAAAAAAAAAACATGGTAGTTTTGCCATATCTCGTTGAATCCTAATCCTTCTGTTTTTATTTTTTAAGTGATTTGGTGGGGCACATGATTCAAGTTGTTACCATTGCTAGGGTGAAATAGAGTGATTGAGATACCACAAAAAAAATATTGAGACCACACCATCAGACCAACCGGAATAAATTCAATAAAGTCGACCACTGGTTCCCTTGTATATGCCAGTTGTGTTGACCTAGAATTAGGTTTATCGACCATTGGTTCCCTTGTATTTGCCAGTTGTGTTGATATTAGTCAGATCAGTATCTCAGTCCATTAGGATAGGTTCATCTTGGCAGAGGCCTTCAGACAGATATGGGAAAAACCGTTCACTTTAAACCATATATTTTTCTCTTTATCCGTCTTCTTAATCTTTCCATGTGATTGGTTGACTCCGGTTATGATGTCTAGAAACTATCTGAGTAGAGCTCTGTCACTTTTATATGAATTATAGTATGCTGAGTGCAAACTCGTGTACAACAATTGGAATTTCGCATCAGGGTACTTCCTCTTATAGTCAATGTTTGTATGCCAACCAAGGAGATTCTTTAGTGCCTTCCAAGGTTCTGCGTAGATAGCTAGGGTCTGGAGTAAAGGTTTTGTGGGTACAACTCTGGTAAACCCTCCGGAGACCCTAGCGGTTTAACGGCTTGCTGCACGTGCTAAGTTTAGTCATTTTATATTAGATTTGCTCGAGGACTAGCAAATAATAAGTTTGAGGGTATTTGATAGACACATTTTTGTGTCTGAATTGTCCTCAGTGTCTCTATTGCTAGTGCTTGATTTTGTACTTATTATGGTGTTTTTATGTTTGTGTAGGTGTTTTTGGAGAAACACACTTGTGTGGAAAAAGGTGCTCAAAAAGTGCTATTTGGACCCCCGGGAGAAAAATACTAAAGGCACCCTCATTTTGGATAAGGGGCACCCTCATGACACCCCTCAAGGAAGCTACTATTTGCACCCCTGCTCTAGATAGGGGGCAACCTTTCCTCTTCGTTTAAAAACTGAAATATGGCGGGAAATTGACTTGGCAGCTGCGGAAATTTCAGTGACAGAATTGAACGTAATATTTGCCGAGATTCTCTCGGATTTGAATTGGAATGATTCTGTTATGCGGAAACAGGAAAGGCTTGTGTCCTAGAATCGAAAAGTAAGAGAACATTATGTGCACACACGATAAAACAGGGAAGTATATATTCTCGGGTATCTTCTGGCTATATTTGTTAGGTGGCATGTGGTTAGAAAGAGTTTTACTTCATCAAGAACGTAAACTCAATGCTCTGGAAGTGTGTCAACATCAGCGAAACACGTGAAGAGACAACGGAAAGAAGATATTCCCGTAAATGGCAGGAAAATAACCTCGGATCAATGCAAAATATTTAAGGAGATATTACGCTTATGTTGGCTATATAAAAGGTTCTACGTAGTTCATAGTGGGGGATGGAGAGTTTGGGGAGATTACAGAGCATCACAGAGTCGAGAAAATCAAGTTGTAGAAATCACCATTTCTGCTGCTGTGAAGAACACGAAGAACTTTAGACGCACATAGACAGTCGTTTATCAACAGTGACAACGACAGAGGGGTGAGGGTCGTATGCTACAGCATCAGTGACAATTCACGTATATCGTTCTCTATAACAGCTGGTTTGTAACACTTATAATTGTTACAAACCCGGTTTTTAATTATTTTCTCCCATATTATCATCCTTGTAATCACCTTTTGAACAATGAATTATCTTTTTGAGTGTGTTTGCATCATGAGAAGCTAAACCCATCACTGGGACGATGGAGGAAGCTGTTTTTCACCCATCTGGTAATTAAATTAATTCTTTTATAACTATGTGCATAGAATTTAATTGTTTTATGATTTCAATTAATTATTTGTTATTTTGTCTGATGTCGCATGCTTAGTTTTGATTACTTTTGATGCGTCATGCTCACAACTTACAATTAATGTTTTATGAAATCTACTTTGGCAAAGAATAGAGTTAATATTTCTTTTATTTTGAGTTATAATTTCCTAGGATTAATTTATGAACCACTTGAATATGAAAAACAGTGAAATCCTGAGTCCCAGTAAATTCTTCATCATGTGACATTTTTTTGTATATATTTTCTTATTTTTAGTATTTGAGCCTAGAATCAATCTCAACAAAGTCCGAGTGAACGAAAACCTTATTTACCACTATTCAAAATTCGATCATATGGTGACTTCTGCCCTTGGCGACCAAATTTCGCTGGCATGAACTTCGAGTATTCTGTTGATGTTGCTAAGAAGAGGAGAGTTCCGATGCGGTTCTTTCTTCGAAGATTACTGCCACTGTCAAGGTATGATTCTATTACTTATAAAAGTATGTTGTTTTATGTATGTTTGCCCCTTGAATCAGAAGTTGATCAGTATGCGCTTTGTCACAGTCTTCGAAAAAGAAGAAGATTTGACCCGTTCAGTCTTCTACTGCTAGTGAAGAAGAGAAAGAGATCCCCAAAGTGAACATCCCGGTGGATGAAGGAGAGAACTTTGATGAAGAGAATACCGATGGTGAGGAGCGCACAGGCACTTCTCTTCCTGGTCACGGAAATGCTGAAGATGTTGGTGGTGGAACTGGTGGAGAGAAGATTATGCCCGATGCTCGGGTGAACGATCCTCTCATTGAGTCTATGCAAGTTCATGGGAACGAGGGCGATGATCATCAGTCAGCAAATCCTAACCAAGAATTTTCTTTTGGTAAAATTTATTCCGCTGGGGATCCGATCGATATTACTGTTGATATGGGGATAACTTCAGATTTTTCTCTGCTTTCACCAAACGATGAATGGGATGTTATTGCGGGTGGGGAGGGGGGTGATGAAAAAGTAGCTGAGGAAGATGATAGCTCTGACGGTGAGGACGCCGAAGTTCGTGCTACTAGGGAAGCTGAGGCCAAGAAGAACTCTGCTGGCCAAGGAATCACTGCTGGTGATGGGGCCCCTGCTGGTGCATCTTCTGATAGTTTTGAGAAAGTTGTGATGCATGATGGAGATGATGCGACCTTTAATTGGTTGATGAAGAAAAACTTGATGTGCGTGCCCAACCCTGCCCCTGTAGTGCCTGGTGAGAAAAATTCTGACGCCTTTACCCGCCAGAGAATGCAGATGGCGTCACCTAATGAGGTTGCTGAAGTCTGGGAGAAAGATTTGGGGGCTACCTCGTCTACTCTTCTGGTTGATCCTCCTTCTTCCATTGCTCATATGATGGCCATAGCTGATGGGTATCAGTATGGTTATCCCCAACATCGTTTTTTCGAGGCAGGTGATCTTAGATATTAAGCTGAAGGATCCGATGTCCTTTTATTAATGATTTTAAGGTGGTTGTTCCTTATGCAGCTGGTGAGGAGAGATCACTACAATCATAACTTGTACCAGTTCTTCAAGGCGAGGGCTCTCAAGCTGGAGGGAAAATTGCGCCACATGGAGGAGGAACTGAATTATGTTGAGGCACTCATCGCTGCAAATGATAAGGAGATATTGGGGTTGAAGAATCGGCTGAAGAGGAAAGAGCAGCTTGGCGCTTCCGAAGAGAAACTTCGTCTTGAACTCGCTCTTGTTCGTAGTGAGTTGGAGAAGGTTCGTAATGAAGCTTCGTCTTCTAAAGGTTCGTATTTTTTTCTAACACTCCTCTTTGTATCTCCCTTTCGTCTTCTTAGTGTGCTTTCTGAGTCTCCCGGCACTATCTTCAGTGGGTGATGCCAAAGAATTAGTATGGCTTCGACGTGAGAGGACTCGTCAAGATTCTCGGATCATTGAGTTGGTGGAGAAAATTAAGGATGAGGCTGATAAATGGAATGGGCGAGCCGATGAGCATAATGAACTGGCGGCACGGTACCGAGAAAGACGGGAGAAAATGGTTGATACGCAGAACAACATGAATGTCGATCGTCGCCAGATTAATGGTGCTTTGTTGTGGACTCGTGAGAATCTACGTGAGGCGCGTGAGGATATTTCTCGTATAGAAACCAAAGTAGCAAACTTGGAAGCAGAGCTTCGTCGGGCTCGTTCATCCCATGATTTTGAAATGAGGGATTACATGCAACGGCTCGTTCGAGAGAGGGACGATGCTAGGGTAGAGGCATGTGCCCTTAGTAATGCTTTAAGTCCTTCTAGGGCCGATGTTGCTCGTTTAGTGGAATCTGAGAAGGACCTAGAGGTTAATATGTACAGACTCACAAAGAGAATCGAAGGAATGACTAACGAAGTTAACCGCCTTCAACACTTAGATTCCATGAAGCATGTAGAGTTAGATGAGTGTCAATATGCTCTCGGGAATCTTCATCTTTATTATAAGAAACTTTATGGTGAATACGATTTTCTCGACGAAGCCCGGGATGCCGTAGTAAATGAATATGAAATATCTTCGGCTAATGTCGAAGGTATACATTTTTTTGGTCGTGGATGGCTTTATAATTCTAATTTTCTAACCCATTTGTGCCTTATTTTTCAGAGCTCGAAGGACAACTTAGACTTGCAAATGAAAAACTTGAGGAGGCTCAATCTTCCTTAGTGCACCAGCAGGGTCAAACTAAGTACTACGAAGGGTTGGCTGGATCTCGGGACGAAGCAGCGAAGGAGGCAGCCAAGGAAGTATCCCGATTGAAATCTTCATTGTCGCAGTCTGAACTCAAGGCAACCGTTATCGCACACAAGGCTCATTGCCAGATTTTCGAAGAGGTTAACAAGACCTTGAATAAGATCGATCAGGGCCTTCTGAAGGATTATGGCATTGTCAAGAAGTACCCTCGTCGTCCTATGCCTGATCCCCTATCCCACACCTCCGGTTCTTCTTCGGGAGGAAGTGTGCATTCGTCTCAGAAAAAGAACCCAGCTGATCATGTCGAGTCTTCCAAGGTGAAGTAGGTTTCTAGGTTTGCTATAGAAAGTTGATCTATGTTGATTACTTGGCTTCGGGCCATTTTTTGGGTATCTTCTGTATTTCTCGTTTAGTACCCCAAACTTATAATCAACTTTTATGGAATGGATCATCGTTTGTTTTGATATGCACATTTCTGATTTACCTGCATTGTCAGTTCATTTATTTTTTAGATAGTGAGCATATCTAAATGTTGAGAAATGATTAAGCGATGAAAAGTGTTTGAATGTAATAACGAAGGGTACCTTTGTCATTGACTTTGGACCTGTCACCCCGTCGGCTAACCTTGGGCCAGAGGATTACCGAACGGTGGGAGTTAATGCAGCGTTCCCAGTTATGTGATGCATTATTGAATTATTTACATGCATCCATTCTACCGAGCCGCTACCTTATTAATTGGTTGGGTATCTCTTTCTACTGGAATCTTTCCCCATGGTCCTACACTTATTGACGCTGATAGGGGAGTCCTGATAGATCGTATATAATTACTTTCCCCAATAGAGTTTTTACAAAAGGTTCGTTTGATTGATATGGCGAGGTCTACTACTCCTCGACCAGAGATAGAAACATGTCAAGCGGATGCGTCATCTTCTTCTTCTTCTGGTATTCTTCATGCAGGTGCAGAACTGCATTACTTCATGGATAGTATGGCTTGAGGTATTTTTCATTCCAGGGTTGCCTGAGAACCTCTCCTTTCAGGTTACGCAAATAGTAAGATCCGTTCCCTGCGATATCGTGTATTATAAATGGCCCTCCCCATGTTGGTGCTAATTTACCCCACTTTTTCTCTCATTCATATTGCGGTATAGTTCTTAGCACATACTTTCCTTCTACAAAATTTCTAAGTTTAACTTTCTTGTTGTATTTTCTTGCCAATCTTCGTTGGTAGTTCTCCATTCTTTGTAGCGTTGTCTCTCTTCGTTCTTCTAGGTCATCGAGCCTTTCCAACATCATGTATGTTGTTAGGTTCTTCTCCCAAGCTTCGGTCTTCATGGTTGGCATGATGATTTCCGTTGGAATGACAGCTTCGGCTCCATAAGTGAGGAGGAACGTAGATTCACCGGTGACGGACCTGCGCGTGGTTCGGTAAGCCCATAGAAAATTATGAAGCTGTTCACACCATCGACCCTTGTGTTCATCTAACGATTTCTTGAGGATAAGAGCCAGAGTCTTGTTCGTGGCTTCGTCCTGGCCGTTACTTTGGGGGTAGATGGGAGTTGATTTGTTTTTCCTGATCTTGAAGGTGTCAAAGAGCATGTCTATATTCTTTCCTTGCAGCTGCTTACCATTGTCGGACACAATTTCTGCGAGAATGCCAAATCTGCAAATGATGTTCTGAAATATGAATGTGAACACGTCTACGTCTCTGATTCTGGATAGAGCTTTGGCCTCTACCCATTTGCTAAAGTAATCAGTGGCTACGATCAAGAATCGTCTCTTCCCTGACCCTTCGATCAAGGGTCCGACGATATCCACCCCCCATTTTGAAAATGGCCAGGGGTTATCTACGTAATTTAGCTTTGTTGCCGGGGCATGGATTCTTTTAGAAAAACGCTGACATTCTTCGCATCTTATAGACATCCTGGCTGCGTCTCATATCACCTGTGGCCAGTAATACCCTTGCATCTTAGCTTTGTCGGTTAGTGATCTCATTCCACTGTGGTTGCATGCGTCCCCATAGTGGATGTCCTTCAGGATACGATGGCCTTCTTCCCTGGATAAATAGAGAAACAATGGACCGAGGAAAGACTTCTTATAAAGAATTTCGTCACGAAGATCGTATCTTTCTGCCTTTGATTGTATCTTTCGAGCTTGCTTCAGGTCTGCATGCAGCGTTCCTTCTTCAAGGAACAAGTGGATTTCGGTTCTCCAGTCCTCTTCGTTGCTGAAGTCTTCGTCTTCATTTGCTCTCGATAAGATATCGTATTCGACGAAATTATCGTGGATATCCTTCCTTACATCGTCATCGACGATATCCTCCCCTACATCGTCTTCACAATGGGTAGCGAAGGATTGTTGTGGAATGATCGAAGGCTCATATACTCTTGTTATCTTGATGGCCTCGACGCTTTCATCCCTTAGCATAGATGATATGTACGCTAAGACATCGGCATGCCCAAGGTCTCTTCTACATAGATAATGTTGGGTATCTGTGATGCTAGGGTTTGGACCAATGCCATGTATGCTGAGAGGGTCACATCATAAACATTGTATTCCAGCTCCACTTATCGAATGAATAGTTGATAATCACTTGTTAGGCGTACGTCCGCTATTCCCATTTATATTATCAACCGAAGGGAATGTACCACGGCTTCGTATTCTACGATGTTGTTGTTATGCCCCTTGAATTCCAATCTTAGCGCATGCACGATCCTATCTTCAGTTGGGGTGGTAATCACGATGCTTATGCCCGATCCTTCTCTGTTCCTTGATCCATCAATGAAGACCTCCCATCGTATTTGGCCTGATGGCTCGAGTACATCAACCGGATCTTTATCGTCCTCTGCTGCTTCTGGGATGTCCTTCACCTCTTCGTTATTGTCCATGTTTAAGTCTGCTAAAAAAATCTGCCAAGACTTGTGATTTTTGTGCAGTCTGGATCTCGTGGATGATATTGAATTGATCAAGGTGAGTATTCCATTTCGCTATTCTTCCCACTTTCCCAGCGTTTTTGAGAACAGCTTCCAGCGGTGCCTTGCAGGGGACACGAACATAATGGGTTAGGAAATAGGTTCTCAACTTCTGGGTTGCCCATAGTAATGTTAGTATGAGTTGCTCAATCTTCGTGTAGTTTCTTTCTGCCGGGTTGAGAGTCTTGCTGACGTAATATATTGGTTGTTCGACCTTTCTGTTGGTCTTGACCAGTACTGCACTAACTGCATCTTCGGTGGCAGCTATGTAAAGGGCCAGTACCTCATCGGGATCGAGATTCTGGAGGATCGGGATTGTGGCCAGGTATTCCTTAATCTTCTGGAAGGCTTCTTCACATTCAGCTGTCCATGCAAATTTATTTCCTTTTTTGAGGATGTTGAAGAAGTGCTTGCATTTGTCCGACGATCTGGCGATGAATCTCCCTAGTGCTGCCAGTGATCCGTTGAGCTTTTGGATTTCTTTCAAGTTCTTCGGGGATGGCATTTCCAAAATGGCCTGTATCATAGCAGGATCGACTTCGATGCCCCTTTTCGTCACTAGATATCCAAGGAACTTTCCCGACGTGACGCCGAACGTACATTTTTCTGGATTCACCTTCATGTTGTACTTCCTCATGGCATCGAAGATATATCTCAAATTTTTATGGTGGTCTTTGCGCAGCTTACGTTTGACGAGCATGTCATCAACATAAACTTCTAAAGTGTTCCCAATCCACGGCTTGAAGATAGCATCAACCATCTTCTGGTATGTTGCCCGTGCGTTCCTCAGCCCGAAGGGATTCATGCGTAACAATAGAGGTCGTGCGGGGTATAGAACGCCGTATGTTGTTGATCTTGTTTTGCCAGGGATACCTGATTGTAACCGGAATATCCATCCATAAATGATGGTTCTTCGTATCCTTCAACGGCTTCTACCAATTTTTCAATGCTCGGGAGTGGGTAACTGTCTTTTGGACATGCTTTATTGAGGTTGGTGAAGTTGATGCATATCATTACTCATCCATTCTTCTTCGGTACGATGACCATGTTCGAAATCTAAGTTGGGTACTTCACTTCCTTAATGAATACTGCCTCTAACAGCTTGCAGAGCTCTTTCTCGATCGCCTGATGGTACTCCGATGCGACCTTTCGTACCTTCTGTCTAAAAGGGATCGTGCCTGGATTTATGCGAAGATCGTGTTGTATTATCTTCGGATCGATACCTGGCATGTCTCCTAGTTTCCATGCAAATATGTCTGCATACTCCGTAAGTAGTTTGATTAGGGATGCTTCTCGTTCCTTGTCCATTAGAGTGCCTATCTTGATCATCTTCGGGTTTTCTTCAGTCCCTATATTGATCTCCTTCTTGGGTTATACAGTTGTGAATGTGGGCTCCGGTTCCCCTAGGAGAGGGACGTTCTTTAATTGCTATTTGGCAGGCTCTTCATCCCCCTTAGCCATAGAAGTAGAAGCTTTGGTAGTTAAGGCGACATTCTCCTTTGTCAAGCTCTTTCCCGAAATTTCTTCAAGATATAGGTCGATTGCCTTGTCCTTAACTGCTGCATTGTTTTTTCTCCTGCGAGACTTCCGCTGCTCATCTTGTTCATTGTTGAGTTGGTTTTGTAGAGCTTGGCATTCTCGGGCACCTGATCTCCCTTAATTTTCATTACCCCTTCGGGCGTTGGGAATCTAAGGTACTGGTGATATGTTGCTTCTACTCCTTTGAGTTTGTGTACCCATCTCCGTCCGATGATGGCGTTGTAGGGAGAAGGAGCATCGACCACACTGAACCGGGTTTCGATCTTCAATCGTCCTGCCCTTACTTCTAATACGATGTCTCCTAAGGGCTTCGTTGGGGCGCCGTTGAATCCAAAGATGGTATAATAAGAAGACATCAGTTGCTCATCATTCAGTTCCATTCGCTTAAACGTATCATAGAATAGAACGTTGACTGAACTCCCACCGTCAATCAAGATCTTCTTGACGTTACATCCTGCTACCGGTAAAGTGATAACTGGAGGATCGTTGTGGTCCTCCATGTATTCTTCGATATCTTCAGCGTCGAATATCATTGGTGCGTTCATCCATTCTTCGTGATCATCAACTTCGACCCCGTCGATCTTGTATAGCTCGCAGTAGTCCTCGAATTGTTTTCTCAATCTTTTTCTTATCGATGAAATGGTATTGAGCGTTCGGTTACTCTCAGGTAGTTAGACTTGCTTGCTTCTTTTTGCCCTATCATCGATTTCTGCCTTATGAACATACTGCTTGAGATCACCCGCGTCAATAAGCTTTTGGATCATTATTTTGAGGTTCTTGCACTTTTCGGTCTAATGCCCGTTGAAGCAGTGGTACTCACAGTAGTCTATAGATTTCTCGGACCGAGGTGACTGCTTTTCTTTGGACCAAGGCCACTCTAAGTTCTCTAGATCCTTAATCTCCCTTAGGATGCAAGCGTAGTTGGTGTTGAGCTTCGTATACATTTGATCCTCGAATTTCCGATCATCACGTCGATGATCATCCCTTCGTCCTCTCCTATCTTCGTTGGTGCGTTCAGCTGAGTTACCCCTCTTGGATCCGCTGGCTTGTTCCGCGGAATTAGTCCGATGTGCTTTTTGTGTTTGGGCCCTAGGATTCTCCCACTGGATTTCTTCCAATCTGGCGTGCTTTTCAATGATAAAACGAAGATATACTTCGGTCGTGGGTACACTTCCATGAATTTCGACGAAGAGCGGGCTCATCCTATCCAATCCCCATTTGTAGCAATTGATGGTGACCACCGGATCTACATTCCCTATTGCTTTACAGATTCCGTGCCACCTAACGGTATATTCTCTTATGGTTTCTTTGTATGCGACCGCTAGCGAGAAAAGCTTGTCCATCCCACTGTTGACAGCTTTGTTGTACATGGAGGTTCTCAATAACTTCTCCGTGAGCTGGACGTAGGAGTCGATAGAGTTGGATGGCAAGTTATCAAACAAGATAGGGCTGAGCCTTTCAAGCTTGAAGGAAAATATCTGCAGATGACCGCATCGTCCTGGTCCCATCGAGCCAAAATACGATTGTAATATCCAAGGTGGGACGCGGGGTCGCTGGATCCATCGTAGCATTCAAATGCTGGTATGACACACTTCTGGGGAATGAGAGCCTTCGCTAGGCATGGAGTCAACGGTGTGGTGTTGTCTTCCCTCATCACTTCTTCTAGTCTCCCCCTCCTTGCCTTGCTTCAGTTGCTTGATTTCAGCCATCATCTCAGCACGAATGTCCTCCATTGCCCGTTGGTGATCCTCTCTGGTTGAGGATCGTCCTGATCTTCGGTTCTCACTATCGAAATATTCCGAGTCTTCGAGAATGTAATATGGATCGGATGATCTATTTCCTCCGGCTGCTCTTCGCTTTAATGGCTCGGGATCGTTGGCATTTGTCACGACGATCCTTCGGTCACGATTCGGCTCTGGTGATTTTGAATTTGCTTCGTCATGTTGGCGTGCCACTCCTATGCTTTGGTCGATCCTATCTTTGAGCTCCTGATTTTCTCGAGCCAGCAATGCTACTGCATCTGCGTATACCCGCTGGTTCTTTTTTAATTCATTGAGCTCTGTCATCAGTTGAGGGGAATGGTTCGATCCTTGGTTTGGGGTCCCGGTTCGCACCTGCACTCCAATGGCCACAGTATGACCTTCGTCTACTGTATGGATTAAAAGAGGGGGCGGATCGGTAGCGACTACTGGCAGTTCCACGTGTGGGGGCGCTGGTTGGTTCATTGTTAACAAGGGTTGAGTAGCTGGCAGAGCTTGGTTCTGGTCATTCGTTGGTGGCATTCCGAAGACCGGTTGTTGCAACTTTGAGGGCTGGCAGAGCTTGTTGCAACTTTGAGTAGCTGGCAGACCTTGGTTCTGCTACAACTTTGAGGGTCACTGCCGCTACGGTATTGGCATCCAGTGGTTAGGTGATCTCTGCGGTACCTTGCTTCTGATTCGCTGCCTTCGACTTTTCAACCTTCTGTTTGTTGCGTGTTATAAATGGGGTTGTCCTCGGTGTTTCCTTTGACGACGCCTTGGTTTTTCCCATGTCCTTCGTTTTCTCCATCTTCGATTTTTCTGGAAAAACGAAACATTGTCGAAGAACAAGATCCACAGTGGCTTTGTTAGAAAAGTTAATCCGAAGAATAGGGGCAAATACCACAGCGTAAAACTAAAGATTTTTAAGGAAAACATCTCCGGAAACCCGACGAGGGATAACGTAGATCCAAACGATCGTAAACATAGATCTATTCATAAGTCTGAAAATACTTTTGCAAAAACAGGCAGGTCCAAAGGTTTTATGCCTGAGAATACAGGTTCGGTGTATGCTTGTTAAAAACAACACGACAAGAATATTCTCTAAGGACGATAACAACTTAAACGAAATGGTTTTGAGGATCTAAAAGTCTTGGATCCGGAAGATATTGCCTGCGAGGAAGAAAAACTCCGATCCAAAAGGTTTTGGCTAAAAAAAAAAGCAGGTCTAGGGGTGAATCTAGAAGGTTTTTGTTAAAGTAAACGCAGATCTAAGGGGAAATATAGATCTAGAAGGTTTTTGTTAAAGCAAACGCAGATCGGATATGAAATAATGATAGTTGCTCGAAGCACTATTATTTGGGGAATAGCGGGGGAGCAAAAAAAAGAGTAAAATCATAGGGGAAGATAAATCTTTTACCGGGACAACAGTCCCTGTTTCTAGCGCCAGATTGTGAACACAAAAATAACGATGGTATCATCGTGTTCACAACAAAGTTCTCAATCATATTATAACAGATGAAATGATAGTAACATAATCGAAATTGCATAAAACAATAATAAAAAGGGAGCTCTGAGCCTTGGGGCTCGTCCTTGCTTTTCGTCATAGGGATTCCTATGATGATTTGAAAGATGCATAATGTAAAGAATACGAAGATTATAATTGCAGAATGTAAACGAGACGCAGATTTACGTGGTTCGGCACTAAGGCCTACGTCCACGGGGGTTCGTATTTCACTATGTCTTTAAAGATTACAAAGATAGTCCGATGACTTTGAGTGGGGGATGAAGCTATGGAGGAAATAGAACTCATACTTACTCTTACAATTTCTCTCTCATAATCTTTGTTACTTAACTAGAAAATGGTCGACCCCCTTTTCTTAGCGTTCAAGGGGTATTTATAGGCATCTTTGGTGGGGCCCTCTTCTATAGACAGATGTGTCTTTATCGTCTTGATTTGTGTACCGAACCCGATGCTATCTTCGTTCTGATCCATCGTCTCTCAACGGCATTGTGTATAAACGAATATGGGCTTCCTTCTTCTCCATAGGATCTTCGACACTCGTCCTATGCCTAGGGTGTTTAATGCGGGTGGTTGGGGAAATTTGCACGCATCAGGCGGCTGTCTGATGCCCCTGTCACATCCCTGTTGGCGTGATTTATCCTCACCATAGATCTTGGATCTTTCTTGGGATGGAGTAAAGTTGATCTCTTGGTATACTATGCTACTTCGCGGTAGCTCGGTCCTTTGGTGCTTCTTGATCATCCATCGTTGGATTGGTATGATGATGTGAACATGTGGATGTCAGATTCCCCTTGAGTGTTGGGACGTGGCATCATATCTCGATGTTCAGGGGATGCATGTCTTCCACGTATGGCTCCTTCGACACGTGGCGGATGATGAATTATGTGTATACAATCAGAGTATGGCTCAAAGTCAAAATGAGTTCCCCTGCAAGTGGAAACAAAGGAACTATGGGAGGAAACAACAGGGGAGCCACGATTGTGAAGAAGATACAAAAGTATATGCTCGGATATAATGCAAACTCAACCTACGGATATAATGAAAGACCCTGTGACCAAAAACAAACAAGTCAAAGGAGGGTACATAAACCGATAAACCAAAGAAACCAAACTGGGGCAAACCGATTGCACCTAAACCGAACAGAATCATCCAGCGGTAGTCAATAGTTTTCGATTATTGATAACCGTCTTATCTCGGTTTGGTTTTTGCTTATTCCTAGAACCGAACTGAAGCCCTCGGTTTAAAACCGATTAATGTAGTACTCATAATATTAACTTTTAGCCGGTTGAAAACTAAATTACTTTCACCCAGAAACCTAAGAATCCAGTTCGAAAATTAAACCATATCCATCTTTTACCATTATATTTCTCATTTAAAACCCGAAATATATGCACATATAAAAGCGAAAAAATGCGGTATTTAAATTAATTATCCCCAACCAAAGATCAAGTTAAGATCATCAACAAAAGAAAAAAAAATATCATTTGTGGCATAACCAGCAACTTCAGCAATATGTGTCAAAAAAAGAAGAAAAAAAACTTCAGCAACAAATGAAAAAATCCCAACTTCGGAAATCTTCATGGATCATGGATGTCGTCTTCAAATCTCATGTTTGAAAAATGGATATGAAGAAGAATGCGAAGGGATTTATTAATATTGGCATAATTCAAAAGAGATGAGAAGAGATTATGGGTGCCTTCAGAGGGTAAGCTGATATCGTCGAATAAAATCGATTACTTTTTTCTGCTAGGAATAAGAAAAATCAATGTTATTGAAGTTAAGACACTTTTCACTTATTTTTATGAATAATGATTGATTAATGATGAAATAAGGATTCTTTTTTAAGAACAAAAATAAGGGAGAAAATATTAGGATTCTCAATTGTGTTATTGAATATTCCAAAACATGAAGCTTTAAATTTTTTAAGGTTTTCCGAAATTGGATTCTTATTTGGTAATTTAGTTTGAAAGTCGGAGATTCTAATTCACAGGGCATACAGTGTATAATAGAGTTTGAAGATGTAATATCGTCAATTTACCATAAATTGGCTAATAGTAATATCGGTTTTGAAATCATGAAAATTGAGTTTATCGGTTTTGAATTTGGTTAAGCCAAAAAACGAGTCGCAACACTAGGAGTGTAAATGTCTAGTAGGATGGGGGTTGTATCTTTCAGACTACATCTTCTATGTGTTTGTTGTGATCTTTATTTCTTCCAACTATGGTTATTGTTGCTCGTGGTACTTACGCTTGTAAGTTTACTATAATCATTCTAATATTGATGGTGGCCTTTGCTTGGTTGTTGTTTTATAATATCTAGTTCTACATAATAATCAATATTCTCGCTTTTACTTTAGTTTCAAGAAGTTGAGAACCGCATTACTGATGGTATTGCCTCGGTTGAGTCTCTTCAGAATTGGTCTTTCAGAAGTTGATGAGCCTCAAGATCCTAATGGTTTTTCTTTTTATAATATATTGGGTTCATAGGTTCGGTACTTTTTCATGTCGTTTTTTTGTATCTTTACTCACGTCTACTACTGGAAGGTTCTTTTTGTTGTCTCTTTATATGCCTTGTTTGATATTGACTGTCGCTGGAGAAGTTATTCTAAGTTAATACGGAGTTCGAAGCTCTGAATATGGCGTTCAAGATTGTATTTTTCCGTCAAGATGTTGTTCATGACCGTGCAGGTGAGGGTGCACTAGTGAAAAATATAGTAATGAATGACTAGATAGTTAATTGACAACAAATTCTCAATAATTTACAAGTCGTGGTTCATACTTACCAGTCAGGAGAGTTAATGAAGTTAACGAAGCCGCTGAACCTCGTCAAAATATAAGTCACATGGCAGCTATGATTCGATAAATTGCAGCCATGGGTGGTCAGACCATCTACCCAAGCTTATGAAAATTTGGAGCAAGCCAATGCTATTTACCCAAATCAGAAAATGCAGATGTATGACCCCTTTTCTAACACGTATGATGCAGGGTGGAGAGATCATCCTAATTCCAACTACGCAAAAAAAAATGCTGCAACTGAATGACCGGTTTTCAATCATCCAAGTGAGTTCCCACAACGAGTACAACGCCCACAACAAACTTAAAACACAAAATCATTAGAGATGCTTGACATGATAAATAATATGACGTTGTTAATGCAGAAAGATCAGCAAATAACTGATAGTGCAATTAAAGAGTTTCTAACGTAAATAATTTTTATGACAAGTGAGATTAATCATTTGAAGGCACATAACAGTGGGAAACTCCCTTCTCAACCTATCAATTAACCCGATAGAAACTGTTAAAGTTGTAACATTTAAAAACGGTGCTCTAACTATGCACCATGTTGATACATGAAAAATAACTACCCTTTAATAAAAAATAACTACCCTTTATAAGACAAGGTAATTCCTAAGGAGAGTCCAAGTCCAAGGGATGAAATGGGGACTAAAGCCCAAATCCCCATAGATATGTCCATAAATATAAAAGATAAAGAAGAATTAAAAGGAAGTTGGAGGCTATATTAGAGAGGATGACAAGAAGAGTAAATAACAGGATTCTAAGGACATGTGGCATGATGTCATAGAAAGGGAAACTTAGGAAATCCTATAAAAGGAGGAAGGTAGTACAAGGAAAGGATCCTCTCTCCCTTACTATTCTATAAAAAAGTGTAGTCAATCTTGTGACTTTGACGTGTAGGCCTAGTATCAAATTATCTCTTCAACACACCTAGAAGATGGTGAGAGAAAAAAACCCTAAAGGGACGGTTTTGAAGTCAGAGATTATCGCTTCTTCCCGAATCGATTAGGTACCTAAAACAAACTCTAAACCTCTTGTTTTTACTTATGTTCCTCCTTTGCCTTTCCCACACAGGTTCATTAATGCTAAAAAGGTGGAATAAGAGAATGAGATTTTAGATGCCTTTAAAAAGGTTCATGTGAATATCCCTCTGATAGATGCAATTTGGAAGCTTCAACGCAAATGTTTTGAAGAACTTATGCACCAACAAGCGATGATCAACCAATGGTTAGTATGGGAAAAAAATTTCGGTTATCCTCCAAAAGAAACTCCCACCCAAGTGTAAAGATCCTAGTAGTTTCGATATGGTTGTTGTGATTGGTAATAAAAGGTTTAGAAAAGCTATGTTTGATTTAGGAGCATTAGTTAATGTCATGCATGCATATATTTATGAAGCTTTAAAATATGGGTCCTTTGAAAGAAACACATATGGTTCTTGAACTAGTTGATCATATTAATGTTTATCTTAGGAGTACCATTGAAGATTTCCTTGTGCAGGTGAATCAGCTAGTATTGCCAGTAAATTTCTACGTACTGGGGATGAATAGCGGGTCAGACTCATCTATACTGTTTCTACTTGGGAGATGAATAACGGGTCATACGCATCTATATTGTTGCTACTTGGGAGGCATTTCATGAAAGAGGCTAAAATTGTGATTGATGTTGACAAAGAAAAACACTTACGATGGAGTTTGATAATGAAAAGATTTACTTTAATATTTTTGAACCGATGAAGTATCCTAGCGATGTCCATTCAGGTTTACATGCTAACATGTTGGACGCAGGCTAAGGAGGAAAGAGAGTGTCTAAAGTCGGGCTGAAGGCATTAAACTAAACATTGAATGAAAGGCAACCCGTTAGTTTGGTATTTCTTATATTATCTTTTCTTTGTTTGTTTATTTTTTCTTAGTTTATACCGTTTTTGGAATTTCCCACCTTGAATTTAAGTTTAGGTTTACACTGGGGATAATATAAAGTTCAAGCATGGTGGAGTATTTACATATTTTGCATAAAGATTTTGGTTTTTGGTTAAATTTCAATTCGGCAGGTAAATTTTTAGAATTTAAAACATATATTTGCATAACCTCTAAATTTTAGAAATTTTAGAGTCACGTAGATAGTATATTTTTTTCTAAATTTACATATGGAGTTATTACCAAATAATTGAACTTAATTAACCTTACTGGTGGCAAAATAGGTGCAGATTAAATGTAGTGTTAGAGAGATAATCAATATCATTAGTAGAAATAACCCTTTAAAAAAATGGAGTGAGAACCCAAACCTTTACCATTGTCCCTTTAGAGTGTTTCATGCGTGCTAAATCTAGGTAGAATCATGAGCTAATCAACTTCGCTCCCTTTCAGCACTTTATGATCTCTTGAGTGCTAATATATCAATCATGAGGGTGACATCAAAATTGCGAATAAAAACCTCATCTTGTAGTCTGAATTACAGGATGCACCACTCTCTCGAAATAAAAATGGATACACATCATCATCAAATAACGAAGCAACATCAAATTTATAGAATGGTATATAATTTGAGTAAATGGGATAGTTAGTCATCACTTACCTTTGTTGATGAAGTTTCCATAGACGTCTTCGTTGTTCTTCAACCTTTAAGGTCGATTGGTGAATTCTGATAATCAACTACCACGCTTTATTCCAAGTACGAGAAAGACCTTAGTAGACTATAAATCAAGATGTAGTTTTGATGAACTAAATTTGACAACAAGCTTGTGATAGGTGTCTAAAACATCTTAATATTTATCTATTGTTTATGCTTTCTTTGCTAAGTTTTCTTGTAAAATATGTATCTTATGTTTGCTTTTGAGTGTTTAGGTACTTTGGAGTCATTTGGAACAAAAGAAGAAGAAACAGGGCAAAAATGTCATTTCAAGTGCAACTGATGTTGGAGGCGTTTTATTTCTCAGTATTTGCTTTTATTTCTTTATCTCTGTCTGAAAAGCATGTCGGCTTTAGTGATGCAAATTTTTTGTCTGAAAAGTACGACAGCTTTAGTGATGAAGAGAAATTGAAGAGAAAAACTAGATTTGAGAAGTAAGAGACGAGCTGTTTTTGGTGGAAGAATTCGAGGAAGAAGAATGTGTTCATTTGGAGTGAAAAGAGCAAAAATATCAAGCCACCGACGAAAAATGAGCTGTCAGTTCCCCGCATCTGACAGTTGAACAAGAAAGCGAATAAGCTGTCAGTTTTTTGAAACTGTCAAGCCATATATTTTCAGGTGACCCTTATCGTAATACTGGGTGTCAATAACAACCCCACCTCCCTACTTAGGTCGAAATGAAGAAATTTGGGTTCATTTCTTTCTTTTTTTTTTGTTATTCACTACCGCACCAAGACCACTGCCCTAGCTAAACCACGTCGGTGCCATGGGTTCTGGTGGGTCTTCACCGATCTTCAGGATATGAACTGTGTGCACATATTTCATCATCAAACACGTGTATATAGGAACATACGTGGAGAGCATGCGGACAAAGTCATCAAAGCATGATGACATGTGCCCACAACCAAGATGCCCATCCCGCCGACGTTGGATCGTTTCCCGGACAAATCTAAGGGCAGAAGTTAAAGGATGTTCCGGTAACACGCTGTACTGCGGAGCACCAAATAACTCCCAAAGAGTTACTTTATCTCATCCCCAAAAGAAGCCGATATCAACAATGGAGAGAAGATGTACTGACATGGACGCGACATAGGCAGAGAACACTTGCCTGACACGAGCAGGCGCCTCAACTACCCGCATTAAACACTCTGAGCAGCATACGTGTCGATCAACCTGTGGAACGAACGAGGATGACTCTGCGTGATGAAGTTACGAACGAAAACCCCTGCGTGATGGACACAAAACACAAGAAGATAAGGTTCCAACGGCCTTCAGATATGGGTCCCACACTCTAACCCTATAAATACCCCCTCTCCACCAAGAGTAAAGGGATCAAAAAAACTGGGGAAGGAGAGAGAGAAAAGATTGTAAGTGTAAGTTAGTCCTTTACAATAGATAGACCAATGTAAACTACAAAGTCACTCGACTATCTTTGTAACCATCAAGTACATAGTGAAACAACAACCCCGTGGATGTAGGCCTTAGTGCTGAACCACGTAAATCCCGGTCTCATTTACACTTCAGCACTTTATTTTTGTCTAACGCTTCATGAGTTTTACTTTTATGCTTCGTTTTCTTTATCTCCCCTTGCGTAAACGCCACTCGCAGTATTCTTAGATGAGGCTATGATAAACCCGAAGGTTTTGAGCCAAGGAATCAATGCCATTGTATTATCAGCACGAGTTGGTACCTAGAGTTTGAATATTGTTTGTGAACATATAGATGCCTACGTGATTTACGTGTTCACAATTTGGCGCTAGAAACAGGGACTTCGTCCCGGTAAAAGATTTATCTTATCCTGTGATTTCATAATTAAATTAGCGTAAGATTGCTCTGCTTCATTATCTTTAACAGTATTTATCTTTTATTAACTTTGCCATGTTCAAAAACGCACCCGTTGTCTTCGGTACTACCGACAGTATCGTCGTTTACTGGTTAAAAGATTTATTACTTAGATCCACGGATCTACATTTTTCTAGATCTCGTACGGACCTATCTTTCCGTTGGGTTTTCGTAAGTTTTCAAAGGATTTACGTGCAGTTTTAAAAGGGGTTTTCTCGCGTTTCCTCATACTTTCAATGAATCCGCACTTTTAATAAGAATTTAATCCATATACTTTAACTCATGTTTGAATCAAATGGGCTCCCTAAGAGTTCTCTGTGGCCCTCGGGCAGTTTCTCCCTGTCGTGGAATTAGGAATTTTCGCAAACTAACCCGATCCGCACGGACATTTCTGTTTCCGCTGTTTGAAATTCCCTTGTGCAGAAAGATGCAAGAAGTAGGAAAATCCAGAGCCACGTCGAAGGAAGCACCGAGGACAACCCCGGTCATCACCCGGAGCAAGCAGAAAGGAGACAAAGCCAAAATGACCAGTCAGAGACAGGACACTGCGGAAATCACTTCGCCTATGAATGCTAATTCCGTTGCAGCCGCGGCCCTCAGAGCAGCGGCAACAAAATATAATACGACAGCGGCAGTCCCGAAGACTACGGAAGCCGTGAAAACTCTTGCTACGAATCAATTTCACCAACCAAAAGAAAGGGTGGATGAATCCAGAACGTACCAACCCGCGCACCGCCAACCTTCGGAATGCCATCAACCAATGAGCTGAATCAAACTGTGCAGGTGGCTCTAACACCGCAGATGGGCACTCCGCCCGATCTGGGAATGCCAACAATCGAAGCTGAACCTCCCCCGCCTTTAGTACAAACCATAGAAGAAGGCGGCACGGTGGCCGTAATAGCACGAGCTGGGACTCCCAATCAAGGGTCGAACCAATCAGACCGATTGATGGCCGAACTTGAAGAATTGAAGAAAAGCCAAAAGGTTTACGCGGATGCTGTGGCTTTGTTGGCCAGAGAAAACCAGGATTTAAAAGACCGGATTGCCTTAAGCACAAAGACGAGCCAACAACTCGATGAAGCAAATTCAAAGGCACCCGAACCAAACCGAGACCGAAGAGTCATCGTAGCGGCCAATGGAAACGCGGCCAGAGGAAGTAGCGCATCCGACCCAGATTATAACGATGGAGAGTCAAGCTATCACGAGCAGAGGAATGTAGGGCACCACCGCGCGATGGAAGAGCTGCGTGATGAAATGATGGCAGAGATCAGGCAATTAAAAAGTAGACAAGGCGGAGGAAGGTTGGAAGAAGTCATGAGAGAGGCTAACTCCACACCCTTAACTCATCGCCTGGCCAACCCCTATTCCACTCAAATGCCCTGTCCCGACATTCGAATGCTATGACGGATCCAGCGATCCCGCTGCACACATTCGGTATTATAACCGTGTACTGGCTAGATGGAGCCAGAACGACGCAGTACTCTGTAGATACTTCCCATCGAGTCTGAAGGGATCGGCATTGTCTTGGTTTGATAATCTGCCGCCAAACTCCATCCACTCCTACGACCAACTCGCAGAAAAGTTCTTAAGAACTTACATGTACAACAAGGCTGTTAATACTGGAATGGATAAGCTTTTTCACTGGCAATCGGATATAAGGAAACCACGAGGGAATACACCAACAGATGGCACAAGGTCTGCCAAGCCATAGGAAGTGTGGACCCGGTGGTAAGTATCAACTGCTACAAGTGGGGATTAGACCGAATGAGTCCACTCTTTGTTGAGATTCATGGAAGCGTGCCAAGACAGAGGGGGATCTTCGAATAATTATTGAAAAACACGCTCGTCTTGAAGAAATCCAGCGTGAAAACCCGAGGGCGTACCCACAGAGAACTCACCGTACAAATTCCGCAGAACAAACCACTGGAACCAAAAGGAATTGCTCGGTGGAACGACCCACGAAGATAGGAAAGAACGAAGGGACGAAAGGCGAAAAGACGATCGGAAGTTCGAAGATCAAGTTTACACAAAGCTCAATGCTAGCTATGCTCGGATCCTGCGAGAGGTCAAAGGAAGGGAAAATCTGGAATGGCCATGGTCTAAGGGAAAACAACCCCCAAGAACCGAGAAATCCAAAGATTACTGTGAATACCACTGTTTCAACGGGCACCAGACCGAAAATGTAAAAACCTCAAAATAATGATCCAGAAATTGATTGATGCGGGCGAGCTCAAACATTACATACGAAAGGATGTCGCAGAGGATAGATCTAAACGAACCAAGCCAGTCCAACTTCCAGAAGGGAACCGCACAATCAACACCATCTCATGTTCTGAAACCGCAGGGCCCTCACTTACAGCACAGATAGGAAAGAGGTTACGGAAGCAGTTCGAGGACCGATGCGAATTGTATAAGATCGATGGGATAGAGGTGGACGAACATGAAGAGTGGATGGACTCACCTATTATCTTCGATGCTGAAGATATCGACGAAGATATGGAAGACCATAACGACCCCTTGGTCCTCACACTACCCGTGGCTGGATGTAACCTTAAAAAGATCCTCATAGACGGGGGGAGCTCAGTGAACGTTCTATTCTACGATGCATTCAAACGAATGAAGCTCCATGAAGAACAGCTAATGACCTCTTATTACACCATCTACGGATTTAATGGAGCACCCACGAAGCCCTTGGGAGACATCGTGTTGCAGGTTGACGCGGACCCATGAAAGTAGAAACACGGTTCAGCGTAGTGGACGCCCCGTCCCCCTACAATGCCATCATTGGACGAAAATGGTTACATAAACTCAAGGGGTGGCGGCAACGTACTACCAATATCTCAGATTCCCTACACCTGAGGGAGTAATGGAAATCAAGGGAGATCGGGTCTCTGCAAGAGAGTGCCAAGCCACTCAGGATCGCATCAACAACGAACAAGAAAAGCAACACAAAACCCGAAGACTTAAAAATAAAGAAGCTGCGAAAGAGAAGGCCATAGACCAGTTCCTCAAGGAAACTACAGGAAGGGATTTGACCAAAGATGATAATGTCCGGAACACAGAGACAAGTACTTCAGCAGCCAACGCTGGACAGAAACATACCAAGTAGCAATTAAAGAACGCCCCAGTCCTCGGGGATCCGAAGCCGGTTTTCACGCCAGTAGAGCCCGTAAAAGAAATCAACATAGGAACGGAGGAAAACCCGAAGATGATCAAAGTAGGGACCATAATGGACGAAAAGAGAGAAGATTCCCTGACCAAGTTACTTAAAGAATACGCAGATGTATTCGCCTGGAAATTAGGAGATATGCCTGGGATTGACCCAAAAATAATCCAACATGAGCTGCGCATCAAACCAGGCACGCCACCTTTCAGACAGAAAATAAGAAAAGTCGCGCCGGAATATCATAAGGCAGTGGAAAAAGAACTTCGAAAACTACTAGACGCAGGTTTCATCAAGGAGGTCAAGTACCCTACGTGGATCTCCAATATGGTCGTCGTTCCTAAGAAAAATGGGGGGGGTTAGGATATGCATCGATTTCACTAACCTCAACAAAGCATGTCCAAAGGATAGCTATCCATTGCCAAGCATAGACCAGCTGGTAGAAGCAGTAGAAGGATATGAAGAACTGTCATTCATGGATGGACATTCTGGCTACAACCAAGTGGCCCTGGCAGAAGAGGATCAGCCACACACAGCGTTCTACACACCACATGGTCTTTATTGCTACACTAGAATGCCTTTCGGACTTCGAAACGCAGGGGCAACATACCAAAGAATGGTCGATGCTATTTTCAGGCCATGGATTGGAAGCACCTTAGAAGTCTACGTTGACGATATGCTCGTCAAAAGCAAGCTGCGCAAAGATCACCACAAGGATCTGAGAGACATCTTCGAAGCAATGAGGAAACACCGCATGAAAGTAAATCCAGAGAAATGTACTTTCGGTGTCACCTCAGGGAAATTCCTCGGGTATTTGGTAACAAAAAGGGGCATCGAGGTAGACCCAGTGAAGATTCAGGCCATAGTAGAAATGCCATCCCCAAAGAATTTAAAAGAAGTTCAGAAGCTCAATGGGTCCATAGCAGCCTTGGGCAGATTTATTGCCCGATCTTCGGACAAATGCAGACATTTCTTCAATATTCTCAAAAAAGGGAGCAAGTTTGAATGGACCGCAGAATGCGAAGAAGCCTTCCAAAAAATCAAAGAACACCTAGCTTCGATTCCGATCCTGCAGAAGCCGGATCCTGATGAGGTTTTGGCATTATACATAGCAGCAACCGAAGACGCAGTCAGCGCAGTGTTGGTCAAAACCAATACGAAGATAGAACAACCTATCTATTACGTCAGTAAGACCCTCAATTCTGCGGAAAGGAACTACACAAAGATCGAACAGCTTATCCTAGCATTGGTATGGGCTACTCAAAAGCTGAGAACCTACTTCCTAACTCACTTCGTCCGGGTCCCATGCAAAGCACCACTGGAAGCAGTCCTCAAAAGCGCGGGAAAAGTGGGCAGAATAGCCAAGTGGAACACCCACCTGGACCAATTCAACATCATTCATGAAATTCAACATTCTCGAAAATCCCAAGTTTTGGCGGATTTCTTAGCAGACCTTCCCCTGGACAACGACGATGAGATTAAGGGAATACCAGAAGCCGAGGAAGAAAGCAAGGATCCAATGGATATCCTCGAACCCTCGAGTCAAAGACAATGGGAAGTCTTCGTCGACGGTTCCAAAAATAAGGAAGGAGCAGGAATAGGCATTGTCATCACCACCCCAACCGGAGAAAGGATTGTACAGGCACTCAGGTTAGAATTCAAAGAGCATACCAACAACATCGTCGAATACGAGGCAGTCGTACATGCCCTCCGAATAATAATAGAGATGGGAGTAGCCGACGTAAGACTAACAAGTGATTCACAGCTTGTCATACGGCAAATAGGGCTCGAGTACAACGTGTACGATGACACCCTCTCAGCTTACATGGCCTTGGTCCAAACATTGGCGTCACAAATTCCGAACATCAAGTTCCGGCACTTATGCAGAAGGGATCTCAGGCACGCAGATGCCCTGGCATATATATCATCCATGCTGAAGGACGAAAGCATCGAAGCTATTAAAATAACAAGGGTATACGAGCCTTCGATTACACCTCAATTCTCCTTCGCTACCAATCAAGATACAGTGGAAGAAAATACCGAAGACCAGGTAGGAGAGGACATCCATAACGATTTGACGAAGAAGATATCCTGTCAAGAGCAAATCAAGACGAAGACTTCAGCAACGAAGATGATTGGAGAACGGTGATCCATGCGTTTCTCGAAAAGGGAAGTTTACCCGCGGACCATAAACAGGCTAGGAAAATACTCTCCAAAGCAGGAAGATATGATCTTCGGGATGGGGTCCTGTACAAGAAATCCTTCCTCGGACCGTTACTACGTTGCTTATCTCGAAAAGAGGGGCACCGAATTCTAAATGACATCCATTATGGGGACGCAGGGAATCATAGCGGTATGAGATCACTAGCCGACAAAGCCAAAACGCAAGGATATTACTGGCCCACGATGATACAGGATGCCACAAGAATGTCCCGACGATGCGAAGAATGTCAGCGTTTCGCCAAAAAGATACACGCGCCAGCAACAATGTTAAATTCTGTAGATAGCCCATGGACATTCGCAAAATGGGGCATAGATATCGTCGGGCCTTTCATTGAAGGATCAGGGAAAAGAGGATTTTTGATAGTAGCCACGGACTACTTCAGTAAATGGGTGGAAGCTAAAGCCTTAGCTAGGATCAGAGACGTGGATGTGTTTACTTTCATATTCCAGAACATCATCTGCAGGTTCGGCATACCAGCAGAAATCGTATCCGATAATGGTAAGCAATTACAAGGGAAAAACATAGACATGCTCTTCGATGCTTTCAAAATAAGGAAGAACAAATCCACCCCTATATACCCTCAAAGCAACGGACAAGCGGAAGCCACCAACAAGACCCTCGCCCTTATCCTCAAAAAACAATTAGACGAACATAAGGGACGGTGGTGTGAACAGTTACACAATGTGTTATGGGCATACAGGACAACGCGAAGATCTGCCACTGGGGAATCCCCGTTTCTTCTCACTTATGGAGCTGAAGCAGTCATCTCTATAGAGATACTCATGCCAACCACAAAGACCGAAGCGTGGGAGAAAAATCTCACAACAGACATGATGTTAGAGAGATTGGACGACCTAGAAGAAAGAAGGGAAGCAACATTGCAGAAGATGGAAAATTACCAACGAAGACTTGCAAGGGAGTACAACAAAAAGGTAAAGCTTCGGAATTTTGTAGAGGGGCAGTATGTGTTGAGAACAATCCCACAGTATCAACGAGAGAAGAGATGGGGAAAGTTAGCACCTACGTGGGGAGGACCTTTTATAATACACGATATTGCGGGAAGCGGTTCCTACTACCTTCGTAATCTGAAAGGCGAAGTCCTCCGACATCCTTGGAATGCTAAGTGGCTCAAACCATACTTCCCATAGGGGCAACGCAGCCTTGCAACTGCGTGAAGGGTACCAGAAGAAGAAGGGAGCATGACCACTCTACATGTTTCTATCTCTGGACGAGGAATTGCAGGCCTCAACCTATCAATCAAACAAGCTTTCTATATATCAACTAAACCTATCGACAATATTGGGGAAAGTAGTTAATCTACAATCTCTCAGGGCTCCCCCGTCAGTGTCCATAAGTGTAAGACCAGGGGGAAGGCACCCAGCAGAAAGAGATACCCAACCAATCTTAAGGCAACGGGTCGACGGAATGGGTGTATGTAAATTTTTTAACCCCATATCCTAGAACGTTGCCTCGGACCCCACCGTCTGGGAATCCTCTGGCCAAGGGTTCGCCAGCGGGGTGACAGGTCTCAAGCCGATCACGAAGGTACCTCCCTTCGGGATCGCACCCAAACACTTCAAATCCTCTTATATTTTTAGAGTCTTTCATCACAATGACTAAAATAAAACAACAAACTGATATTGCAGGTATATCAAAAAATGATCCATTTCATAAAGGTTGGTTACAAAAAGCGACAAGGCCATGGATTGTAAATATACACATCCAAAATTTACAAGGAATACACACCAAAAATATTCTCTTTTCACCAAAAATTTACAAGGAATCTCAACGGAAGGATAACGATGCTGCGGTCTCTACTTAGAAGAGGCCACCACATCAGCAGGATTGTTCCGAAGAGTTGAAGGGATGGCAGGCCTCAAAGATGGGTATATAAAAATGAAGCGAAGTGAAACGCGGGCCTACAGTAATACCGCAAGTGCACGGTCGTCGGTTGTAGCTCGTGCAAGTACGGGTCGATCCACAGAGATTGGGAGTGTTTTGTAGTGTTTCTAGCTAATTGGGTTCCTAAATTGCTGTTGGGCTTTGAATACCCTTTGAAATGGGTTGAACTGAGCTTGGGCTCAGTTGTACAAACAATAGACAGTGGGCTTAGAACTGAGAACTAGGCCTTGAACTGGACTGATGGGCTTTTGCTTGGCTGCAGGCTTGGCAGCAACAACAGCAGCAGCAGCAAGGGAAAGAAAAGGCAGCTGCAGCAACAGCAAAAGAAAGCAGCAACAGCAGGGTTGCAGGGCAGATGGGTTGCAGCAGCAGCTGCACAAGCAGTGCACAGCAGCACAAGGCCAAAAAAAGAAAGCAGAGCTGGCAGTGAAGCAAAAACAAATGAAGAAAAACAATGCAGCAGTGCAAGGCAAGTGAGAAAGAAAAGATGGCAGTGAACAAAACAGTGAAGACAATAAAGAAAACAAGCAGAGAACAATGCAAGAACTAAACAAAGCAAATACTAGACAGCAAAGAAAGATAACAAAACAAACCAAGGCCTAAGGCCAAGGGCAGGGATGTGGAGAAGCTAACAGAGCAAAGCTAAGGCAAGAATACAGGCAAACAAAAATGGAATGGCAAGATAATCAGCTTGCTATGAGCACTGATTTCTTCCATTACTCAATCAGTTCAATGCTTCAAAGGTAACTAGCCTAGCATACCATCACTTCATGATAATGAATTGAAACACAGTGAGCATTTAAACTAACAAAGGCACATTAAACAGAGTAAACACTTAACATGATTAACACTAACAGGAACATAACAGGAAATTAAAAGTATGCATATCAACAGGAACATAACAATCATGAACATAAATGAAATTGAACTGAAATTAAAAACATTAACAGGACATGAAAGTCCTGGATGCTGGCTATTCCAAGCATAACTTTTACATCACACCACAGTCCCTATTTATACATACAATGGAAATCCCAAAAAATCAGTGAAGTTATGGTTTCACCAAAAAGTGAAATTGACTCACCTAACCTACTGATAACAGCCCTGATACGTCGACCCATGCCTCTAATTATACATTCAATCACTTTCCCCCCAAAATCCCCAATTTATGAAATTAGGGTTTGATAAAAAAATGAAATCAATTCATACCTAATCTCTGAAAACTGCTACTGACTTCAACCCATGCTTCCTTACGGTCTTCTGATGCTTCCCACGCCTCCAATTGCAACTCTATTTCACCTAATTTGTCAATTTCACCTCTAGGGTTCCTGACATGGGAGAGGCGTGAAATTGAGTGATTAGGAGGACATAGAGTTGGTGAAAGGGAAAGTAATGATGTGGGATAGGGTTGTTGAGTGATTTGAGAGCTCGTATTGAGCTGGTGGTGGTGGTGGTGCGGCAGGTGAAGAAGGTGGTGAAGTTGCAGAGAGGGATGGGGGAGGTGAAGTCGATGGTTTTGGGAGAAGGTCTGTTTGGTTGGGTAGTATAGGGTTTGGTGTTAGAGTGTTGATCGGGGATATCAAGTTGGATGATCTTCGAAGCTAGGCCATGGGATGTGGAGATGGTAGGTGGATCAGACGGCTAAGGAAGAAGCAGCTTGTAGCGACCGTAGGATGTAAAATACAACGAAGTTAACGGCTCTAGATGGGGTTAGGTGTTGTAGTGTTAAGCGGAAGTATCGAGGTTTGATGCGCAGGCAAAGAAGCGATCGTTGGATTCAACTATAATCTAATCTGAAGGCTTGGAATTTAGGCACTATGGTGTTTTACAGGGACTTCAGATTTTGATGAACGATGAAGAAGCGACCATTGGATGATGAGATGGATCCAATCTAACGGCTGAGAATGGAGGCGGGTATGGATATAGAAAATGGGTTTGGGTAAGGGTTTTGGGCCTTGGGTATGCCAAGCCCATATCTTCTTTAAGAACAATTCTTCCTTCTTGAGCCCATTCCTAACTTTTTGGTCTTGTGCGCACCATTCTTTGCGGCTTCCTTGCGTAATTTCTTCCGGCTTTTCACTACTTTTCTGCTCTTTTCCGCTCTGCTATTCATCCAAACTTTATTTATTACCTAAAAATGCAAAATTAAGTAAGAAAAATATTTATTCTTGAAAACAATGAAAATACAGAATATGGGATAAAATGTAGAATTAATGCACAAAAGATGAGTTAAATGCCAACAAAAAGGGATAGATATATACAATATTTGGCACTCATCAAATACCCCCAAACCTGAATTTTACTTGTCCTCAAGTAAAACAGAACTAAGGAAATCCTACCTATACCACTGTCGCTGGTCTCTCGAATGCATTTAGCGTATGCACTAAGCCTTTTAAACCACTAAGTGTCCCTAGTGGACGAGTTGAAGTCTCGTGAAGGTTTGCTTAGAACGTACCTACAAAGTTCTAGGTCAAAATATAAGCTCAGATTCCATCAAATGTGACATGTGCAAAACAGTTAAGCTCACAGCAAAATGGAGATGTCAATCTAGCTATCGAAGGCATAATCCTAGCACTGATAACAAAAAAAAGACATGTGATAAGAGTGTAAAGTGTATCTACACATGTGTAAAGAAAGATCTGAAGTTATGACTACTAATCACCAAGAGATAGTTTCTCAGGCTAAGAACTGAGGTCGAAATCTAGCTAGCTGTCCGGACTTTACGAGAATTGTGAATGAGTTGGAGGTATTTCACAATTACTCGCGTTGTACATCAATGGCATACACCCTCCTTGCTTATTACAATGAAACAACAAAATGACTCTTTACATGACTCTTATTTACATTGACTATTCTCTTTTTATTTTTGGAACAAGAGATGATGGAATTGATAAATACTTGATTTTTTTTTGTATTTTTCTGATATTTTTTTTTTTTTTTTTCTGATATAATCATCGTTTTTTTTTTTTTTTTTTTTTTTTTTTGATAAGGAAACACTTTTGATACATATACAAAAGGAAACAAAAATTACATGACACTTTGCAAGAGGTAGCCCTTTTTGATGCACCCAGTTAAATTCGATGGTTGTCTTTCTTAATGTAACCTCCACCTTCTATCCCAACCAACCAAAGAACAAGCTAGTCAAGTTTCGTTCAGTATTCTAAAGTGATTGGCAATCGTAACTTCCTATCAAACACCTTGAAGATCGAGGCCATACATGTATTGGTAGATCGTGCACGTGCAAATTTCTTATCACTATGTGAATTGTGCTAGAATCAGGGTGCCTAAATATCTAGACTAAGACTCCTAATAATTACATATTTGCACAAGAGTCAACATTTCAAGGTAAATGAGCTCCATTTTTATGATTTTTTTCAATTTTTTAATTTTTTTGAATTTTTTCGATTTTTTCAAAAAGATGGAGTTTTGTTTTCAATTATGGCATATTATCGTGGTATCTACTCTATACCCCCAAACCTAAACTAAACATTGTCCTCAATGTTTAAAAATATGGAAAGAATTAGAATGCAACATATGGAAAGGGACATGCTGAGTAGAGTAAAAGGAGAGAGAATACCCGATTTCGGCGAAAGCAGAATTAAAACTCCGTTATCCAAGGCAAAACTCCAACATATTCGGAGTCACAATGGATGAGCACAAAATATATACAAAAGGAATTTTAACTAACACATTATCTACAAGAAAATTTGGTTTTTTTTTTTTTTTTTTTTTTTTTTTTTAGAAAAATAAAATTTGGTTTTTGAATGGGAGCAAGCCCACTGTTTGTTTTGTGTCTGCTTTGGCTCCGCTTGGTTGAAAACTTTTTGTGGAACTGAGTCCAAAATCTCGGCCTAGAATTTGGGTACTCGGCCCACTAACGAGTTCAACTAGCGTGATCGGTTACAAGCTCAGCTGGGTTTAAAAACCCAGAATACAAATTACCAGTCCAAATTAAACAAGCTCACAAAAATTAAATACAAGCCCACAAATTAAACAAACAAGCAAGCCCACAAATAAATTATTACAAACCCAACAGAAAATAAGAGAAGCCCAAAAATTGGCTTTAATATTACATGCCCACAATTAAAAAATTGGAAGCCCACAATTCGGGTTCTCTTAAATGGGTTACCTTTTAAGCACAGCCCAGCTGCTCTGATATTGTTGCAAAAACCCAGTTGGGTTTTGGTTCTTTTCCTTGGTGGCGTCCCAGCAGAGGAAAAACAGGTTCAGAACAGCAGGTCCAACAACAAATGAAGTGAAGCAGATGCAGATGCAAATGCTATGCAGTGAAATGCAAAAATAGCTAAAAAAAACAACAAGAAAAACACAGCACCAATCCCCGGCAGCGGCGCCAAAAACTTGATAGGCCTCAAAGAGGTGTAAAAAATTATCCCCGGCAGCGGCGCCAAAAACTTGGCAGGCCTCAAAGATGGGTATATAAAAATGAAGCGAAGTGAAACGCGGGCCTACAGTAATACCGCAAGTGCACGGTCGTCGGTTGTAGCTCGTGCAAGTACGGGTCGATCCACAGAGATTGGGAGTGTTTTGTAGTGTTTCTAGCTAATTGGGTTCCTAAATTGTTGTTGGGCTTTGAATACCCTTTGAAATGGGTTGAACTGAGCTTGGGCTCAGTTGTACAAACAATAGACAGTGGGCTTAGAACTGAGAACTAGGCATTGAACTGGACTGATGGGCTTTTGCTTGGCTGCAGGCTTGGCAGCAACAACAGCAGCAGCAGCAGGGGAAAGAAAAGGCAGTTGCAGCAACAGCAAAAGAAAGCAGCAACAGCAGGGTTGCAGGGCAGATGGGTTGCAGCAGCAGCTGCACAAGCAGTGCACAGCAGCACAAGGCCAAAAAAAGAAAGCAGAGCTGGCAGTGAAGCAAAAACAAATGAAGAAAAACAATGCAGCAGTGCAAGGCAAGTGAGAAAGAAAAGATGGCAGTGAACAAAACAGTGAAGACAATAAAGAAAACAAGCAGAGAACAATGCAAGAACTAAACAAAGCAAATACTAGACAGCAAAGAAAGATAACAAAACAAACCAAGGCCTAAGGCCAAGGGCAGGGATGTGGAGAAGCTAACAGAGCAAAGCTAAGGCAAGAATACAGGCAAACAAAAATGGAATGGCAAGATAATCAGCTTGCTATGAGCACTGATTTCTTCCATTGCACAATCAGCACATTGCATCCTAAGCATACAAAAGGAATGGCAAGATAATCAGCTTGCTATGAGCACTGATTTCTTCCATTACTCAATCAGTTCAATGCTTCAAAGGTAACTAACCTAGCATACCATCACTTCTTAACAATGAATTGAAACACAGTGAGCATTTAAACTAACAAAGGCACATTAAACAGAGTAAACACTTAACATGATTAACATTAACAGGAACATAACAGGAAATTAAAAGTATGCATATCAACAGGAACATAACAATCATGAACATAAATGAAATTGAACTGAAATTAAAAACATTAACAGGACATGAAAGTCCTGGATGCTGGCTATTCCAAGCATAACTTTTACATCACACCACAGTCCCTATTTATACATACAATGGAAATCCCAAAAAATCAGTGAAGTTATGGTTTCACCAAAAAGTGAAATTGACTCACCTAACCTACTGATAACAGCCCTGATACGTCGACCCATGCCTCTAATTATACATTCAATCACTTTCCCCCCAAAATCCCCAATTTATGAAATTAGGGTTTGATAAAAAAATGAAATCAATTCATACCTAATCTCTGAAAACTGCTACTGACTTCGACCCATGCTTCCTTACGGTCTTCTGATGCTTCCCACGCCTCCAATTGCAACTCTATTTCACCTAATTTGTCAATTTCACCTCTAGGGTTCCTGACATGGGAGAGGCGTGAAATTGAGTGATTAGGAGGACATAGAGTTGGTGAAAGGGAAAGTAATGATGTGGGATAGGGTTGTTGAGTGATTTGAGAGCTCGTATTGAGCTGGTGGTGGTGGTGGTGCGGCAGGTGAAGAAGGTGGTGAAGTTGCAGAGAGGGATGGGGGAGGTGAAGTCGATGGTTTTGGGAGAAGGTCTGTTTGGTTGGGTAGTATAGGGTTTGGTGTTAGAGTGTTGATCGGGGATATCAAGTTGGATGATCTTCGAAGCTAGGCCATGGGATGTGGAGATGGTAGGTGGATCGGACGGCTAAGGAAGAAGCAGCTTGTAGCGACCGTAGGATGTAAAATACAACGAAGTTAACGGCTCTAGATGGGGTTAGGTGTTGTAGTGTTAAGCGGAAGTATCGAGGTTTGATGCGCATGCAAAGAAGCGATCGTTGGATTCAACTACAATCTAATCTGAAGGCTTGGAATTTAGGCACTATGGTGTTTTACAGGGACTTCAGATTTTGATGAACGATGAAGAAGCGACCATTGGATGATGAGATGGATCCAATCTAACGGCTGAGAATGGAGGCGGGTATGGATATAGAAAATGGGTTTGGGTAAGGGTTTTGGGCCTTGGGTATGCCAAGCCCATATCTTCTTTAAGAACAATTCTTCCTTCTTGAGCCCATTCCTAACTTTTTGGTTTTGTGCGCACCATTCTTTGCGGCTTCCTTGCGTAATTTCTTCCGGCTTTTCACTACTTTTCTGCTCTTTTCCGCTCTGCTATTCATCCAAACTTTATTTATTACCTAAAAATGCAAAATTAAGTAAGAAAAATATTTATTCTTGAAAACAATGAAAATACAGAATATGGGATAAAATGTAGAATTAATGCACAAAAGATGAGTTAAATGCCAACAAAAAGGGATAGATATATACAATATTTGACACTCATCAAGGGACACTCCCACCAGACGAGGGTCCCGAAGAGCCAGGCAGGGAAGCAGGCACTGGACGACGTGGATAGCTTTTCACAAGGCCATGCTCGGTCTTAAGGCCAAGCTCAATCTTCTCCAGCATCTTGTTTGTCTCCTCAGCCAATTGACACCGAGCCTTGTGCTTAATAACTATCGTCCGCTGTTGGGCTTGGGATAACAATGAAAACAAACGATTCACTTCTTTAGAAGCTGCACCAACGGCCTCTTCACGGGACGCCTCCAAACTCTTAAAATGATTAGTCTGTTCTTCCTGCTGCGTTAAGAAAGATTGAGCCTTTTTAAGCTTTTCATTTGCAACGCGGAGTTGTCCCTCGAGCTCTGAAAAAGACAACACAAGGGAGTTAGCACAGTAAAGACACAATCACACTCGATGAAATAGAGTTATACCTTCGACACAAGCCGAAGCCTCTTCATACTCATTAACAACCGCATCTCGCGCTTCATCAAGATGGTCATATTCCGCGGATAATTTCTTATAATCTAGTTGAAGGTTGGTGAGAGTAAATTGACTGGCATCTAATTCTACCTGCTTCATCGAATCCATGTGACGAAGGTGGTCGACCTCTTTGTTTATCTCTGATACCCCCTTGCTCAATCTGTACATACACACTTCAAGATTTCTCTCAGACTCAGCCTGACGAGCTACTTCAGCGATGGACGCGGCAAGGGCCTTGCTTAGAGCATCAGCTTCGGCACGGGCATTGTCCCTTTCTCTGGCAAGACACAACACACTATCCTTAACTCCTGGAAAAGGGAGGGATCGAGCCTTTTGTAATTCCTCTTCCAGAAGTTGTATCCTAGACTCCAACAAGGAAGTACGCTCATGGGATTCCCGCAAATTCTCACGTGTCCACAGTAGTGTACCGTTGAATAAAGCACGGTCATGGTTATACAGATTCTACATATCAACTATCTGAACATGCCTTGCGCGCCATACCTCAGCCCGAGCGTCCCACTTTTTGGCTTCACTTTTAATTTTCTCAACAAGCTCTTTGATACGAGATTTCTGCCGTGCCCTTTCATTGCGGAGCCATATCAGCTCGGGGATGCCACCCACTGAAGATAGCGTGGGGAGACTCAGACAGAACACCCTAAGTAATGAAGGAATTATGACACATCGCGAGGGAAAAAAAGGAAAAAGAGCCAAACCTGTGAAAGCTGAAACTTGGCCGCGAGTTTGTTCTAACTCGGCGCGAACGACTGCAATCTCTGAACGAAGACCAGCCTCCGCTTCACCCAGCTTTTCTTTCTCTTTGAGGTTTTTCTTCAGCTCTTCAATTTCCACCTCAGCCGCAGATAATTCCTTTTCTCTGTGACGAAGCTTAGCCTCGAGCTTCAGAGATTTCGCTTTGAAGAACTGATACAGCACGTGGTTACAATGCTCACTCCTCATCATCTACACATCAAGACGACAAACATTATTTTACCGAAGAATTCGATCGTCACGAAGAAATATGTACGAAAATTTACCTCCAAGACACGCTGCTGAGGAAAGCCATATTGATACCCGTCGGCTATGGCCATCATATCCGCAACGGAAGAAGGAGGCTCAGACACAAGGGTAGCTTCGGGAACACTCAAATTTCTTCCCCAGGCCTCAGATACCCGCGCCTTGGAAGACATTTCCATCATACGACGGGTATACGCATCAGAATCCTTTTCACCAGTAATAACCGGGGCGGGATGAGGGACAAATAGCAGATCTTTTTTTCTTGAGCCAATCCATTATGGCGTCCTCACCCTCAGATGTCGGCGAATGAGGAAGATCCGCGGCAGGCTAATCAATCACCGACTTCCCCTTTTCTGATACGGCCCCTTCAGCACAAATGTCGGCACCAACATGCGCACCATGCTCCTCCGCGCCACCATCCTGAACAGCAGCGTCTTCGTTATCAGCAACCCCGAGCACATCCCAATCGTCATTGGGGGAAAGTAGAGAGAAGTCCTCAGGAAAATCGAAGGCATCGTCGAAGAACTCCCCTGTCGAATACATCCGGTCAAAAGAAAACTCTTGAGAAAGGGTGGGGAGAGTATCCGCGGCATCACCAGCAGGGACAGAAATATCACCATTAACACCGCCATCAGCTACCACAGCGTTGTTTCTCCCTTCATCACCATCATGACCCGCACGGACCTCTTCTTCGACATTGAGATGGGAAGTATCAGTACGTTCCTCCCCATCTGTAATCTCCTCATCCTCAGCAAACTCTTCGTTCACCGGACTGGTAACTTCTTCATGAGCCTCAGCCTCACCCATCATAATGGTAGAAGACTGCTTCGACTTAATATTTTTCTTCTTCGACACCTGAACCAACACCACAAAAAGAGTTATTTTTCCCCGAACAGTTGAATTTCTAAAGAAGGAAAAGCGCAGCTAGAAACCGCATACCTGGGCAGTCGAGGCACTCCTCGGTGGAAGTATAGCACAAGAACCTTCCTCCTCGTCTCCCTCAACGACGTCAAGGGAATAAGGAAAATTCATACCTGCGAAGTTTAAACGCCAGGGACAGAAATCTCCATAACGAGCAGGAGGAGATTCACGCGGCTTGCTACTCTCAGTAGGACGCCAACCGCGGGGACCAGGGATCCAACCGTACGCCCATGGACCAACCACTTCAAAGAAGGATTTTTTGAAGACTCAGCCCTCGGAACACCACCTTTGGTATTCTTCCCTTTAAAAGAACTTATAGGATGGGCGGCAGATGACGCTCGGGCTCTACAGAACGTATAGGAGGAACATCAAAAGCGACAGCACGAGTCGGTGGCTGCGTACTCCTAACATCATCATGAGGACGAGACACCGCGCGATCGACAACTCTTCGATACCCAGAAGGATTTGTCGAAGGAACCTCTTCCCTAGAATATGAGGCCTTCGCCCCAGAATAAACTCGATTTCTACGAACATCATCTTGAGACTCTCTACGCGGAGGAGATATCGATAGACCAGAACCAGGAGTCTGATAAGGAAGCCGCGGACGGTCAGACATGGCTGCGAAAAGATTAATCATAAACAAGTCAAAAACAAACACAAGGACATCATAAGATCAAAAAATCCATATAAATAGCAATCCACACACGATAACGCAGAAACCCTAAAATTAGCATACATGCTCGAAACTCCCTAAATCACTACCCTGAAAGGCTCAAGCAAAACAATGGCCTCCTTGATTTAAGACGAAAAACAGGGGCAAACTAGCATGCAAGCATTAAAAGAAGTTCTTCATCACAAACAAGGGACAACAGTAGCAAAAAATTTACAAATCAACATAGCGTAAAACAGTGGAAACAAAGAAAAGAAAAAACTTACCAGTAAAAACAGCAGCAGAAAGAACAAATCAGAAATAAAGAGGAGGCAAGTGTGATTAATGCTAAGGCGGAGAGAATTTAAGGACTGAAGAATGAAGACTGACAGAGAATTTAAATGAAGACTGACAGAGAATTTAAGGGCTGAAGAACAAGGAATGGAGAGCAAGGAATGAAGACGGAGAGAATGAAATTAATTTTTCTCTCTTCCTTAATATACTCGAAAGAAAGAGGATGAAGTTAAGAGAGGAATGGGAAACGTGCCCATTAAATGAGCAATTAATGCACGAATAAAGAACACATGCCCAAGTATCTAGGAGAAGTTATTAGGAGAGAGGAAGAATATGTAACGACTATTTTCTTCAATGCTCCCGCTAAACACTCAAGCCCGAAGAAAAGGGGCAAATTGTGTGCACATATTTCATCATCAAACACGTGTATATAGGAACATAGTGGAGAGCATGCGGACAAAGTCATCAAAGCATGATGACATGTGCCCACAACCAAGATGCCCATCCCGCCGACGTTGGATCGTTGCCCGGACAAATCTAAGGGCAGAAGTTAAAGGATGTTCCGGTAACACGTTGTACTGCGGAGCACCAAATAACTCCCAAAGAGTTACTTTATCTCATCCCCAAAAGAAGCTGATATCAACGATGGAGAGAAGATGTACTGACATGGACGCGACAGAGGCAGAAAACACTTGTCTGACACGAGCAGGCGCCTCAACTACCCGCATTAAACACTTTGAGCAGCATACGTGTCGATCAACCCGTGGAACGAACGAGGATGACTCTGCGTGATGAAGTTACGAACGAAGACCCCTGCGTGATGGACAAAACACAAGAAGATAAGGTTTCAACGGCCTTCAGAGATGGGTCCCACACTCTAACCCTATAAATACCCCCTCTCCACCAAGAGTAAAGGGATCAAAAAAACTGGGGAAGGAGAGAGAGAAAAGATTATAAGTGTAAGTTAGTCCTTTACAATAGATAGACCAATGTAAACTACAAAGTCACTCGACTATCTTTGTAACCATCAAGTACATAGTGAAACAACAACCCCGTGGATGTAGGCCTTAGTGCTGAACCACGTAAATCCCGGTCTCATTTACACTTCAACACTTTATTTTTGTCTAACGCTTCATGAGTTTTACTTTTATGCTTCGTTTTCTTTATCTCCCCTTGCGTAAACGCCACTCGCAGTATTCTTAGATGAGGCTATGATAAACCCGAAGGTTTTGAGCCAAGGAATCAATGCCATTGTATTATCAGCACGAGTTGGTACCTAGAGTTTGAATATTGTTTGTGAACATATAGATGCCTACGTGATTTACGTGTTCACATGAACCACACAAGAGAGAAATCGATGTTTGGCAGTTGATTCATGGCTGAACTCGAGATTGATGGAGATAAATTTGTGATGTTCTGGGTTCTCAGGTTCAGGTTTGGTGAAATTGAAGTCACAGAGAAGATATGGTAGTAATTGAGATGAAATTCGAGGTGGAGGGTTTTGATATGAAGACATAGATGATTGAGTTCATGATGGTTCTAATGGGTTTTACAGTTCAGATTCAATGGATAGGGGAGGAAGGGAATAAATGGCAAGATGGGTATTGTGGAATTCTGCAGAAGATGTTAGAGATATTACATGTGTTGTCGGAATAATGGTGAATGAGATTGTGCTGCTGCTGGTATTGAAGCTAGAGTTGAACTGATTTGAAAGAGTGGTTGGATGGAGATTCAAGGCACGGAATGGTTGAAGTGTGCAATGTCTGAAGCTGGTTCTGCTAGTTTCTAAGGCTACAAGAAAGAACAAGAAGAGATGGGAAGTGTTGCTGATACATTGCAGCTCTAGTTGGAGGTTTGGATGCACTGGAACAGGTGGCCTGTAAAGTTTATCTAATGAAAGAAACAGGTGATGTTGTCGTGAAACTGAAGCTTAGATCGCGAAGCAATAATGTCGGTTGTTGCTGAGTTTACTGGGAATCTTGGATATATGCAGTTGTTGCCTTGAACTAAAATTGGTGAATGCATGTGGAGATACCGGTTATGATGGTGCTGCTCTTGCTGGAATGGTGCGACTGCACTGGCTAGGAGAAGATTTGAGAAGTTGTAGTCAATTCAGGTTCAGGCGAAGAATGGCTTGGAGTAGGGTATATGAGCTTGAGTTTGCTGAGAGGATTTGCAGATCTAGAGAATAGAGCATGGGTCTGTTTTGTTGTGACTGTGTTTGGCTAAGCAACGAAAGGAGTGACATGGGTACTTGTGATTCAGGTATCGGCAGAGGAAACATGGTCATGAGGAAGAGATGAAGTTGCATATGATGCTGCGGAATGGAGATGGTTGTGTGTTAGCTGATGGTGCGATGGAATGTTGTTGTTGAAAGTGGTATAGCAGTTGACGGAGGCTTGAGATAACCTGGGATTTGGGTACAAGCTTTTACAGTATGTGCAGTACAAGATGGAGCTGAGCAAGATAATGGCTCTGGTTATGTTGCAGAGTTGAGTAACTACTGGTGTTGTGAGCTGGTAAGAAGGATTGAAGCACAATTCAACAACGAAAATGCTGAGTTGTATTATTGATTGCAGGAAGGAGAGTGGAACGGAATGAAAGGTGTTGTTGATGCTTGAAATAGATGTATGCTTAGGGTATAGGCTGTGCAGGGGAAGTATGAGCTACGGAAAGGCCTGAGATATGGCTGGAAACATGCCAAAACAGTCAAAACTCAGCAGGAACCGGTTATGGCTGAGTCGATTCAGTGTGTTAGCCCGAGTTGACAGAGGAGGACTTGGACCTGTATTGAACGGGGTTATAGCTGCTAATGGTCTGGAATGTGGTCAGGCCTTGGTCGAGATTTTGGAAACCTACTCACGCGACAGGAGAAGCTATATAAGCTCTCTGATTATCTTTTTATCTCATCTTTTGCTTCTACTTTTATTCTAAGGTTTTGAACATGATAGTTTTATTGATTCTTCTTGTTTATGAACTCCATTGATATGATTATACAACTCTCTTTTGGTTAAGGAATAAGTTGGAATTCCAACCATGATACTTATGCAACGAATTAGTTTTGTCTCCATACTTTGTTTCTTATGATTCACTGTTAATATTGCTATATGATTTGAATGCATGTTTAGTCGAGTCGCGAATCGGTTGAATTAGTTTTCATCTCCATTGCTAGATTAGGGTTATTATACGTAAAAGTGATAATTCCTGATTGCAAGTAGCATAATTGTGAGTATTTCTTGTAGTGATGCATCGTAGTAGTCACAAGTGGATCATAACCTTTGTTAAATCGGATTAGTGCTTTTACACGTTCGACTACTTTGATTAGTCCTGTTTCATAGAACTCAAAGCTTTTAGGGAGTTAAATTTAATTGTGCTTTTACACTTTAGGTTGCTTTCTAAGAAGAATTCACATATGCATCTTTTAATGTGGTTGTGATAAAATTAGGGAATTAGCGGGATATATTTGCGATCAAGATATCTTAGGTAAATATCAATTCTAGTTATTGTTGAAAAGCATGTTTGTGGATGAAAACGATATCCTTGACCAATCCTTTCACATATTTGAATTGTGTGATTTATTTCTTTGTCTTGCTTTTATTTTATTTTAGTATATAAAAATCATAAAAACCCCTTGTTACTTATAGAAAACAGAAACAACTTGACAACCTTAGTCCTCTCTGTGGGAAAGATCCTTTCTTGCCCTTGCTTCATAATATATTTTGAGTAGTAAGAAAGTGTAATTATTTTTTGACGCCTACGACAGCGATCATCTTGACACACCAAAACTCGTGAGTTTGGCCGGGTGATGCTCAAACACCATTACTGTCGGTGATTGATCATAGTCATATGAGTGACTTTGGGATCGAATTAGTAAATCTCGAGATCAAGTGAGTATCACTAAAGACTCAGGAGATATTGGGTTTGTGTTTGAACTCGAGAAATAGAGAAGAAAATTGATGTTGCTACCATTAGATTGGCTATCGACAAAGATGGTGATTGTTAGTGGTGATGATGAAGATAAGAACAGTTGTATTTGTACTCGATGTAGTTTGGACAAAGATTAAAGTTAAGCTCGAGTTTGCAAATAAATTCAGCGAGATCAGCTTGTCTCATTGCGACAAGGGAGCAAGAATTTAGTTGGGTGTAAACTGGAATAAATTTTAGACGAAGATATTATTCTCCCAGGTGAAAGTGTCTAAGTATATAGAAAAACAAGTTAAGAAAATTAGAAGAGAAAGATTTTCTATGACAGAATGATAATCGAGGGAAGGAAAACTCAGAAGATTTTATTTTCTTCAACATGAGTGTGTTTGAGGGAGGTTTGGAATGTTAGTTGTGCAAGGAGGATAAGTCTATCAGTCCCAGCAAACTGACAAGCCCGTGAACAAATGAAAGTGGGCTGGACTTTTGTAATACGTATGGTCCACTTGGTTGTGCGTACTTCTTAAACGTGAGCAGACTTAATTTAGTCGCTTTTGGTAAGTTTTTTAGATCTATTTCGACTGAGATTAAAGAACGAACAATTATATTTTTAGATACATATTAAGAGAATTTTTAATTAATCTTGGGGGATCTTTTATCATACTTTAGAGAGAAGAACAAGGAGGTAAGACTTTCTTTAGTGATTTTGGGTTTTCTCACAATTAAATCAAGGTGTTAGAGCATTGCTCGATCGAACTCACAAGTGTTGCTATCTCAAACTTGTTGTCAAATTTAGTTTATCAAAACTATATCTTGATTTCTAGTTTACATTTAGTCAAGTCTCGGATTAGGATTAGAAGTGTGTATTTGAGTGTCAGATATCACTGCGTTCTACCATTTGAGAGCGAAAATCAACTGAAGAAATTCGGAGAACTTCATCAACAAAAGGTATGTGAAGACTGAACCAACCTATTACTCAAGTATTCACCTTTTTATCTATGAGACTAAGTCGCATGACTAAGCGGACTTTAAGGTATTGCACAATAGAAATTTTGAGTCAAGTTTATCTTGTTAATTATTCTCGAGATATGAATGATTAAGCTTAAGAAAATTTATTCAATACTTGATGAATTTGGTTAAGAACAATTTATTGTTTATGATTTATATCATGATTCAAGTTAATAATTTGAAAACAGCCTGGAACAGTGATATGTGTCATTGATGTTATTTAGGAATGTTTCAAATCGATTATTAGAGAGATATATAACTGGATACATGACAATACACATACCAGTTCACATATTGGCGTAACTATTATAGGTCCGGAGCCGTATTACATGTATCGGCGCAGCTATAGTTCGGAAACGACCTTTGATCCACATACCAAGTATGAATACTAAAAAGATATGTTGACTCATGAACTCAGGAAGGTACACATACCTAGTATGGATACCAAAATTTTCTGAACTGTCTTTATCTTAAGGGTACACATACGCGGTATACGTACTATGAGAAAAGTAACTCACAAACTGGAAGTAAGTACATGTACTTACCAGTCGAATATTTTCAAATGCATCAGAATTATTTCTATGAGATAATAAGCATTTGAATAATTCTCTAAAACACCTCTATACATATTTGATCACATTATAACCTATGCTTGTGACTCAAGATTAAATTCTAAAAGTGTTATTATGAAAATGGTTAAGCTTATAGTTCGTCTGGATAGTTTCGGCTTTCATGAACAAGTCATTATATACGGTTCGGTTACGGTTCATTCTAACCATAGTGTATATTTTGTTGTGTTTATCTGAAGTTGATTTTTCATCTAACGATGGAAAAGGATTGCTTGATTCCAAAGCTACCTTAGCTTAAATCTAAAACAACCTTCGATATTGAAAGTCTATAAAAGGAGAATCTCAAGTAACTGGGATTTAAAAATCCCTGACACTCTTCTTGTGTCTCCTAGTTGTAAACTAGAATCGTCCTCTCCTTTAAACCTTTTTAGGTTTAACGACTAAAAAGACTTCGCTTATAAATTCGTGAAGCCAGGTCCGACTGTCTTTATCTTGATAGTTCGTGTATCCTGATCTTGTTACTGATTGTCGAGTTTATATCCGGTCAGGTAAGATTGATAGAAATCGCAAAGTTCTTCGTCTCAGACTTTGTGATCCACAAGTTAATTCCTCTATAACGATTCTTCGTTGAAATCGGAGTAGGTTTTACTTGTGAGGTGAATAATAATATCGGCTGCTCTTTGGGAGTATAAGTTCCGGATTTTGAGGTTTTCTAAACCTAGTCTACTACAAACAGTTTCATATCTTACCTTCATCTAACGATCGTAACGGAAATCACATATAGGCTTTGGCTTAAAGTCTTCACTTAGGTTGAAGCAACTCTTACGCTGTAAAGGAACTCAACTAAGGGAATCAATTGCGTAGATGTTGATGGATAAAAACCATTTTTTAGGAAAGTGAAGAGACGAGCATACGAGCGGAGACTCCTCGACCGAGCAAATTACTTAAACCCTTTTTCAACCATATGCATTACATGGGAGTGCTTTGAGTTCGAGAGATCAATCTGTACGACTCCGAACTAAACCAAGAAAATGGTCATTCCAGAGTCAATTCGGTCACAAAGAGGAATGAGGTTGGATCTGTAGGAGGGAAGCTGAGAAGTGTGTGTGAGATCAATGATGATCAAGGATTATGACTGTGTTGATGCGTTGTGCAAATTGGTGAACTGTGGAGTTCGGATGAGATAAGTTCTGATCGATTGAGTGATAATCTCTTGTTGTTTTAAATTGTTGTTGTTCAATCATGGATTCAGAAACTTATTTATATTGCAAGAATAGTAGACACATTGATCCCAGTAAGTGTGACGGTTGCTGGTGTGAAAGAGTGGGAAAGTGGGAAATCGTGGCTAAACCAATTCCACGTTATGCGCAAACTTGGTTGATTGTCCATCCACTACTTTTATAACTCCCTAAATTTCTTGCACGATTTACTCACATTTCTCATCGTAGGTGTACACACGTGCCGTAGGCCGCCAGACCAAAACTCTAGTGAATATCCACCCATGACATGATTGATGTCTCATGAATGTGGAGTCTGCAAGGCAGACGCGTATTTAATTAGTTGACTAGACAATGAGTCTTAGCCTTGATGAGTCGAGCATAATGAATGAATATGGTATGCTCTGAGACTCGTGGATTGAGCATAAGGTGTCTGCTGAGACAGAATAATGGAAAGACGTTGAGTCTTGATGAATTGTGATACATCATTTTACCAGTCGAGGTAATAATGATATTTTGATAATTTGGATCTAGCATCCGATGAGATTGCTCGATCAATGATTTATTTTGATATGTCAAGTATTCAACAGGAAATCAAAGATATTGTTGAATTATGCAGAATGCTTATTTCTGATCTAATATATCATGAATTGTCGAATGACAAAGTAGGAATCAAAAATATTGGATGGTCGTCCGTCGAACCATGTTGCTCAGTCGAGCAAAAATGTTGGTAGCAGGACCAAACATCAATTATGAATTAGAATATTGATTGCTAGATCAATAGAATTATCGAATGTTGATAGTTGATAGTTGCATCAACATGAGGATAATTTCTACTTGAATATTATAGTTGGATCAATAATGAGAAATATTGCTCGGTCGAGCAATTAAATATTGATAGTTGGATCAATATTTTTAAAAGTGAGTTCTGAACCCAGTTGATTATGTATCTTGCTAATTTGAGCAATTTAGTGTTGATATATGAGCAAATCAAATATTGCTCGTTTAAACACATATTGCTCGCTTGAGCAACTATAACTCGATTCATGAATTATTGGTAGCGAGACCGAATAAAATATTAATTAAAAATATTGATAGCTGGACCGAATATTGTATAATTAATTAGTATGTTGATTATTGGATCAATATAAAATTATCAGTGTTTGAACTTGCTCAGAATTATGCTTTGCGGAGCATTTGGTTTGAAACCCTAATTTTGATCGATTATTGATCAATGGATGATTTACTGAAAAACAACCATCAGTGAGATAGGGACCGGCTACAGGAGATGGTGGGACGATCACGTAGTACCCAATGCTCGAATGAGCATGCACCAAAGTTCTTTGTAGACCAATTGGTGAAAGGATGATTAAATGCTTGTTTAACCATTATTAAAATAGTGCTCGTCTGAGCATTAGGTAATAAAACCTAATTGTGGAGAGAGGAAGGACCGACCAAGGGGTATGGATCCGGCCCTTGGTGGTCATGGGACCAATTGATGGTCGATTGATCAAATTCCAAGTTGTTTGGAAAGAGTTTGAACCCAATATGAACTATAAAAGATTAATTAGGTCAAAATCATATAAGGGTATGGGACCGGCTTTTGCAAGCCAAAGGGCCGACCTTGGTCAATCAAGGCAGCATGCCCATGTCACCATATTTCCCGTGACCCAATTCTGAGAATTTTGATATTTTCTGGTGTGTGTTCGTGCAATACTTTGGATTTTCAGAAGAGTTTGATCTTGACTGAAACTCTCGATTTTGCTTGAATGAGCAAGTAGAACTTTGCTCGTGCGACCAATATTTTGAGAATATGAAAATAATAGTATTTTAATATTTTTCATGAGAAGCACGGATGGTCGTGTGACCATTTGACTTTTTGGCTTTTTGGTAGTTTGAGCAATATGGAAAAATTAGGTTTTTTGCTCAAACGAGGGAATTTCATGGGATGAGAGAAGAAATAATAATAATAAAATAATGAATTAGAGAGGCGTGGGACCGTCCACGGCCAAGGCATGAACATCCGACTAATGTGCGCGGTCTTGTGCTCTTCCCTATCTTATATTATTTTTTCATCATGTGAGGAAATATGGAGAAACTAGGAGTTTTGCTCAAACGAGGAAGTTTTCTCAAACAAAGGAGTTATCATGAGATGAGAAAAATAGTAAAATAAGAAAAAATAAAAGGGGAGGCGTGGGACCGGCCACAACGACATGACCGGCCGGCCGGTGTGCCTGGTCCCGTGCACGCGTCTCTGTTATTTTTATTATTATTTTCCTTTAAAATTTTCATAGGTTTCCTCGTTTATATTTTTGAATGCTCGTTTATGAATTTGGGTGCTCACTTATGCATATTTGGGTGCTCGTTCGTGCATTATTGTTAAGCACACTCGCACCATTTTCTCGGGGCTTACTCGGTGCTGCCCTAAATACCTGAAAAGTGAATATCTATTACTAATCCATGGAATTCAGTTGAGAATAAGCCATGAAACGGAGTAATGAGATAAAAATAGATTATTTTCTAGGAATTCAATTGATTCGAAGAAGTTAACATATCTTCTGGTGCTTAATATCTCAGCTCCCACAATGGTTGGAACTCATTGGTATTTTTGGCGGATTAATCCTTTTCAGCGTCTTCGATTGCTTACATCTGAAGTATTTTGGAAGTTTCTGCTACAAAGGAGAGTTAAGTTGATAGTTGGGCACTCAGGTACTCAACGAGTACTTGGAATCTAGGCCTTGCCCATGGTAATTAAGGTTCTACAGGATTTTGTAAGGGTAGAGTACTTGAGATAGAAATTTAGATTGGTTACCACTGCCTTGTGGAGAATAAGGAATGGTACTAGTCCTACGGGTTGTAGTTGGTTAGTGTTTGATAGAGGAAAGTGTTATTCAATGAGAAGGCACCAGATTTGTTTGTGAACTCGCATGTTATGCTGATAAAGGAATGTCGCTGGAGAAATTTAATCTATGAGTTCAGGCAACTTCAAAAAGGGGTAGTCAGCATTGTACAAGTTCAAAGTGGAGCTATTGCAAATTGCACGGACGAGAAACTAATGCAAACTCCAATCTCCTTGGTGTCAGGTGATATGTTAAACAACTTATGTAGGCAGTGGAAACATTGGTCGTTAGGACAACACTTATTATGGCTATTGTCCATCATTTTCTTACCTGAAATGGGGATTTCTGTTCATACCTCAGAAACCAAAAGTGATGTTTCACGTTGTGTTTAGTGCTTACCAAGTCGTGAACTCTGACAATACTAGACGTGCTTACTTTTGGAAGACAAGTACAAGATGGTTAAATTTATTACTTGATTATTCTTCTATTACCTGGGTATTAGGTCTACTGCTTGATTTTACAGCAAGAATTCCAACCAGCTGTGCACTCTCCAAATCTCATATAGATGGCCAGACGATTTTTGGGCTTGATATAGTATTCCAGGACCTTACAAGAACATTAGTTCGCATTGTGGATACTGGTACATTGCATAATTTTTCCGTATCACGAATTTTACCGTCTTATTCGCGTAAGTTTGCAACTCCGAACCCAAGTCGCGTATTATGTGACATTTCCGGATTATTCGCGAATCGTTCACGAATTTTACGTATCCCGAATGATACGTCCGCTTAATTCGCCATAAATTCTTTAGCTTTTACTTTTCAAAGACTCCACTTTTTGGGCTTTACTGCCTCCCGAGCATACACGACCGAATATTAGACGTGTTGTAATTTTTATGAAACAAAAACGACTGAAGAGATTTGAAGGTGAAGGTGAGAGAGATCTCAAACTCACTAACCAAGCATCTAAACCACCATACGACGTCCTCTTGGATAACTAATGTTGTATATATTATTAATATCATCATATTAAGATTATTTTTTCTTTAAATAATTCACACATATGCATAAAAATTGGTCTATGACCTTATAAATACAAATTATTTGTTATATATAGATACCGAATTTTCAGAGCCGAACTCACATTTATAAATCGAATTATACACGTACGTATGCCATTCCGAATTACTAACGAATCACGTCCCGTTGACCGAATTTTGGACCGAATCTGGATGTTACAAAACCGTATAATACTCGTACGTTTGCCGTTCCGTACGTTTTCCGGATCCCGAATTGCTAACTAGGTGCAGAACTACTACTTCTGCGGCTTCAACACTGGCAAAAAAGAGTTTTCGACTGACACGGCGATGTACCTTTTCCTCCATTGCTTCTTTTGGAGATGCAACCACGTATGGCTACCATATTGTACCGGATATGATGATAAGAGGACTTGGCAGCTCGGTTCTCATCCTTGAGGACAAGGATGTTCCCAAGGAGTGGGGAATGTCATGTACCTGATATGATGAGAAAAGGGGTGTCCCTTATCACATTCATTGTCAATACTTAGTATTGAGCTTATTGGTAGTAATTATCTTATTAGTGGGTGTCTTTATAAATTGTAAGGGTGTTGGATGAGTAACCACCTGGAGGATTTGTAGCCGTTGGATGCTAGGTAGGGAGTCAGAGTTATATAAGCTATTGAATCTGTAATGAAACTCTAATCCAATTTTAATCAAATTAATCGTTTATTCGATTTTTAGGCTGTGTTCACAAGAACCGGAGAAACTCGGTTCTCTGAATCAAGTGGTTACTATCCTGATCTTGTTATTTTACCTCCTGGTACATGAAATTATTCTATATATTTAAGTCACGAATTAAATATCTTAATAGCGTGTTTGCAGCTAATTATGAGTCTTATGTTATTATATCAAATAGTAATTTTAGATTACTATCGATGTGAACTGTGAAGGAAGTCACAAGTAAAACTTGGCCTAGGTTGAATACGCCACAATTGTGTTTGTTGTTAGAGCACTGCTTGGACTAACTCGCAATTTTTGGTATCTCAAACTTGTTGTCAATGTTAAATGTAAAAAACTATATATTTATTTCTAGCATACCAAAGTCAAATCTCGGACTAGGTTTAGAGGTTGGTAGTTGAGTATTAGACATCACTGAGTAATCCTCAAAGATTTAAGACTGAAGATCAAATGAATATATTTGGAGAACTTCACCAACATGAGGCCTGTGAATACTAAACCATTTTATTTACTCACATGAATAACCATTTTATCTATATGAGACTATGTCGTATGACTTCTAGTAGATTTAATATTTGCAAAGAAGAAATTTTGAGTCAATCTTGTGTTGTTAAACATCTCAAATATGATTCAAGTAATGGATGTTCATAAGTCCTTAACAGTCTTAGTTCGAAGCAATTTATTGTTCAAGAACTATTTTTGTGTCATATGGATCATTTGGAAATTTCTCAAGCAATGATCTTTTATATCTATGGCATTTTGGAATGTTTCAAAACATCAAAAGAAATTTTCACGAACTTACTGAAAATCTGTACTCGGGGTAAGTACACGTACCTAGTACGCATACCATGGATATCCGAAGTTCCAAAATTTAGGTCGGTGCACATACCTAGTACGCGTACCATTAAGGTTCCGGATTCGTGAACGGGTATTGTACGCGTACTACAAAGGATATGAGTTTGTGATGGCCTAGAGGTATGCATATCTAGTACGCGTATTATAGGTACCTGAACTGGTCATAGGTACGCGTACCAATTCGCATACCTACCCAATACGAATCAAGCAGATGCTTATAGACTATGTTTAACATTTCTACGACTCTCATAAACACCTCTAAGACATCATTGATCACTAAATCACTTTGTGTTGTGCATCATGCTTCAATCTTAAGTATTTAAATGAACACAATATTGCTTACAAATTCAAAACGCATATTTTCCAAGAACTATCTTTATACATGATTTCGGCATCCAGACCATAGTGTATATTCTTCATCGTGATTTCAAGAAAAACTTTTCACATGCTTACACGAACTTCTAACAAGAGTTTCATCTAAGTAAAGAAAGTGTTTGATTGAATCTCAAGTTACTTTAGCTTGAATTCTAAGCAACCTTAGTCTTAAAAATCTATAAATATATAGACTCAAATGACCAGGAAATTCAATTCCTGACACTTCTCTATCTACGTTATTCGCTAGAGTCGTTCTCTATGAAAATATGTTTCCATTGAGAAACATAATTAGGGGTACAAATAAAAGACTTCACTTAGGAGTTCGTGAAGCCATGTTCGATTATCTTTACCCTGATACTTCGTCTATCTTGATCTTGGCCATTATGTTATTGAGGTTTCAGTAATCTCTTTCAGGTACGAGATAGATAGAAATCCAAAGTTTTCTTCGTCTCAGACTTTGTGATTCCTCAAGATAGGTATCTAAAAATCTTCTTAATTGATCGGTTTAAGATTGTTCTTGAGAGATGGTTCATAATACAGGCTTCTCAGCTAACTGAGTGTAAGTGTGCAAACAAATTTCCAAGCCTTGATTTATTTGATCTAGAGGGAAATCAAATAGGCTTATCTGTTAGAGGCAGATTGGTATCAAAAGTTTCACCTAGGTCGTAAAGGACGTCATCTAAGGGAATCAAATGCGTACAATCTTGCGAGGTTCAAGAGACGTAAGGAGCACGACTGCAGCTGAACTTCTTGGAGGGTGAATTCAGTCTCAACCAAATTCCTATAGATATCTGAAGTCTGCTAGTAGTCTAATGTCTGTAGCGTCTTACTACTGTGTTATTCAAACTAGACTAGGTCCCGGGTTTTTCTGTCGGTGTAGTTTTCCTTGTTAACAAAATTTTATGCGTCTTGCTTTACTTTTTACTTCCGTATTATATTTGTATTTGATACAATTAAATTAAAAGCAAGTGATCAACCTAGACAATTTTTTTCAACTAAAACTGTATAAAACCTACAAGACTTGCTCTTGAGGGTTCGTATCTTGGAACATAGATTACAAGACTTGTTATTTTGGAGTTCGGTTCGTGTACTGTTTTGGTACATACTAGATTGTTCTTAGATATTGATTTTTGAGCTCTTCCAAGAATTTTTGTAGAAAATCAGGTTCACTGATCTTTGATCTAAACTACTGATTGTACAAGAAAGATAAAAATGTATACACAATCATATACAAGGATCTTTTCTAAATGTCTAATTGTTAATAGTATTAGGTTTTATCATATATGTCCAAACGGAAAAGTTAATGTGTATTCGGTAACCTCTTCTTTTCATTTGTATTGCTAAGAATAACTCGTCTCTCAGACCTTAATGATTTCCTCAAGTTTAGTCTCTTAGCAAAGCACACTAGGTTATTTGGTGAAAATAATTCATGTATTAGCGATTGCAGTAGACGCTTGTGCATATTAGGAGGATTAACGAAGTATTATTCCGAGTGGAGATACTTTAGTGTTATTGGTAACATAAGAGAGTGAATGATAATTTTGATGTTTGATTGAGTAACATATGTGATAGTGGATGGTGAATTCCTTAACCGAATTTCTCCTCTAATATTTTCTTAAATAATTTCATCTTCAGTTTTTAGTTTGAATTACTTTTAAACAACAAAATTCCTCTTGTTTACATAAGCTTTTGAATCCAATCAACAACACATATCACCTTTGTTCTTATAGTTATACCTTTATTTATAATAATGAGTAAGAAGAACTAGAAGTAATTTTGGTTGGATGACAACCGACCACTAGTAAAGAGCACCCAAACCTTAAAACAAAACCAATTGTCGACACGATAAATTATATATGACCAACTCAATAAAATATATTACAAGATCAAATAAGAGTACTTCAACACCAAATTACGTAAGGAAAAAGAAATAATAACAATAGTAGAATGCCCGAACCAGTTAAATTATCAAAAATTATTAAGTAAAATGACCTAACTTGACCCAACCCTAGAAGAATACCCGACTCAAACCAGAAATCCGACCACCCGAATTGAAATAATCTCTACCTGGACGAGATCCATCCAGATCAACCAGAAAAAACCCTAGCCGTTATCCACTACTAGCAGGGCTAGGGTTACTTTCTACAGTGGAGAAAAGAAAAACGAGAAAAAAGTAGATTGTTGCTTTTCACAAGCCAATGAGCGGTCCGTATTCGGATTGGTTCTAATTTTGTTTTTATCGTTTTCTGGTTCTGTATCTGCAAGGGTAGGTTCTCATACAGTGCACGTTTTTTGTTTATCGTGCGTGGTATTTCGATTTTTTTACTAGATCTGACACTAACATTTGTTTTAAAACCGACAACCTAGCGTATGAGAGATGGCTACATAAATCATGTATTTCTATTACCAATCATATTCTTTTGTACATATGGATTTAATGTTAGGCATATATAATGGATATTTAGTGTTTTATACGTGTATAAGTGCCGACATTGTGTTAATTATCATATGTTCTTTTTTAGCGATTTTAAGTTGCATCAAGCTATATATGCATGTAATATATATGCTCTGCGATCATATTTTTTAAGCTAGTTAAGTCTACACTTAACTAATGGTCATCTAGGGGTTATCTCTCTTTAGTAAAAATGCATGTTGTTTTTGTGATTACAAGAGCCGCCAGGAGGAAAATTATTGGTGAATTCCTTGTTGGAAAACTTTCAACATAATGTTTACCAATGCTATTATGTGGGATCAATAAGAGAGTTTCCATAGGATGGATCTCATAAATCTCATAGTACCAACAACTAATTTTGTGGATTTTATAAAATAGTTTTTAATGATTTTATTCCCTTGGAAAAAATGGTTTGATTGGTCTTTTTAGTCGGCGCCAAATATAAGATAACAAGATCTAGATAGAAAACACATAAAAAGTACAAGTTGGATCTCATTTATTTTGGGTCCTCCATCGGATTTGAGGTTAAGAGTTCTTGAATGTAGGGACTATGGAGACAAAACCTCAATGATCAATTGCATCGCAAGGCGTTCGATTGATATATTACAAATCCCACTATGCGGCTATTTTGCACTTGCCTGTGGAAGCTTATGCCATCTACAAAAATACCATCAAAACTGTTTTTCATTAAGGGAACTCGAAATTATTTTATCATCTTATTATTGTTCAAGTCAGAAGTATTATTTTGTAGAGTGATCAAAAGGTGAAATGTACTAAAACTCAATAAAAGTTGATTTTGGAATAATGGGTACTTCAATATCACTAACAAGCATTTGCACAACTAAGCTTATTGTAGGTATGAGTATTGGTCAATATGTGAACAAAGTGGCCCCATTAAAAGAATTTTCATAATAATTTATGTATCAAATCAATATCCAAGTCTAAGATTAGTTGTACTAATTAAGTAATTCGATGTCCAAACATATCCCACCATGTTAGAGCATTGTTCGGTTCAACCCACTAGCTTTGGTATGTCAAGTTAGTTGTCAATTTTAGTTGTCAAAATACATTCTTGATTTAGTATACTATATAGTTTCGAACTAGATTAGGTCTAAAATGAGGTATTCTTGAACGATGAAGACTGAAGATTACATCAACAACGACTTCATCAACAAAGGTATGTGGTGATTGATTTCATTTGGTTTCTTGTTCAATTCTACCTTTCTAATCTATCGAAACAAATGCTCACTCTATGAAACAATTCCTATGACGGTTAATATATATTTATGTATATATACTTGAGGTTATTTGAGCCACGCCTTTTGTTACAATAACCTTTATCCTTGGAAAGGTTCTCATGTTATAGTGAATGAGCTTTCAAATTCAACGAGCCAAGAATCACTCAATTCCGAGTTTTAACGATGAAGTTATGAGTGATTTATTAAAGTCACAATTATAAGTGTTGCTGTAATTGTTACAGTTCGTTAGTAGGAAACGATCCATGGACTGTTAGTAACGGTTCACGGACTTGGGCCCAATTACGTGACTAGAAGTCTTTTTTAGTCAAGTTGGTGATGTTTCCTTATCTAGGCAAGTTAGCTATTACTCCAAACATCTTTGATTACCATATTAAAGTGTTTGTGATTCCTTCATAATTTATTTTGTGATTTATTCACATAAATACAATATTTGCCTAATTAATTATTTATTTAATTATTTTGGCAAGAGTTGTAACTTAGGAAAGACTCCAAAAATTAGGAGAGCCTTGAAAAACCAAAATATCTATGCTTAGCTTTCAAGCTACCTTTCACTATAAATAAAGGGTTCGCGAGTGTTCCACGTTTTTATCCTCTTTTGAAAATTGGTATAAGCTCATAAGGTTGTTTTCCATGTCTTCTGTTCTTCGTGAACAAGAGTGAGATAAAAGTCTTTGTATTGGGGATCATGATAGACACATTTTTTGTGTCCGATTCGTCTCGATTTTATATATTGTTAGGGCTCATTTTTGTACTTATTATGGTGTTTTATTTATTTGTAGGTATTTTTGGCCAATAAACATTTTTGGAAAAAATTGGCTCGAAAGTTGTCGGAAAGCACCCGGAGGACATTTGCTATTCAGACTCTCACTTTGGATAAGGGGTAACCTAATTACTAAGGGGCATCCCATTTCCAGGCAGTTGCTAATCGCACCCCTACTCTGGATAAGGGGCAACCATCTTCAACATTTCAGAAACTAGGTTTTTGGCGGGAAAATAGGTGCAGTGAAGAACAATTTTGGCAATCGTGATTTGGAGAAGTTTGAGGTCTATTAAACCTCTGATTTTCATAGGATAGACTCCTTATGGGTCTAGGAATCTGATATGGGTGTTTAAATCGATTAAACTGGGCTCAGTCGACGAATTTTTCTCACAACAGAAAATATTGAAAGTCACGTGTGTGACCTGTTTTAGGGAATTTTAGAGAGATTAAAGCGCTGTAAACCTTCCCAAAGATTTGTATCTATCTAAGGAAGAGTTTAGAATAAAAAGGAAATCTTAGAAACACGTAGAAATTCTAAAACAAGAAATTGCCGCAACTTGGCCGTGAAGAGAAGGAAAGAGATTTTGGAAGATTTGGGAGAGATTTAATCGGTATTTTTGATATATGAATATATGTCTTGGGTCATATAGAAGAGGTGTCGAGAGTTTGGGAACCTAAGGAGAGCCAGAGAATAAGAAATCAGAGCTTTACCAAACTCTGTTTCAGCTGCTGCTGAAGAAGAAGAAGAACACGAAGAACATTGACGCACGGGAAACAGTCGCAGAACAGTGTCGTTGTTTAACAGCTGAAGAACATTCAGTTGTGCAGGGCAGTCGTATTCTAGGGTCTTAAAATCAGCGACAAAGCAACAGTTTTTCTGTAACAGTTCCATTGTAACAGCTGTTTTGCAACACCAATACACTGTTGCAAACAGTCTTTGTTATTACTTTTCACTCTTTTAATCATCTTTTGAGCAACAAACACATATTTTGAGATCATGATTAATATGAGGAGCTAAACCCCATTGCTGAGGCGATAGAGGAAGCTATTTTTCCAACAAAAAGTGGTATATTCTATTTTATCTTTTTATTTGCAATAATTATATGATTATTTTCCTTGAACTATTATTGAATATGATTTTTATTTGAGTTATTGTGATCTATTTTGATGGAGTATGCTTAGTTTTAAGACTTTTGATGCTTCATACTTGGTATTTACAATTATTACTTTTGAAAATCTACTTGTTGCAATATTTTAGAATCAAATTAAACAAGAAAATTGCATAAATATAAGTATTGGTTTAATCACTTTGAACTTGGAAAATAGTGGAATCTTAGCCTCGGTGTTTCTTTTAGTATTGATATCATATTTGATTGAGTTTTCTATAATTTTTAGTGAGTTTTCTATTTTAATATTAGAATTTAAGTCTAATTAATATCCTTCACAAGTCTGAGAATCGAACCACTTTTATCACTATCTACAAATCACATCTGATCACAAAGCCGAGTTGGATTAATCTTCGTGATTGATTATACAACTTGTAATCTAGGTTTTTCACCTCTTGTCTATTCTAAGGTTTTCTCTTCTGATATAAAACCATTCAAGAGTTGTTAATCATAAACCCTAGGTTTTGATAGATTTCAGTTTACGATCGTATACCAACACTTGTTAGCCGAAATCGGAAGCTAGAAAGAAAACTTCGATTAAGGTATCTCGTAAAAATCCTTAAGAAGTTTTAAACAAGATATCTCTAGATTTATTCTAGTTGTTCTTGTTGTATAATAATTAGGTTTCTCTTCCATTATTGAAGAGTATAACAATCCCTAATCTACAAGTTTGTTTTGATATTACTTTTACCTTGTAATTGTTTTTATCAAAATAAATACAAGATTTCCAAAACCTTGATTCACATCTAAAGGGAAATCAAACCGGTGTTTTGTGCAAACAAGATATCGAATCGTAGCAATCTTGTTGTTGTATCTTCTAAAGAGATCCCTGGGTTATGCTAGAAGATTTACGAGAAGAATTTCTAAAGACAACCGGTGTTGTGCTAGGAGTTCTATAAGTGCCGAAGCAGGCATTACATCTAGTCCGAATAGGTAGTAGGAAATTGGTGTAACAGCTTACAATCAGTGTGTGTTTATTCTGGACTAGGTCCCGGGGTTTTTCTGCATTTGCGGTTTCCTCGTTGACAAAATTTCTGGTGTCTGTGTTATTTCTTTTCCGCATTATATTTGTTTATATAATTGAAATATCACAGGTTGTACGTAAGTTCAATCAATTATGAATTCGACCTTTCGGTTGTTGATTAAATTGATTGGTACTTGGATATTGGTTTTTGATACCATTCATGTTATTTCTTATATTCAATCGGTCTCGAAAATTCCTTATTGTTTGATTGCGGATTGAATTGAGAAATTGAGATATAACTCTTTCATATACTTTTCTTAAGATCGAGTCTGACTGTCTAGTTGATTCTCTTGAAAGTATACTGGAGTTAGTCCATACAGATTGCCAAACGAATAATTGGGTGTGGTTGTTGTACCCCGTTTTTTCACACCAAATTACCACTATACCGGTTTTACAACTCATATGATTTTATTCTTTGCGAATTGGTCTTCTTCCTATCACAACTTCAAGAACTACGATACGAAAACTAAAACATCAATTTCTTTTGTAGATTTACGTGTTAAAAGATATTTAGCCACTAAATACTCCCAATTGTTCCGATTGTCATGATTACAACATGATGTTTATCATTTTGAACTTGTCTAACTAAACCAAAACCACCTAGCCTTTCATTAAACCCTTCACAAAGCATAATGTTATTAATACAAACATCTTTATGAATAAACTATTTTTTACATTTTTGGTATAAATAAGCTAGTGCAAAAGCCCTCGAAGCATTGACGTCAACAACAGAAGGCTCCAAGTAAAAATTTTCTTCTACGAATCCAGTGCAACATAAATCAAGATTTAGATAATGTTTCATCCAACTCCCAATAAGCATAACATTATAAATAAGTAAGATTTAACTTCTTTTACGATTTCATTTTAAAGACTTAGAAAATTTCTTCCATTAGAATAAGTCTTACGGTGAAAGAATTCCATTTTCCATCTTCCATGCCACCTCAGCATTTGGAATGTTCATGGAAGTTCAAGTCTTATAATGGATAGAAAGGATAAAAAGAATAGTGTTTGACTTGGTCAATGGTATTTGACTAGAATATATTTGCATGGTTGAATTAAAAATGATTTTTCTGTGTTTGACTTGTTTAAAATAAAAAAACTATTCTGAATAGCTATTCGTTTCTTTTGATTCCACACATCATTTCACAGAAGTCTTGAACATGGCTTGGAAAAAATGTGGATGGCACCAATTTGGAATCCTTTGGACTTAACATTTCATACTTTTTCCAAGCTTGAAATACCACACGCACTTGTTTCGCGTCCGAAATTAAATCGGTGGGGATGGAAATTAACATCCGTCATTTGGATGAATGCGGGTGGACCAAATCCACCTTATTTTATTAGTCCGGACTCCGGACCACTGTGTTGGACCTAAAGTGCATGGTAACAGATCCATCAGGAAAGCCCGAAACCCGAAATACTTCGGGTCAAGGCTCAAGGACAACTGCCACCAATAAATTTACGACAACGACTAGCCAAAACTTATCTGCGTTCGATTAAAAATCAATATCCCATCTTCCAAAAGTCAGATAGAGAGAGGAAAATTAAAGTAAAGAAGAAGAAGAACATTCAGTAACAAGACAAATCGAAAATGAATGTTGAAGAAGAAGTTGAACGTTTGAAAGAAGAGATTAAGAGACTGGGTAAGGTTCAACCAGATGGTTCCTACAAGGTAATTTTCTAATGTTTCGATTTCTAGTTTTTGTATCAAATAGATCTATGATGAATCGAGTTCTAAATCCAAAAACAAATGAAACAAAGTTAAAGATCATAACAAAGTTGATTCTCTTGTTCCACGATGTCAACAAATTCACCAATTTTAGGATTTTGGATCTTAGATCAAAATCAGGCTAATTGAACTTGATTTACAAGATCTATTGTTACTGTATCATTTTATATTTGTTCTGATAAACACATACCTATGTGAGTGGCCGTAAGCTATTGTTGTCCAATCACAGGGCAATTGGTCTAGTGGTATGATTCTCGCTTAGGGTGCGAGAGGTCCCGAGTTCAATTCTCGGATTGCCCCCAACTTTTTGCTTTTTACCGATTAAAATTTTATGCATATAACGTTTGAAATCGTTTGATACCAGATGTTAGATACTGAACTGTTCAGGGATTGATTTTCTAAATATTATTTTTACATTGTTCTTGTGAAATTCATCATTGAAGGTTACGTTCGGCGTTATGTTTCACGATGATAGATGTGCAAACATATTTGAAGCATTAGTTGGAACTTTAAGAGCAGCAAAGAAGCGAAAGTTACTAACCTACGACGGTGAGTTACTACTACAAGGTGTTCATGACAATGTGGAGATAGTTCTGAAACCTTCCCCACCAGCAACAGAAGCTGCTGCTTCTGTAGCATGATCGAATATGAATTATCGAGATTTGGTTATGCCCAGTGATTTCATATGTAATTTATGTTTTGGTGGACAACTTCAATGACTGATTAAAACAACTATGGTATCAGCTGGTATGTCCATGTTTATGAAGGCGAATGTTTACTATTATATCATCCAGTCACTTGTGTATTTCTGTTTTCTTTAGTTTCTGCTGTAAGTCATTTCTTGCTTTCTTCGAGTACAATAGATTCAGATACCTACAGATAATATGCATAGGCGGAGACTAGCGGAATCAACCGTTTCTAGTATGGCAGACCACTTGAATCGAATTCGTTAAACATTACATATTCAGTTCTCAGCTACATAACATTATTTGTCATTGCTACAAAGATGTCACATCTTGGTGCCTACACCTTCTTCACAACTCAACTCTGCTCAGCACCAAGTTCTTTTACACAGAAATTTAAGTTAACCACACTTGAACAATATATCAAAATATATTTCACATGAAAAAATATTGTACAGAAATTTCCGACGTGTATATTTTAGTTGACTAATTTGGTTTATAGAAATTAGAGGTGCCAAAATATTCTTCAGAAGCTCTCGCTTAATTTACATCGAATTTGACAAGGACTCAGGTTCAGACAAACTTCCTCCTAGAATTATGAGCAAGTGCATGAAACTGGTTCCGCATTCCCTGTTGATCTGAACACCAATTATGGCCGTCCAGACAAGATGAAAGCTTGAAGAAGACTCTGCGCTGCCTGGGTCTGATCGGGTGTCCCTGATATTATGACCATCCCTGTATCTGTGCCAGGACGAGGATCACGCACCTCAACTTGAGCACCTGAAATCTGGTCCAAAGATGATATATTGAATGTAAACGTGAGTGCCATCTAAAAGTGCAGTAAAAAGCAAATTATTTTTGGGCTAAAATTTGATTTTTTCGCTAGTAATACTAATAAGTTCTAGGCAGGTGTATCAAACCTGGAGAAAGTATGAACAATTGGCTTCCAAATAGTAAGAATATTACGTAGTATAACTCTAGAAGACCAAACAACCCAATGGCCTAGAGTGACCAAGAAAACATAAGAATATAATAATCGAGTATATGCATGAAACATTCACCTGTCTTAGACGCTTCAGGTTACTACCATTTTCCCCGTAGACTGACCCAAAAACATGTTCAGGAACTTGGATTTCCAGAGTTGTATTTGTCACAATAGCCGACTTCCTACCGTTTAGAAAAAACAGTAAACGAGTGAAATTCATTAAACAAGCATAAGAAGAAAAGTTTCTGCTAGTCATTATAGGTTGTGTGTGTAAGACTAACCTTGCAAGTTCCATATTGTCTCCATGATTTGTCATCCGTTTTCCAACGTCCATGGTACTCCTTAAGCTCCCCCCAACTGTCTGTTGCCAAACAAACCTCTAAATAATGAGCCGCGGGTTGGACCAGCAAAAAGAAAAAAAGAAAAAGATTAAAGGGGGGAGCAAGAGAAAATTAAGCATCTTACCTGTGATGGCCATTGTCTAGAGTCATCTGAATGGTGTGAAATGCCAAGGTGATCCATACTCTGTGTCAGAGTAGCCTGCCGCTCAGAATGATGAGGATGGCCTACTGAGGGATATAAGGTTGAGGAATGTGGCTCCCTATTTCTACCAAACTGACCAACCTCTGGGACTGTGGACAAGTAGTTCCTGGATTCAGCACCATTCGTAACTCTACCAGGGAAAAGATTTTGCCACAGCCTACCAGTAATATGAAGCAAAGCATTCTGGACATTTCCAAACTCACCAGTAATCTGAAAAATCAAAACCTCTCTCTTTCAGCACAGTAGAAACCCATAGTTCCTAGATATTATGTCATCAATAGGCTATGAAGCTCAATTTCTTCCCAAGTCCGAATCTGAAAGACTCAGTTTGATCAGGGTATTTTATTCTCCAGACGTTTTACATCCAAAAGCAATTAGGAAACCGAAACCCTCTGGATCCTTACCATGACTCCGAAAGATGTCAATGCCACCAGTCTCACTTCTAAATATGGACATAATAGGTGGAAGACTAAAATGAATGAGTACCAAACAGAGCACAAAAAAGACCTCGATACAGTTTGTCTAATTTCAAAATCTACGCGTTACGCCTATGGCTACACGAACATTTGGTGTTGAGTGAAAAGTGAGCCAACGTTTAATTTGTCACTGAACCTTGTTTTGTTTCAGCTATAGAATTCATTTAAGAAAAACCGTAACATGCATTATCTAAATCTAAGTTCATTCTTAATCTGCAAAGCAATAAAAGGAAAAGTCACCACACCTGGACAACTTCATCATTCTCCGATGCACATTTTGGAACCTGGTCACCGCCTAGGATCCGGATAAAAGCACCTGTTGTCGTCCTTATTTCTGTGATTATCGTGCCTCCTTTACCAATCAAGCAACCTACTTGGTTTGTTGGTATTAAAAGATGGGCAGAAACAGGTGCACCCTTTTTAGGTCCTGATTCTAATCCCTTTTCAACGCCTACCTCGACAGACCTCACAAATACACGGACAACAGCATTTTGCGCCTGCGTGTGTTGTGACTATTCAATAAAACAAAAACCAAGTATTAGCGAAGGAAACCTAAGTAACTTATGTACAGAATATGTAGTGACATTGCAAGGCCTATGGTAGTATAACAAACCTCCGATGCAGTAATTGTAATAATACGCTCATCTGACTCGGGTACAGGAGAACCAAAACTTATAGAAGCCCCAGTTTCATTTTGTAAGGTCTTAACAATGGTTCCTCCCTTGCCAATTACACCACCTACCTTCTCATTAGAACATAATAGCCTGAATACAACTTCTTGCGGCGTTTTTGCTGGTTCCAACATGGAATTCCTTTTAGCCTCAGTTGCTAACGGACGACCTCTGGAAGCATAATCAACGGAATTGCCTGCTATCGGTGGCATATGATTCCTATGCAAAAATTCCACACGTGGATCAGAAAAGGTTTGACTGGAACTGCCTGATGTAAGTGGTACCATGTGGTTCCTACGTGGAAACTCCTTTCGTGGATCCGGAAACGTTTGACTAGAAGCTGAAACACTAGGTAAGCTTCCAGCCGCCTGTGCTTTCTCTAAAGGTGGCCGATCTTGAAGGCAACGTGAAATGGAAACCAGTGCTTTCTTTACAGGCAAAATATCTCCCATTATCTGTAATTGCAATAGAAAAAAGTATGTAAGGAAAGTAAAAGGAAAGTACACCAAGTTCGAGCTTGGCTTATTTGCATCATACTACACTCCAAATGTGAGATCTGGGATAGCACACCTACTTAACGTAGATAAAAAAGGTAAGCTAACATAAGTAGTAATCAAAAAGAAGAAGAAACGGTTTGCTCCAATGGCATATAGTGTGTCCGCATCTCTAAGACTATTAAAATCCCATCATTCTGAGGTTAGGTATATGTATTCTTATTCTTTGGATTTCATTAGTTCAAATTCAAAGGGCAGTTAATGGGCAAGATTCCCAACACCCACATTATAAGAAAGCAGACTATAACCTTAACATTGTAGCAAATAAAAGACGAAATTTTGAAAATGTAAGAACTAAAAAGAAACACACTTCAATACGGAAAGTTTATATCTTTGCATAGGGTATGATCTCAAAATGTGAAGTCATTTAAACCTACTTCATATCAAGTTCTTAACTTTGAACCCCACTCTAGCATTAATTGCACCCATCCTAACCAATTCACTCTACTATAGTTTGATATGTCCAAATGCAAAGAGAAAACACAAAAAAGGCAAACCAATAATACTAACCTGAATCAATTCATCAGAAGGAGAAGCACAAGGAGGAAGTTCTTCAGCAGGCAAAACTCTAACTTTAGCACCACTATCTTTCCTAATTTTTGCCACAATCTGTCCACCTTTCCCAATTACAGACCCAATTTGAGATGTATCAGCAAGTAATCTACAACAAACATTTCCACCACCAGGTGGAAATAAACCTTCAATCTCAGAATCAACATCCAAAACCCTATCAAAAACCCTCACTAATGTCTCTTGCGCAGGTGAAACTTCAACTTGTTCTACTTCATGTTCATTCAAACCCTTCAACTGAATCATTTTCTTCGGATTTTCAGGTGCGATTATTATAATCAATCGTTCATCTGAATCATTAACAGGTTCTTCTACTCGTATCTTAGCACCAGTCTCTTTCCGGAAAAGCTTAACTATACTACCAGACTTACCAATCACTTGACCGATCTTTGATACGTGGCATAACATACGAAAAGAGACATGCCCAGGAGGAATTACCAACGGGGGTGGTGGAATTTTGGATCTACGCTTTGATTCTCCTCCTCCTCCCCCACCGCCGCCTCCAGCACCACCACCACCGTGGTTATTATATGGATTATTATAGTTATTTTCTTGCATTGTTGTAGTTGAAGATAGATATTGGAAAGGACGTTTTAAAGGGAGAAAGTTATTTTCCATTAAAATCTCTGTCTTTCCTTGTATCTCTCACCCTCTCTAGATTTTAGAGAGAGTTGCAGAGGAAAGTGGAATGGCAGAGAGTAGGGGGAAACGAGTGAGATGGTGGTGATGACTCGGAGGGTTAATGAGTTACGAACTCGGAAGAGAATTGATGGTGATCCACGCTGTAAAATCAATTTGCCCTTTAATAGGTTTTCGGATTTTTCGTACGGGTACATATTGGGTAAAGATTTTGTACGGCTGAAGGCCGCGTTTCGTCAACGACAGCCCTCGGGTGTGGAACGACAAAGAGGTGTTTCAGAAGTTCCCAACCGCTGTATACTGCAGCCAGTTTCAAAAACAATTCCGTGGTCCTGGGTTTTTTTTTCTTTTTTTGCTATTTTTTGTTCCAGGGTAGTTCAACTAACCATAGAGCAAATGAGTTATTCTTTCCGATTGAAGTAGTGTGACATAAAATGTCCTACTATGGAGTAATTTCTCCAAAAATAGCCAATAGCTACTTCAATTTTTCATTTTAAAAATAAATAGTTTTTCAAAAAAAGTTAATCGAAATTTCACTAGCTGGGTGTGAACACACAAATCACGAAGGCATCCGAATGCTCACAACCAATCATCGTAATCTAGAGAGATTTGTGATGATGATATCCTAGTGTTGATTCCTTGGCTCAAAACCTTCGGGTTTATCCTAGCCTCATCTAACAACTCCATGCGAGGCGTTTGCGCACGGGATATAGGTAAAAACAAAGAAAGCAAAACGTATAAGTAAAGATCCATGGGGTTAGAAAAATATAAAGTGCTGAAATGTAAACAAGACCGAGGTTTACGTGGTTCAGCACTAAGGCCTACGTCCACGGGGTTTGTTGTTTCACTATATTCTTCACGGTTACAAGAGTAGTCGAATGACTTTTGGGTTTACATGTTTTTCTCTTCTAAAGGATTAACTTACACTTGCAATCTCTCTCTCCTTCCCTTCCTGATTTTTCCGATCCCCCTTCCTCTTGGTGGAGAGGGGGTATTTATAGGGTTAGAGTGTGGGACCCATCTCTGAAGGCCGTTGGAACCTTATCTTCTAGTGTCTTGTGTCCATCACGCAGAGGTCTGCGTTTGCTACTTGATCACGCAGAGACATCCTCGCTCGTTCCACGGGTTGATCGACACGTATACTGCTCAGAGTGTTTAATGAAGGTGGTTGAGATGCCTGCTCGTGTCAGACAAGTGTCTTCTGCCCCTGTCACGTTCGTGTCAGCTAACTTTCTCTCCACCGTTGATCTTAGCTTCTTTTGGGATGAGGTAAAGTAACTCCTTGGGGTTTATTTGGTGTTCCGTAGCGCATCGTATTTTGATGTCCTGGCCTGCATGCTTTCCACGTATTTTTCTATATACACGTGTCTGATGGTGAGATATATGTATACACAATTTGCCCCTTTTCTTCGGGCTTGAATGTTTAATGGGTGCATTGAAGAAAACAGTTGTTGCATATTCTTCTATCTCTCCTAATAACTTTTCCTAGATACTTGGGCACGTCTTTTATTTGTGCATTAACTGCTCATGTAACGGGCATGTTTCCCATTCCTCCATTAACTTCCTTCTCTTTCTTTCGGGTATATTAAGGAGAGAAAGAAAATTAATTTCATTCTTCCTAAACATTCTCTCGATTTTAATTCTTCGTTCTTCAGCCCTTAAATTCTCTGTCAGTCTTCATTCTTCAGCCCTTAAATTCTCTGGCAGTCTTCATTCTTCCGCCCTTAAATTCTCTGTCAGTCTTCATTCTTCAGCCCTTAAATTCTTTCCACTGAGCATTAATCACGCTTGCCTCCTCTTTATTTCTGATTTGTTCTTTCTGCTGCTGTTTTTACTGGTAAGTTTTTCTTTTCTTTGTTTCCATGGTTTTACGCTTTGTTGATTTGTAAATTTTCTGTTATTGTTGTTCCTTGTTTGTGATGAAGAACTTCTTTCAATGCTTGCATGCTATTTTTCCCCTGTTCTTCGTCTTAAATCAAGGAAGCCATTGTTAGGGTAGGGATTTTATGGAATTTCGATCACGTATGCTAATTTTAGGGTTTCTGCGTTGCCGTGTGTGGATTTATATTTATGTGGTTTTTTGATCGTTGGTAATGTCCTCGAGTTTGTTTTTGACTTGTTTATGATTAATCTTTTCGCAGCCATGTCTGACCGTCCGCGGCTTCCTTATCAGACTCCTGGTTCTGGTCTATCGAGATCTCCTCCGCGTAGAGAGTCTCAAGATGATGTTCGTAGAAGTCGCGTTTCTTCTGGGGCGAAGGCCTCATCTTCTAGGGAAGAAGTTCCTTTGACAAATATTTCTGGGGCTCGAAAAGTCTTTGATCGCGCGGTGTCTCGTCCTCGTGATGATGTTAGGAGTACGCAGACACCGACTCGTGCTGTCGCTTTTGATGTTCCTCCTCTACGTTCTCTAGTGACCGAGCATCCTCTGCCGCCCCCTCCTACAACTTCTTTTAAAGGGAAGAGTACAAAAGGTGGTGTTCCGAGGGCTGAATCTTCAAAAAATCCTTCTTTGAAGAGAAAGGCTTCCGAGGCGTTCATTGGTTTATCCGGTCCCGCCGAGGAGGATGAGGCTGCCCCATTGATACGCAGCTTTTCGGTCAGCAAGAAAAAAGTAACCTTCAAGCATATTGATCTCGAGATTTTCAAGGAAAAGCATGAGCTTCAAGCCTTTGAGGTTCGTTTCTATGCCCCTGAGGATGATATTACTTATGAGCTTATCTCAAAGTATGAGTTCGATGAATTTCATTTGTTGACCACGGTTGGTGCGTTCGAAGATGGTCTTATGCTGCCGTTGTACAAGTCAGGTGATTCCTTCTACTATGATGTTCTTGCTAGTCGTGAAGGCTCTTCCACCAATACTCACAGCCGTTCTGTATCGCAACTATCGGGGAATTATCTCCGCGCCCTGAAGGAATGCTATCTGCGGATTAAGGGGGAGACGACAATGACTTGTTACGTTCCCAATCCCGCGGAGAAGGAATGGTATACTCCTGAGAATTTCAATAACTCCTTCGGTGATTATGTCAACAGTAGGAACCGTAAGCCGTGGAGTGTCAGCCTCCGGAATCTCGCTGCTCCTCGGGGCGAAATTCGTTTGTTAAATGAGGTCAGCGATGCCAAGCTGAAGTATGTTCCCGGCACGGAGGGGTCTAGTCAGCGGAAACTTTTCCCGGCCCGCGAGAGGATCAAGCGCGACCATGACTACGAGTGGCACGCTATCGTTATCGAAGTGGTTGGTCCATGGGCGTACGGTTGGATCCCTGGTCCCCGCGGTTGGCGTCCTACTGAGAGTAGCAAGCCGCGTGAATCTCCTCCTGCTCGTTATGGAGATTTCTGTCCCTGGCGTTTAAACTTCGCAGGTATGAATTTTCCTTATGCCCTTGACGTTGTGGAGGGAGACGAGGAGGAAGGTTCCGGTGCTATACTTCCACCGAGGAGTACCTCGACTGCTCAGGTACGCGGATTCTAGCTGCGCTTCTTCTTCTTTAGAAATTCAACTGTTCGGGAAAAATAATTCTTTTTGTGGTGTGGGTTTTCGGGTGTCGAAGAAGAAAAAGATTAAGCCGAAGCAGTCTTCTACCATTGTGATGGGTGAGGCTGAGGCCCATGAAGAAGTTACAAGTCCAGTGAACGAAGAGTTTGCTGAGGACGAGGAGATTACAGATGGGGAGGAACGTACTGGTACTTCCCCTATCGATGTCGAAGAAGAGGTCTGTGTGGGTCAAGATGGTGATGAAGGGAGAAAAAACGTCGTGGTAGCTGATGACGGTGTTATTGGTGATATTTTTTTCCCTGTTGGGGATGCCACGGATACTCTCCCCACCCTTTCTCAAGAGTTTTCTTTTGATCGGCTGTATTCTACAGGGGAGTTTATGGATGAGGCCCTCGATTTTCCTGAGGACTTCTCTCTACTGTCCCCCAATGATGATTGGGATGTCCTCGGGGGTGCTAGTAACGGAGACGCTGTTGTTCAAGATGGTGGCGCGGAGGAGCATGGTGCGCATGTGGGTGTCGACATTTGTGCTGACGGGGCCGTGTCAGAAAAGGGGAAGTCGGTGATTGATTCGCCTGCTGCGGATCTCCCTCATTCGCCGACATCTGAGGGTGAGGACGCCATAATGGATTGGCTCAAGGAAAATAATCTGCTATTTGTCCCTCATCCCGCCCCTGTTGTTGTTGGTGAAAAGGATTCTGACGCGTATACCCGTCGTATGATGGAAATGTCTTCCAAGGCGCTGGTGTCTGAGGCCTGGGGAAGAAATTTGAGTGTTCCCGAAGCTACCCTTGTGTCAGAGCCTCCTACTTCCGTTGCATATATGATGGCCATAGCCGACGGGTATCAATATGGCTTTCCTCAGCAGCGTGTCTTAGAGGTAAATTTTCGTACGTACTTCTACGTGATGATCTAATTCTTCGGTGAAATAATGTTTTTCGTCTTGATGTGTAGATGATGAGGAGTGAGCATTGTAACCACTTGTTGTATCAGTTCTTCAAAGCGAAATCTCTGAAGCTCGAGGCTAAGCTTCGTCACAGAGAAAAAGAAATTATCTGCGGCTGAGGTGGAAATAGAAGAGCTGAAGAAAAGCCTCAAGGAGAAAGAAAAGCTGGGTGAAGCGGAGGCCAGTCTTCGTTCAGAGCTTGTTGCTGTTCGCGCTGAGTTAGAGCAAACTCGCGGCCAAGTTTCAGCTTTCACAGGTTTGGTTTTTTTTTTCTCTTTTTCCCTCGCAGTGTGTCGTCATTCCTCTATTTCTTAGTTGTTCTGTCTGAGTCTCCCCACCCTATCTCCAGTGGGTGGTGTCCCCGAGCTGATATGGCTTCGAAACGAAAGGGCACGGCAGAAATCTCGTATTAAAGAACTTGTTCAGAAAATTAAAAGTGAAGCCAAGAAATGGGATGCTCGGGCTGAGGTATGGCGCGCAAGGCATGTTCAAATGGTCGACATGCAAAATCTGTATAACCATGACCGTGCTTTATTTAATGGTACGCTGCTGTGGACACGTGATAGTCTGCGGGAATCCCGTGAGCGTACTTCTTTGTTGGAGTCTAGGATACAACTTCTGGAAGAGGAATTACAAAAGGCTCGATCCCTCCCTTTTCCAGGAGTTGAGGATAGTGCGCGGTGTCTTATCAGAGAAACGGACAATGCCCGTGCCGAAGCCCATGCTCTAAGCAAGGCCCTTGCCGCGTCCCGCGTTGAAGTAGCTCGTCAGGCTGAGTCTGAGAGGAATCTTGAAGTGTGTATGTACAGATTGAGCAAGGGGGTATCAGAGATAAACAAAGAAGTTGACCACCTTCGTCACATGGATTCGATGAAGCAGGTAGAGTTAGATGCCAGTCAATTTACTCTCACAAACCTTCAGCTAGATTATAAGAAATTATCCGCGGAATATGATCATCTTGATGAAGCGCGAGATGCAGTTGTTAATGAGTATGAAGAGGCTTCGGCTTGTGTCGAAGGTATAACCCTATTCCATCGAGTGTGATTGTGTCTTTTCTGTGCTAACTCCCTGGTGTTGTCTTTTTCAGAACTCGAGGGACAAATTCGCGTTGCTAATGAAATACTTGAAAAGGCTCAATCTTCCTTAGCGCAGCAGGAAGAACAAACTAAGCATTTTAAGAGTTTGGCGACATCCCGCGAAGAGGCCGTCGGTGCTGCTTCCAAAGAAGTGAGTCGTCTGTCTTCATTGTTATCCCAAGCCCAACAACGAACGATAGTTATTAAGCACAAGGATCGGTGTAAATTGGCTGAGGAGACGAACAAGATGCTAGAGAAGATAGAACTTGGCCTAAAGAACGAGCATGGTCTTGTGAAGAATTATCTGCATCGTCCAGTTCCTGCTGCCTTGCCTGGCTCCTCGGGACCCTCATCTGGTGGGAGCGTCCCTTCAAGTCTTCGGAACGATCCTGCTGATGGGACGACATCATCTAGGTAGAGACCGCTGCATTTTGTAGAGACCGCAGCGTCATTATCCCTCCACTTTTTGTAATTATGTAAAAAGAATATTTTTTGCTAGTATCATATAAAAGGAATATTTTTTTGACGTGTACTCTTCCTTGAATTGGCCCTTCACTTTTTGTAATCGTCCTTTATGAAATGGATCCTTTTCTTGATATACCTGCAATGTTGGTTTGTTTTTATTTTATGCATTGTGATGAAAGACTATAAAAATAAAAAAGGATTTTAAGTGTTTGGGTGCGATCCCGAAGGGAGGTACCTTCGTGATCGGCTTGAGACCTGTCTCCCCGCTGGCGAACCCTTGGCCCGAGGATTCCCAGACGGTGGGGGCCGAGGCAACGTTCTAGGATATGGGGCTAAAAAATTTACATACACCCATTCCGTCGACCCGTTGCCTTAAGATTGGTTGGGTATCTCTTTCTGCTGGGTGCCTTCCCCCTGGTCTTACACTTATGGACACTGACGGGGGAGCCCTGAGAGATTGTAGATTAACTACTTTCCCCAATATTGTCGATAGGTTTAGTGGATACATAGAAAGCTTGTTTGATTGATAGGTTGAGGCCTGCAATTCCTCGTCCAGAGATAGAAACATGTAGAGTGTTCACACTCCCTTCTTCTTCTGGTACCCTTCACGCAATTGCAAGGCTGCGTTGCACCTATGAGAAGTATGGTTTGAGCCACTTAGCATTCCAAGGATGTCGGAGGACTTCGCCTTTCAGATTACGAAGGTAGTAGGAACCACCTCTCGCAATATCATGTATTATAAAAGGTCCTCCCCACGTAGATGCTAACTTTCCCCATCTCTTCTCTCGTTGATACTGTGGGATTGTTCTTAACACATACTGCCCTTCTACAAAATTCCGAAGCTTTACCTTTTTTTTGTACTCCCTTGCAAGTCTTCGCTGGTAATTTTCCATCTTCTGTAATGCTGCTTCCCTTCTTTCTTCTAGGTCGTCCAATCTCTCTAACATCATGTCTGTTGTGAGATTTTTCTCCCACGCTTCGGTCTTTGTGGTTGGCATGAGTATCTCTGTAGGGATGACTGCTTCAGCTCCGTAAGTGAGAAGAAACGGGGATTCCCCAGTGGCGGATCTTCGCGTTGTCATGTATTCCCATAACACATTGTGCAGCTGTTCACACCATCTCCTTTTATGCTCGTCTAATTGTTTTTTGAGTATAAGGGAGAGGGTCTTATTGGTAGCTTCCGATTGCCCGTTGCTTTGAGGGTATATGGGGGTGGACTTGTTCTTTCTTATCTTGAAAGTATCGAAGAGCATGTCTATATTTTTCCCCTGTAATTGTTTACCATTATCAGATACAATTTCGGCGGGTATACCGAATCTGCAAATGATGTTCTGGAATATGAAAGTAAATACATCCACGTCTCTGATCCTGGCCAAGGCCTTAGCCTCCACCCATTTACTGAAGTAGTCCGTGGCTACTATCAAAAATCGTCTTTTCCCTGATCCTTCGATGAAAGGTCCGACAATGTCTACGCCCCATTTTGAAAATGGCCACGGGCTATCGACGGAGTTTAACATTGTTGCCGGTGCATGGATCTTTTTGGCGAAGCGCTGACATTCTTCACACCGTCGGGACATCCTCGCGGCGTCCTGTATCATTGTCGGCCAGTAATATCCTTGTGTTTTTGCTTTGTCAGCTAGTGATCTCATGCCGCTATGATTCCCCGCGTCACCATAATGGATATCTTTTAGAATTCGATGCCCCTCTTTCCGGGACAAGCAATGTAGTAATGGTCCAAGGAAGGATTTCTTGTACAGGACCCCATCCCGAGGATCATATCTTCCTACTTTGGAGAGTATCTTCCTAGCTTGTTTCTGATCCGCAGGTAAGCTTCCCTTTTCGAGAAAGGCATGGATCATCACTCTCCAGTCATCTTCGTTGCTGAAGTCTTCGTCTTGATTTGCTCTTGACAGGATATCTTCTTCGTCAAAGTCGTTATGGATGTCTTCTCCTACCTGGTCTTCGATATTTTCTTCCAATGTATCTTGATTGGTAGCGAAGGAGAATTGAGATGCAATCGAAGGATCGTATACCCTTGCTATTTTAATAGCTTCGACGTTTTTATCCCTCAGCATGGATGATATATATGCTAGGGCATCCGCGTGCCTGAGGTCCCTTCTGCATAAGTGCCGGAACTTAATGTTCGGGATTTGCGATGCCAATGTTTGGACCAAGGCCATGTAAGCTGAGAGGGTGTCATCGTACACATTATACTCGAGCCCTATTTGCCGTATGACAAGCTGCGAATCACTTGTCAGCCTTACATCGGTTACCCCCATCTCTATTATTATACGGAGGGCATGTACGACAGCTTCGTATTCAACGATGTTGTTGGTATGCTCTTTGAATTCTAACATAAGTGCCTGTATGATCCTTTCTCCGGTTGGGGTGATAATGACAATGCCTATTCCTGCTCCTTCCTTATTTTTGGATCCGTCGACGAAGACTTCCCATTGTCTTTGACTCGCAGGTTCGAGGATATCCATTGGATCCTTGTTTTCTTCCTCGGCTTCTGGTATTCCCTTAATCTCTTCGTCGTTGTCAAGGGGGAGGTCTGCTAAGAAATCCGCCAGAACTTGGGACTTCCGAGAATGTTGAATTTCATGAATGATGTTGAATTGGTCCATATGGGTGTTCCATTTGGCTATTCGACCCACTTTTCCCGTGCTTTTGAGGACTGCTTCCAATGGTGCTTTGCATGGGACCCTGACGAGGTGAGTTAGGAAGTAGGTTCTCAGTTTTTGAGTAGCCCACACCAATGCGAGGATGAGCTGTTCAATCTTAGTATAGTTCCTTTCCGCAGAATTGAGGGTCTTGCTGACGTAATAGATAGGTTGTTCTATCTTTGTATTGGTTTTGACCAATACTGCGCTGACTGCGTCTTCTGTTGTTGCTATGTACAGTGCCAAAACCTCGTCAGGATCTGGCTTCTGCAGGATCGGGATTGAGGCTAGGTGTTCTTTGATTTTTTGGAATGCTTCCTCGCATTCAACGGTCCACGGATCAAAACGTGAATCCACGAGATCTAAAGAAAAACGTAAATCCACGGATCAAAACAATAAATCTTATCGAAGATAATAGGTGGGTTTTTGAATATAATAAAGTTAACAAATGATATATACGGTCCGAGCTGATAAATCAGAGCAATCACATGCCAATTTAAAATGAAATCACAGGACAAGATAAATCTTTTACCGGGACGAAGTCCTTGTTTCTAGCGCCAAATTGTGAACACACAAATCACGAAGGCATCTGAATGCTCACAACCAATCATCGTAATCTAGAGAGATTTGTGATGATGATATCCTAGTGTTGATTCCTTGGCTCAAAACCTTCGGGTTTATCCTAGCCTCATCTAACAACTCCATGCGAGGCGTTTGCGCACGGGATATAGGTAAAAACAAAGAAAGCAAAACGTATAAGTAAAGATCCATGGGGTTAGACAAATATAAAGTGCTGAAATGTAAACAAGACCGAGGTTTACGTGGTTCAGCACTAAGGCCTACGTCCACGGGGTTTGTTGTTTCACTATATTCTTCACGGTTACAAGAGTAGTCGAATGACTTTTGGGTTTACATGTTTTTCTCTTCTAAAGGATTAACTTACACTTGCAATCTCTCTCTCCTTCCCTTCCTGATTTTTCCGATCCCCCTTCCTCTTGGTGGAGAGGGGGTATTTATAGGGTTAGAGTGCGGGACACATCTCTGAAGGCCGTTGGAACCTTATCTTCTAGTGTCTTGTGTCCATCACGCAGAGGTCTGCGTTTGCTACTTGATCACGCAGAGACATCCTCGCTCGTTCCACGGGTTGATCGACACGTATACTGCTCAGAGTGTTTAATGAAGGTGGTTGAGATGCCTGCTCGTGTCAGACAAGTGTCTTCTGCCCCTGTCACGTTCGTGTCAGCTAACTTTCTCTCCACCGTTGATCTTAGCTTCTTTTGGGATGAGGTAAAGTAACTCCTTGTGGTTTATTTGGTGTTCCGTAGCGCATCGTATTTTGATGTCCTGACCTGCATGCTTTCCACGTATTTTTCTATATACACGTGTCTGATGGTGAGATATATGTATACACACTGGGATATCTATGAATTCATTTTGGGGCTATAGAATTTTAAAAGGACCAAAAAGGAAAGATAAGGGGAGGTAAAATGATACTCCTTATAAAATTACATTATTATCCGTGTCCAAATCCTAACTAAAAGTAGTCCCCTTGGTTTTATCAGAATCATTTCATTTCCTTCTCCTTCTTCTTACCCTAACGACCACTCCTCTCTCCTTCTCCATCATTTTCAAATGAAAAGAACTTGTCGATCAGTTCGTCTGTAATCGTCTGTTCTCGAATATTTTTTTATAGTTGATTAATTTTTTCGAACATGAATCATACGAAACAAACTAGTAAAAAACCTACTCCCTCCGTCCCACTCCTAAGTGACCTATTTGATTTTAGATTTTGTCCCAATGATAAGTGACCTATATCATTAAACAATGAGATATTCCGGAATTATCCTTTTAGTTAATTATAAAGAATATACGAAATACGCATAATTTGATAGGCATGTTTATATTCGTTACGTAGGTGTTTTAAAATGCTTTTCAATGGTATGAAGTTTGCGAACATCCGTGGAGTATTTTGAGAGGTAAACCATTTCTAAATTTCGATAGTTATTATTTATAAGGGTATAATTGTAAAAAATGCTTAAAAGTAATATTTTCCTTGCTTGCCTTAAAAATTGTGCAAATTTCAAATAGGTCACTTAGGAGTGGGACGGAGGAAGTATTTTTAATGATCCTCAAAGTGGAAAGACATTGCAACAATAAAGACAGTGGCGGACCTAGCAATTATTTTCACTAGAGTCAAAGTTCAGACAAAGATGCAGTCAAAGGCCGCCCGAAATTTTAGGAGCTCTATTTATTTCACCAATTCTAGAGTGGGGAGTTGTCTCCTCCAATTTTAATATAATTAGGTAAGAAATTAAGTAGATTTTATGGTTTAAATTTAACATATATAATATACAATGCCTAGTCCAAAATCCTTGCAACGGTTTTTATCGGAAATAATTACAAAATCAAGAATACACTAATTTCCAGAATAAGTTAGTGGAGTCATCATAGATAGAAAGGTGAAAAATTGAGTAATAGGTGGTTCAGTCTTCACTTACCTTTTGTTGATGAACTTCTCTAAAAGCTTCGGTTGATCTTCGCCTTCAAACGGTAGAACGCAGTGACGTCTGGTACTCAACTACACAATTCTATCCTAATTGTGGTACCCTTCACGCAATTGCAAGGCTGCGTTGCACCTATGAGAAGTATGGTTTGAGCCACTTAGCATTCCAAGGATGTCGGAGGACTTCGCCTTTCAGATTACGAAGGTAGTAGGAACCACCTCTCGCAATATCATGTATTATAAAAGGTCCTCCCCACGTAGATGCTAACTTTCCCCATCTCTTCTCTCGTTGATACTGTGGGATTGTTCTTAACACATACTGCCCTTCTACAAAATTCCGAAGCTTTACCTTTTTTTTTTGTACTCCCTTGCAAGTCTTCGCTGGTAATTTTCCATCTTCTGTAATGCTGCTTCCCTTCTTTCTTCTAGGTCGTCCAATCTCTCTAACATCATGTCTGTTGTGAGATTTTTCTCCCACGCTTTGGTCTTTGTGGTTGGCATGAGTATCTCTGTAGGGATGACTGCTTCAGCTCCGTAAGTGAGAAGAAACGGGGATTCCCCAGTGGCGGATCTTCGCGTTGTCATGTATTCCCATAACACATTGTGCAGCTGTTCACACCATCTCCTTTTATGCTCGTCTAATTGTTTTTTGAGTATAAGGGCGAGGGTCTTATTGGTAGCTTCCGATTGCCCGTTGCTTTGAGGGTATATGGGGGTGGACTTGTTCTTTCTTATCTTGAAAGTATCGAAGAGCATGTCTATATTTTTCCCCTGTAATTGTTTACCATTATCAGATACAATTTCGGCGGGTATACCGAATCTGCAAATGATGTTCTGGAATATGAAAGTAAATACATCCACGTCTCTGATCCTGGCCAAGGCCTTAGCCTCCACCCATTTACTGAAGTAGTCCGTGGCTACTATCAAAAATCGTCTTTTCCCTGATCCTTCGATGAAAGGTCCGACGATGTCTACGCCCCATTTTGAAAATGGCCACGGGCTATCGACGGAGTTTAACATTGTTGCCGGTGCATGGATCTTTTTGGCGAAGCGCTGACATTCTTCACACCGTCGGGACATCCTCGCGGCGTCCTGTATCATTGTCGGCCAGTAATATCCTTGCGTTTTTGCTTTGTCAGCTAGTGATCTCATGCCGCTATGATTCCCCGCGTCACCATAATGGATATCTTTTAGAATTCGATGCCCCTCTTTCCGGGACAAGCAATGTAGTAATGGTCCAAGGAAGGATTTCTTGTACAGGACCCCATCCCGAGGATCATATCTTCCTACTTTGGAGAGTATCTTCCTAGCTTGTTTCTGATCCGCAGGTAAGCTTCCCTTTTCGAGAAAGGCATGGATCATCACTCTCCAGTCATCTTCGTTGCTGAAGTCTTCGTCTTGATTTGCTCTTGACAGGATATCTTCTTCGTCAAAGTCGTTATGGATGTCTTCTCCTACCTGGTCTTCGATATTTTCTTCCACTGTATCTTGATTGGTAGCGAAGGAGAATTGAGATGCAATCGAAGGATCGTATACCCTTGCTATTTTAATAGCTTCGACGTTTTTATCCCTCAGCATGGATGATATATATGCTAGGGCATCCGCGTGCCTGAGGTCCCTTCTGCATAAGTGCCGGAACTTAATGTTCGGGATTTGCGATGCCAATGTTTGGACCAAGGCCATGTAAGCTGAGAGGGTGTCATCGTACACATTATACTCGAGCCCTATTTGCCGTATGACAAGCTGCGAATCACTTGTCAGCCTTACATCGGTTACCCCCATCTCTATTATTATACGGAAGGCATGTACGACAGCTTCGTATTCAACGATGTTGTTGGTATGCTCTTTGAATTCTAACCTAAGTGCCTGTATGATCCTTTCTCCGGTTGGGGTGATAATGACAATGCCTATTCCTGCTCCTTCCTTATTTTTGGATCCGTCGACGAAGACTTCCCATTGTCTTTGACTCGCAGGTTCGAGGATATCCATTGGATCCTTGTTTTCTTCCTCGGCTTCTGGTATTCCCTTAATCTCTTCGTCGTTGTCAAGGGGGAGGTCTGCTAAGAAATCCGCCAGAACTTGGGACTTCCGAGAATGTTGAATTTCATGAATGATGTTGAATTGGTCCATATGGGTGTTCCATTTGGCTATTCGGCCCACTTTTCCCGTGCTTTTGAGGACTGCTTCCAATGGTGCTTTGCATGGGACCCCGACGAGGTGAGTTAGGAAGTAGGTTCTCAGTTTTTGAGTAGCCCACACCAATGCGAGGATGAGATGTTCAATCTTAGTATAGTTCCTTTCCGCAGAATTGAGGGTCTTGCTGACGTAATAGATAGGTTGTTCTATCTTTGTATTGGTTTTGACCAATACTGCGCTGACTGCGTCTTCTGTTGCTGCTATGTACAGTGCCAAAACCTCGTCAGGATCCGGCTTCTGCAGGATCGGGATTGAGGCTAGGTGTTCTTTGATTTTTTGGAATGCTTCCTCGCATTCAACGGTCCATTCGAACCTGCTCCCTTTTTTGAGAATATTGAAGAAATGTTTGCATTTGTCCGAGGACCGGGCAATAAATCTGCCCAAAGCTGCTATGGATCCATTGAGTTTCTGTACTTCCTTTAAATTCTTTGGGGACGGCATCTCTACTATGGCTTGAATATTTGCTGGGTCTACCTTGATGCCCCTTTTTGTTACCAGATACCCGAGGAATTTCCCCGAGGTGACACCGAAAGTACATTTCTCCGGATTCACTTTCATGTGATGTTTTCTCATTGCTTCGAAGATATTCCTCAGATCCTGGTGGTGATCTTTACGCAGCTTGCTTTTGACGAGCATGTCGTCAACGTAGACTTCTAAGGTTCCTCCAATCCATGGCTTGAAGATAGCATCGACCATCCTTTGGTATGTTGCCCCTGCGTTTCGAAGTCCGAAGGGCATTCTAGTGTAGCAATAAAGGCCATGTGGGGTGTAGAACGCTTTGTGTGGCTGATCTTCTTCTACCAGGGCCACTTGGTTGTAGCCATAATGTCCATCCATGAATGACAGTTCTTCATATCCTTCTACTACTTCTACCAGCTGGTCTATGCTCGGCAGGGGATAGCTGTCCTTTGGACATGCCTTGTTGAGATTAGTAAAGTCGATGCATATTCTAACCCCTCCATTTTTCTTAGGAACAATGACCATGTTGGAGATCCAGGTAGGGTACTTGACTTCCTTGATAAATCCTGCATCTAGTAGTTTCCGAAGTTCTGTTTCTACTGCCTCATGATACTCTGGAGCTACTTTTCGTATTTTCTGCCTGAACGGGGGCGTGCCCGGTTTGATGCGTAGCTCGTGTTGGATTACTTTTGGGTCAATCCCCGGCATATCTCCTAGCTTCCAGGCGAACACATCCGCGTATTCCTTAAGTAATTTGGTTAAAGAATCTTCCCTTCCTTCGTCCATTATGGTCCCTATTTTGATCATCTTCGGGTTTTCTTCCGTTCCTATGTTGATTTCTTTTACGGGCTCCACTGGTGTGAACACAGGCTTCGGATTTCCGAGGACTGGGACGTTCTTTAATTGCTATTTAGCGTGTTTCTGTTCTTCGCTGGTTGTTGAAGTACTTGTCTCTGTGCTAAGGACATTATCATCTTTCGTCAAGCCCTTCCCTGTAGTTTCCTTGAGGAACAGGTCTATGGCCTTCTCTTTCGCGGTTTCTTTATTTTTTACTCTTCGGATTTTTCGCTGCTCTTCTTGCTCATTGTTGATATGATCCTGAGTGTCCTGGCACTCTCTCGTAGTGACCCGATCTCCATTGATTTCCATTACTCCCTCAGGTGTTGGAAATCTGAGATATTGGTGGTACGTTGCCGCAACTCCTTTGAGTTTATGTATCCATTTTCGTCCAATAATAGCGTTGTAGGGGTAAGGGGTGTCCACCACGCTGAATCGGGTTTCTAGTTTCATGGGCCCTGCGTTAACCTGCAACACGATGTCTCCCAAGGGCTTCGTGGCTGCTCCATTGAATCCGTAGATGGTGTAATAAGAGGTCATTAACTGTTCATCATGGAGCTTCATCCGTTTGAATGCATCGTAAAATAGGACGTTTACGGAGCTTCCCCCGTCTATGAGGATCTTTTTGAGGTTACATTCAGCTACTGGTAGCGTTAGGACCAAGGGGTCGTTATGGTCTTCCATATCTTCTTCGATATCCTCGGCATCGAAGATGATAGGAAATTCCATCCATTCTTCGTGCTCGTCCACCACTATCCCATCGACCTTATACAATATGCAGCGGTCTTCGAATTGCTTCCGTAACCTCTTTCATATTTGCGCTGTAAGTGAGGGCCCTGTGGCTTCGGAACACGAGATGGTGTTGATTGTTCGGTTTCCTTCCGGAAGTTGGACTGGTTTGGTTCGCTTGGATCTATCCTCGGTAACATCCTTTCGTACGTAATGTTTGAGCTCTCCCGCATCAATTAATTTTTGGACCATTATTTTAAGGTTCTTGCACTTTTCGGTCTGGTTTCCGTTGAAACAATGATATTCACAGTAATCTTTAGACTTCTCGGGTCTCGGGGGCTGCTTTCCCTTAGACTATGGCCACTCCAGGTTTTCCCTCCCTTTGATCTCTCGTAGGATACGAGCATAGCTAGCTCCTTTAAATCTTGATTTTCTCTGGCCAACAAGGCTACAACATCTGCATAAACCTGCTGGCTCTTCTTCAGTTCCTCAAGCTCAGCCATCAGTCGATATTATTGGTTGGACCCCTGATTGGGAGTCCCAGCGCGTGCCACTACGGCCATGGTGCCGCCTTCCTCTACGGTCTGCACTAAAGGTGGCAGAGGTTCAGCTTCGGTTGCTGGCATTTCCAAATAGGGGTGAGTGCCCCTCTGCGGTGCTAGAGCCGCCGGTATGGTTTGATTTTGATCATTTGTTGGTGGCATTCCAAAAGTTGGAAGGTGCACGGGTTGGAATGTTCTGGATTCATCCACCCTTTCTCTTGGTTGATGAAGTTGATTCATAGCGCAAGTTTTGCTAGCCTCTGCAGCCTTCGGGACTACCGCAGCCGCACCGTACTTTGTCGCCGCTGCTCTGAGAGCCGTTGCTGCAACTGAATTAGCGTTCATAGGTGAAGTGATTTCCGCAGTATCTGAGAGCCGGGTCCTCCCTTTCTCTGAGAGCCGGGTCCACCCTTTCTCTGAATTAGCGTTCATAGGTGAAGTGATTTCCGCATTTTAGCTTTGTCTCCTTTCTGCTTGCTTCGGGTGATGACCGGGGTTGTCCTGGGTGTTTCCTTTGACGAAGCTTTGGCTTTTCCTGCTTCCTGCGTCTTTTCCATCACGGGTGCTTTTGTCGACAATGAAATCTCGCAGAAACTCGCCTTCTTTACTCACAATACGTTCTTTCTGCACAAGGAATTTCAAACAACGAAAAACGGGAATATCCGCGTGAATCGGGTTAGTTGGAGAAATATCTTCTTCCAGGAGAGGATTAATACATACGAGTTACAATACACGGGTTAAAGTTTTATTAAAAGAGATCCTTTTAAAAATGCAAGTAGATCCTTTTTTAAAAAACTACGAAAATCCCCCTGAGAGACGGGTTCGCACGAGATCTAAAGAAAAACGTAAATCCACGGATCAAAACAATAAATCTTATCGAAGATAATAGGTGGGTTTTTGAATATAATAAAGTTAACAAATGATATATACGGTCCGAGCTGATAAATCAGAGCAATCACATGCCAATTTAAAATGAAATCACAGGACAAGATAAATCTTTTACCGGGACGAAGTCCCTGTTTCTAGCGCCAAATTGTGAACACACAAATCACGAAGGCATCTGAATGCTCACAACCAATCATCGTAATCTAGAGAGATTTGTGATGATGATATCCTAGTGTTGATTCCTTGGCTCAAAACCTTCGGGTTTATCCTAGCCTCATCTAACAACTCCATGCGAGGCGTTTGCGCATGGGATATAGGTAAAAACAAAGAAAGCAAAACGTATAAGTAAAGATCCATGGGGTTAGACAAATATAAAGTGCTGAAATGTAAACAAGACCGAGGTTTACGTGGTTCAGCACTAAGGCCTACGTCCACGGGGTTTGTTGTTTCACTATATTCTTCACGGTTACAAGAGTAGTCGAATGACTTTTGGGTTTACATGTTTTTCTCTTCTAAAGGATTAACTTACACTTGCAATCTCTCTCTCCTTCCCTTCCTGATTTTTCCGATCCCCCTTCCTCTTGGTGGAGAGGGGGTATTTATAGGGTTAGAGTGCGGGACCCATCTCTGAAGGCCGTTGGAACCTTATCTTCTAGTGTCTTGTGTCCATCACGCAGAGGTCTGCGTTTGCTACTTGATCACGCAGAGACATCCTCGCTCGTTCCACGGGTTGATCGACACGTATACTGCTCAGAGTGTTTAATGAAGGTGGTTGAGATGCCTGCTCGTGTCAGACAAGTGTCTTCTGCCCCTGTCACGTTCGTGTCAGCTAACTTTCTCTCCACCGTTGATCTTAGCTTCTTTTGGGATGAGGTAAAGTAACTCCTTGTGGTTTATTTGGTGTTCCGTAGCGCATCGTATTTTGATGTCCTGACCTGCATGCTTTCCACGTATTTTTCTATATACACGTGTCTGATGGTGAGATATATGTATACACACTGGGATATCTATGAATTCATTTTGGGGCTATAGAATTTTAAAAGGACCAAAAAGGAAAGATAAGGGGAGGTAAAATGATACTCCTTATAAAATTACATTATTATCCGTGTCCAAATCCTAACTAAAAGTAGTCCCCTTGGTTTTATCAGAATCATTTCATTTCCTTCTCCTTCTTCTTACCCTAACGACCACTCCTCTCTCCTTCTCCATCATTTTCAAATGAAAAGAACTTGTCGATCAGTTCGTCTGTAATCGTCTGTTCTCGAATATTTTTTTATAGTTGATTAATTTTTTCGAACATGAATCATACGAAACAAACTAGTAAAAAACCTACTCCCTCCGTCCCACTCCTAAGTGACCTATTTGATTTTAGATTTTGTCCCAATGATAAGTGACCTATATCATTAAACAATGAGATATTCCGGAATTATCCTTTTAGTTAATTATAAAGAATATACGAAATACGCATAATTTGATAGGCATGTTTATATTCGTTACGTAGGTGTTTTAAAATGCTTTTCAATGGTATGAAGTTTGCGAACATCCGTGGAGTATTTTGAGAGGTAAACCATTTCTAAATTTCGATAGTTATTATTTATAAGGGTATAATTGTAAAAAATGCTTAAAAGTAATATTTTCCTTGCTTGCCTTAAAAATTGTGCAAATTTCAAATAGATCACTTAGGAGTGGGACGGAGGAAGTATTTTTAATGATCCTCAAAGTGGAAAGACATTGCAACAATAAAGACAGTGGCGGACCTAGCAATTATTTTCACTAGAGTCAAAGTTCAGACAAAGATGCAGTCAAAGGCCGCCCGAAATTTTAGGAGCTCTATTAATTTCACCAATTCTAGAGTGGGGAGTTGTCTCCTCCAATTTTAATATAATTAGGTAAGAAATTAAGTAGATTTTATGGTTTAAATTTAACATATATAATATACAATGCCTAGTCCAAAATCCTTGTAACGGTTTTTATCGGAAATAATTACAAAATCAAGAATACACTAATTTCCAGAATAAGTTAGTGGAGTCATCATAGATAGAAAGGTGAAAAATTGAGTAATATGTGGTTCAGTCTTCACTTACCTTTTGTTGATGAACTTCTCTAAAAGCTTCGGTTGATCTTCGCCTTCAAACGGTAGAACGCAGTGACGTCTGGTACTCAACTACACAATTCTATCCTAATTCGAGACTTGACTAAATGTATACTAGAAATCAAGATATAATTTTGATCAACTAAATTTGATAACAAGCTTGAGATATCAATACTTATGAGTTCGGCCGAGAAATGCTCTAACGATCTCCCCTTTTGTCAATTTTAGTGGAAAAACTATCAATACATATGGATTAGAAAATAAAGCTTCAAAAACTCCAGAATCCATCATGCTTGATTTCCTTGGTTTTGCAACTCCTTGAATTCTTCGTCACTTCAAGTTGCAATGATTCTGAACGTGTTCAACTCAGCATCGTTGTTGTTAAAGATTTGTAGCGATAACAATTTTCAAAATAAATATTTTAAATCATTGTTATACAGAAATATAGTATTATTATCTTCTCCAAAGTTCAATTGTATCACAACTTCAAAGTAATACCATGGTGATGTGTTTCTCCCCCTTAGTTCATACTTACATCTTTTGCATAATAGGTGAAACCTATTAATGTTGATTCACTCCCCTTACTTAATGATCCGTAAACCATATGTATGTAGTGTGAAACTACCAACTAATTCTCCCCCTTTTTGTCAGTAAAAATTGGCAAAGGTACGAAAACTATGGGATCATAATGGATTCTAACAAAAAAATGATTCAAGACTTAAAAGGAAAAACATATCAACTTTAATTTAGATGATATCACAGATTATAAAATATTTAGCGTCTCATCTGGGAGATTTAATACACAAGAATACCCTTTATATTCCACATCCACTCTCCCCACAAAGATATAGCAATTAATCACAAGTTCAATTAAGAACTCTCCCCGGCCCATTTGATGTCATTCCCCGGAGAACAACATGCGCGACCTTACTTTAATAAAAAATAAGGATTTTGTCGGATATTAACAAATCACATGGATTTGTATCCTAAACATCGACATAAACAACGCCAGTTACGAACAAGGAGACAATTTAATCGATATGACTCAACATAATAAAATCCTACGGAGTTTGATAATGCGGTAATTACGCAAGAGTGTGACCACGGAGAGATCAATATTGCGGAAATCTCAAAAAGTTTATTCTACCTTTAGTCAGTAAATCCATAAAGACTTAATAGGTTTAACTTTTGAGCATATATGAGATATCAGTTCAATTTACCAAAAACAAGTCATCAGTATTGTTTGTTTTCTCCAGACCTGAACATTTAAGAATCTTAAACACAAATCAAGTTAAGTAGACATGAATGATAGTATAATACACAAGGTACATGGATTCTTAGCCTCTCTGGTTTGTCCATTATAAGTATTTTACTTACGATCTATTATTTCTTAGCTAATAGCGCATAATGTACCCGAATCAATATGATTATCATGTCTTGAGAGTTTTACCCAGAACCTAAGTTTAAATATCAATATTATGATTAGATAGAATATCCATTGCATATCCTTCTTAGCTTGTTATGCAGAAATTCTCATGAAACATGTTCTCGTCTCTTATAAGAAGTCAGTTAGGCAGGGAGAACTCTTACAAATAACATAAGAAGTGTTGATACCCACATCGAGTCATTACAATTTGGACTCAAAAGCGACATGGTACACCTAGAGTCGTATAAAACCATATTGCCTCTTTTATAGGTGCAGAGAAGACAAATATGACAACCACTACGGATTTTATTGTACCATTTAAAAGAAAAAGATTATAAACCTCTTGACATGGAATCATCTCTTTGGAGCCTAGGCTCAACAAGATAGGGATAAAAAATCCTGTCTTGCGAAACATTGGGTATTGAACTTCAAGTATACATTTCAACAACCAATCACGACGATACTCAGGTTTCCGCCAAATCACTTAGAGAAAAATAAGAGTACAAATAATTAAACACAATAAATTCTTGATATTAATATATCATGGCATAAAGCATATAACAAAATAATCATAAAGCTTGCTCAAGTTATAGACATACCTTTTAGACGAATCCAAACGTGAATCCTACGACTTTATTAAATATTCAAAATCTTACCCAATCATAATATGTGTACCCTAATTGTCGTGCCTTCCTCACCATCTTTCTTATAGGGATTTTCTTGGTGAGGGTACACTTCCGAAACAATCAAGTTGTATTGAGGTGAACAATGTCTTGATCAACACAGGCGATTGAAACTGGCTTTTCCACATCTATGGATTTTTCACCATCTATAGTTTTTGGCTTAGTTCGTTTCTTCTTCCACATGTTCTTGTGTTTCACCTTTGGATTATCATAAAAGGAATCAATTTTAGAACCCTTCAGATTTATATCCATCTTTCCCAAGAAATTTTTAACTTCGAAAATCATGGATTTTGCCTATTCCATAGTAATGATTTTTTTTGGGAGATCATTCCTTTTTACACTCAACGCATCATTGACTTTCTTTAGTATCCACTTCTGAGTGTGTTTAGGAACAACCACAACCTTTTTCCCATTATTATTTTTAAGGTTCCTCGGAAAAGAATCAGATTGACCATTCTTTTGCAAGTTAGTCTTTCTCCAACTGTGAGCATCGGGTCTTTTTTTCGTATTTACAAAGTTATCCTTTTGATGATCATTATAATTTTGAAAAGGCTTCGTATGACGTTTATTGGAAAATCTAGGTTTATCACATTACTGATTCCTTTACCTAAAAGTTGGACAATTACAACCCGTAATGTCAAGGGTATTATCCTTAACATATGATTTAGGTTTGATCACTTTCTTGTGATGCCCGAACAAGAAAATCGTGAAATTTCTCATTCCTTATACGAAAACGACATCCCCTTTGCATGTGACCTTTATTTCTGCAATAATAGCAAATATAAGGAATGTTCTTACCTGGGTTCATGTGTGCCGACTTTAGAGGTTGATATACTTTGCTCTTTTGAACATTAACTGTCGGTGAAGGTGTTTCACTTTTTCCATCAGTGGACACCTTCTGTTCAGAAGAATTATTTGCCTTGACAAATTTTACCAATTTGCTAGTACTTGGAGCATCTTTTCCCTTATAGCACATTCCTCGTTGTATCACGGTGATTTTTACTTGCTCCTAGCATCGTGGTTAATTTGTTTGATCTAGTATTGAAAATTTTCAAGTCCTCTTCCAACCTCTTGATTTTATCTAGAGCAGTAGTTAAATCAGCCTCAAAGCGTTTTTGTCAAGCGAGACAAACGTTTTCTCTGTCATCAAAACTTATTTGCTAGGAGTTAATCCTTGCTTCGGATGTTTCAACTTTTTCTTCCAACTTATAGAAATCTCTACGAAGATTATCACATTCAAGTGACTTTTTATTTAGGTCATTCTCATGATTTTTGAGGATCGAATTGTTAAGGGAATTTCAACCATGAAGACCTGAGTAAATTCTTCTTAGTTTATTATTTTCTCGACAGAGATGGGTCAGAAAAGGAGTGACACAAGAAGCTGTCAACTTTTCAACCGGTTTCAACAACTTAACATACTATGAGATTTCCTCATCAACATCTCGATCAATATTTGAGTCACCTTTATCTGAAAGTTCATCCAACTGTTCTTCTAGGCGTGTTTCCCAGTTATCAACAGTTTCTACATCAAGAGGATGTTTAAATATTGATCTAGATGTGACAGTTTCCTCAGGTGTTGGATCCAATCTTTGATCAAAAGGAACTGGTTGATTTTGAACTGGTGATACATTATTAGAGATAGTACATTTGTCCATAATAGTCAGATTGCTTCAAACACGGACTTATTAGGTCTTTTGCGTGTTTGGCTTCTCTGATACCAATTGAAAATGCGGGGGCACCAAAACACACCACCAACTTTTTCTTAGGCAACATGTATGGACTAAACTCAATTATAATTCCGAGAGTTACAACTTAATGAATCTCAATTAGGAATTATAAAGAGAGTTTATATCCTTTCTATTACAATCAATATGTATTCGGAAACAAGTCTGTGAACATGATTATACCGTGAGAGTTCTTGGATGATTCCAAAGATCAATTTCCAAGATCAATCAAATTGTATCCAACAATTACAATTGACGTATCTGTTAGAGCATTGCTCGGTCGAACTCGCAAGCGTTGTTATCTCTATCTTGTTTGTCAAGTTTAAGCGATCAAAACTATAAGTCTTGATTTCTAGTTTACTTATAGCTATGTCTCAGATTAGGATCAAATGTGTAGTTGAGCTTTAGACTTCACGACGTTCATTGATTGAAGACGAAGATCTGTTGAGGAGAGCTTGGACGAACTTCATCAAAAAAAGGTATGTGGAGACTAAAACTTATCTATCACTCAGAAGTCAATCCTATTCTATCTCCTAATGAGACTAAGTCGTATAGCTATATAGACTTTATACACATTTGATATTTCGAGCCGAGTTTAACTCGCTTATATATTTCTCGAAATATGTGTTGGAAGCTTTTTTCCTTAGCTACGTTCATCATTATTCTTGACGAGTTTAGTTGGAAACAATTTATTTTTTAGAAACTAAATAATAAGTCAAAAGATTATCATGTGAAAATTGCCTTGAAACATCTTACATGATTTGTGTGAGACAGTCATTTGATGTCGACTCGGAATGTTTCGTATTGATTATTCAACCACTTGAAAATTACTTATAAGCTAATAGTTTGTGTGAGACAGTTATTGTCGTCTTCTAAGGATGTTTCAATGATTGAAATGGGAGTTTTGAACAATTAACCCTTTGTCTGGATACAACACAGTACACATACCAGTATGCAAACTATTTTGGTATGATTCAGGTTAGGAAACCTTATATGATATCAGTATGCAAACGGTTTTAACCGTTAAAGTACGAGAACCAAGTTTACATACCAGTATGCGAACAATTCTACCTGAGTTAAGGTCCGGGACAACAGTATGCATACCGGTTTGCAAACTGCTGGACAAGACCAAAGTACGAAACTATAGTTTACGTACCCGTTTGCAAACCTAGTGGTTAAAGTTCTAAAATCGGTTAAGTATGTTTTTATACTCATGAAAAAATGCATCTATAAATTAAAGAATGCAATCTTTGCAAACCATGGATTAATGTTCATGAATTGATTCTTGTATAAGTACTTTGTACAATCATGAATAAAATTTGATTTCGTTTCAATTGTGTCTTGAATACTTCCATGAGATATGAACAATTGAAAAACTCTATAAGTAACACAATTAGATTCATTTGATTATCTTTCATAATTGATTGATCATCATATTTGATCTAGAAGTGTTATATGAAAGTGGTTAATACAAAAGTGTTCATATGGCTAACTTCAGTTAACTATTGTTGAGCCAACTCAATATACACGTTTAGGTATGGTTACCCATATCTAAATGGAGGTATATTTCATTTGTGTATAACAAGATAAGACCATCTAACGGTGGGTTTTAAGCAAACTTAGCTTAAATCTTAAATCAGGTTTTCATCTAACGGTGAATATTGAATGCTTTGCTTTTAAGATAACCTAGCTTTGATTATTAGCAAACCTTGATTTGAAAGAATATATAAGGGAGAACTCTAGCAATTTTAAAACCTAATCCCGACAATTTCCTGTGTCCTAGTTGTGACTAGAGTCGATTCTCCTTTTAACCTTGTGTTTGAGGGTGAAAACAATTTCTACTGGTTTTGGTAAATTCGTGTGTGTGGATGAGAAACGAGTCTAAACCCTAAACAATGTACTGCATGGGAGTACTTTTGATTCAGGAGATCAATCTGTATAATCCTGTCCTAAACCAAGAAACGGCCGTTCCAGGCTTTCTTCGGTCACAAAGTGAAGGAGAAGGGTTGGTCTTAGGGAGGGTAGCGAAGAAAGTGTTGAGACCAGAATCGTTGATCCTAAAGGTGTGGTTGTTTATGACTTGTATCAGAAAGTAGAACTGGATAGCAGAATGGAAAGCTACCAGGTGATTTCTGGATACTGTGTTGTTCCCCCAACCGAAACTTGTTGTCTGGTAGAAATAGGTGAAACCTATTTATACAAGTCGTAATAAAACGTACCTTGACCTCGTAGAAAGTGGAAAATGATTGAGTGGTGGAAGAGTGGAGTAACGTGTAACGTCAAGAATTATGCTTCCATAATGAAGGATCCGTTTACACCATTACTTCTTGCCATTACTAACCTCCCCACTTTATGACACTTTCTTGTAACGGTCGTATTGCACGTCGCACGCTGTAAACCGCCAGACCAATACCCCGATGAGTATCCCCGAGTTTGTGACATGTTTGATGTCTCGAGTGTTTTCGTGGAAAACATGTAGCACTTTGCTACGTGTGGCAAGTTAAAATCAAGAGGCTTGTCGCAGGAAAATATCATGTGATGCTATTAGGATCGTCTTGGCTGGTCGCCTAAAATTTGCCAAAAGTTTGTCAGTTCGGTCGCAAACTTTGATGGCTGAGATCACATCTCATGAGGAAGGATAGACGTTGATTATGGCTACCTTGTGTTGGCGCCTGATAATGGCACAATGGCATTATGGTGTATGCCACTGGCAGTGCGGCATGGCTGGCATGGCTCGTGCATGCTAGTGGCACGGTGGTGCAAGTGGCACCTGGCGTAGCCATGGCCACTAGATTTAGGCGGCTGGTCTCCCCAAACTTGCCACAAGCCTGCCATCTTGGTGGCGAACTTGGATGGCTGAGATAGCATCTCATGAGGAAGGGTAGCCGTTAATTATGGATACCTTGTGTTGGCTCCTGATAATGGCACAGTGGCGTTTTGGTGTATGCTGGTGGCAGTGCAGTATGGCTGGCATGACTCGTGCATGCCGGTGGCAGTGCAGTATGGCTGGCATGACTCGTGCAAGTGGCGCCTGGCGTAGCCATGGCCACTAGATTTAGGCGGCTGGTCGCCCAAAACTTTCCACAAGCCTGCCATCTTGGTGGCAAACTTGGATGGCTGATATTGCATCTCATGAGGAAGGGTAGCCGTTGATTATGGCTACCTTCTGTAGGCGCATGATAGTGGCACAATGGCGCCTTTAGTGCATGCCAGCGGCATTGCGTCATGGATGGCATAGTTCGTGCATGCCAGTGGAACGGTAAAATGGCTGGCATAGTTTGTGCATGCCAGCGGCACAATGGTGCAAGTGGCGCCTGGCGTAGCCATGACCACTGAAATTTTGGCATGTTGGTGTTGGACTCAAACGTGGTGTGGCAACATCAGTTTCAATGGCCACATTGATCCCCATGTTCAGTGGAACATTGTTTGGCTCGGTTGGCGCAGTAACTTTGCCTAAATTAGGGTTTGGCATGTCAAAACCCTAATTAGCATATATGGCATGTTGCGGGCCCTAGGTGGCATAGTTTTGTGCCACGATTAGAAATTAGGGTTTCTTCCACCGCCACTAGAGCATGGCCGCGCCTAGGGTTTAGGCTAGCCAAATTGAAGTTCGTTGTGAGGTTGGTCACGCACGGAGAGTGGGTTGGCAAGTTTTAGCATGCTTTCGCCGTAAGTGGCGCGTTTGGCATGTGCGCCTGACATGCTTTTTTTGGCATGTTTGGCATGTCGTTAGCATGTTGGCACGGTTTTGGAAAGAAAACTTAGTATGGCGAATTATTGACACAATTTCCACCTCTTTTAAGGCTGTGGAAGGTTTAGAGCAACCTCATTGGTCAATGAAAGTAGGGGGCCGTCCAAGCACGAGCGCGTCTACCCTTTTGGTGCGCATGGCAGGTTTAATGCGACCTGATTGGTCGATGGGGAATAGGGCCAACAAGTATGGGCCCAGCCACAACTCACGGAAGTGTGGCGGGTTTAAAGCGACCTGATTGGTCGACAAAGGAATAAGGGACGGTTAGGTAGCATGGGGAGTGGCCAACTGGCGCCGGCTAGCCTGTGGCGTGGCCACACTCCCTATCATTGTTGATCCTACTCCGCGGCTCTATTATTCGTTGCTTTCTGATTTTGGGTAGGATTTTGCACCTACTAATCCACGGTGGATCAATTGTTTAGTTGCTTAAGCATAATTTATGTGTTGACACAAAATTTACAGAAAGCAGTACGCTTTCTGACTGAGCATTTTGTGCAAGGGCCTTAACGTTGATACTTGGAAATCCGTGCTACTCTGCTGTGAGTGAACACAAATCCGTCATGCCATCAATATTAAGGGTTCTACCAGGGAACATAACACATGAAAAGTACTCAGAGGGCCTTACATTAGTGACAATATAAGCAAGGTGTTGAAATTTACAGAGTATCTGGGATTTTTTCTACATGCACCATTATGGGTAAATTTCATGTGAATATATTGAATTGCTCAATAAATGCGCCAGTGAAGAGGTTGGACACTCATCACTTTTGTATGGATCCCTTTCTTTACGGAGTGATGGAATATTAAATGCCAGGTTTTACAACTTTATCCCTGACCTAAAAACCACCATCAACATTAAGTCCCCTGCTTAGCACGTAACAGTGGCATTTTTGCGGGGTAAGCATGAGATGGTCACAAACGAGGATAAAAATCGAAAAGGCAAGAGATGAGAAGATTACCAGGAAAATTCGATTGACCTTTGGCAAGAGGCATGAGTAGTCTGCAATTTGTATGCTGGCGTGCTTCTGTCTTGGCCACGGAGTACAAGTGCCATGTAGTGTTGGTGTAGCGAGCCTTCAATACAAAAACGAGTATTGAGGTGGTGGAGCTGTCAACACCATAATGTATTGAGGGATTATGCATGACAACACAGTAGTGAGTGTTGAGGAATTTGAACGCCTCAACACCAAGAGGAAAAATGTGTTGAGGCAGTTTGCCCGGCAACACAGTGGTGAATTTTGAGGAAATTCCACGTCTCAACACTAAGAGGAAAAATGTTTTGAGGCAGTTTTCCTGGCAAAACAGCGGCGAGTGTTGAGAAATTTCACGTCTCAACACTAAGAGGAACGATGTGTTGAGGCAGTTTGCCTGGAAATACAGTGGTGAGTGTTGAGGAAATTTCACGTCTCAACACTAAGAGGAAAAAATGTGTTGAGGCAGTTTTCCTGGAAACACAACGGTGAGTGTTGAGGAAATTTCACGTCTCAACACTAAGAGGAAAAAAATATGTTGAGGCAGCTTGCCTGGAAACACGGCGGTGAATGTTGAGGAAATTTCATGTCTCAACACTAAGAGGAAAAATGTGTTGAGGAAGTTTGCATGGCAACACAGCGGTGAGTGTTGAGGAAATTTCACGTCTCAACACTAAGAGGAAAGATGTGTTGAGGAAGTTTTCCTGGCAACACAGTGGTGAGCGTTGAGGAAATTTCACGTCTCAACACTAAGAGGAAAAATGTGTTGAGGCAGTTTGCCTGGCAACACATCGGCGAGTGTTGAGGAATTTTCATGTCTCGACACTAAGAGGAAGGATGTGTTGAGGAAGCATGCCTAGCAACACAGTAGTGAACGTTGAGGAATTTACACGTCTCAACACTAAGAGGAAGGATGTGTTGAGGAAGCATGCCTAGCAACACAATAGTGAGTGTTGAGGAATTTCCACGTCTCAACACTAAGAGTAAGGATGTGTTAAGGAAGCATGCCTAGAAACACAATAGTGAGTGTTGAGGAATTTACACGTCTCAACACTAAGAGGAAAAAATGTGTTGAGGCAGTTTTCTTGGCAACACAACGGTGAGTGTTGAGGAAACTTCACGTCTCAACACTAAGAGGAAAGATATGTGTTGAGGCAGTTTGCCTGGCATGAGTGTTGGGGAATTTTCACGTCTCAACACTAAAAGGAAGGATATGTTGAGGAAGCATGCCTAGCAACACAGTAGTGAGTGTTGAGGAATTTACACGTCTCAACACTAAGAGGAAGGATGTGTTGAGGAAGCATGCCTAGGAACACAGTAGTGAGTGTTGAGGAATTTACACGTCTTAACACTAAGAGGAAGGATGTGTTGAGGAAGCATGTCTCGCAACATAGTAGTGAGTGTTGAGGAATTTACACGTGAGGAAAAATGTGTTGAGGCAGTTTTCCCGGCAACACAGTGGTGAGTGTTGAGGAATTTTCACGTCTCAACACTAAGAGATTTAGAATTTATTTGATATGCCTAATAGATATAAAACATTTAGTTTAATGATAGTTACTTAGATCTGTCTCCGCTAGGCATGTCTTTCGCACATGATTAGGCTTTAGGTGTATCAGGCTCTCCCGTGAGTAAGCAGCGCGACAAAAGTCCCCATGTGTAATTATCCTGAGCTTATTTTCTCGTGGAAGATGTGCTTCCATTGCATTCGCTGGTAAGGCGGTGACTGCGTTTAAACTTCTAAACATGAAGGAGACTTCAGTCCCCAAGTGTAGCTTACTTTGATTGTACCACCTTGAATCCACGCCTCTGTGATTTGATACAAGTTTATTGTACTCTCCTGGATGGGATGCTTGGAACATCACATGGACGAAATATTCTTTGTAGTGGTTGCTTCTATGGTGAAGCTCTGGATGGTATTGGTAGGCTAGGAAAGATGTATGAAATAAGAGAATAAGAAGCCTACATGTTATAACCACAAGTGCACGGTGTCGTTATGTAGTGTGTGCAAGTGCGAGTCGATCCACAGAGACTTGTGTGTGTAAGTTGAAGTTTTCTAAGCTAATTCTCTAAGCAGTGAACTAATGAAGCAAAGAGTAACAGTGGCAGTGAGTGACAAAGAGTGACAAAGAATGACAGTGGCAAAGAGCCAAAGGCAGTGACATAAGATGATGGCAGTGAATAAACTAAATGGTGAGATGAGTGAACTAGGGTCTCTAATTCCACCTCTAACCTACATCATGCATTTGCTGAGTAGACAACTCTTGTCCTTGTGATGACATGGGTTAAGATGTTGGTCTTACCTATGTCTAAGGTGTTTCCCCATTAGAATGTTCAAACCCACTAAGATATCTTCCCATAGCACTAATTGTCTAACTAAAGTACAACTAGTCTAAGGATCAGCATTGACCTGGTTTAGCATGAGTAGTAGCTCTATCAACACGGAATAATCCTAACTACAATGCATACATGGCATACATTGTGAAAGTAACATGATGACATGCTAAGTTTGAATCTTTCATAGACAATGTTATCATTCAAGAGTGGCATCATCAGCAACACACAACAGCAGGCTAGGGCTTCATTGAAACCCTAGAATTGAACTAAAACATGAACTGAAACAAAAAAAACATTTGAACTAAAAACTAACCCTTGAGGCACTGGCTATTCCAGTCCTCTTGGGTGAAACACTGGATAGTCCAGGCTTCGTTACAACACACACCCACAACCCATATTTATACCCAAATTAATCAATTAGGGTTTACAGAGAAAATCCCCAAATCCCCAAATTAAACAGTTGAAATTAGGGTTTTTACAAAAAGAAAAATTGACATACCTAACTCTCTGAAATCACTCAATCTTCTTCGACCCATGCCTTTATTCCTTCTCCTGCGTCTACCCATGCTCTAATTACAACTCTATTTCAACATATTCTACCAATTTCACATCTAGGGTTCATGAGATTTGTGAGGCGTGAAATTGGTGGAATAGAAGTCTATAGAGTTGGTGAAAGTGGTAGTGATGATGGGTTTTAGGGTTGGTGTGTTATGATGAAGGATGGTGGTGGTTGAGAGGCTGCAGACGGAGTTGGTGGTATTGGCAGCGACGGCATGGGAGGGAATGGGTGAAGAAGATGAAAGAAGAAAGTTTGGATCGATAGTTTTAGGGTTAAGGCATGTTTGGCTAATGGGTATAGAATTGGGTATTAGGGTGTTGAGCGGTTTCATCAAGTCTCGATGATTCGCGAAGCTGAGCCGTGGAATGCGGAAATGATAGATTGATCTAACGGCTACAAGTGAAGAGACTGGTATTGACCATCGGATTTCTAATACAACGAAACTGACGGCTCAAGATGGAGTTAGGTGCTGTAGTGTTAGACAGGAGCTTCAGACTTTGATGTACTGGCGATGCTGCGACCATTGGATTCAGATGTGATCCAATCTGACGGCTGGCGAAGGAGACGTGTATGGATATTGGAAATGGGTTTGGGTGAGGGTTTTGGGCCTTGGGTATTCCAAGCCCATATCTTCTTTAAGGACAATTCTTCCTCTTCAAGCCCACTTCCAGTTGATCCGGCTCTTGCAAACATCATTCTTCGCTGCCTTTTTGCGGGAGTCTTTGCCGTTTCTTTGTTCTTTTCGCTCCGTGAGTTAACCAGGCTTTATTTAGTACCTAAAAATGCAAAATTAATTAAGAAAAGTATTTATTCTTGAAAACAATGAAAATACAGAATATGGGATAAAATGTAGAATTAATGCACAAAAGATGAGTTAAATGCCAAGAAAAATATATAGAAATATGCACTTTTTAGCACTCATCAGGTATCAACAAACGAGCAACAACGATTCTTGGCAGCAGCTGTGATCAGAAGAGATTTGGATGGCTGCGATCACAATCATTGACAAGGAGGAGTGGCGGATACGGGAACAAACCTTAGTAGGAAGGATTAGCGGCTTCTGGAGAGAACGTTGAAGCGTCTTCTGGAGCGAAACATTGAAGAGGAGCGACTTCTGGAGGTGAGACGCTGAAGCGGCTCCTGGAACGAAACATTGGAGAGGAGCGGCTTATGGAGGTGAGACGTTGAAGCGGCTCCTGGAGCGAAACGTTGAAGTGGAGCGGCTTCTAGAGAGAACGTTGAAGCGGAGTGGCTTCTGGAGAGAACGTTGAAGCGGCTCCTGAAGAGAAACGTTGAAGAGGAGCGGTTCTGGAAGCGAAACGTTGAAGCGGAGCGGCTTCTGGAGCGAAAAGTTGAAGCGGCTCCTGGAGCAAAGTTCGAAGTGCCAATGCAACACGGCGTTGCACCTTGGAGAAATAAAAAATATCACACACATAATCCATCATAGATTACATGGTTTTATGAACAGAGTCCCCAGAAAGCATTAATGCACAACTCCACGAATTGATGTTCGGTCACATTTGGTTTATGACAATCTAACGCCTGAATTCTGAATCCCTTGACTAATCATTCAGATGTTCACTGTTTCGCTCCTTTTGAGTTGTGGCCATACCCGTATGAGCCTTAGCAAAAACTTCTTGTATTTCCATCAAATCAGCAATGGTAATAAGGGGTTGGCTTCCTCTGACTCCTCCGGTCTCTCGTCCTGATGGTGGAGTGACAACAACTCTGGCGACGACTGGGAGCATCACACTTGAAGAAACAGTGGGTGTGGCGGCAGTAGCTCTCGTGATCGGAGGCATAACGCCTGAAGGAACATTTTCCGCGCCGCTGGTGTTGACAGGTGGCGTATTAATGTCACTGGAAGGAACGTTGATACCGAGTATGATTTCAGCGCTAGTGTTTTCAGGGTTTGTTGCCGGTCCAGACCTGAGTTCTACCATCTTGAGATCGGGATTGAAAAATGAAATTGGAAATTGGAAATTAATATTGTGACCGAGAGATTAATCTCCCACTGTGGTCGCCAATTGTTTGAGGGTGAAAACGGTTTCTGCTGGTTTTGGTAAATTCGTGCGTGTGGATGAGAAACGAGTCTAAACCCTAAACAATGTACTACACGGGAGTACTTTTGATTCGAGAGATCAATCTGTATAATCCTGTCCTAAAGCAAGAAATGGTCATTGCAGGCTTGCTTCGGTCACAAAGTGAAGTAGAAGGGTTGGTCTTATGGAGGAAAGCGAAGAAAGTGTTGAGACCGAATCGTTGATCCTGAAGGTGTGGTTGTTTATGACTTGTATCAGAAAGTATAACTGGCTAGCATAATGGAAAGCTACCAGGTGATTTCTGGATACTATGTTGTTCCCCCGACCGAAACTTGTTATCTGGTGGAAATAGGTGAAACCTATTTATACAAGTCGTAATAAAACGTACCCTGGCCTTGTAGGAAGTGGAAAACGATTGGGTGGTGGAAGAGTGGAGTAACGTGTAACATCAGAAATTATGCTCCCATAATGAAGTATTCGTTTACACCATTACTTATTCCCATTATTAACCGCCCCACTTTATGACACTTTATTGTAACAGGCGTATTGCACGCCGCACGTTGTAAACCGCCAGACCAATACCCTGATGAGTATCCCCCAGTTTGTGACATGTTTGATGTCTCGAGTGTTTTCGTGGAAAAAATACATCACTTTGCTACATGTGGCAAGTTAAATTCAAGAGGCTTGCCGTAGGAAAATAGCATGTGATGTTATTAGGCTCGTCTTGGCTGGTCGCCTAAAACTTTCCACAAGTTTTTCAGTTCGGTGGCAAACTTCGATGGCTAAGATCACATCTCATGAGGAAGGGTAGCCGTTGATTATGGCTACCTTGTGTTGGCACCTGATAATGGCACAGTGGCGTTTTGGTGTATGCCAGTGGCAGTGCGGCATGGCTGGCATGGCTCGTGCATGCTAGTGGCACGGTGGTGCAAGTGGCGCCTGGCGTAGCCATGGCCACTAGATTTAGGCGGCTGGTCGCCCAAAACTTGCCACAAGCCTGCCAGCTTGGTGGCGAACTTGGATGACTGAGATTGCATCTCATGAGGAAGGGTAGCCGTTGATTATGGCTACCTTGTGTTTGCTACTGATAATGGCACAGTGGCGTTTTGGTGTATGCCAGTGGAAGTGTGGTATGGCTGGCGTGGATCATGCATGCCAGTGGCACGGTGGTGCAAGTGGCGCCTGGCGTAGCCATGACCACTAGATTTAGGCGGCTGGTCGCCCAAAACTTGCCATAAGCCTGCCAGCTTGGTGGCGAACTTGGATGGCTGAGATTGCATCTCATGAGGAAGGGTAGCTGTTGATTATGGATACCTTCTGTTGGCGCATGATAGTGGCACAATGACGCCTTTAGTGCATGCCAGCAGCATTGCGGCATGGCTGGCATAGTTCTTGCATGCCAGTGACACGGTGGAATGGCTGGCATAGTTTGTGCATGCCAGCGGCACGATGGTGCAAGTGGCGCGTGGCGTAGCCATGGCCACTGAAATTTTGGCACGTTGGTGTTAGACTCAAACGTGGTGTGGCAACATCAGTTTCGATGGCCACATTGATCCCCATGTTATGTGGAACATTGTTTGGCTCGGATGGCGCAACAACTTTTCCTAAATTAGGGTTTGGCATGTCGAAACCTAATTAGCATATATGGCATGTTGTGGGCCCGAGGTGGCATAATTTTGTGCCACGATTATAAATTAGGGTTTCTTCCACCGCCACTAGAGCATGGCCGCGCCTAGGGTTTAGGCTAGCCAAATTGAAGTCCGTTGTGAGGATGGTCACGCACGGAGAGTTTGTTGGCAAGTTTTGGCATGCTGTCGCGGTAAGTGGCATGTTTGGCATGTGCGTTTGTCATGGCGTTTGTCATGTGCGTCTGGTATGCTTGTTTTGGCATGTTGGAACGGTTTTGGAAAGCCAACTTAGTATGGAGACCTCTTGACACAATTTCCACCTTTTTTAAAGCTGTGGCAGGTTTAGAGCAACCTGATTGGTCAATGAAAGTAGGGGTCCGGCTAAGCACGGGCGCGGCTACCCTTTTGGTGCGCATGGCAGGTTTAATGCGACCTAATTGGTCGATGGGGAATAGGGCCAGCAATTATGGGCCCAGCCACAACTCATGGAAGCGTGGCGGGTTTAAAGCAACCTGATTGGTCGAAAAAGGAATAAGGGCCGGTTATGTAGCATGGGGCGTGGCCAAGTGGCGCCGTCTAGCCTGTAGCATGGCCACACTCCCTCTCATTGTTGCTCCTACTCCGCGGCTCCGTTATTCTTTGCTTTCTGATTTTGGATAAGATTTTGCACCAACTAATCCACGGTGGATCAATTGTTTAGTTGCTTAAGCATAATTTATGTGTTGACATAGAATTTACAGAGAGCAGTACGCTTTTTGATTGAGCATTTTGTGCAAGGGCCTTAACCTTGATACTTGGAAATCCGTGCTACTCTGCTGCGAGTGAACACAAATCCGTCATGCCATATCAATATTAAGGGTTCTGCCAGGGAACATAACACAAGAAAAGTACTCAGGGGGCCTTACATTAGTGAATAATATAAGCAAGGTGTTGAAATTTACAGAGTATACGGGATTTTTGCTACATGCACCATTATGGGTAAATTTCATGTGAATATATTGAACTGCTCAATAAATGCGCCAGTGAAGAGGTTGGACACTCATCACTTTTGTATGGCTCTGTTTCTTTACGGAGTGACGGAACATTAAATGCCAGGTTTTACAATTTTAGCCCTGACCTAAAAACCACCATCAACACCTAGGTTTTTCCAAAACCATTATCGGTTAACGACTTGAAGACTTCATTTGGGATTCGTGAAACCAGACCCAATTGTTTTCTATGTAGTTGTGTGTTCTGATCTTACTTATTCTATCATATTGAGTACTATCTTCTCTAAGATTTGCTCGATATTTAGCTCTGATAATTAAGATATAAAAAGTAATCACAAAGCTCTTCGTCTCATTCTTTTTGATACCACAATAACTTATTCTACTACCATATAGTTAAGTTATTGTGAGGTGATTGATATTTTTAGGCTGTTCTTCGGGAATATAACACCGGATTATCAATTGGTTCATGTTCACCTTGATTTATCAAATGACGGAAAAAAACTTCATAGGTACTTCTGTGGGAGACAAATTTATCTATCAGAATAGACTTATCTGTGGGAGACACATTTGTTTGTAAGTCTTCGACTTTGGGTTGTAGCAACTCTTAGTTGTGGGTGAGATCAGCTAAGGGAATCAATTGCGTAGAGTCTTGTTGGGATTCAGAGGCGTAAGAAATGCGATTGTACATTAATCGGTGTGAAACTTGGTTAGGTCTCAACTACATTGCAGTCTGAAGTTAACTTGTAGTAGGCTAGTGTTTGTAGTGGCTTAATATAGTGTGGTGTTCAAATCTGGACTAGGTCCCGGGTTTTTTATGCATTTGCAGTTTCCTCGTTAAGAAAACTTCTGGTGTCTGTGTTATTTCTTTTCCGCGTTATATTTGTATATATAATTGAAATATCACATATTGTGTGTAGTTCAATCAATTGGTAAATCCAACCTTTGGTTGTTGATATAAATTGATTATTGACACTTGAACATTGGTCTTTGGTATCGTTCAAGTTATTCTCATACCAATCAGTTCACGAATTTCATCCTGTTGATTCGCTGATTGATTGAGAAAAAACTAAAAATCTTGGATATCTTTCCTTGATTGAGTCTGACTGTCTAGTTGATTCTCTTGGACTTATATTGGAGTTAGTCCACATAGATTTCCAAACAAAATATTGGGTGTGGTTGTTAGACCCCCGCTTTTTCAGTATATACTTTGATTGTAAGTACAACCTGTGATTTTTCAGTTATAAAGATAAACAATATAATGCGGAAAACGAAATAACATAGACACCAGAAATTTTGTTAACAAGGAAACCGCAAATACAGAAAAACCCCGGGACCTTTCCAGATTTGAACAACAAACTGTATTAAGCCGCTACAGACTCTAACCTACTATCAAATTTTCGGACTGAAATGTAGTTAAGATCGTATCTACCGTCACAGCGATTCATTTACAGTCGCACTCCTTACGCCTTTTGAATCTCGCAGGACTCTGCACAATTGATACCCTTAGATGACGTCCTTTACATCCTAAGAGTTGCTTCAACTCAATTGAAGACTTTAAACCAATTTGCCTTCCACATATAAGCCTATATGTGATTTCCGTACTGATGAAAGTTCAAGGTGAGATAGGAAGTTGATTGCAATAGACAAAGTCTAGAAAACCTTAAAACTCGGTACTTACAACTCCCTGAGAGAAGCCTAGATTATTATTCACCTCACAAGTAATTCCTACTCCGATTTAAATAAAAAATCGTTATAGAGGAAGTCTGAGACGAAGAAATCGTTATTCATCGGTGGAATCACAAAGTCTGTGAAGAAAAAACTTTATGATTTCTATCTATCTCGCCTGTTGGAGCTAAAGTCTCAACAATCGGTAGAAAGATCATAATACACGAACTATCAAGATAAAGATAGTTGGACCTGGCTTCACGAATCCCTTGGTGAAGTCTTTTTAGCATCTAAACCTAAAAAGGTTTAAAGGATAGGAAGACTCTAGTTTACAGCTTGGACACACAAGAAAAGTTTATGGTATTCAAAGATCCCAGTTGCTTGAGGTTCTCCTTACATAGACTTTTAAAACAAAGGTTGCTTCAGATTTAAGCTAAAGTAGCTTTGGAATCAAGCAATCAATATTCACCGTTAGATGAATCTTTGATTTGAGATTTACACAACAAAATATACACTCTGGTTAGGGTGGACCATAAACGAACCGTGTACAATGACTTGTTCATGAAAGGTTAGTTGAAACTAGCCAGACGAGCTATAAGCTTAATCATTTTCATATAACACTTTAAGACTTTAATCTTGAGTCACAATCATAGGTTAATGTGATCAAATATGTCTAGATGTGTTTTTATAGATAGTTGTTCAAATGCCGATTATCTCATAGAAATAATTCTGATGCATCTGAAATATTCTGACAGGGTAAGTACGTGTACCTACACCCGGTTCGTGAATTATTTTGTCATGGTACGTGTACCGGGTTTGGACACCCTTAAGAAAAAAAAGAGTTCATGAGTTCACAGAACTTTTTCGGTTTGCATACTAGGTATGCGTACCAAGTTGAGTTCACGAGTCACATAAATTTTTGGGTTTGTATTCCGGGTATGTGTACCATCCTGAGTTCACGAGTCACAGAACTTTTTGGGTTTGCATACCAGGTATGTGTACCCGAAAGTCACTCGAACTATAGATACGCCGGTACGTGTACTGGGTACATGTACTACGGATCCAGATCTATAACAGTTTTGCTAGTATTAAGCTGGTATGTGTATTGTCTTGTATCCAGATTTACAATAGTTTTATATCTCCTCTATCAATCAATTTTAAACATTCCCGAATAACATCAATGCCACATATCACAGTTTCAGACAATTTTCAAATGATAATCTTGAATCATAATTTAGGTCATAAACAATAAATTGTTTTCAACCAAATTCATCAAGTATGAATAAATGTTCTTAAGCTTAGTCAACATATTTCGAGAATAATTAATCAAGATAAACTTAACTCGAAATTTTTGTTGTGCATGTAAAATCTAATTTAGTCATGCGATATAGTCTCATAGATAGAAAGGTGAAAACTTGAGTAATAGGTGGTTCAGTCTTCACTTACCTTTTGTTGATAAAGTTCTCCAAAAACTTTGGTTGATCTTCGCCTTCAAACGGTATAACGCAGTGATGACTGGTACTCAACTACACACTTCTATCCTAATCCGAGAGCTGACTAAATGCAGACTAGAAACTAGGAAATAGTATTGATAAACTAAATTTGACCACAAGTTTGAGATAACAACACTTGTGAGTTCGACCGAGCATTGCTCTAACACCACCATAACTTTCTGCTTTCTTTTTGGTCCCTTTGGTTAGCCAGAAATGATGTAGTATATAAAGAAAAACAAAAAAAATCCAACAAGCATAATGCAAGTGGCTACCAAACTTCAGCACTAATTTACGTGGACAGAACACAACCTCCCACCAGTGCTGCCTAGAATGCAATCGTCTACAAACCTTGCACATAAGATCCCTTATACAGTTACGATCTTAGTGGGATGGAGAAAACCTCACCTAGATTGGAATAAAATCAACACAAATTGGACAGCTATAGGAAAGTCGAGACTAGCATGAGCGGGTATTATATGTAGAAATGATGAAGCTATCACAATCTTAGCGTTTTCCCAACTTCTGGGTATAACCGTCACCCTCACTGCCTTGTATCCTTATAGCGTCAAAAACGACTACAGATCGAGGGTGGCTGAAGGTACAATTCGAAATGGATTCCAAAAATCTTTTGAGATTTCTAACGTACCACGACCACCGAACCCCTTGGTACTTAATCAACATGATAGCTGAAATCAAGCTTGGATCGACCCTTATCCCACACTGCACCATAAAGCACAATTGGCAGAAAATCAAACAGCAGACAGATTGGTAAACAAAGAAACGGACGACGACGTACTAGAAAATCTATCAACAACAATTTGAGATCATAAAACATCCCTATGTAATGGCCGACTTTTTGGATATAATGTATCCCGTATAAATTCGTCCGAAAAGTCAGCCATTATAAAGGCCGATTATTTAGGTACAATGTAGCGGCATAATTTCATCACAACATCAATAAATTATCATGTTTAATAAAAAATAAAAAATTTACATTCAGAATCATGACATTCATACTAACGGGTTCATGATTACGTGCAGTTAGTAATTGTGACGCATACCACTTGGGTCAGTCATCGGTGTGCGCCCTAGGACGGCGATTTAGTTGTCATATGCTGGTCGAACGACGATTGCGGTATACGACTATGCGCAGTACGCACAAGATAGAAGATCCGAATCATCGTGCTCAACTTCCTCTTTATGCAAAACCCTAATACCTTTAATCAGCCTATTTATGTTCCCTCATTGAGGGAGGATGAACTGAGGTTTGCCTCATCAACCCAAACCAATGCACCATCAATGGAGCGGTTAACCTGATTATCTGTTTTATATTTACAAGTACACTCATTCATCCTCTAATCGATGAATGGATTCTTCATCAACATTTTTCGATGCCGGATAAAATCTTGGGTTATTAGTAAGGATAAACCAGGTAACATTAACAGTATACTTAATATTTTCAATCGTCTGTCAAAATACACTACTACTGCTAAATCATCATCGTCAATCACTCCGGTTGGTAACTCCCTAGATTCAGAATCAGTTGGTTTATGTAATCAAGTATTTGATATAATTTCTCATTCAAAAAATTGGGATAAAAACCCGTCTTTGCTCAAATTGGTTCCATCAATTACTCCATTACATGTTTGTAATGTACTCAATAATCTCAATCTTGATGCTAGAACTGCTCTAGGTTTTTTTAATTGGATTGAATCCAAAAAACATAGATATAAACACGATGTGAAATCTTATTCATGTCTATTAGTTCTACTTATTCGTGCTGGTTTGTTTAGTGATGCCAAGAGTGTTAGAGATTTGATGATCAAGTCGTGTGGATCCGCGGAAGAAATGCTGTTTGTTTCTGATGAGGTTAGGAGGATGAAGAAATATAGTGAAAAGAAAAGGTTTACCCTTAGTCTTAGATGTTATAACCATCTGTTAATGGGGTTAGCTAAGTTTAATTTGATTGATGAAATGGAGGCTGTTTTCATAGATATGTTGATTGATAAGATATCTCCAAATAATTATACGTTCAATACAATGATTAAATGTGTATTGCAAGGTAGGAAAGGTCATGGAGGCTAGGTTGTATCTCAGTAAGATGTTACGAGCAGGTGTAACACCAGAAACATTTACATATACATCTCTGATATTAGGATACTGTAGGAATAAAGATTTAGGTAATGCTCGTATGATGTTCAAGCAGATTCCGGAGAAGGGTGGTCGTAGAAGCGAGGCCGTATATGATACTCTCATCCATGGGCTGGGTAAATATGGGCATATTGACGAAGCTTTTGAATTGTTTCGTCAAATGCCAGATGATGGCTGTCATCCAACTGTTCATACGTATACAATTCTCATAGATGCACTTTGTCGCTTGGGTCGGAGGTCAGAAGCTTTTAATTTGTTTAGAGAGATGGGAGAAAAAGGTTGTCATCCAAATCATCACACATATACCACTCTCATTGACTGCCTATGTAAAGAGAAAAAGCTTGAAGATGCGCATAAGTTGTTTAATGAGATGTCTGAGAAAGGTTTGGTCATTGGCGTGCCTACCTACAATGCTCTAATTGATGGGTATTGCAAGGAGGGGAAAATGGATAATGCATTTACCCTTTGGAGCTTGATGGAATCAAATGGATGTAACCCAGAGACACGCACTTGCAATGAGTTAATAAATGGGCTTTGTAAGGAAAAACAGGTGCACAAGGCAATGGCGCTTTTCAGTAAGATGCGTGAGCGCTGCATGTCTCCTAGTTCCATCACATACAATTCGTTAATCCAGGGACAGTGCAGGGCGGGTTATTTTGATAATGCTTTTAGGTTGCTAATGTTGATGTCTGAGGATGATTCGGAACCTGATCAGTGGACTTATTCGATGTTAATAGACACTCTTTTCAAAGAAGGGAAGGTAGAAAAAGGATATGCCTTTTTTCGATCTGTTAAAGATAAAGGCACAAAGGCAAATGAAGCTATATTCACTGCGTTGATAGATGGGCATTGCAAAGCGGGAAAGATCGATATTGCCTCTTCGTTGCTCGAGGAAATGATTACTGAGAATTGTTTGCCAAACTCGCATACTTACAATGCATTGATAAATGGGTTGTGCAAAGAAAAACAAATTCATAAAGCAGCTATGTTAGTGGAAGAGATGATAGAGAAAGGGCTGGAGCCTACAATATTTACACATACAAATCTCATCGACGAACTGTTGAAAAATGGCCATTCTGATGAAGAAGCTCTAATAATCTTTGAGCGTATGCTTTCCTCAGGAATTCAGCCTGATGTTTGTACTTATACAGTGTTTATTCATACGTATTGCATCCAAGGGAAGTTACGAAAAGCAGAAGACATGATGGTTAAAATGATCAACAAAGGAGTTTTACCAGATGTGGTTACTTACAATGTATTGATAAATGGGTATGGAAATTTGGGATCTATAGATGGTGCTTTTGTTGTTCTAAAGAGGATGTTTAGTGCCAGGTGTAGGCCATCTGTGGCTACCTATTCTGCTTTACTGAAGCATTTCATAAATGATACACGGGTTAAGGAAAGAAGCAACAAAGATGGTGGTCTTGTTTTGGCGGCTGCTAGTTCTTCTTCTATGGATATTTCTAATGTTTGGAAGATACTTGATACTGAGACTACATTGCGGTTTTTGAAGAAAATGGTTGAACATGGTTGTACCCCCAATATTGACACCTATGATTCCCTCATCGCTGGGTTTTGCCAAGGGGGGAGGTTGGAGGAGGCCAAAAATTTGGCCTTTTATATGAATGAAATAGGGTTACTTCCAAATGAGGATATCTACACCTCTCTTGTCGGTTGCTGCTGCAAGTTGGGAATGTACACTGAAGCATCAACCCTGCTTGATAATATGGTTTCGTGTGGTCATCTTCCACCTTTAGAATCTTACAAGGTAGTTGTTTGTGGGCTATATGATGAAGGAAATGTTGAGGAGGCTGAAGAGGTTTTCTCTCGTCTTCTCCGAGGTGATTATCATAAGGATGAAGTAGCATGGACGATTCTTGTTGACGGCTTACATAAGAAGGGTCATGCTGATAGATGTTCTAAACTCTTAGACATTATGGAGGAAAAGGGTCGCCAGCCTAACAATCAGACTTATTCAATGTTGGTTGAGGGCCTTCCTGACGGGGTCATCATATAACGATCAACAGTGGTTATTTGTTTATACTGGCCTGGTATCTGCTGTCATGGTCCAAGCTGATGGAGGTGAAGCAGTGGATCTGGGAGAGATCCTTATGGCTGCACCACTTCAATGCCCGCCTCCTCCTACAAAAGTCGGTGATATCAACACATCAATGATGAGAAAGCTGCTTCAAGTTATTGGGAATTTGGGATAACATGCTCCCATGTTTGAAGACGGCTGGAAGTTTCAGATGGCTGGTTTGCAACTATACCTGTAACTATTTATCAATGCATTACTGATCATCAAGGTGAGTGACAATTTACCTTTTGCAAATAATATTCTTTTGCAGTTATACTTTTTTCTTTCCACGAAGAGAATAAAATGTGTTATTCTGTCGTTTTGGAAGCAATAGTTCATTGTCTTTCTACTATGGGTGAAAAAAATGCATCTCTCATTTTGATCCCATACGTAGCCAAAGCGTTTTGTCCTCTTGTTTAAGATAGTTACTTACGTATTCGTTCAGGTGGATATACATTTAAACCTTACTTGTCTATAACCTGCTGTGGGAAGTTGCTGGTGGTGGTCTATGTTGGTGAATATTGTTCAAAAACATATATGAAAAATGTTCTGAGAGATTGAAAGAGTCCAGTAGCAGTATTGACAAATGTCTGTAATTAGGTTCTAGTTGCTAGAAGGTTGGCTGGAAATAATTTCCTCGTTGTATTCATATCTTTTGTACTTGTTTATCGTTATAGCAATGATTACTTTAACTATTATCTTCGAGGCTTTTAAAGAGGTGCCAAGTAGTACTGGATGTTTGCTACGTTCTTGTGTGTTTTCGTTTTTGGCTTATAGTTTTTGCTTAATGATTTTCAGGGTGAGGCAGATATTCGCCTTGATACTAATGGTACAGATGGGTTTAGTTTATTGTGGTACTAAGACCAAAGACTTATGTGTAGATGTCTAGCCAGCAAGACCGCAATATCCATGGGTCACTAGTACTCACTGAGATGCAGCTGAATGAGGTAAGAGAGCTCCCTATAAAAGCATTTTGTTATCCTTCAGGCAGTGAACAGACAACATTTCGTACATTCACTATACCCCCTCTTTGTCAAAAAGATAGTCTTGTTTCATGGACAAATTACACATCAAACAAGCCTACCTTTCTGAAACAGAGGGAATATTTATTAAGTTATACATTTTATGCTGATGTGGAAGTATACATTTATCATCCTTGATGTACAGTGTGTAAGGCATTCAGCTCCTTAACTTCATTTATTCATGGACGTGATTTTACAATATAGTTTTATTCTGATTTTTTCTTAAGAACTAAACTCGACATGTTCTACAACTTAATCAACATAAAACAAACCAGATTATTGGTAGTACACTACAAAATTCTGACTGGGATTTCTACTTCTATTTCCTCATGTTTAACAGATGAAGTAAGCTTATTTTACGCAAGGAGCTAGAGTAGAGTCCTTGTCTTGTGTCCTCCAAACTCTTCATCATGTTTGGAGAAACACTTCATACTGGAATAAGAATACCTCATGGATTACTACGTATTGGTTAAACTTAAGCTAATTAAGATTTGTTGCTAAAGCACAAAAAAGCCTACACATTCTACTCAGTGACTGAAAAATCAATTGTTAGATTTAGTTGTCGCTCCATGAAAAGTGGAATTGTCCAGTCTCAAGTATTTGTCATTCATGTTCAAATTGGTTTCAAATCCATCTATAGAAATTAGACTCTGAGTTGTTGGTCCTATTCATGTTTATTTATGCTATCTCTACTTCACATTAATTTCTCCACATGTTTTTATTCTTCTGTGATTGCCTTCAGTAAGATGTTTTCTACTTTACAATTGCTAACCCAACTCATAAGCTTCAAAATTTTCCATCAAATGATTGTTTTTATTATGCTCTTTCTACGTTGCATTATCGTATGGATGTTCTCATATTTTTGCGGTTGGCATTTGTAGCATGTTTTCTGTTTCACAGTTCTTGAGTGCAAAGCTTGTATAGTTTTATTTGCTGTAATTTTTAACAGTGATCTGTTAGTTTCAGATGCAGGTGAGATGGATACTTTACCCAAAAAAAGAAAGTCTCACTTTAAAATAATCTTTTATTAATAAATGTACTCTTTTCCTGTCAGAAACTTCCCAGGGTCGCACATCAGAGCTGCTGGGCGTATTATGTCTTTTAAAGAAAGTGAATCATGGACCTAATGGCAGAATTTAGTGTGTGATAGTAGCAAGATTGTTTTTGTACACTCTATGGGAATTTTTCACGGGTTTCTTAAATCTATTATTTACTTGGGAGATCCTTGAATAAACGGCTAGCATGGAGTGCAGACAGCAGGGGAATTCTTTTTCCAATCAGAGTCACTTGGATAATTGTATAGTTTTTCTTAAGCAATTTTGTTCCTGTCTTGCCTGATTTAGGGTGGTAATTTTGCTGCCTTTAAATAGCAGGAATTTTTGTAATTATTTTGTGGTTGGTTGCATGGTGGAGATGGGTTTTCACGTGGATTATAAGGCCGGTTCCTATGGGCATGGCAAAGTTCCATATTTGCACCCACTATAAACATGGCAAAGTGACAAATTTGACACTTAACCATGCCAGATCTAATCTTTACTGAGCGGTATAGTGTCGACCACGTTATCTAGAGTTGACCGGGCGACCTAATGTACATCGCTAGCGATGTAGTGTCTGTTGCTCAGTAACACTTTTGGGTATTTAATTAATAAAGTCCGACTCCTAAGACTACTCAACCATTTTCTGCATTATTTTATGGGAATATTTTATTTGGTGGGGACAAACTTTAGTTACTTTAATGTTTTACTCAGCGACCGACTTTCAAATCGCTCGATCGCTGCACGGGTTTTACCATAGTGGCGGAAACCATTTGCCACTCCACCTACATGGTATTTCTCTTGATTAGCTAGTCTCCATAGGAACCGGCCTAAACATTCTACTTGGATAGGTCCAGCGCGTGAAGCTAGCTTTATCGTAGTTGCACAGCGGGAACTCATTATGAAGATTATTTTGCTAAATCAGGTATAATAATTACTTCTGGTGTTTGCATTACATGGATACATTATGTCTTGTTCAAATCATAGACCTTGATTTGATTTTGATGTCCCTGTCTGCAGAATGAGCAATCGTTGTCGTCAGTACTGCGAATTTCACTGATAGTAAGCCCTTACCTTAATCCTTTTAGCTTGGTTTGAGAATTGTATGTTGTCGTGCCAAGACAAATCAGCCTTGTTCATCTCACAATTTCTGAGTTGCGGTACTTGATAAATTTCCTTCCTGCTAGAGATTCAAAACTGGTCAAGACTTCCGTCCCAGGATTCCGGAAAGAATACCCGTTGACTGCTCACCCACTAAACTGCCTTCGCTAAGAAATGAGTATCAGGAGGGCATTGTTGCATATTCCATAAAAAATTGTGCAGCAATTTAACTGTTGCATCACATGAAATTGGTAGATGCTACCTACCTCTCCTTTCAACAACAAACCTAGAGTACTGTTTTAAAGAGCCTTGCTGGATGAGGAGTTACCCAAGCACCAATCGACAAACCTCGTCCTGTATATACTCTTAGCAATTCATACTCTCATGCACCACAACCAACGAAGCAAGACAGAGTTAGAGAGAGTAACACGTTACAGTCATTCCTCTGGAGCAATCTGGTTTCAAGTCTCTGATCTGATTGGTATCTCTCCGTGTCAGAGTTTATCTGAACTATAATAAACCAACATGGCTTCTCAAGATCAACTCCATATTGTTATGGTTCCATGGTTAGCTTTTGGTCATTTAAATCCATTTCTGGAGCTCTCCAAGTCCTTAGCTAACATGGGTCATCGCATATCTTTCATCTCCACCCCGCGAAACATTCAAAGACTCCTTCCAAATCTCTCATCCAACCTATCTTCTTCAAGCCTCATCAGCTTTGTCTCTTTACCATTGCCTAAAGACGATAACTTACACGACCAAGCAGAGGCCACTATTGACCTCCCTGCCGAAGAAGTACCCTACCTAAAGAGAGCTTACGATGGCCTAGAAGGTCCTGTATCTAGTTTCCTTGAAACATCAAGACCTGATTGGATAATTTACGACTTCGCTCCTTATTGGTTGCCTGCCATTGCGTCAAGGCTTGAGATTCCCTGTTGCTTCTTTACCACATTCAACGCATCCGTCAACTGTTTCTTTGGGCCTCCGTCCAGTTTTTGGGAGAGTGGTGAAGATGATTCAAGTGGTACAAAGAAGCCAAGGGATTTAACTGTTCCTCCCAGTTGGATTCCTTTTCCATCTAACTTGGCCTTTCGAAACTATGAGTTTGGTAAAGTTTTCGGTACCGTTGAGATAAAACTGTCAGGCGTTACCGACGGCCATCGCATCTCAAGTGCCATAAATGGTTGTGAAATCATGGCTATTAGAAGTTGTATGGAAGTAGAATCCGAGTTCTTGGGTCTCTTTGAAAATCTTTTTAAGAAACAAGTCATTCCCGTAGGCTTACTCCCTCCACCTCCGTCACCGGAAGATGAGAATCATGAAGCGTGGGGGAGGATGAAAGAGTGGCTTGACAGACAAGAGCAAGCATCAGTGGTTTATATAGCACTGGGAACTGAAGCAGCATTTAGTCGAGAAGAAATAACCGAGTTAGCTCTTGGTTTAGAGTTGTCAAAGCTACGATTCTTTTGGGTACTAAGGGACCCTCCAAGTACGTTGCCGGAAGGGTTTGAAGAGAGAACAAGAGGAAATGGATTCATGTGCTTCAGTTGGGCACCTCAAATGAGGATATTAGGACACCCATCAGTTGGAGGTTCGTTGAATCACTGTGGTTGGAGTTCAGTAATTGAAGCACTTGGGGTTGGTTGTCCTTTGATTTTGTTGCCAATGGCATGTGATCAGCCACTAGTTGCAAGATTTTTGGCATGGAAAGAGATGGGATTAGAGGTAGAGAGAAAGGAAGAAGATGGGTCTTTTACCAGAGAGTCAATTGCAAAGGCGTTGAGGAGAGTAATGGCAGATGAAGACGGGGAAAAATACAGAGTCAGAGCTAGAGAACTGAAACAAGTGTTTGGAAATAAGTTACTAAATGATGGATATGTGGAGAGATTTTCGCACTATCTCAAGGAAAATAAACGTCAGCAAACTAGCTAATGGAAAAAGGTTGATTGTTTCTTCCCTAGAAATATCAGTGGTGACTGTTGTGGTCCTTGTGTTTAGGTGGCCTTGGGCCAATGTGAGTGGTTGTAGCCTTTTTCTTCTGTGAAATAAATAAAAAGTGATAGGTCATGCGACATGTACTAGTTTGTTCTTTTGGTTGTTCCGTAAATTTTCTGTTTGTATAACAATGGGTATTTTTCTTCTAAGAAGTTTTATGTTTGTTCTTCACCTATTATTTATTTATTTGTTTTTGGAGAAAGGGACGTTAGGTTTATACTGCTAGAAGAAAATTATACACAAAAGATTATTCTTCATGTACTGTGGTTCTCATTTTGCCCGAGCCAGAGTTGCTGAAAAAGATTTTTGGTACTGATAGTGATAGCCTAAAAACTGGAAGAAAAAGACTTAGAGCGTTCAGGTTTTCATGCTCAACTATTGTGCATCTAACAAGGGCCGCACGGTGACGTGACATGTTGTAGAATCTGCTAAATTGTTCTGATCCATAATCAATTTCAGCTTGAGGTGAGCTGATATGTGGCAATAAGGCCGTCAGTGACGTCTCCTCGAGTTGTTAGACTTCGTAGTTATGTCAAGTTTTGCGGCCGTAGTCCTCCTACAGCTGAAGTAGAAAGGAACAGTTGTAAAAAAGACAGAGTTCCAGCACCAAAAAGGTAATTGGAGTTTACCACCTTTGGTTGTTTTCACCCCTTTTTACAATTTCTGTTGGAATAACGTCAAAGTCCGACTCTGAAGTTAAGTACTAACGTATTACACCAAGGAAAAAGTAAGGAAAACTGCACTAGATGCTTGTCTCTTTAAATTAATCATGGCTACCTTGTTATCCCCCGTCCATCCATTTGGAAATATCAAATCATGGTTTGCATGTGATGACAAATATTAGTCGTGCCAGTTTCTAGAAGTACAATTTTCTATACATAATTAGTCACCGCTCATCAATCTCTCTGTCTATGTTTTAAGCAACCCGAATCTTATTAAGGCTTTATTAAATGGGTTAAAAGCTTGAATGGAACCCAAAATTGACCATATCTTCCTCTCTCTCTCTCTCTTCAATTATTATATCAGCACCACCTACGTACTTGTGTTTCCAATCTGAATCTAAGTTATCGGGGACAAGTTAATGATTTGATCTCAGCAGTGACATAATCAACAAGTCCGGTCCTATATAATCTAACCCAGACTTAGTCTCTCGCCTCAACTCTCGACCGTCTGTTTCTCAAATCACCCATGGCAACCAAAAATCAAGATGAAGATCATCCGCTTCATATTGTTATGGTTCCTTGGTTAGCTTTTGGTCATTTAATACCATTTCTTGAGCTCTCAAAATCCTTGGCTAAAATGGGTCATCGTATCTCTTTTATCTCTACTCCTCGAAATATCCAAAGACTCGTTAAGAATCAATCGTCTTCTCCTTTCATCAACTTCATTTCTATTCCATTAGCTAAAGACGAAAACTTACGCGACCAAGCAGAGGCCACAATCGACCTTCCTCTAGACGAAGTTCCATATTTGAAGAAAGCTTACGACAGTCTGGAAGGTCCGGTATCTATCTTCCTTGAAACTTCAAGACCGGATTGGATTATTTACGACTTTGCTCCTCACTGGTTGCCACCCGTCGCGTCAAGGCTAGATATTCCTTGTTGCTTCTTTAGCATATTCAATGCGTCCGTCAACTGTTTCTTCGGGCCTCCATCGCGTCATACGGAGAGTGATATAGATGATTCTGTCAGTAGGAATAGGAAAACGCTGGAGGATTTCACTGCTACTCCCAGTTGGATCCCCTTTCCTACTAATTTGGCTTTTCGAATGCATGAAATACGTAAAGTTTTCGGCAGTATTCAAATAAACGTGTCAGGAGTCTCCGACGGACGTCGCTTTGCATGTACCATACAAGGCTCCGAAGTCGTGGCTATTCGGAGTTGCATGGAATTTGAATCCGAGCATGTGGGTCTTCTTGAAAAGCTTTTCGAAAAACCAATCGTCCCAGTAGGCTTACTCCCTCCTCCATCACCAGATGTGAATGACGAAGATGACAAACATGAAGAGTGGATGAGGATGAGGGAGTGGCTCGACAAACACGAGCAAAAATCAGTGGTTTATATAGCACTGGGAACTGAAGCAGCACTGAGTAAAGAAGAAACATCAGAGTTAGCTCTTGGTTTAGAGTTATCTAATATACCATTCTTTTGGGTACTAAGAAAACCAACTGGATCAAACGACGATCCTTCAAGTATGTTACCAAAAGGGTTTGAAGAGAGAACAAAAGGAAAAGGATTTATGTGCTTCAGCTGGGCACCTCAAATGAGGATATTGGGACACCCATCACTGGGAGGTTTCATGACTCATTGTGGATGGAGTTCAGTTATTGAAGCACTTGAATTTGGATGCCCTTTAATTCTATTGCCAGTTATAAATGATCAAGCACTGAATGCAAGAACTTTGGTTTGGAAACAGGTAGGATTAGAGATTGAACGGGATGAAGAAGATGGGTCTTTCACAAGGGAGGCAGTTGCGAAGTCGTTAAGGACTGTAATGGTGGATGAAGAAGGAGAAATGTACAGAGCCAAAGTTAAAGAAATGAGACAAGTTTTTGGCAATAAGTCATTGCACGATGGGTATGTGGAGAGATTTTCTCAGTATCTCAAGGAGCACAAACGGGACAAATTAGTTAAAAATTAGTTAGTGGTGAGTGCATGCATATAGTGGCCATTTTGCAAGGTGGAAAGGTGCCTAGATTTGATCAACTTTTTCTTGATATCAGATACGTGAGTCATTAATTGTAACTTTGTGTTCTTGTCATTCTCAGAATATAAATTGGAATCCAAAGATGGAGAGCCATAACGAAACCTGTAAATGGGACATTTGTCCAAATATTTTTAAAACATAGTTTTAATGGACGAGTAAAAATTATTATGGGTGAAATGGACACCAAAAAAATAGCAAAGATGAAACTGGATTCATTCTGGTTTAAACTTAAAAAATAGTGAGGATGAAACTGGATGCATCCTGATGTAAATTAAAAATAAGAAAAAAAATTTAAAAATGGGTAGGATGAAACTCTTACCTGACTATTTTTACATTTTTATCCATTTAAACAGTATCAAATTTTATCAGAAATTATTGTTATTGGTTTAATCGACCAATTTTGTGTAAGGAAAACAAAGTTTCATTTGCATTGGCGGATTCAATGAGCAACAAGGGTGTGCAGTTGCCACCCCTCCTCATTGGACTTTCAAGCCTAATTTTTCAAGCCCAAAATCTTTTATAAGCCTAATTTTGCTTTCTTGCTCCCCTAATAAAGTTTTGCTTCCCCTTGGTCTAGTTTTTAGCTCGGCGGCTGTTCATTTGTGTTTTACAAACACAACTTACTCAAAATTTGATGCAACCATGTACACCTCTCTCCAAACAACTAAAGATTCACAGCCTAAGATGTTTTCCGGAACTTTTTACTGGGATTTTGTGGTGTGTTTTCTGGGGCAAAATATCGACTACAATACATAGACTACTCTGCTGCCGGCAGTTTGTTAGATAGTCAAAACAAACGATGAAAACAAAATTCATGTTGATTTATTATTATCTTGATTGTTCATCATCTATTTTCTAATTACCCCAATATACAAGCACTAGTGTTTAACTAAGTCGTTTTCGTTTTCATTTTATAATCATCAAATAACACGAATATCTTTATTAACCAATCCATGATGAGTGATGACTCGATAAGTATAGAAGGATATTCTATATACTCAGTTTCTTGATAAAATTCTTAAAGGAGAAAGCTTTTATTTTATGTAAAGTTAAATTGTTGATAATATAATCAACTTTTATCCAGAAGGGGATCCTATTTAAATGTACGTATAAGCCTCTGAATATACAAGGTAAAATCTGCCCAATCTTTCAAGTGTGTAAATCAGCCATGGATCAACAAAAACCAGAGCTTGAAAAGAAGCTTCATATAGTTATGTTTCCATGGCTAGCAATAGGTCATCTAACACCCTTTTTCCATCTCGCTAAATCCTTAGCTAAAAAACGTATTCAAATTTCATTTGTCTCAACACCGAAGAATTCCAAAAATCCCACAAGAACTATCTTCACTGATAAATTTAGTTTCTCTTCCATTAAATCATGATCAAAACTTACCAGAACATGCTGAATCATCAACTGACATCCCAATTGAAAAAACTCAGTTTCTGAAAAAGGCTTTTGATGGATTAGAGTTATATCTTACTAAGTTTCTTGAAAATTCTAAACCAGATTTTATCATCCATGATTTTGCTTCTTATTGGTTACCAAAAGTTTCAGAAAAACTGGGTATCCCTTGTGTGTATTTTGCTGTTTTCACTGCTTCATCAATGGCTTTCTTAGGACCGCCAGAAGTGTTACTTGATGAAAAGAGAAATAGAATTTTGAGCCCAGTGGATTTGTGTACTTCTCCTGAGTGGATTCCATTTCCTTCTGATATCAAGTACCACCATCATGAAGTAGTACAATACTTCAAGGGTGCTCCACCACCGGAGCCTGATCATCATAATGATGATGATGATGATAAGTACGAAGCTGTTCCAGATACACGTAGATTCGGGATGGTAATAAGGGACAGTAAGTTTATTGCAGTAAGAAGTTCTGGTGAGTTTGAATCGGAGTGGTTGACTCTACTTAACCAGTTTTATAAAAAACCAGTGATTCCGTTAGGATTTCTTCCTCCATTAAGGGAGGATAAGCATCTAGAGGAATGTCAGTAATTTATGTTGCATTAGCAACGGAAGCGGCACCGAGTGAAGAACAAGTGAACGAGTTAGCTATTGGATTGGAATCTTCCGGGCTACCTTTCTTGTGGGTACTAAGGAAGCCATTGACTGGGTCGGCCAGTTGCTCCGATTTGTTACCATTAGGATTTGAAGATCGAACCAGGGACCGTGGTGTGGTTTATATGACGTGGCTGCCACAGGTGAAGATACTGCATCATCCTAGTGTTGGTGGATTCTTGACTCACTGTGGTTATAACTCGGTTATAGAAGGTCTAGCCTTTCGAAGAGTTTTGATTTTGTTACCTATGTTGAATGATCAAGGTTTGAACGCCAGATTGCTTGGAGGGAAACAAGTTGGATTAGAAATACCAAGAAATGAACTTGATGGATCGTTTTCTAGTAAATCAGTAGGCCATGGTGGAAAAAGAAGGGGAAGTACCTTGAACTTGATGGATCGTTTAGAAACAAGGCCAAGGAGATGACAGAAACGTTGGGGAATGCGGAACTGAATGATACATATTTAAATTGTTTTGTTCAGTACCTTAGAGAACACACAGATTAGGAGCTGTATTTCTTCTACTCTTATTGATGAGAGGATGATGCAGTTTTTTGTTTAGTTACTTACCAGCAAACGCATAAATATCAGCATATGGTCCAACAAATCCATCAGCAATTGCATGAGAATTATCACTGAAGTAGATGTAAGGTTTGATATAAGGATTTTATTTTCCCCTTCTTAATATTTGGATTAGTAATTCAAGAGATACAAACAATTTATTTAAGCCTGATACCACATTAGATGGGGACTTCAAACTTGTCATCAGAAAAGGTTGAAAATGACCTAATCAGTGTTGACTATTGCTTATCAACTCTCTCAATAATATAACTAATGTACATGACATCACCAATCTACACATACAGATGATGAATATGAATGTTGCCGCCAAGTGCAGCTGTTGACTATACTTGACAACCTCTATAGTGTGTGTTTATAAAAGAAAGCTGAAGCCGTTTATGATTTACCAAGTATATACAAACGCCAAAATAGCTATGTACTTCTGCCAACAAGTCCTAGGTTATGCCCTTCTTGTTCCGTCACTGGGTAGGTTGAGCGAATGAAGTTTCACAAGTTATCCAAAATGGTTCCTGCAAAACATGACGCTACAACATCCTTCTTTTGCTGTATTTTCTCCTGCACATGATTCGATGGCAACTGAGGAATCAAAATAACCTAAACTAGTGCCCAAACATGTCATAAAGTTGAAACTGGATTACCTCAAAGGACCAGAACGTAGCATTACAAAGTAAGAAAAACAGAAGTTGGCAAGTATTGTTGTACCTTGGAGGGAGACTAGGCTACCAGCAAAAGTGTTAAATGATGTCTTGGAGTTACTTCACAACTGACAGCAACAATCATGTTGCAGAAGCTTTGCCTTTCATGTTTCGAGGAACGTTGGCCTTGCGAAGCTGCGGGTGTTCTATAGAATATACAAGAAGGGTTCCATCCTTTGTCCCAGCTAAGAAGCATTCTTCCTGTGTTACTCTTAAAGCAGTTATTATCTTCCCAACTCCATCATACCTTCGAACCACATCAAGTGAGCTCATCAAACGTACCACTATCTGACCCTGGTCCCCAGAACAAACCAGGAACTCACCACGACTGCTGAGCTCAACACAATTAAGGCGGCCGTTGGATTCAGAGGACGCAATGTGCTTCCCGTTAATTGAATACATGTTTAGACTGAGATCATCTTCAGCGTAAAAGACGATTCGTCCATGCTGAGATGCAACAAGCTTTGTCAGGGCACATCCAGATGGATGTCGAAGGGAACGTACATATCTTCCCTCCCGTAAAGTATGAAAAACACAAGTTCCATCTTTTGACCCACTGATAACTATATCAAGTTCTATACTAACAAATAAGCATGTAATAACATCATCATGCCCACAGAGAATATGAAATGGAGATTCAACAATGACATAATCTTTTCTGGGCATCTCTGTTTGTGTGGGTCGGACTTTCTTCTCTATAGATCTGACTCTAGAAACCTCCCACACCATCACTGTTGTGTCATAACTTCCAGTAGCAAGGATGCTTCCATCAGATGTCACTGCAACATTAATCGACTTACATAAGCCAGAGACGTTTAAAATCAAGCTACAGCCTACATTTATTTGATTAAGTTGAAACTTGAAGAATAATCTACTAACTAAGAAAGGACACACTTAACAGAAAGATGCTGGCTACAGGTGAACTGTTGGTGGGGATGACCTAATAATGGTGAGTTTGGTTAAGTTCTTGACCCTTACTGCTATCGCATATATGGGAGAAGGTTTTTACAAAAAGTTCTAGATTCATACGAATAATTCATGTACAAAAAACAAAAAGGGAAATCAGCAAGACTATGCCTGAAGGACAAATCATAAGAATGGATACCTGCAATACAGCTAACTACATCTTTGTGCTGGCGAATACTCTGCACCACTCTTCCGTCATTTATAGATATGACTTGAAAACTATTTTCCCAGTTTCCACACGAAATCAGGAAGTTTTCAGATGGAGATTGCATTGTAGCAAAACATTGGGAACCAAGCACAATATTGTCTGCTAGTGGACTACCAATTTTACGAGGTGAAAGAATGTCAGAACCAATTCCAAAAAAAGGTTCCTGAAAAACAGTTGGACAAATTACAGTTCACATTAATATAAATGATTTCCCGAAAAAATAAAAGGAGTTAATTATCTACTAAAAGCTTCAGCAATTTGAACAAGTATCAAACCTGAGACCCTGAAAAAGTAAAGTTCCCTCCAGCTTGGAGTTGGGTAGTCAACCACATTTTGACGGACATTGTGAGCCCTTGATTCACAAGGATTATGTTCGAATCTAATGTACCAATATATAATACAGGGGACGGTGGATTCGTAACATTAGAAATGATGGAAGTCAAACTAATTGAACCAGGAGCAAAGTATAAGGGATGAGCAATAGGAATTGGTGGCCCTCTTCTGGGATGCCTCTTACGAAAGATCTGAATCGGGGTCTGGCCAAAATTTGCTATCTGATCTTCAATGGCAGATCGCTGCAACTCATCTTCCATTTGTTCCAAGTCTACAGCACCTTCATAAGTCAAGTAATAAAAGATATTCCCTGCCTGTGATCCAACATTAAACCCACAGAGATCAGCATTTCTGAAACAAATTTCAACTTTCAAGTGATTCAGAATTGATCATCAAGTCTTACGAAATCATCACAATACCTCAACTGCAGGTTTGCCACGCTGCTTGTAACCAAATATCAAATCAATCCACTGATGCAGATTGGAACTCACATATTCACTTTCAAGGGCTTCTCGGTTTTTCTGTATGAACTCTTCAGGGGAACCCTGCACAAGTGATTTCAACCTCTGTATTAATGTAATCCCAAAAGCTAATCAGCTACACTGGTGAGATTCATAGCAAGAATTCACATACCTTGGCCCAAGGTGGGAGACAAACATCACCTAAAGGTTCTCCGTCTTGCTTCACCCCAAGATGGTAACTATTAGAATTGACCAGAAACTCCGGCATGTAAAAGAATTCGGGAATTAACTCTTTCACATCACTTGTATTGGTGAGGCAGTTCTTGTAAGTGCTGTCAATGCTTTGGAAAAGGCGATCTGCATGATCAAATTTCCCACCCTGTCCGAAAAAGTTAATGTATCAGATCCCCATAAAAATACAAAGCAGAGGGTTTCTTCCTAGGAATTATTACATCAGAATCCATCATCTTTTGGGTGACAAAAAAAAAGATCTTTCCCTAACACAAAGCCGGATAAAGGGAAAGAATAAGAAGGTCAAGTCCATGAAGGATGTTCTAGTCTCTGGAATCAGCTAACCAGAAAAACTGAAAAATAAGAAAAGGGGAAAAGTAACTTCCACCTTTTAGCTTACTACAAGTACCGCTAGATTCCTCTAATGTGTTTCCCCAAACCCAAAATGATAATCCTGGTCCAACCTTTTCCTCCAAAAGGGGAACTATTGCACAAAAACAAATATGGAACAGGCCGCATATATGATAAAAAATGCTTATAAAGTTGAATACCTGCAAATTACGATGCAGAGCTGTAAAAGGCTCCAACCTGAGTAGGTAAAAGAGTACTATCCCCATGCTTGAATAATGAGAACCATAATAGAAACTGCAATATGAAAAGGAGAGCAGTGTCAAAGTACTATCTTTCAGATCAGTCTCAACATCTCCTATCAGGGGAACTGCAAAATGTAATCAAGAACATGGTTAAATATTTACCTAGGAATATCAGGGTCGGTAAAGCTCCGGTATCTATCCTCAAAAACCTGCGGAATCAAAACATAGTTGGATGAGAAGTTATTATGATGACGAGTTATTATGATGAGAAGTTATTATGTGCAGGAAGAAATGTTTTACTGTGAAATGGGTGAGGAAATCACACCTCAAACCGCTTCAGATCCAAAGCACCAACAGGTTTCGAAAGGTCCCGAAAGGTAGATGACTTGTTAAAGTCAAGTTTCTCTGATGAATAATCAGCCAACACCCAAGGGAAGATAGGATACTGAGTCAAATCATTATAGGATCTACCAGCAAGTGTGTTGAGTATCATCAAATATTCGAAGTTGGTCATATCCCTTCTTCTCCAACTCTCTTGTGCAATTTCTGCCATTTCAATCGCTAGACGTCTATCAACAAAAGAAATAGCACAGCTCCTATCCCTGTAGGTTCCTTTGGGGAACAAGGATTCATTTCTTGAGGACACAATAAACATTCCAACATCTTTGGCATCTTTTTGTGACGCAAAGTTGAAAAATATGGGGGACAAAGAATCATTGAAGAAAATCTCGATCGCAGTGTATCTTAGCAAATAGCGCGTCCAATGAACAGATTTTATCTATTACCAAAGGATATTAAGGATCAGTACATAGGCATCAGAGAGACAAGAAATTAACCAGATTCGTATAAAAGTTCAAAAACGGATACCTTGCTAACTTTCCATCTCCTATGCCGTTTGATTTTCTTTGGTTGTTTCTTATTTGAAGCCTCCCCTGTGGTATTGCTGGTCTGGCCTTTTTCTTGATCCATATCCAGATTAACATGCCATTTGGGGAACTTCTCCTTCTGAACACCCTGATGAACTGCCTTGCTGGAGTCTGAATTTTTTGAAACGCAAATGCTACTGAAAACAGATGCCCCTCCGGTTCCTTCCACCAAAAACTCGCCAAAGAAATGGAGAAAATTTCTCATTACTGCTAAATGCCCAGCTATTTTTCTCTTTGGCGTTACAAGCACACAAAAAATAGACATGAGAACCTGAAAAGAAAGCGTAAAACCGCTTAAAATTTTGGAATTTTTTCTCAAAAGGCACTGTATAGAAGAAGAGTGCAATAACATCACACCATGAGTGGCTAATGATACAGCTTACTCTTTAGGAGTTTCAAAACAGAATAAACCGAAAATCTCCAAAGTTGGAAATAAATCAACGGTTCACAGGCAGTTAACTCTTCTATCTAGAAATCGAAATCAGAGAACTTTCGCGATACAGTTTACATGTTCATGGTGTCATCATACCTCACTCGCATCTGCATCAGGTGGACAAGAGGTAGACTCCTTTCTATCTTGACCACCATCCTTCTGAACTACGCTGTCTTTTAAAGGCTCTGGGTAGTTCTCTGAAGGATCTTCAGGCACAGAGGCCTGTGCTCCCGCAGATTCGGTAGTTTCAGATTCTGAGCTTAATTCATCAGTTATTCTACGTACTCCCTTCAAGAGAATGCGCTTCATTTGGTCAGGAATATGGCTCGCGAAACCAGTTTTCTGGTCACTGGTCTGGCTGGCTTCGCCGCTGGGAGTAAGAGATGGAGGATTGCATAACTTTTCTTCAAAACAATAGTTCCGCCTTAGTTTTGGTCTCCGTCGCCAGGTGTCCTCTGTCTTGTCGAGTTTCCAATGTGTGACAATGCTATTTGGGAAGGGATTGGCAGACCATGGACCCCTTTCATCAATCAATGTGCGGAACATGTGGATCCATTTTTCCTGAAAGAGAAGTACCAAATTATTTCATCATTTTGTAATTAAGTTACAAGGTGACAAATAACAACTATCCATATTTTGACATAGAGTCGAAAAACAAACTGTCCTCACCGCAGCAATTTGCTGGTCTTCATCATGAGCAAGCTGGAAAGCAGCTCTTCTGCCATCATCTGAAGCTACAATGAAACTCAAGCTACTCTCTATCTCATCTTCAAAAACCTTTTTGTGGTTGCACTCTGCAGCAGAACTTTCCTCCAACCTAATACGCAGTTCTTGCAACTGCTTCACCCTGTCTTCTTTGGAGTTCTTAATGTGTTTTGTCTCATCAGCTACCTACGAGTGATGATATAAGATCAAATGGAACGTCAGAATGTCATACACACAAATGCGACTGGTTTTCAAAAAGATAATTAATGTAACATGGCTCCCCAACAGTTCCAAAATCTGATGTTATATCCTACGCAATTTGCAGAAGGAACAATGATAATTAGAAAAATAATATACTCATACAGAGAAAACAGAGCTTCTGAGTTTGTAACATACCGCTGCAAGGACTCTGTCTTGTTGAATTAAAGCATGTATGGTGCCAGCTTCCTTCATATTGCTGCCTGAATCTGATGGATCATCTTTACCCATAATACCGGTGGCAAGCATTGATTTTCCACAATTAACTGTTTCCCGGATCAAGTGTGATATAACATGAAAACGAGCCCCATCATCCAACTTTCCATAATGTAATCTGGCAGTGAGCAAAGACCTGCCATTTATTGCAACAGAAATACACGTTATATACGAACCAATACATGATCTGCTTCTCATACTTTAACTCACGGGATAAAACTAGAAAAGGTTCAATCAGATTATGGACTACGAAAAATAAAACATGAAACAATCATACCAAATGAAATGCTGCAGTTTGCTTTTGCTTAGCTCGTCATCAAAAGGCAGAAAACACGGAAGAAGTGAAACAACCAACTGACCACATTTTGACGCCCTTTCGATACAAGCTTTGCAAAGATATAAAATTACAAGTCGAAAAACAATTCTTGGGCACTTCTCCCCTCTTAGTAACATAGCCTTATCAACAATTTTGTTCGGCTTACCCCCCAGTGCGTTGCCAATACCACCTGATACAACAACCGCAGCCATTTCAGCTGCAGGAATGTTTAGCGACTCTACTAAGCCACGTGCTCTTTGTCCAAAAGATGGTCCTACTGATGATGAAGATTTCGGTAACATCTTGTTAGTCCCTTTCCCAAATATCTGACCAATCATAACCCACAGCTTGTCAAACAAATCCCAGTAGTCATCACTAATAGTGTCGACTGCATTCAAAGCTTGCACGCTAGCCTTTGGATCTCTAGAAGTAGCACAATTCCAAATAACATATTAGTGCAACGGCACAAAAGATTTCATGTGTTAAGAAGAGCACAGTGAAAAGTAATGAACCACATCTACATAACTGGATATACAGTGAAGTCGAACTTTAAGTCATTAAAATACGAGAGACTGGTCAGAACAGATACTTCATTTAACAGTACAGGAGTAGTACCCCACGAACTGAGGAGTATTTACACTGAAATGAGTAACACATGAGTAATTCCAAATTTTGAACCATGGATAAAGATCATAAACTGCCTTCACATGGATAGGTTTGGCAGAGGACTATACATGATCAATCTGGTCATGTAGGGAGAGGTAGCCTAAGTGAGCACAATTTGCTAATTTCTTACTAAACCAGGTCCAATTTTTTGGTCTCTTACACTGGAAATGTGGTTTCCATGCCAGATGGAGACATGTTCTACAATCTAAAAGCTCAGACAAATTTAAAGGTTAAAACCGCGAGAAGAGTGCAAGGGAATTCTGCTTCACCGTAATACTCAACTCTTATGCCCTGCCCTGCATCCTTCAACAACCAATGTCCCAAACTTTGAGTTGAACAGAAATTGAACTTGAGAATCAAATATAGGCTTCCAGGAGATCAGTTCAATGAAAATCAGAGGCAAAACTGTTATCGAAAGTACAGTTTGGGCGCCCTTCCTTTGGCTAGAGAGTAAGAAAGTAGGAAAATGAATTTACTTCAAGCATCGAACCTCGATGGAAACATCTTATTTATTTGAATGATTTCCTTTTTAAATAAGCAAAAGTTTCAAGCAAAGGAAATAATGGCCCCCAATTTCAGGGAGATTCATACGAATACAGAATTTAGTGAAACTTCACATTCAAAATGAGAAGACGGATATCACAGAGACTTGAAAAAACAAGAGAAAGATGCTGAACTTCATATATTGAGTTGACAAAAGAACAGTAAAAAAAGAGCCAATAAAAGACACGCAAGACAAAGTTCGCGATTACCTAAGAGCTTGGCCACCGGCATCGTCGTAAACAGACTCTAACAAAGGAGTAGTGAGATCTTTGTGGCTTTCAAGTTCTAGGCAGTCCGCAGGAAAATCTGAGCTACTGCCAGGATACTGCCAAATAAGATAGTGGTATCTCCATTAAGTTTCTAGCAATAAAATATGTAAAAGAAATATCTTACCCCATAGACTATCTCATAATTAAGTTTGAAATATCTATAAAGCCTCATCAATTCATTAAAAAGTAGTATTAATAATGAAAGGTAGAACACATGTCGAAGACTAATAAAGACCAAGCAAAATACCGGAAGCTTAATTTCCAAATTAAACAAAAGCATCTCATCGATTAGGCTCAACAGGTACAGCGTATTGTCTCGACTTGGTTGTGAGACCAAAATATTGTCCTCAGATGATAAATCTACAAGCTTTCCTGTTAGATCATCAAATATGTCGAGCAGAAATTTCCGACGTACGAGTTCCTCCTACAGAAATTCATGAACACAATTGAAGTGAATTGCCAAATTAACTACCTAAAATTTATTTAAGTTAATGAAGATTGCGGAGCTATATGGAACAACAAATTATGCAAGATTGCGGTCATTAGCATACTTGATCAAAGTGCACGAGTAGAAAATTCAAAGTCTCTTCAATTTGATGCCATCCTCCTTTTACACAGAGAGCATAGTGGGAAAGAACAACACGGAATAAGGTCCTAGCAAGATGATGCTCCGTCATACTATCATCAGATAGATTTTGTGACTCTGCTTTGTACTTCAAAAACGTGTCTAGCCTAGAAACTGATGTTGCTAGCCAGGAATTCCACCCATATTCCTGTTTGGGATTATACAATTAGAGAGATTTTTGGAAGGGTAAATAAAATGACAACAACGTAGAGCCTGCAATACCATCAGTGCTTCAATATTCGAAGGGTTTGAATCAAGAAGATCAAGTAGATCTTTAAACAATTTCAATCTTGAAGCTACTTCCTCGCAGCTTGACAAAAATCTGAAAATAAGCACCAACATCTGAGGAAGGATGAACTGAGAACTCTTGCTCCTATGCTTTTCGGATTGACTGTATTTTTGCAACACCTACAGGAGTCAAGGCACTTGCAAGATTGCTTAATCACCATCAGTTACCAAATGGCTTTGCATGAGTACTGGGGAATCTAAAGTCATTCGGGCATATAAACAGGTAATTACCTGTTTAGCGCTAGCGCCACCAAGAAGAGCATCAAATAAGGAGGCACACAAAAGATCAGTCAGTGGAAACGCAAATAGCCTATCAGATATGGCAGAAAAGATTGGCTGCAATCTTATATCAATCTTCCTAGGACTTTCTGAAAGAGATCTGGATCTTCCAACTGCTAAATTGAAAAATCTTGGACCCTTCTTCTCAGATGGAAGACCAACCAAAAGCCTTCCTAAGAAATTCAGTGCAAGCAGCCTGACTGGTTCAAAATCCCTACGATAAACACAAACACATCGAAAGAATAATCAACAGCCAGATTCCATAGTCTTCAGCAACATGCAAATCATAACTACCAAAATCTGTATCTTCTGGCATCCTAAGCTGATTCATATAACTAATATTAAACAGTGAAATTCTACAATATAGTATGATGATTCTGCAACAACCATTAGCTGGATACTTTAATGTAAGCCAATTAAAACACAACCTTAGAGCTTTTGCTCCTAATAGGCAAATGGCAGGTACAACCTGCCAAACTGGCTAACATTGATCACTTCCAATGAAGATAATACGTAACTGAGGAATACAGGGGAAAAGTGCGAAAAAAGGATAGTGCATTGGGTTGCTAAATGGGTTTTTGGGGTGAATACATAATATACATCCCTCCCCATCAAAAAGGAAGGCTAGCATTAAATTCTGGTTGATTCATCTTAAAGGGCCTTCTGTCTCACTATTGCATTTCATGAAAACATCAACTTTCTAACTTTCAAATTACAGAAGAACAAGAAGACGAAAAGAATGGTCAAGCAAAAGTAAGAAAGAAAATGTATATTTTCATTCTGTAGGGAACCAGAGAAAGATAAAGGCACAAACTACTGAATAGAGGGACAACATACCTACGGAGAAGATCAACAAAAATGTGGCATCCACCAAGCAAATTAACTTGTTCCAAGAATGATGCTAGCAGCGGCTTCTGACAAACAGCCCGTATAATCATATGCAATACATCCTCAATGCATGCCATATCCTCACTTGCCGCAAAAAAAGCTATTAGGGATTTTATATCTGATGCTGCAATATTCTGCCTACAAATTCCACAGTCCACAATTTAAAATTTGATAGAGTAGTGCTGATAAATATCTTATGCTAAACTATGATATATTTACAATAAACTGATACCAAAAACTAATGAAGTCTGTGCACAATCATGAGCACAGGCCCACAGCTGCAAAACTTGGGAACAAGATAATCCATATCCAATCAGTCTCTTCATCTTTCTATTGCCTACTTTTTAAACTTTTTGAATCTCTAATACACTTGACAAGTATAACCATCAGGGAAGAGAAAAGGGAGTAGAGAATCACCGAAGACTCATTTCACCAAGGCTCAGTAGAAGAAGACGAATTTTACGAATATCTTCTTGACATGGTCTCACACCAATCACTTCTTTTGTTATAGGATGCAAAAGAGGTTTACTTCCGTAAGTGGAACGAGATCTAGCTTTATCCCAATAAAACTGGCGTAATATGTCAATGACGCGTGGAAGCTGACACAGGCCCGTAAGAAATCTTGGGTCACTATCAAATTGCTGGATTAGGAACATATACAGTTCCACTTGCACTTTATACGTAGCATAGACCCAGATAAATGGATTAAGAAATATACTAGAGATAGCATCTTTCACTAGCAGCTCTGACATGCCTGATTGGTATAAATAGAGAAGGAAGAATAAATAAGTGTTAGATAAAGGAGAGATAAACAAGGAAATTTAATTGATTTCAACTACACGCTATAACGAAAAATTTGCATTACCGCAGTTTGCAACAACATTGTACAAACGTCTCAGTGCTGCTAGTGTTTCCAAGTTAAGTTTTAGAGGGGAAACTGACTGCAATAAAAATCCCAAGATTGAAAATCCAGAAAGAAGATGCATTTGCTGCTGGTTTGCAAGATTTTCGTCCAAAACAGAAGCTATGAGCTCAATAACTTCAGCAGTTAGACAATCCCTCATAACAGATCTAAGCAATGTATCACCAAGTTGTCCAGTTTCTGAAGTTTCCATTCTATCAAACTGAGTCAATAAAGGGAAAAATACCGAAACACCGCCGACACAGTATATGATCTGTTGCAGCAACCGACGAGAACATAATTGTGTTCCAGCCATCACCGAGGCCTGGAAAGAACTCTTTTCCAATGCAAGATCTTGCATTGGTGAAACGTTAAACAAAGTTTTACCATCACTTGCCTGCAAACAAAAGAAACATTGGTTCCTTTATAAAATTCAGGGTTCAAAAGTTGGTCAAACAGCATCAGTTGAGGCAAATAAACATAACCTGAGCATTGAGGCCAAAAATAATTTTGGATGCTAGCCCATCCTTAGCATCAAGAAGTCCATTAGGCAACAGGCTATCAGAAGCAAGTGCAACTTCATTGTCAAGAAATGAGTACATATAACTTGGTCCAAGTGAGGAGATGCCTAGAATTTGCTCAGGAGAAATAGCATCACTAAACATATATATAGGACCAATCTGACCAAGAAAATGAGATGAATCTTCTACGGAGACCAGGGAATTCTCTTCATCACCGAGAGTTGGAGTTATTCTTGTTCCAATTGTACAGTGTGTCACAGAATCAGTAACCTTTGCATACCTGAAGCATAAACAGTATAAGCGTTAGAAAGTTATTTCCCCAGACTGAAGAAGGGACAGAACTAAACAAAAAGGGAGGAGTCCAAACCTGCATTTTTCAGATGATACAAGAACACCGTCTACATAAACCCTTAGTTGGCTTCCCCCAGAAAATGCTCTTCCAATGCTGTGTGTAATGCAAAGGAAATGCCATTTCTTTGTTACAAGACTAAGCGGCAATGAGACACCCTGCCGCTTCTGGTTGAAAGACTGCCCATAGCAAACACAAAAGACGCAATAACTCTAATGCATCAGCTCATAGTCCATGCACCAAATAATGGCTGTATGCGCGAGATACAGATTTAGTCAGGTACAATATTATAGAGTCGAAGAAGCTTTTACCTCATAAACCAGCTTATCTTTTCCAAGCACAGCAAAGCACCCTCTTCCGTGCTCTGTGAGAAAACTAAAAAGACCAACTGTTCCAGATTTAGGGAAGCTTTCTACCCTCACCCAGCATGAAAAAGAAAAGCCTTTATTGAGAGGCCACTGCAAGGGTGTCTTCACAACAATCCCCTAGCAGAAAAGAAAAAAAAAAGGAAGAAAAGATGTCAGCTACCGCTAACATTGTAATAGAACACAATTAGCAATGACAAGATAAATACGGCACCTTGTTCTACTTAGTAATTCTTAAAAGTGACGTTGAAATGAGTGCTAATCACTGATATTGACGGTTGTATAAACTAGAAGACAAGACAAAATGCAAGTAATGATACACCATTTGAAGATGTGGAGCTATGCCAATAGACACAGGGGTTCCAAGTATTATCTAGTTTCGCACTACAAAGACTCTTTAAGTGATTTTCAACAATGAAATATACAACTAGAACATTAAAGCAACATACGGAGTCGTTTCCATTCAGATCAAAAAAAGCAGTTGGTCCCTTTTCATTGAGCATGGATTTAATGCTGGTCAGCAACAAGGAGCAGTTATGTTGCTTAGACCCGATTTTCTCATCGCGAAGAAGAGCAAAAACTTTGCGGATGTCCTTTCCAGATATGCTATGCCCACCAATGACCTGAATTAGTTGGGCAATTTTCAAAATCACTTGTTCTAATTCTTCTTGAGAAAACCAATCAAGAAGAAAATTAAGCATTCCTGCTCTGACACATGAAGCTCTATTGGAGATGGAATCTTTTAGGAGCTGCTGAAGCACATCGAGCCCGTAATGCTGCAATGAGTTACTGCTCTGCCCAACCAAAACACCAGCCAAGGTATGATTCAGAATGACATCAGGTCCAATAACAGAAGAAGAAAACATCTAAAGAGGAAAAAATGTGTTTACAGCAAACCTTCTGAAGAACACTAAGGAAGAGCACAATCACGTCTTCATTCTGTAAATAAAAAATAAGAAAAGGAGAACCTTCTGATTACTCAAATATGTAGAAAGTGAAAATACACGCAAGCAAAGCAATTACTGACAAACTTTAAGCAGAGAAACAACAAGCAACAAACCTTTATTACAGAGTTAACTTTGACGTCAAAGTTTCCATCAACAAGCATATCAAGTAAGGCATTTAAAAGTCCTTTACTGGGCCGACACTGGCAAAAATCCAGCAGCAAACTCTGCAGTGTCTGGTAACCCTGGCCAACCAGAGCTCTAAACGCTCCCTGAATTGATAGAAAAAAATGAATAGAGCTTACACACACATCATTGATCATGCACCAAGTGGAGAACAATTATAAACTGAGCAAAAATTTTGAGGAACCAAAAAAGCAGTGGGACCTAAGATTACTGTAAGAGGAAATTGAAATTCATTTACCAGAAGTTCATGTAGTAAGAATGACATCATAAATGGAAGATAAATATATGCATATATTGCATAAATAGTTCCGTGATTTGATGGTGCTATATATTAAGATCGATATGTGCCCTCCAAATAAGTTTGATTTCACAAAATAGCAGTGGAAATATAGCACCAAGAGAACAACTTTACGGTTAACACGTAGCTAGGATATTGGTTGGTGAAACTGGAAACAATTAGCTAATGTGCAAGCAAGTTCTAAATGATGCTTATGAACAGTATTCTTGCTAGGATAAATATCGAGGTACCTTGGAAGCGTCATTGCTTTTGACCAAACAGGTCAGTGTTTGGAGGACATTCAAAACCAGTTGTTCTCCTCTTTCCTCTTCTAGATTACCATTTAATAAGGAAACAATATGCAGAAAACATTCACCATCACGGAACAAAGCCTGGTAGTACTGAAGAAAAACAAATTCATGACATCAAATGATGCGGTTAGGTCCTTTTAATCAAGAACTGAATTGGTGTTTGATTACATAGGTTGTATAAGAGGTGAATATTTGCTGAATTAGAACCAAAGACGGATCTCATTAGAAATTATACCAATTGATTACTCTGAAGCATATCTCTCACACCATTTAACAGATCTATCGCTAGCTCTGCAAAGTCTTTTTCACGTTCTTTTATAGAAGTAAATGTTTCCAAATATTTGGAGCATAAACGCAACTTTGCCATTTGATCCTCTTCGGAAGACGGGGGTAGCTGCAAAACAGTGTACAAAAGGAGGGAAACTTACAAAAATTTACCTTTACATTGGAAGAAATGAAGAAACATTCGAAAAGGGGTAAATTTGTACCTTCATAAGGTCAAGAATGTGCGACACCACTAGCTTCCTCAAACCTTCCTCCCAGAACAAATCAAATAAACAATCAATACATGAGGGGGTATGCAAAACCAGTGTTTTTGCATCTTCTGCCATAGAAAGAAATGCAGTGTAAAGCTCCAAGGTTGCATCCATGCTTTTGAGCCAAGTTCGATATACTTCTGATGAACTAGTTGCTTCAGCGGACTCGATGACATCAGAAGAGCTAAAATTCTCAGGCCTTTTGAATTCACGGGCTTGAACGCAGGCAACTTTTAGCACCCGAGAAAGTGCATCGAGAGTCTGAAAAGAAGCAATAGTTTGTTCAACTGTGAGCTGTAATATACGATGCAGACTCTTCACAAGAGCCCTGGCAAGCTCAGGAATACATGCAGATTGCTCAAGGGCATCCAACAGAACAGAACACTCCGGCTGCCAGCACAGAAAGTAACTGTGTAAGTACAAAAATCATGCCAATACATACACATGTATGAGCTCAGCTTGGGGGACTCCATGAAAAATCTGCTTCGAGGTCATGTATATAAAATTTTATTAAACGAATCAAAGAACGGACCATATAAATAATGCTTAGGTGCTAATTTCCATTTCCGTCATTATGCATGGCTATTGTCTACCATACTATCTCATTGGTTCTTATCTAGAAGCTGACTTGTGGTTGTGGAAAATGGCATAGTTTAGAGTCTGACTGTCATCACTACTGCTGATTTGGTCCACCCTTCAAACAATAGAATCATAATCCTCATAAAGATGTAGAGTCTAGACTTCATAACTAGCATAGGACACTAGCAGTGCTGTGATAGTAAGAGAAGTAAGTTCAATAAGTGTCTAGCTTTGACTCCTCGGGAATAAGTTCAATAACTCAGACTTTGAAGTATCACCTAGTATTTGACAGCCACAGTAGATTTAAATTTCAGTATTCCGTGAACTTTGCTAACCGCATTCCAATGTCCATTCCATCCTAACAAGGTAGATTTGCTCTGCCAGTTATTATCATCCTAAGAAATGCAAGAGTTCTAAACACTCTCTTAAACATGAACTTTCCATAGACTAGCTATAATATGATGACGAAAGAAGAAAAGCATACCAAGTTATGTTTAGTTCCACTGGATGTTGCAGCAAACTCCACAAATGAAATAATTTCCATTTGAAGTATCTGAACTTCACTAGCCTTCATTTGATTGTTTGTGGAATTTAAGCTAGGGGGCTCAAGTAAATTTGGATCTCCCTCAACAAATGGGCTTAAGTTTCCAGAAAATTCTTCTGAGTTTGGACCAAAATAGAAAAAATTCTCAGAGAAGATAAAGTCCCATATACCCTCTTCTCGAAAGACCTCGAGCAGCGTTGGCAAGGAAATTAGAACTTTTCTAAATGCATAGAGTATGTAATGCTGCAGAGTGTTGACAAAAATCCTGCAGAAAAATTAAAACAAATAACCATCAAGAAATGATACAAACATATCAAAAGAGGCAGAAACAGATACGAGTGAACATGCCTAAATGCACAAACAGTCAACTAGCAACAAACATAAAAAAAACACTACAGCTACTCTTCGATATGAAACAAGGGACAGCTTCACTTCAACGAATAAAAAAATGGAATCCTACACTAGCAATATAGTTTACAATGTCCACTTGTAAATTCAAAACTATAAGCCAAATGAAAAACTAAGAATGCTAATCATCATTGATTTCAATACGACACTGACAATGATGCACTTCAATCTGATATTTTTCAGATTTCCAGTCATACATTATCTCACGGTGTCTGTATGAATCCTCTATCATTGTTGTATGGTTCTGTGTTCAACTAAAGACATTGAGAGGTGATTTCATGTAAATATAGAGTAGCTGACAAACTCCGCCTGTGTAGTTTTTCTGCACAGCCTGTCGTAAGCCAGGATAATGGAGGAACATTCGTGATAGACTTGCCGAGCAAATGGTAAAACCCCAGCCATTCCCTATGAAGATAGTGGTCACGATAGGCTTGGAGAGCGAGCAATAGACCAATAGAGGGCGAGAGCAGTACCAAGATGGGTGACCACTTGGAAAGTTCTTGTGTACCTTTCTTTGGTTAAAAACCAGTCATTCCCTTAGGAAAGGGCGGGAGCAGTACCAAGATAGGCGACTGCCTGGGAAGTCCTCGTTTTCCCTTTCTCCTACCCCAACTTTTTTTTTTTTTGATCAGACAGCTGGGAGCCTACCCCAACTTGCTTGGGACTAAAGGCTTAGAAGAGTAGAGTAGCTGACAGAACATGTTTTTTGTAAGATCACATTCAAACAGTTAATCACAAAAGACGGAGAATCAGAAGCTGCACATCTGCATCAGTTAAACTACCCAACTGATCAACAGTGATTTCAAGTTTCAAGTCACCGAGACTACTGATTCAAGTCACCGAGACTACTGGTTATGCTAAAATAATATTTACGACGTACGACTCTTTAATGGTCAACATAAAAACCCACTGGACTGTAGGACCCTATAAATACGAAGAAGAATAAGACATTTAAGCAACCTAAAAGAACAGATTTTCACCTTAAATGACTTGGCAACTCATTCTGATCAGAACAAGCCTTTATACAAGGAAACACGGTAAGAAGGACCTTCATGATCCATTTTATGGAGAGCTCCCAGTAGAGTGACGAAACTGGAACGGCACTTCGACCAACTGATGATGCCTGGACGTGATGAAATTTAATATCTTCAAGAGCCAGGAGGAAAGAACATAGTACTCTGCTCAGTTTGACAGCATAATCCTTCCAATACTGTGGACATGAACCGAAATCAAAAGAATAGGTTGATAGTGACTCCATCGAAGAAGTCTTAACATTAACGTCCTTCTCAGAAACCAAAATAGGTGCGCAGAGATCAGAATGAACTGAATTCACTCTCTGTTGTTGGATCTCTTGAAGCATGAAAGCAGGTGAACATATACTATTTGCAAATTTATGCACTCTTCCGATTTCACAAAGGAACTGCAAGTTACTCAAATTTCCAAAGCTGGAAAATGGTTAAGGATGTCAACCAAATTCAGTGCAAACAAGAATAATAACAAATCCTGAAGTTCATGAGATTCATGAAAGGTTTCAAAACTTAATCCACCTTGGGAAACAAGAGAAGAGAATCTCAATGTTGCCGCTTCTAAAGTTCCATTAAAGTGTATTTCGATCTGTTGCATTTAGCATAGAAACCTAGCTTTTGTACAGCAATGGGAGTTCAGAGGATCATATTGGAATACGTTAAAGCTTCATCTGTATCATAATCCACAAAAAACTAATATTTGCCAAATTGTGCCTACTTATTGCAGATTGACTTCTCTTCTGAATTGAGACCCATGTGGGCCTGTGGGACAGGGCAGTTGAGCTTTCCCAACTGACCCCAGATGCTACATCATTCACAGTCTCTAGCAAAGCAGTAGGTCAGTTTGGAATTCTATACGAGGAATTTCATTCCTACATGTTTCATTCTTTTGCATGTGGATTTCACCAAAAGAGTCGATAAATGAAACCATTTCATTGCATCATCTGCATAGCCTTTAATGTCCTTATATCTCATGGCCTGACATCAACGGAAGGTCCACTGATCAAACTACCTTAAAGTGTGATAGATCTTTATTCAACATATTCAGGGCTAGTATGTGTTAGTATTGATATGGAGGTTATGGTACAGAGCTACAAGCATTAGTTTCCACCAACTGACCCTTGTTACCAGCCTCATTGTTCCTCTTTCACTAGATATATGTATTTCCTAATGTTTGCATTTTATAAAATTTATTTTACCGCAATCAGATGAAACGTGCACCAAAACTTTTGAAGGATACACAGCTTCTCGTAGGACTTCCAGAGAGAGAACTTGAAGCTGGATGATTGCCAAAAATGGATTCTCAGTACTGCAAAAGAATTAGAAAAAGATAAGTGTATGTATAAGATAATTAAAGGGGGGGGACAGATCAAGAATCCCATGAAGAACCAAGAACATTTTCCATTGTTGAAAAAACGGCAATCTTCCAAATGAAGGGCCTCTTGACCCTATTAGCAAGATGTCTATTATGATAAATTGCGAAGGAATCCCAGTCACAAAATAGCTACTGCAACTATGGAACTGAAGATGCTCTAATAGAGGAAAACATCAGGTTTAGCCTAAAAAACATTTTTTACATGGAAGTATTGGCTATTTGTATCCGATCAAATAAGATGGCTGTTTCACAAATTCCCATCGCAGAAGAACATACAAATAGACGCACAGTGCATGGAAGTGACAGAGCTCATCACTGTTTTTAAGCAGAAACATTGACAAAATGATAGAACCGGAAAATGAAAGAATAAAAAGCTTTAAGACTTCACATTACCTGTCTGTATCAGCATTCAAATTATTTTTTATTGCCAATGCGCTGTTTGATGAAAATCCAAGCCCATCCAGTAGAACTTCAAGACCTCCAATACTTCTAAAATGATTTTGAGCCCTAGGATTTTCGGACAGTGCAGATTGAAGTGTGCTCAAAGTCAAATACTGGAGTGATATGTCTGTCCACTGTTCTTTCATGCTAAGTCTTCTCATTACGCGCAAAAGTTCTGGAACAAAATAATCAATTTTTGTGACTGGTAGAGTGAAGGAATATTTGTAAGATGAAAAAATAGCGCAAAACTGTGAAGTTTTTTACTATGGAAAGCGATCACAAGAACTGAAAAACTGGGACAGGTACACAATCACCCTTTATTCAACTGCAAAAGTAAATGATACAAACAAGAATCTCTATCCATGACTGAAGGCCCTATACTACCAGGTACCAGCCTAATAATCATACATGTATATATTTTACTATTAACACATACTAGACCTCCACCCCACATGAGAGAGCAAGTGAATCCCTCCTTTACCCCGCAGAAGTTATCTAATGAACTGAAAATCATGACAGATCGATACATGGATATATCTTATAGGTTTTCTATCAAAGTAGAAGTTTTATACGGCCAAGAGCTGCTGGAAGATCAAGAAGAGGGTGTCAAAGGAGAATATATCTAGCTTTGCATCTACCTTTTTATTATGATTTCTGTACTTTCTTTTCTTTCTTTATGTTTCTGTGAAAAAATATTATGATTTCTGTACTTTCTTTTCTTTCTTTATGTTTCTGAGAAAAAATCTCACACTGATACATCAGAGTGACCGGAGTCATTCTTCTTAAACGTTGCTCTAAAAAATCCTAGGAGAGACTAAATTAAGTAATTCATGGATTCAGCTTAAAACTTTTGCATTTGGAAAAGCAAAAGTTAGAATTAGGGAAAATGCAGATAAATCAAATACTGTGCTTCTTTACCAGTTGAAAGATACTCCAAAACTAATTAATGGCATACCTTACCTACTAACCAATTAAGGCCACCTGCTTCCATCACCGATACGATTGCCTTTTGATGCCAATGAACTCTTGACTCCGACAAAGAGCCCCCTGTATCACCTGAAAGATCAGTGAAGCAAGCCTCTCCACTTGGGAGAGAAAACTCCCCAGTCGTTGTGAACAACTGAGCCCCCTTGTTTACAGTTGCCTTCAAATTAATGAAGGTACAAGTCACTGACACGACGAATAAAAGTATCTTCTGCAAGACTTTAGGCTTCTCCACTTGAAGACTTGTTAAGTTTTCATCGACAGCAAGAGCACCCGTGAATGTCTTGAGTTGGACAACAGCAGCTGAGAAATAGTGTTCACAGATGTACAGAGATAAAGATACCGATGACAGAAATTATACAAAGAAAAATTGAAACAGCAAACAAAATTATGTACCCTTCATTAGTGCAGTCAGCTTCTGTATCCCTCCATAGTAGCCGAAAATTCTGCAGTTGTGCATTGAGCGAGTTATAATTGTCAAGACCTCTAAGACAAGTACCCCCTCTGTAACAACGTTAAAGCTCAGAGAAGCCCCTAGAGGATCTTTAGTATACTGTGCAGAGCTGCTGTTCACTGAATTAGGAGGGAAACATACAACCCCGATATTAGCTATCTAGAAATAAAATTATCCAAGGCATGGGACAGAATCAGAGTGGACAGTCATAAATTATAAGAAATAAAGACAGCCTCCTTACCCTTAATTACTCCCATTGTAAGAAAAAAAATGAAATTAACTCTTTGTAGCAGGAACTAGCCTCCGTTTACTAATATTTTCATATACACCATAAGCTGAGAACCTTGATTCCAAAGAAAAGAAAAGAGAAGAAAGTATTTGGCGAAGACTCGGCAACATAGCAGACCAACTTACATTCAGTAACATGGGAAGTTAACTGAGCAATCTCTTGAGTTAAAACAAGTATGATCTCAGCAGGATGTCCAGCAGAGCAGCCAATAACGGTATCATGAAAACCTGATGAAGACTCCGGGATAGCGGAGGTAGATGAACCAGCTTCTGCTAAGTGACCGGAATATACAGGCTCCCAGTTCTCGTATACGAGCAAGAACTGCTTGAGAAAGATAAGAAACAACCTTCTCTTTTCTTCCTACAAAGTGACGAAGAAAGATGAAGGTCCAAAAGAATCTAAAAAATCAAGCAAAGTACTACCTGCGCAAGCAAGCATGTAATCAACTAAGTACCGGAATCCCACTGCAAGGCAAGTGTAATGGGTATCCCTGATTTTATTTATTAATGATTCTTCAGAACAGGTTCCAATACATACAGACAAACAGCTAAGCAGAACCGAAGAATGGAAAAGACACCAATATATAGTAAATATTGCATGAGTCTATTACCGTGTAAAACTTACAAACTAACAGCCCAAATTAATTCCAGCAACTAACAAATGTTTATTCTTAGTTACACAAACTAATAACAAATGTTTATTCTTAGTCTATTAGGCCATCCCTACTCTGTTTCTTGCTATTTGCTTCAATTCATTACACAAACTAACAACTTCTCCAATAAAAGATTCATCAATTTAGTAAATATAACTAGTCGTAGAGTGACAAGTAAAGCAAGTTGCAGAAGTAATTGACCAAATATATCTGTCCAAAAAGAAAAAGAATATATACATATATAGCTAAAAATAATCACTAGACGCACCTTATCATTTGCATTTTCATGTCTCTTCCAAAGTGTATTTAGAATTGCCTCGTCACCAGCTTCACTGAAAACATAGAGCATATGTGTAGATCAAGCCTCACGGTTGAAAACACATACGTCGAGGTGATATGTAACATATAGTGATTTGTACTTACTAAAGGGAAAAACTCTCAAATATGTACTACAAGTAAAATTCAACTCAACACAAACCCCTTAAAAGACCCAACTACAAATTGTGCATTACCATCTTGTTTTGGAGGAAAAAAAAAGGAAACATGTGCAAGTTCTACTTATGATGCTTATCAAACCATAAAAAGCAGTTCATACCTGAAGCAAATTCTTGGGGAAGGAACAGAAAATCTCTCGGATTGTGACCAAGGACCACCAGATTCTCCAGGTTGGGTACCAGATGTTCTCCGTATAAGGTCGGCGACACCTTTAACAATGTTCATGTTCCTCTTCAAGATTCATTAATGAGTATGAGTTACTGGTTCCACTACTTTACTTCTGCTCCAACAATTATAAACGTGCATAATATAAGTTGCCACAACTTTTCCTGTAATAACACAAAAGAAACAAATTAAGAAAAATAATTAACCATTTTTAGTCGAGATTCAGAAATCACATAATCCAATATAGATCATCAATCAAAAAAAGTTACCCTGATCAGTTCGGAGAATTTGATTTACTCAATGAAAGAGAGACGGATCTGAGTTTGCTTGAAGCTTTTGAATGGGGTATGTGGCAAAATTGAAGATGATTGAGCTGGATTTGGGAATAAATAATGAATAGATTTAAGAAGAAATGGAACCAGATAAAGTGCCCTAGAAAAAGAAAGAGGAAAAGAGAGTCGAGTCGGAACTGATATTTCTATGAAGAACTGGTAAAAACTTCTTTTGGGAATGACCACCAGTAAAAAAACGTTTTCTTCCTTGGTCATATGTCAGGGAGACATGGACTATTGACGCTTGCGGAGAATGCTTTCCCGTCTGATTTTCCCGAAACTTATGTGGCAGCATTTTTCGTTTTAGAGCCCATTTCTGCTAGAGTGAGTCATATAGAGATCGTGCATCATGAGTTGTTGAATAACACTCACGACTAAAACCATAATTCATAAATATGGAGTGATTTGTGAAATAGTTTATGAGCACCTACCTAGTTCGATACTAGGTAGGTATGTATAAGGGTATGCATGCCTATGAACCAATCCGTGAACTCGGGTTATTGGGTACGTATACTAAGTGTATCTACCCTTAGCCATTTACGAACTCAGATCCCATGGGTACATGTATTGGGTATATATTTTCATTCACGAACTCAAAATCTTAGGGTAGCGTACTGGGTATGCGTGTATACCCTATTCCAGAACTCCGTTCACTAAGGTAGGTGTACTGGGTATGCATACCTACATTGTTTCCATAATTTCAGTAGTTATGAAAACTCCCTTTAAACAATTGAAATATTTCTAATAGCCATAGATAATGAATACCATTACTTGGGTAATTTCCAAATGGTCAACTTGAAATAAAAATAGTTTATGAACAATAAATTGTTCTTAACCAAGGTTGTTAAGAATCAATGAACATCCATTGCTTGAATCATATTTCGAGAGTTTAAACAAGACAAGCTTGAACTTGAAATCTTTTCTTTGCAGTATTAACCAGAAACCAAAAGTCACTGACTTTGATTGTTTCTTCTAACCTGTATATTTAAAAACTTGAACACAAATCAAGTTAGATAAACATGAATCATACTCAGGGTACATGGATCATTAGCCACATTGGTTTGTGTATCATAATGTTGATGGATAAAAAAAGATTTACTGGTTAAAGCGTAAAGTGGTGGAGAAGGAAGATGCTCGAAGAAGCAAATCATCTAAAACCTTTAACAGATGCACGCACGGGAGTGCTTTTGAGATCGAGAGATCAATTTGTAATACTCTGGCCTAAACCAAGAAATGGTCGTTCCATATTTAATTCGGTCACAATGAAGGATAAGGGTCGATCTGTAGGGAGGAAAGATGAGAATATGTGAGATCAATGGTAATTGATTGATTGTGGATGACATATTAAACTGCTTCGAAGATGATTTCTTTGTGGTAGACCGAGAGAAAGCTTCTGTGTGATAATGATAGACTATCATGCGTTGAAGTTTAATTATGTTAAGTTCCATTCATATCATAGGTCGGGGACCTATTTATAACAGGGGTAGTTAATACGATCTCCAATAAGTGGTGACAGTTTAAGAGGAGTAGAAGAGTAGTGAAGTGGGGAATCGTGGTTGAACCAGTTTCGCTTTGCGAGGAAGACTTGGTTGATTTTCCATCCGCTACTCAATTTACTCCTTCAACTGCCAGCATGGCTTACTCACTTTCTCATCATGTATGTATTGTTGCATCTCACATGTTGTAGGCCAGACCAAAACCCTAATATCCCCCATGTGACATGATTGATGTTTCATGTGAAGTCTATTTTGCAGACAAGTATGTATTTGGTCAATTGTTGACTTGGATAGACAGTGAGTCTTAGCTTGATGAGTCGAGCATAATTCTTAATGAAGAACTTGACATGCTTTGTGACTTGTCATTATGATAGATGCAGCATAAGGTGTCTCCTAAGATAACAATTATGCTTTGCAGACCATGGACGTTGAGTCTAATAGATTATTGATGATTATGACAGATTATGGTTCCAACTGAGGCAACAATGATACTCGAATGATTTGGATTGATGAGCACATGGCTGATGAGATTGTTGAATCCATCATGGACAAATATGTATTTTGATATGTCAAGCATTTGACAGGAAATTAGATGAAGATGAATAAAGCAGAGTTACTATAAAATATTCATCCTCGATCCACCATGACATGAGTGGTAGAATGAAAAAACAGAGATTATGATATTAAAATATTAGTAAATCGACAGATGTAATATTGATTGTGAAAAACGCAAGGGATACCAAATACACCGAACTTTTTCGTTCGGAAACCTATACAGACAAAACTTAATACAATTGCAAGTAGACCAACTTAATGATCCTTGATAATATGTATATCGAGTTAATATCTCAACCTTTACTCAATCAGTATATATATAAGCGCAAGGCCCGTGAACCAGATTGTTAAGCAGAGTACTTGGACGATCTTAAAAATCAATATCCAAGATCAATCTAGTCGTATCCAAATAATTTAATCGGAATTATGCCAAGTGATTAAACTTGTTATATATCTTTCAAGATACGAATTTTACAAGAAATTAGTCTCTTAATCCATTACAATTAAGCGGATGTATCCACTTAGATTGAATACGTACAAACCTGTGTAAATACAATTATAAAGATAAACAATATAATGAAGAAAAGGAAAAACACAAAACACCAAAAAATTTGTTAACGAGGAAACCGCAATAGCAGAAAAACACCGGGAACTCATCCAGATTGAACACCACACAATATTAAGCCGCTACATACACTATCCTACTATCAAACTTCTGACTGGAATGTAGTTGAGACCGAATACACCATCTAAGTGATTCAGTTACAGTCGCGCTCCTTACGTCTCTTGAACCTCGCAAGGTTCTTCGCACTTGATTCCCTGAGTTGAAGTCATTTACAGCCTAAGAGTTGCTTCGGCAAAGTGAAGACTTTTGATACCAATCTTCCTCTAACAGATAAGCCTATTTGATTTTCATTTAGATCAAAAATCATGGTGTGGAAATCTGTTTGCAAATACAAAGCTAGCAAACTCACAAATCCGAAACTTAGGACTCCTGAAGAGCAACCTAGATTCTTAACCACCTCTCAAGAACAATCGTCGAAAGATCAACTAAGATCAGTCTTTAGATATCTATCTTGAGGAATCACAAATTCCGAGACGAAGAGAACTTTGATTACTATCTATCTTTCCTGAAAGAGATTACAAAAACCCTGATAACAAAAAAGCGACATTAGGATACATGATCTATCAAGGTAAAGATAGTTGAACCTTGATTCACGAATCCCCAAGCGAAGTCTTTTAGTCGTATACCTAAAAGGTCAATAGAGGGCGGCTTTATAATCATCTAGGATACAAAGTGTCGGGGATTGACTTTCCCAGTTGACAGAGATGCTCTATTTATAGTTTTCATATACCAAGATTAGGTTAAAATTCAATCTAAGATAACTCGATAATCAAGCAGAAAAATTAGGTCTTCAAACTACAGTAGAAGACTATACACATAATTAAGTTCGGTTACGGAACTGTGTATAATGATTGTTCGGTTGATTTAGCAAGTTATCCAAAGAACTAAAAGCTATTTGATGTTCATTTAAACACATAAGAAATTGATCATGATACAAACACATAAGTTTTTAAGTAATCAATGAAGTCTTAGAAGTGTTTAAGAGGGTTTTAGCAATTTTAAACATATTAAAATAATAAGTCTTTAAGCATCTGCTAACCATTATCGAGACACTTGGTACAACAGTTTGCTAACCATAGGGCTTGTTCACGAGTCAGGGTGATACGGTTTGTGAATTGAAATCGCCAACCCTACAAGACTACCAAACTCAGTTGATCACGATTCGTGAACCGAGTTCGCCAACTGCTAGCCAATTCATCCAACTTAGTTCACCACAGTTCGCCAACCGGGTTCGTGAACTGTTCCCAACTGAACTTGTGGTTTGCGAACTGGTTCGCCAACCTTCCTGTATTTCTATACCACATATATCTATAGTTTGCGAACTGGTTCGCCAACCTACCCTGAGTAAAAATTTCAGTAAACTCATATTTCTCTCTTATGATGTTTGAAACATTCCCAGGTGATATAATCATTTGCATGGGCAATTTTCAATGGATCCACAAATTAATTCATAGAACTAATATTGTTAAGGACCTTTGAACATATAATCGCTAAATCATATTTCGAGATTTTTCTTAAGACGATCTTGACTCGAAACATTTTCTTTGCAAATCTACTATAAGTCATACGACATGGTCTCAAAACATAGAATGATGGTATAGTGAGTAAAATAGAATGGTTTAGTCTTCACATACCTGGTACAGAATTTCTCCAAATGTTTTCGTCGATCTTCACTCTTCAAGGGTGATCTCTGATACTCAACTACAATTCTAACCTATCCGAAACTTGACTTAGTAGACTAGAAATCAAGATATAGTTTTGATTACCTAACATTGACAACAAGCTTGAGATAACAAAACTTGTGGGTTCAACCGAGCAATGCTCTAACAGGTTGGTCGACCAATGAAATATTGGATAATCGACCAATGAAATATTGATAGCTGGATCCATATAAAAATTATTGATAATCATACCTAATTAGAACTATGCTCTGCAAACCCTAATTTGGAAATTGATGGACCAATGAGCAATTAATGAAAGACCGACCAATAGGTATGAGGACCGACTGACCAACAAGTTTGAGGACCGGCCATTGGTGGTGGTGGGACCGACTAGGCAGCATATGGATGATTGTCCGTATGATGTAAAGAGGATACACCAAAATGGATTGCAGAGCGTTTGAGCAATGCTCGGTCGAACCCACAATTTTTCCTATCTCAAGCTTATTGTCAATTTTAGTTGATCAAAACTATATCTTGATTCCTAGTCTACTAAGTAAAGTCTCGGACTAGGTTAGGATTTGATAGTTGAGTATCAGACATCACCCTCGAAGACTGGAGATCGACGAAGACATTTAAAGTAGTTCTTTTATCAGGTATACGAGGATTGAAATATTCTATTTTAGTCACTATCCTACCATTATATCATTTCAGACTATGTTGTATGACTTCTAGTAGATTTACAAAGATGAAATTTTGACTCAAGCTTGCCTTGTTAAATATCTCAAAATATGATTAAATCATAGATCTTCAAAGGTCCTTAACAATATTAGTTTGAAACAATTTTTTTTGTTCGAGAATTAATTTGCGGATCAACTGAAAATCGCCCATACAATTAATTTTATCATTTGAGAATGTTTCAAACATCATAAGAGAGAAATTCAAAACTTTTGATATTTTTGCACAGGGTAGGTTGGCGAACCAGTTCACAAACCATAAATATATGAGTTTCATAAATACAGGGAAGGTTGGAGAATCTAGTTCACAAACCGTAAGTTCAGTTGGGGACAGTTCACGAACCGTGGTGAACTGATTTTTTAATGTTGTAGAATATGCTAGCAATTGGCGAACCCGGTTTACAAACCGTAGACATCTGAGTTTTCGAGCTGCGTAGGGTTGGCGAACCCGGTTCACGAACCGTGGCTCTTTGACTCGTGAACTTTAGCCTTACGCGTGGTTCACGAACCGTTTCACAAGTGGTCCTAGTAAAACTCAGCAGATGCTCAAAGACTTTTTTTTAATATGTTTAATATTGCTATGACTCTCTTAAACACTTCTACGACTTTATTGATTTCTAAAACACTTGTGTGTGTGTGCATCATGATTAAACTCTTATTTGTTTGAATAAACATCAATTTGCTTATAGTTCGAAAGGAATATTTTCCAAAAACAGAACGGCCAGTATACACGGTTCTGTTAGTGGACCAAAGTGTATATTCTTTTATTGTATTTTCAAGATAATTTCTCACAAGCTTACTTGAAACCCTAATTAGAGCTTCATCTAAACATATAAAGTGTTTGCTTGATTCTCAATTTTTCTTAGCTTGAATTCTAAGCAACCCTCGTTCTTGAAAAACTATAAATAGAGATGCTCCTTTAACTAGAAAATTCAATCTCTCACACTTTGTGTCCTAGTTGATTGCTAGAGTCGTCCTCTGTTGACCTAGGTTTCTTCTGAGAAACATAATTAGGTCTATAACTGAAAGACTTAACTTTGGGGATTCGTGAAGCTAGGATCTACTATCTTTACCTTGATAGCTCGTGAATCCCGATCTTATTTTTTTGTTATCGAGGTTCTAATAATCACTTTCATGTAACATAGATAAAAATCACAAAGTTCTATTCGTCTTAGACTTTTTGATTCCTCAAGATGGATATCTGAAAACTATTCTTAATTGATAAGTTGAAGATTGTTCTTGAGAATTGGTAAAAGATCCAGGCTTTTCATCTAAGTGAGTATAATTGTTCTGGATTCTGAGGTTTGCTAGCTTTGTCTACTGCGAGCAGATTTCCAAGCCTTGATATTTGATCTAAAGGGAAGTCAAATAGGCTTATCTGTTAGAGGAATATTGGTATCAAAAGTCTTCACTTAGTTTGGAGAAACTCTTAGGATATAAAGGACGTCAGCTAAGGGAATCAATTGTTTAGGACCTTGCGAAGTTCAAGATACGTAAGGATCGTGACTTTAACTGAATCTCTTGGTGGGTGGATTCGGTCTCAACTGCATTCCAGTTCGAAGTCTGATAATAGGCTAGTGTCCATAGCGTCTTAATAAAGTTTGGTGCTCAAATCTGGACGAAGTCCCAGGTTTTTATGCAGTTGTGGTTTCCTCGTTAACAAAACTTATGGTGACTTGTGTTTTTTCTTTTCCCCATTATATTGTTTATCTTTAAAATAGGATTTACGGAAGTAGTACGTATTCAATTTCAGTAGATAGGTCCATCCAATTGTGATGGATTACAAAACTTGTTTTTTGTTGAATTCGTATCTTGAAAGATAGATAACAAGTTTGTTATTTGACATAATTCCGATTGGGTTATTTGGATACGACTATATTGATCTTGGATATTGATTTTTGGGATCGTCCAACTACTCTTCTTAACAATCAGGTCCATGGACCCTTTTGTTTATACATACTGATTGAGAAGAGATACATATATAAACTCCACACACATATACCCAAGGATCATTAAGTTAGTATGCTTGAAATTGTATTGAGTTTTGTCCATACATGTTGTCGAATGAAAAAGTTGATGGTGTACTTGGTACCCTCTCCTTTTCACATAGGATTAATTGAATGACTAATCAACATATGTGATAGATCGTCCATGGTGGCAAAAATAGGATCGACCAGGACAGGATACGGTAGTGCATGGGCCACCATGTCGATGACTGATTATTTATGAGAATTTTGGTATTTTTTGGTGGTCATCATTCGAGCATTATTTGTATTTTCAGAAGAGTTTGATCTTGACTGAATCACTCAGTTTTGCTTGGAAGAGCAAGCAGGATTCTTCTTTAAAGACCAACATTTGGAAATATTTAAATATATTATATGGTTTACAAACCAAGTGGTCCCACAATATTGAAATATCTTAATATTTTATTTGAAATTATGCTAATGTAATCATTTATTTAATTATTTATGCCAGAGTTGTAACTTAGGAAAGACTCTCAAAATAAGGAGAGTCTTGTAAAAGGAAATAAATCACGAACTTGCTTAATTCAAGCAACCATTCACTATAAATAAAGGGTTCATGTAAGTTATGCAATTCATCACTTGGAAAATTTGTGTGTGCTTCATAAGGTTGTTTTCCACTACCGTTGTTCTTCGTGGACAAGAGTGAGACAATAAGACTTCGCTTAAGGATTACAAATCACATGTTGGTAATAATCTTCCTTGACAGTTAAGCAACTTGTAATCTAGGTTATTTTAATAATCCTTGTCTACTATAAGGTTATTCTCTTCTGATATAAGGCCATTCAAGGATTGTTGATCATAAACCCTAGAATTGCTAGATTTCAATCTAAGATCCTACGTCGACACTAGTTGGTCAAAATCTAGATTAAAAAGAAAAACTTCATATAAGGTGTCTCATACCTTAACAAGTTTTAACAAGATATATCTAGATTTTTTCTAGTTGTTCTTGTTGTAGAATAATTAAGTATCTCTACAAGTTTTGAAGAGTATAAACCCTAATTATGCAAGTTTGTTTTGATATTACTTTTACCTTGAAATTGTTCAAAACAAGCACAAGATTTTCGAAACCTTGATTCACATGTAAAGGGAAACCGAACCAATGTTTTGTGAAATCAGAATATCAAAAAGTATTCACTTAGGTCGAAGCAACTCTTAGGCTGTAAAAGACGTCAACTAAGACAATCAATTGCATAGAGCATTGCGAGGTTCAAGAGACGTAAGGAGCGCGACTGTAACTAAATTGCTTGGAGGTTGGATTTGGCCTCAACTACATTTCAGTCTGAAGTCTGATAATAGGCTAGTGTCTGTAGCGGCTTAATACGATTCGGTGTTCAAATTTGGATGGGGTCCCGGGGTTTTTCTGCAGGTGTAATTTTCCTCGTTAAAAAAATTTCTCCATGTCTTGCTTTACTTTTTACTTCCGCATTATATTTGTGTTTGATATAATTAAAGTAAAACCAAGTGATTCGATTAACGACCTAGACAGTTTCTAACTAAAACTATATGGAACCTACAAGACTTGTTATTGAGTATTCGTATATTAAAATATAGATTACAAGACTTGTTCTTGTTGGAATCTGGTTCGTGTATTGTTCCGATATATACTAGGTTGATCTTGGATATTGATTTTTGAGATCGTCTAGAGTTCTTGTATACAAACAGGTTCACGGATCTCTGATCTAAACTACTGATTGTACAAGAAAGATAAACCGTATTACATATTGTTTATAGGATCATTAAGTTTATCTACTTGCAATTGTATTAGGTTTTGTATTATAGGTCCAAATGAAAAAATTGGTGTTGTCGGCGTCAGCCTTTTCGCATATATACAAAAAAAAAGGTGTGCACACAATTGATCATGTATTGTAGATATGTAGGAGCCAGTTAAGTATTACCAACTCATCATCGCCAAGTGGGCAGGAGAGATAGAGATATAACAAAATGAGATACAATCCAATTATGTGCACACTCTCGAATAAGTGTTCACGTAAAATTTCAGTTTTATCTGATTAGTTATTTTTGGTAGTTATGTAATAAGAATAAGATTATAAGCATGCATGAAAATGGGTCAAATTTTATTATTTTTTTTGAATAAGGAAAGGTTATATTAAAAAAGAAAAATAATTACAAGCCTAGGAACAGTGCATTCACAAAATTACATACGGATGACTGTATCCCAATGAAATAAGACCTGATTTACAGAAACAGATTTAAACACATCCTTATCCAAAAACCAAAGAAAAATAGTCTTCTTTATAAGAAAAAATAAGTTCCTCAACTTCCATAGCCCTACCACCAAAAGCCCTGTTGTTCATTTCCTTCCAAAGGTGCCAAAAAACAACATAAATCACCTTCCACCAAATAATGGGTCAATTATTAACTATCTAATTAATTAAATGAAACTTCGAATAAATAAATAAAAACCCCATTTAAAAGAGAGTACATAAGATTGATTTCCAAAAACTCAATGAAGAAAACCTAAATTTTTTCTTTCCTCTCTAAACCAAAAACCTAAAAAACCTAGCCGCCGCCTACTCACATTGACTCTCTTGGACCAGATCTAAGCTGCCATGTGACTGTGTTGAACCCCAGCCTCTTTTAATATCATTTCCATCTTTAGTTCTTATTTATCTTGTGTTTTAACTTATGTTATTGCTTAAGTTATAGTTTTTGTTGCCGAGTTATTTTGGTTTTGTTTGTTTGAGTTGTGGGTTGTTCGTGCAACTATGGGTTGGGATTTGATGAGACAAATACATGCTACCATATTCAACTCAAATCTACAAGCAAATCGCATCTTTAACAAAAAATTCAGCGTTGTTGTTTAGATCGGCTTTATTTTGATAACTTTACATATCATACGATTCTTCTTTTTGGGTTTATCTTTGACATAGGTTCGGTTAGATCATGTTTTGTTTCGGTTGTTTGTTTTAGTAGGTCTGGTATGGTGTTTTCAGTGATGGATCTTGTGTTCTTCTTGGTAATATGGTTCTTATGTTGGGTCACCATATGATCTCTAGTGCCAAGTTTGGTGAAGAATTTTTCGATGGGAACCTCCGCCTCCAACGATCATTCTGACGAAATCTTCATTTTGCAACCATTAAAGATTTTGATAAACCTTCCTTGGAAGTTTATATGATTTTCATAAATTTTTTAAAATGTTCTTTAGGGTTGTGGATCATGTAATCAACAATCCAAACTCTCCAGTACATAAGCGAGTGTTATTGTTACCATTATTGGTCTCTCCCATGTTGGGTCGGGCGTTACTACTATTGTTACAGAATTTTGGTATACATGATTTTGTTAATTGAGATTATGTTACTGAGCTTTATCACTTGGTTCTGTTTTGAAAGTCACTTACAATCAATCTTATTGTATTTACTTTGTGTTGTCCTGAAATTTCAGGTTTAATACCTCTATTATTATCTTAAGTTTCCCCCCAAAAACTCTAATTTCATTAGAAAACTAGGTACGTAAAATGAAATTTTGCGTTCTTTGTTCCTCCTTATTTCTTCTTTCTCACTCATTTTTCTTCTCCAACAAAACACATTACTGAAAACTCTTCCTCTGCTCAGATGTAGTCTCGTTTGGGCTAGATCTGAGCAGGTTTCTTCACTGTTTCTTGCTTTCTAGTTTAGTCAGTTACTTTACTTTAATTGTTATCATGTTTTCTACTTATCTACACCATTATAGTAGTTTTATCTCCTCTTTGAAGGTTTACCTCGCTTTAATTACGGTTCTTGGTTATTAGCTTGGGTTTTAAGATCAATATCGATGCTCTCTAATGACGAAGTTTTCATCTTTGTTGTCTGTGGCGACGAAATCTTCACCAGAGTCTTCATCATTATCCGGCGATGGAATCTTCATTGGTGATTTCTTTGACGATGTAATTTTCATCTCTAGTAACAAGAAATTTGAACAAATCACTCCTATTCTGGGAACACCTCTTTCCAAAGAAAAAAATAAAAATTGTTGGAATATAATTCCGAGAAGAACCATTTTTCCTCTGATTTAATTGGATCTTAGTCATACTTGTTTTTGTCCTACTCCAATAATTTTTCTCTTTCTCTTGTCAGATTTCTTGGCATGTTGTTATTTCTTCGTATTCTCTTATCTTAAACTCATTGTAATCCCAAATTACCACTAACCTCGAATCTTGCTTCTTTGCAAAATTTGACGGGTCTTTTTTTTTTAGATAACTGGAGAATTTTATCCATTAAAATTTATCAGGTTCAATATATCTGAATAACAGAGTTTCAAGATGCGACACATCATTACTAAATTCCTCAACAATTAACATGTCTTTCCTAACTTTTTTTGAAATGAAATCAGCTACGTGATTAACATTCCTTCTCACATAACTAATCTTTGGCAAAGCAAAAGAATCCAACATAAGCTTTATGTCTCTTATGAACTTCCTATTTTCCAATCTCAGAAGCACTGTGTTTTACATTATTAATGAGTTAACACCAATGCTTTAGCACATCCCAACCCCTCCAACACTGCTTTGCTTCTCTGCAAGAATTTGACGGGTCTTGTTGTTTGGTTACATCTGTATTATGGCGGGGGTAGTGTGGGGTAGACTGTAGAGAATACTTGTCTGGTTTCATCATTATTGTAGAACCCAACTACGACTAATAAATTAGGACTACAGTACTGTGTTGACTATAGAGTCTGTAGACGACCGCAATCTGGATTATGCAGAACTAACCTACTGGTTCCCCGTCGTTGGTCCAACCCGTTACTAGCCATGCTCTCCATCACGACAACGTCGAGTCACAGACGCACAAAAACAATAAACTAACTTTTAGAGACTTTACGAAAACAAAACCTTTTTCAGTCAAAATCCAATTCCCAGCATCCAATTTGTCGCCAAATTTCACTCAGTAGATCGAATTCCAGAGAGAAGAAAGGATGAATTCAGATATTATGATCCAAGCTCTTCTCCTTCTATTGGGAGTAATAATGTTCTTAGTAATGAACAATTACCCCAGAAAACTAATCTCAAACATGAGATTCAGAAACAAAGCAACCGTACAAGCAAAACGCCATTTCGTATTAGGCGCACAGCTCTTAGCTCGAGCAAGATCTACTCAAAACAAAGCAACATCATCAAATTTAGCTAAAGAAGCTATCAACGAAGCTGATAAAGCTTTATCGTTAGATCCAAAAGATGCAGCAGCTCATATATTGAAAGCCTTAGTTTTAGATCTACAAGGTCATAAAACATCTGCTTTAAAGTCACTTGATTCTGCTCTTTCATTACCAGCAGTTAAATCTTTATCAGATCGTGAACGTGGTGATGCTTTGTTTAAACGTGCTGAGTTACATATAGATATTAATCGGAGAAGAAGAGTTGATTCAGCTATTGCTGATTTGATTGAATCGGTTAAACTGAGTTCAGAGAATTCTAAAGCCTATTGTATTTTAGGTCAGTGTTATGAACAGAAGGAGATGGTTGATGAAGCCAGAGTGGCGTATGAAAGTGCGAAGAAGATTGAACCTAGTTCCGTGTTGGCTCGTGAGGGTTTGCAGCGATTGAGGCCTTGAGGTCTGTTTTTGTTTGTAAATTAGGCTCTACTTTTGGTTTTCATTCTCTTAGAATTTTTAACATCAATCTGTTAAAGATCATATTCGTATCGCATTAGGGAAAAACAAAAATCAAGAATCATTGTATAAAAATGGCCTATGATCAAATTACACTCATGGTTGCGTTAACTGTGTAAAATTTGGGGTTTCTATAACAGTGTATACTATCTGATAATTTATAAACCCTGTAATTGCAACATTTGGGGTTTCTAGAGGTTTTGTTTTCTACATATTGTATGCAGTTTTGTTTATCTAATTGGGTGAACTTTTGATGAATGCACAATGTTGTACATCTGCCATGGTAGTTACTTGTAGAATTGTGATATTCTTACATGAGTGGCCATATTGTTTGTTATCCATTGAATGAAATTAGCAAGTCTAAATCTTTTGCTAGAACAAAACTACGTAGCAAAACATTAGTTAAACTTCGAATTGGGGTTGGATGCGTAGCTTCAAATTGCGAATGAACTGGTTGTTTATGTAGTTGTGAACAATTGCACTACTAATCTCAAACATGAGATTCGGTTCATATAGGGGATATAGATACCACACACAGCTTGAGTCGTCTCTAGTAGTGTGGTATCTATATCCCCTATATGAACTGTGTACGAATGAACAGCCTGACATTACCGTCTGTGGACTGGATAAATGAAGGAAATACACTGGACTGTGGAAGGTGTAATTGTTGAATATTTTCAACAAACCCTTGTATTGTAGGTATTTAGGTTGTTCTCGAGGTTCGCTTTGAAGGAAGAGACGCGCCTGTTCACTATGAAAAGATGCATGTAGAGATGAAGAGTCATCTTCAAAGGGTGTGATTTCCTCTTTAAATAGGAGACTTGTTTTTCATTCAAAACACATCTCAACTCTCTCTGTTTTCTTTCTTACAAGCATCATCAGAAACAAAACCAGTGTGTTCTTGGTTGGATCAAGGTCGTACAAGCTTTGAATCCAACACTGTTGTGGGGCTTCAAGTATCTTGACGGCGATATTCATTGACCTGTTTGTACTCGCCAATTCAATTGGGAAAGGGTCGAATAATTGTCGAAAATAATCTCATTAGAGCCTTGAACCCTAATACAACATTCTTTTCTTCATCCTGTTTTAGTGTCAATTTTCCAAAAGTTTTCGACAATTACTATCGACATGGAGGGTGAATCTTCAATGGCTGCTGCGCAATCACCGTCATGAATCAAACTTTTAATAGGTTAGAACGATTTGAAGGAGAGGGTTTTACTCGCTGGCAGGAAACTCTCAAATTCAATCTTATGTTTCTGGAACTTTGGTACATTCTGGAAGATGGGTTAGAGGCCATTCCTGCTGCTACTGACAAGGACGATGAGGAATTGAAGAGAAGGCGAAAGAAGCGTGAAGAAGATGATTTCATGTGTTGAGGTCATATTCTGAATTCTTTGGGGTTGAACGTTTACAATGCTCATCGTACCTATAGAACTGCGAAGGAACTATGGACTGCACTGGAGAACAAATACAAGATTTCTGAGGCCAGTAACAAGAAGTTCCTGATTTGCAACTTTATGGATTGGAAAATGGTTGACAGTAAGTCTATCATTGCCCAGGTCAGTGATCTTTTGCTTATTGTTAATCATCTTAAAGATGCTGGTATCGATCTTGTAAGTTCATTCATTGTTGGGGTTATTATTTCTCGTCTCCCCCCTTCATGGAATAGTTACAAGAAGAAACTGAAGCATGCTGAAACTGACTATGACTTAAAAGGCTTGCAGCGTCATCTTCGCATTGAAGAAGATGCTCGTAAGCGTGAGATAAAGGATAGTCAGCAAACTGAAAATCATTCTAAGATTAATAATGTGCAAGAATCGAAAACTTCGAATTCTTTGAAAGTTCAGAATGATTCTCAGTTTAAGAAGCAAGATCCAAACAAGAATGGTAAGGAGAAGGGCCCTTGCTGCTTCTATAAGAAACCCGACCATATTTCTCGTGACTGTCGTCAAAAGAAGAAACCAATGAATTAGGAAGCAAATATGGTTAATGATTCTAAACTTGTCATTGTTGTGCAAGGGGCCAATATTGTTGCAGATCATGGAAGTGGATGGTGGTACGATACTGGTGCAACCATTCATATCTGTAAAGACCGAAATCTTTACAAGACATATGAGCCTGTTGTCGGAGAAGATGTGATTTCTGCAAATCGTCTTCCTTGTAAAGTACATGGCAAAGGCACTGTTGAACTCAAGTTACTTCTGGAAAGATTGTTACCCTTACCAATGTATTACATGTCCCAGACATATGTAAAAACCTTGTTTCTGGAGTCCTTGTTAACAAGGCAGGTTTCGAGGTTAAGTTTGGATCTGATAAGTTTGTACTGTCCAATAATGGAAAGTTTGTTGGACAAGGATATCCTTGTAACGGAATGGTTAAACTTAATTTAATGAATAATGGTTCTGCTTATATTGTTGACTCTATTGATTTATGGCATGCTAGATTAGGACATATGAATTATGGTTCTCTTAGAAATATGAACAAATTAGGATTAATTTCCAATTGCAATTTTGATAATGTTTCTAAGTGTGAAATATGTGTGCAAGCAAAGATAACTAGGATATCCTTTAAGTCTGTTGTAAGAAATTCTTCCTTACTTGAATTAGTGCATAGTGATGTTGGTGATTTGAAAAGTCATGTTACTCGTAGTGGACACAAATATTATGTCACTTTTATTGATGATAGTACTAGATATGCCTATACTTACTTGATGAAATCTAAAGATGAAGTCTTTGATAAATTTAGAATTTACAAAGCCGAAGTAGAAACACAATTAGAATAGAAAATTAAAGTGTTACGTTCTGATCGTGGTCGTGAATATTATCCTACTGAATTTTCTGTATTTTTTCAAGAGCATGGTTTAATACATGAATTTACTGCACCATATACACCTCAACAAAATGGTATTGCTGAAAGAAAGAATATGACTTTGATTGACATGGTTAATGCTATGCTTATTAGTTCTGGTTTGCCTAATTATTTGTGAGGTGAAGCCATGTTGTCTGCATGCTATATTTTGAATAGAGTATCTTTGAAAAAGAAGAATGTTTCCCTTATGAACTGTGGTTTAAGAGAAAATCTAATTTTAAAAGACTTAAAGCATGGGGTTGCCTAGCGTATGTTAGAAAGACTGATCCTAAAAGACCAAAGCTAGGAAATAGGGGCCTATAAATGTGCTTTTGTTGGATACTCTCTTAATAGTATTACCTACATATGTTTAATCCTTGACACTTTTGAAATTATAGAATCTGTAGATGTGGAATTTTTTGAAAGCATGACAAGGACAAGTTCTCAGACACTACCCACTGAAAACCCATTGTTACCAAGTCTAGAACCAATGGAGATTGATAAAAATGATGAACCTTCCTGCTCTACACAAAACAATGATATTTCAGTTTCTACTGAAGATATTGAACCTAGAAAAAGTAAGAGAGGAAGAATAGAGAAAAAGTCTGACCCATAATTCAAATATTATATTGTAGAGGGTGATAAGAATGAAATTCTTAGCACTACCATGTATAATATGCATGCTGAAGGTGATCCTAAAACCTATGCTGAGGCAATAAGCTCCAGAGATGCTAATTTCTGGAAAGAAGCTATCAATGATGAAAAGCATTCCCATTTGACAAATGGAACTTGGATATACTGTGATTTACCTCATGGTGCTAAGGCAATAGGATGTAAATGGATATTCAAGAGAAAGTTGAATGCTGATGGTACCATTGATAAATTTAAGGCCAGATTGGTTGCTAAGGGTTACAAACAACAACATGGTATTGATTACTTTGATACATATGCACCTGTTGCACGAATCACATCTATTCGTTGCTTGATTGCACTAGCTTCTATTCATAAGCTAGTTGTACATCAAATGGATGTCAAAACCTCTTTTATAAAGGGTGATTTAGAAGAAGAGATATATAAGGAACAACCTGAAGGTTTCATATTGCCAGGACAAGAGAAGAAAGTGTGTAAACTAGTGAAATCTCCTTATGGCTTGAAGCAAGCTCCCATGCAATGGCATGAGAAGTTCGACAAATTATATTTGTCATATGGTTTTGTTGTAAATGATGCTGATAAATGTATCTATAGTAAACAAGATAAATCCGAGCGTGTGATTCTCTGTTTGTATGTTGATGGCATGCTTATTTTTGGGTCTGACTTGTCTATTGTGGAACAAACTAAGAAATTCCTTAGTTCAAACTTTGACATGAAAGATCTAGGGGAGGCTGATGTGATATTGGGAATTAAAATCCTAAGAAAGGGAGATGAGTTGGTCTTAACCCAATCTCATTACATTAAGAAATTTCTCAAGAAATATGGTCATTTTGATGACAAACCATCACCTAGCCCTCTAGATCCTAGTGTGAAGTTAATGAAGAACACTGATAGAGCTCATAAGCAACTTGAGTATTCCAGTGTTGTTGGAAGTCTCATGTATGTTATGCATTGCACAAGACCGGACATAGCCCAAGCAGTGGGAGTGCTATGTCGTTTCTCAAGTAACCCTGGAATTGAACATTGGAAAGCAATTTCAAGAGTGTTGGCTTACTTGAAGGAAACCATAAATTAAGGTTTACACTTCCAGAGATATCCTGCTGTATTAGAAGGATACAGTGATGCGAACTGGAACAATGTAGAATCCAAATCCAAATCTACCAGTGGATGTATATTTACATTGGGAGGTGCTGCTGTGTCTTGGAGTTCCAAGAAGCAAACCTGCATTTCTGATTCAACAATGTTGTCAGCATTGATTGCACTTACAGATGCATGTAAGGAGGCAGAATGACTTAGAAATTTACTAGTAGAAATACCATTATGGATGAAGCCAACTCCTTCTGTTATGATTAACTGTGACAATCAGGCTACGATCTATAAGGTCTCAAACAAGACTTATAATGGAAAGTCAAGACATGCTAGTCTTAGATCAGATTATCATACAATTACTCAAAAGGGGAGTAGTTGCGGTAAACTATAGTGAATCGAAAAAGAACTTGGCAGACCCTTTCACAAATTGTCTACCAAAGGACGTGCATTCAATAAAGTGTAAGGAGATGGGACTCGGGTCTGTGAAAGAAGTTTGATCACCAATAACGGAAACCCAACTTATGTTATATTCTGAAAAAGATAAACTAAGTTCAATGTGGTACTAACAAGTTATTGCAGTGGTTATGGTACACTAAACTAAAATTTCCTACTGTCCTTTTAGTGTAGTGATTCTGCATGATCTTAGGGATGGATGAAAATCCTTAATAAGTCTAACTTTTATCACAAGGTGTCTCGCAGAAACACCTTCGAGACTTACCTATATGAGTATTTAGAAATCATGCCGTTTCCTATGAGAATAACATCGTTCTCAGAAAAGGACTCATGAATCCAGGAGAAAGCACAGGGCCATTAATGTGCGAGCTACGGAACACACTACTTCCTGAAATCAATATGTGTGGAGGTTCCGGCTTTATCACAAGGAATACTTGGTTCAAGATTAAATTCACCATAGGACCTCGATAAAGCTTTGAATATCTTACAGTAAGTGGAGGTTCAAACCCAAAAGGTACCTATCATTTATGTATTGTTTTCCACGATGATGCTTTGTCTCAACTTAGCTTGAACTACGTTGGCTTGATCCCACTCGGCTATGTAGGCAGTCACTTAGGTGATGCAGCCACTCCAGTTTTAAATTTTTTTTATTCCTTATTTTGGTTTTTTGAAAATAAGGGGAGAATGCTGGATATTTTCAACACACCCTTGTATTGTAGGCATTTAGGCTGTTCCCGGGGTTCGACCTGCCCGATCAGGTCGCTGGGGGTCTAGGGGGCAAGGGCCCCCTGCAGAGTGCGAGACAGAGTCTCGCTAGAAATTTTCTGTTCTTGGGTTTCTATTGTCAGTTAGAAAAACTGAACAGAAATCTCGTTTCACCAATGGACGCATTGAAGGAAGAGACGCGCCTATTCACTCTGAAAAAATGCCTGTAGAGATGAAGAGTCATCTCCAAAGGGTGTGATTTCCTCTTTAAATAGGAGACTTGTTTTTCATTCAAAACATATCTCAACTCTCTCTGTTTTCTTTCTTACAAGCATCATCAGAAACAAAACCAGTGTGTTCTTGGTTGGATCAAGGTCGTACAAGCTTTGAATCCAACATTGTTGTGGGGCTTTAAGTATCCTGACGGTGATATTCATTGACCTGTTTATACTCGCCAATTCAATTGGGAAAGGGTCGAATAATTGTCGAAAAGAATCTTTCATTAGAGTCTTGAACACTAATACAACATTCTTTTCTTCACCCTGTTTTAGTGTCAATTTTCCAACGGTAATTTTCGGTTTCCCTATACTCATCTAGAGTTGCTTTTGAGATGGTATACTGATCTCGAGGTTCTCAGAATAGACTTGGCAGCTATATGATATGGAATGATTCTATATAGACCGCCATATTAAACCATGTAAAAACTACCAAGACACAAAATCTGTGGACCCCACCATCCCAAAAGCAAGCACAGGGTCCACTGTTGGTATTGTGTGTGAGTGCAGTTTTCTTTTGGTTCAAAATCTCCATTCAAATAGAATTTTTGTATGAGATGAATATGGAAGCAGAATGGATAGTTATGTAACTGTGTTCTCTATGCTTTCATGATGTGTTCACTATGATACTCTTAAGAAAAACCCAAAACAGTAAAACACCATAACTTTTTATCGTATTATTAAAATGATCCGTTGGGATTAAGCAATTTGTTGAACTGTTCTCTCATCCTCAGAGCTGGACTGAATATAAAATTCGTTCCCGTTAATTTGGGAGTACTGACTTAATTTATTAAATAAATTGCAAATATCACTCACTCCTTGATCCCCAAGTCTCTTATCAAGATTTGGTACATATCAAGTAATTAAGAATCACAGCTAATCAATTTTTATAACAATTAACACGACTAATCTCGATAGTTTATCTAAAATTTATCATTGATAATTGTTTAGGAGTCATGAACCATTAAACACGTTATAATATACTCAAGCTATCAGGAAGTGCTCATTGATCAACTAGTCTACGACCACCACTCTGGTAGTAATTATCCTAGGAAAGTCCGAAGTCTAGCAAAGACCAAAACAATCCCTATGGGTTACCCACTTACCCTACACTAAATACTAAAGTCATTGATCACATTAAAAGGTTAACGTATAAAACCAACTGAAAATGTACTGCTTCAGTCAAGAAAATCACTGAGGAAACTATCTAAGCATTTCCTCTTCACTATTTGAGCCTAAAAATGTCACTGAGCTACTGAAGCATGTCAACAGTATGGTTATGCCTCTTTCCAATTCAGTTCAGTCCTCTATGAACGGTTTATACCAAACTGGCTAGCAAAATTAGTGGATAATGAAACATACGCGAAACAAATTAGTCTGGACTTTCTTTGGTGTGCAGTATCTGTCACCATGTTTAATTTATTAGATTAGAGAATATTTTCTAGGTGCCCATGAGAGGTGTTGACTTGAGAAAACTTCCGGAACACGGTTCAGGAAGAAAAGAGTTGAATCGGTCCACACTGTGTCTAGTCAATGAGAGAAGGAAAAAATGGATATATCTCCTCATATAAATACAGAACCCTGGTGTTGAGGTAGAAAACACAACCACAACAAATCAAAATCTCATTGTTCTTTTCTTGTTTTTTTTTTTGTTTTAAGAGATAAGAAATTGTGTGTTGAGTAATTCATTTTAGGAGTTAACCATGTCTACAATAATGAGAACTAAGTCATCGTTATGTATGTTTACTCTTGTAGGGGTTTTAGCGAGTATTGTTGTTAGTTATCAGTACATCTTTCAAGGTTCCATCAAGAATGATTTGTTTGAAGGAGAAGTTTGTGAATGGGATGGTGTTAATTGTGCCAAATATGTAATAACCATCTCAAATTCTAATTACCTACAACAAGAAGCTGTAAATGATAATAACGCCCGTGAAAATGAAGCTGCTTCCACTTTGACAAGAACCCATACGAGTGCTGATGATGCTGATGAGAAAGAAGAAATTCCTTCAGTGACAAATCATGTTGATTCTGCCAAAGATAATGTCCATCCACCTGGTGTAGTGGGTCTCGGCGTACGCGATGAGATGATCAGGCTAACTGTTAAATTTCTTCACTTCTTTATAGCCAAGAGACAGCAATATCAATACCAGCCTCCTTTACATATTAATACTGCTGGACCACCATATTCACCGATGAGCGGCATCTTCTGGTTAACATTTGCGCCATCCATCACACTTACTTGATAATAAAGGGTTCCACTTGGAATTTAAAATATCTCAAATCTCACTAACTGAGGTTTGCTTGTATTTTAGTATTCTTGTCGCATTTAGGAAACTAAATGTGTATACATATATTTCACCATCAGACACGTGTATATAGAAAAATACGTGGAAAGCATGCAGGTCAGGACATCAAAATACGATGCACTACGGAACACCAAATAAACCCCAAGGAGTTACTTTATCTCATCCCCAAAAGAAGCTAAGATCAACGGTGGAGAGAAAGTTAGCTGACACGGACGTGACAGGGGCAGAAGACACTTGTCTGACACGAGCAGGCATCTCAACTACCCTCATTAAACACTCTGAGCAGTATACGTGTCGATCAGCCCGTGGGACGAGCGAGGATGTCTCTGCGTGATCGAGTGGCAAACGCAGACGTCTGCGTGATGGACACAAGACACTAGAAGATAAGGTTCCAACGGCCTCCAGAGAGGGGTCCCACACTCTAACCCTATAAATACCCCTTCTCCACCAAAAGGAAAGGGGATCGGAAAAATCAGGAAGGGAAAGAGAGAGAGATTGCGAGTGCAAGGTAATCCTTTAGAAGATAAAAACATGTAAACCCAAAAGTCATTCGACTACTCTTGTAACCGTGAAGAATATAGTGAAACAACAAACCCCGTGGACGTAGGCCTTAGTGCTGAACCACGTAAACCTCGGTCTTGTTTACATTTCAGCACTTTATACTTGTCTAACCCCATGGATCCTTACTTGTACGTTTTGTTTTCTTTGTTTTTACCTATATCCCGTGCGCAAACGCCTCGCAGGGAGTTGTTAGATGAGGCTATGATAAACCCGAAGGTTTTGAGCCAAGGAATCAACACTAGGATATCATCATCACAAATCACTCTAGATTACGATGATTGGTTGTGAACATTCGGATGCCTTCGTGATTTGTGTGCTCACACTAAAATAGGTTGGGTTATGGATTCTACTCATTTTTAATGGGGCGCTTCTTGGAGCAATTTCTATGAAATCAGTTCAAAGACTTTATCAGTATTAAGAATCCACACCATATTTGCTGGTTCTTTTTGTACTTGTAAAAATGTAAGATCCTGCCGTTTAAAAAGTTCTGTTACTTTTTTAGCTGAAAACCAAAACAATGGTCCTGTAACCTTAACTACTGACCTGGTAAACAATATTTTGAATCAAGGGAGCACTGGCATTCTGCTAAGCAGCACCAGCCTCCCCTAGTTTGTTGCTTTTGTTAGGGGTTTCTTTCCCCCCTATTTTCTTATAAAGAAAAAACAAGAAGAAAACTTTTTAACCGGCTGTTATACCCCCTTTGGTCTTCCAAAAGGTCCTCCAAATAGTAAGAGCAAGCATTATGGTCACTTGGTTACAACTAGAATTCTTAGCCAAGCCAAAAGTAACAAATAAAGCAAGCACTGTGGTGTTTGGTTTGAGTATCCGGCTAAAAGATTTTTGGGTCTACCACCAAAAAGGCCAATGGTGAACCAACAAGCTAAGTGTCCGCCTATTAGGGGTGCTCCTCAGTAGGGGTGTAAATAATACCCGAAAATATTCAGCCTGTCTGTACCCGCTTGAGCCTGTCTGTAGTCGAAGTAGCCCAAAGCCTGTTATGTCTCGTCGCGGGACGCCTGGCCTGGCCTGAATTAACATATTGGGCGGGCTCGGGCTTTGTATTAATTATGATGCCCGGTTAGATGTCCGGCCTGGTGCCCGGCCTGAAAGTCTTCTCCATCAATCATTTAGTATCCTCTTAAAAAGACTTAAAAGCTACCATTTTATAACTGTCCATTGTATATCTAGAAAAATAAAATATATAGTTGTTTTTATTTATAATTAACCTTTTCAAAACATTAATGGTAATATATTTTCTTATTTAGAAAGTTTATTGTACTCTAATTAATTACTCCCTCTGTTTCAAAAAGACCGTCCTCTATTCCAAATAGTAAGAGCAAGCATTATATATGGTCACTTGGTTAAAACTAGAATTCTTAGCCAAGCCATAAGTAACAAATAAAGCTAGCACTATGGTGTTTGGTTTGAGTATCCGGCTAAAAGATTTTCGGGTCTACCACCAAAAAGGCCAATGGTGAACCAACAAGCTAAGTGTCTTCCTATTAGGGGTGATCAGTTTCCGCTATCCAAGCCTTCGCCTTTTGGAACTACACATCTACATCTCCAGGTAGCCAAGGCTTGGCTATCTTTACGATTTAAGTGAAATTAGAGATTATAGTAGTTGCTCTTGGATACAATATGGCGTAAGCTAAAGAAACAAAGCATGGATACCAAAAATGTACTATGCCATGTGGCAATATTAAAGGTGGAGCAACTTATTATGTAACAACAACACACACTACATCGCTTCTTGGACTGTTTAATTATGAAGCTATCTCCATTAACGTGTGGCGCACTATTAAAGGTGGGAGTAGCAAAGTACACTACAATGGGGTACACTGAAACACTACCAAGATTACTTAATTATTAAGCAATAGGCTATAGTATAGGCACGTGGGTGTATCTGTTTGTCAAAGGTAGCTGAGCAGTTTGCTCTACATTAAATGCGAAGGCGCGTGATCTTCACTCACATGGACTCATCCTCTGACTGGGAAAGGTACGAGGCTAATGAAGGTACAACTTGTACGGAGGATTAACAATTCAAGGGGGCACGTGGAGGAAGCTGAGGTGACATAGTCTGACTGGAGATGGTGAACGTCTAACGAAGGTGCCAGTTTGACCAAAGACCATCATATCTCAATGGAACTAAAGACTACAAAGATATCCCAAACACAAAGGGATCTATAAATACTCAGCGTTATCTCAATAGAAGGGGGATTTTTGGAGTTAGCTAATTAGAGAAAAGACTCCTCTCACTACTTTATTTCTCTCTCATTTATGAGCTCCATTCTCTCTTTAATGGAGTTCCTCCATCATTTTGTATCAAGATGAATAATAAACTTAGGATCTTTACCCGTGGAGGTAGGTTAGAATTAACCGAGCCACGTAATCTATAGTGTGATTTATTAACTTAGTTGCACTTACTATTGTTTACATACACTAAGCTAGGCACATTTTATTTACTCAGCAGTAGCAGTTCAACTGAGATATCCATACTACTTATTATATGATCCTCTGAGCTGTTCATATTACGTAGACTATGGAAAAAATAGTAGTCACATAGAGCATCTTAATTTCCTATGACTTATTTGATTTGTCATGCTAGCATCTTATTTTCCTTTAAGACCCGAAGGATTTTTTTCCCCTTTGATGAATATAGTAATCGTTAGTATATCAAGTTTGGTTGTCAAATTTAGTTCTAAAACCGAAGATGCTTGATTTGATCACTAGAGTCAACTTCATTAGGTTAGATTAGGAACATAGAAATGTTGAGACAGGCTCTTGTTACTCATTAAGAAACTGAAGAAGTACGATATCGACGAACACATCATCTTTCAGTTCGAGGTTCGTAACAACCGACTTGACTTGTTCCATTTATATCTTTATTCTTTCAGGTCAATATTTATTGAAAACATAACATATGAAGTAAAGATTGTTTACTTGTCTTTAGTATTGGTTACTTGATCATTATACTATGATCAAAGTATCAAGGAATAATATACTAATTGTTTTATACAAGTTGAGTATATGGAGTTACGTAGTATAGTTTATCTATGAACTTCGTGAATCGACATTAAACTAATTGGTAACTTGTTATTATTTAGTGCATTAAACTTCCGTATGAATTTAACTCTTGGGATTATGTTGTAAAATAATTTAATAAACATATTTTAAGGAAGTAGACTTCAGAAACTTGTTTTCATAGTCGAAAATGAATTCATGGCCGATCCAGGACCGATCCTGACATATTTCAATTCCGCTTCTATATTTTCAGTATGTTTGTTATCTTCGAGTTTTTGCAAACATCAAGATATACACAGATTGAACTTGGAATGCTCATAAGATGTCGACATGGTGATTGAGCATGAGCTGAAATCTTATCTTAATGCTCAAGTAATTTCCTTTTACACTCAAAGCAAGGTTCTAAAACCGAAATTTCAATATTTTTCAGATACTCGAAAATATATTTTTACTGTATCCCATAGGTTTGCATATATCTAGTTAGTATATTAGTAAAGTATATGAATATATGCTAACTAATATTAGTTGTGAACTAAGAATGATTTATATGTTTAAAATCTGGAATACAATTGGTATTTGTTAATTTCAGAAATAATATTATTTAAGAGTTTAAGTACAAGTTTAAGAGTTTAGTACAAGTTTCTTTCAGTGCATTTTTCGTATGTCAGTAGAGATGGTAACAGAGTCGCAGATGCAGTTCCGAAATATGTTCGAGTTTCAACTGCTAGTTTAAGTATTTCTAATAACTTCTCTGAGGAAATTCGTAGTCTCTTGGAAAGAGACATTAACAATTCTCCTACTTAAGCAATAAATTTTTCTTTCGTATCAAAAAAATAAAAAATGAAAAAATTATTTGCATATCTTTAGGAATTTTCGAAATTGATAATACCTTGTCTTCCGCTCAAGCCTTAGTCATAACATATAAATGATGAAATCTTTTATTCTTACATACTCATCCCTTGACACACTGCCTAACCGTTTGTGCAAGAAACCAACTCATTGATATCAGAGAGTAATTTAATTAGGTGAAATCTCTTGAAGTCTTCTTTGGGATTAAGAAACTTTTAGTAGTACCGTTGGTGGGAAACTAAATCGTACTACTATTTTAGTTTGATTATTAATTTGATTGACTTACTGTTATCTTTCATCTATCAAACTTGTTTACTCTATGGTACTTCTCTTTTGATATAAGGCAACTCAAGTTTGTTCGAGGATCAACAATTACAAATCTTTTAATTCACGATATGTAAGTATAACTAGTGAGCATCCATTGTTTATAGATTCTGTTATGTGTGAGATTGATCATTAGTAGGAGTCAAGTTGTTTGCGCATCAACTTTGAAGATTGAAGACTTTTTCTTTTTGGTTTCTGATCATTGTGATTCTTTTTGCGCACCGATTCTCTGGGATCCGAACAAGTTGTTTATTTCGATAAACATCGGACTTGTTGTAAAGATCGAACAAAAGGATAAACATGAGTGTAACCAACATAATACAATTTGATAAATGTATTATCTAAGAGTATGATTAAAGCTGAAATACTAAGTGGGGAAAAAATTGGGAGTATAACGGATATACGAAAAATTGTATTCACTCTTATGAAGCAATTTTGAATATTGTTAGTCGAAAATGATGAAGACCAAGAATACGAAATAGATAATAAATTATATTAGTAATGCATTAATGATGTCAAAAGGTAGGTTGTATTGAATCTTTTGGTATAAAAAGTTTTTGATATGCAATTTTTTTTGGTATATATGAGTATTTTGCACAGTAAAACTCGACCTAATTTAGGATAGTGAATGATATGCCTTTAAAATATTACAATAGTGGTGTTTACGAGTTATATCTTATATATATATTTTATGATATTATACTAAATGTCGTAAGTCACAAAACCAAAAATAAAAATAGAACAAAAAACGTAAACAAACTTTTTTTTCGAAGAGGTTGAATATATAACGTTATTATAAATATTATTATTTATTATAATTATCACTTTTAGGATCTTCTTTCATTATTTATGGATGACAAGGTTCTCTAATAATTTTTATTTTCAAAATATTCTATTTTTTTCATTAACTCAGGTATTTTATAATTGGAAAAATGTATACCAAAACGATCTCCTTCTGATCGTGTACCCAACTTTCAAATATTAAAGGAGGGGATCATTTAGCTGGTGACGATATTATAAAATCCTGTTTTGATGATGGTATTGGTCCAGATGTTGCAGTCTGGTATACTACATCACCCTATAATGATGTGTTAAATCATTGTTAGAGATTCTGATGTTAGACCGCTTATAGTTGTGTTTCTTAGGTAACTGGTGTCTGTTGTTATCTTGCACCATTCTATATTCACGAGAGGTAAATAGTTTTTAATGCCCGCTTAGAGCAAATATACCTAGGTCATCTGAGCAATTTTTAAATCGTGCGTAAGTTCAAGAGACTTTACCCGAAGCACATAATCAAGAATACAAAACCACTTGTATGAGGAACGACTATACATCTCAACTCGCTTCCTAATAAAATCATAATAAATTTGATAATTATTAATTTATATATAATGTGCTCTTATAAGGAGTATGAAAAAGCGAGGGTCTAACAACCACACCCAATATTTCGCTTAGCAATCTGTATGGACAACTCCAATATAATTCCAAGAGAATCAACTAGACAGTCAGACTCGATCAATGGAAATATATCCAAGAGTTTGTATCTCGATTTCTCAATTCAATCCGCAATCAAACAAATAGGAATTTGCGAGCTCGATTGAATAAGAGAAATAACTTGGACGACATCACAAACTAATATCCAAGTATCAATCACTTCAATCAACAACCCAAAGGTCGGATTCAAGAACTGATTGAACTTAAGGCAAACCATTGATATTTCAATTATATAACAAAATATAATGCGGAAAAGAAATAACACAGACACCAAAAGTTTTGTTAACGAGGAAACCGCAAATTCAGAAAAACCCTGGGACCTAGTACAGATTTGAACACTACACTGTATTAAGCCGCTACAGACACTAACCTACTCCAAGTTAACTTCGGACTGGAATGTAGTAGAGCCCTAATAAATCTCGCACTGATCAAGGTGCAGTCGCGTTCCTTACGCCTCTAGAACCATGCCAGATTCTGCGCACTTGATTCCCTTAGCTGATCTCACCCACAACTAAGAGTTTCTACGACCCAAAGTCGAAGACTTGATAAACCAATCTGTCTCACACATAAAAGTCTATAGAATAGATAAATCTGTATCCCACTAATAAACCTATGAGTTTTGCTCTGTCTTTTGATAAATCAAGGTGAACAGGAACCAACTGATATACCGGACTTATATTCCCGAAGAATATCATAGAAATATCAATCACCTCACATTAATCTTAACCGTATGATAGCGAAACAAGATATTGTGGAATCACAAACGATGAGACGAAGATGTTTGTGACTACTTTTTATCTTGCCTATCGGAGAATCAATCTCGAGCAAATCTTAGAGAAGATAATACTCAATACGATATAACAGGGCAAGATCAGAATACACAACTACAAAGAAAATAGTTGGGTCTGGCTTCACAATCCCAATGAAGTCTTCAAGTCGTTAACCTATAGGGTTTCGTGAAAAACCTAAGGTTAAAGGAGAATATACTCTAGTCGCAACTAGTATCACACAGGAGGTGTGGGATTAGGTTTCCTAGTTGCAAGAATTATCCTTTATATAGTCTTCAAAACCAGGGTTTGCAATCAATGCTACCTTGGTGACAAAGCATTCAATATTCACCGTTAGATGAAAACCTGATTAGACTCAAGCTAATATCTTTCAACCGTAAGATCGAACTTAGCTTGTTATACACAAATGAAAAGTGACTTAATTTAGATATGAATAACCGTACCTAAACGTGTGAACCTTGTTGGCTCAACAATAGTTAACTGAAGTTAGCCATATGAATACTTTCATATCAACCTTATTCATCTTAACCACAACTAGTTCAAATGAATTAAATGAAACTAGTTATAGAGTTGTTCAATTGTTTATATTCTCATAGAAGTATACAAAACACAATTGAAGCAAAATCGATTTTGATTCACTCGAATCAAGTCGTGAATATTATAGCCACGGTTTGCAAAAGATTGCATTCCTTATTATATAAATGTATTAGTTCATGAACAAACCAATTCTAGAACTTAACCCATTCAAGTATGCAAATGGATACGCATACTTAAGTAGCCGGACTTGGACTATGTCCGACAGTATGCGAACAGGGTACGCATACTATCACACATCCAAAACAACAGTTGAATTAGTACGCGTACGGGTACGCATACAAAAGTTCTCGGACTTAAACTGAGTTCGCTAGTACGCGTACATGTACGCATACCAAGGCTCCAGACTTTACTTGACCTTCCCAGTACGCATACGGGTATCATACTATACCGGTCTTGGATCAACATATATGCAAGTAGCTATAACATTGAGAAAACAATTGCTCTCAATCATTGTTATACAGTGTCATAGTATTATTACACATCATCAAAGTCCAATTGTATCACAACTTTGACAACAATACTTTGGTGATATGTATCACTCCCCCTTAGTCAATACTTCATCTCATATGAAAACCACTTCCCCTACATAATGATCCGTAAACCATTTGTATTTGTAGTGTGAACTACACATTAATTCTCTCCCTTTTTATCAATAAAATTGGCAAAGGTACGAAAACTAGTGGGATCCTAATGAAAGTTCCATAGAGATACTTCATGACCAAAAGAGAACAACATATCAACTTTGTTTAGATGCAATCATATAGCCGAAACTAAATGCATTCATCAAGGAGTTTATAAAGATACAAGATAACTCCTACAATATTCCACAGCCGCACTCCCCACAAAAATTTTGCAATTAAGCACAAGTTCAATTAAGAACTCCCCCATAAAATGTCATTCCCGAAAGAACAACAAGAGCGACATTACTTTCACAAGAAAAGAAGGATTTCTTTGGACATTAAAAAATTATATTAAACATGAATTTGTATCCAAAATTCTCAATTAAATTAACCACAAGAGAACCCATGATTAATTTAATCGTAAATGCTCACATAAGAAGACTTACGGAGCCACACAATATTTACACAAAAAAATGTGGATCAAGGAAAGACCAATACTGTGGAATATTCAAAGATTCATTCTATTTTTCATTAATATTTGCATAAAGACATATAATAGACTTAATCTTTGTAAACAAAAATTCATCCTATCTTCCATCAATATTTGCACAATGACATAATAGGCTTAACTTTTGTTTGTCAAAAGTTCATTCAATATTTTATTAATATTTGCATAATGACATATGAAAGATTTAACTTTTGACATGTATGGGACAATCATAGTTCACGGACGTAAACACACATACCCCATAACAAGTTGCAATATATGAAACCATAAAGATTAATACTGCAAAATCATATTCCAAATAAACTTTAGAATTTAAATAAATAAATCTAAAAACATTGCAAGATAACAAACGTTGGAAATAGCTATGTGTACTCACAATAATGACTACTCCAAACCCTAGTTATCCTTCTTAAAACACAAGAATAAATTCTCATAAGAAGTTTCCTAGAAAAAACAAGAAAACCAAGAGATAAAGAATTTAATCGACATCTTCATCATCGGAAACCATCCAAGAGGCTTGAATACTATCCATATCTTCCTTGATATCGGGAAACTTAGTGGCAATCACACATAATTGTTCTTGCACGCATTGTATCTTGGAATTGATCTTACACACACCCTTGTGAATTTGATTAAGAAGACTCAAGGTGGTAGGATCACAAGAACCGTCAAGGGAATCATATCTTTGCCTTTTGCAAGCATTCTCCCTCATACGTTTGAAAGTACAAGGTCGAACAAGCTTGGGAGTTCCAATGGAATTTCCAATAGGAGCAATAGAATATGCTCGAAAAATTTTCTCAATTAAGCAAGGAAAGCCTAACTTCTTGTTGGATGATGTCATTGAGAGCATTTGAAGAATGATGAAAATCCACAAATATCAAGACTTCGATATCCCAAATCAAGGAAATAGATTAATTCCGCAAACTCACGACTCCACCGAGAATTCTCAATTATGGAGGGACAAAGGTTAGATATACCAAGTTTTCCAAACGACATCAAGGCGAAGCTAAGATAGTTAGTAGGGAATTTTCCTTCAATCCAATCAACACTCTTACCACAAAGACCATTAGAAATGGTTTCATAGGATGGTCTTTCTCCGATGGTCTAGGAAGGCAAAAATTACACATAAGAATTTTGGTAATCCTTGAAATCAACTAACAAGAATCCTTTCTCTATTTATAATGGTCTTGAATTCCATGTCATCAAGATCAACATCATGGATGTTAGCATAGAAGATTCTTGTAAGAGTATCAAAGCCTTCACCAAGACCATTAAAGATGTTTCCAAGATTAAACTTTTCAAATCAAACCAAATCTTCTTTTTGACTACTAACCATATCCAATTTCTTTTCTAGAATGAATCCACTAAAATAAATCATTTCAAAGATCTTACTACTAGAATCATTGAAAAATCTAATTCTAATAGAATCTTGATTTTGAGGTATAGTCAAGCTAGAAAATGGTGAAGCCAAGTTTTTTGAATCCTTCTTTGAAACCTTGTAATTTCCCATAAGACCTAGAAATTGAGAGTACAAGAAGAAAGAAGAACTTACTTGATTTTCTCCTTGAAGATTAATAGAACCCTTGGTCACTTTTGGGATCTCCAAAGAAGAATTTTAATGGAGATAAAACATGAACCCTAGAATCGTTCATGTACGCATACTAGAGAAAGAAGAAGAAGGTACGCGTACCATACTTCTTATACCACCCAAAAATGGGCTTGGTCCCATTCATGAACCGCGACCCACAAAAGAAAAGTAGGGTTTCTTAAGACTTTCAACATCCAAGGTTTACACACTGAAAGGATCGGTACAGTGCTTTTAAAAGGATATTAGAAAACAAACTACATCCCTTTAATATACTTTGGAAAGAGAAAAAACTTGTCAAGAAATTTTTCTCAGAAAAAAAAAGATTAAAAATAAATTAACCTAAACACAAAAAATAATCAAACCGTTACTTTCCCCATCTCAAGTTATATACAAATGGGGTAGGTCCAAGCTTGCTACCAAGCGCCGGAATGTGCAGAGAGATCCTCATGCATCTTTTCCGGTTAATATTTGTGAAATGTACCAGAAGTATAATCATAGTAATGATGATACTCAGGGTTAATAGGATATTTTAAAACCTTTTTCTTATGACCGAGGAATGACGTTTTCCAACAATTAGAACCTACATCAAACACATCAGAAATCTTTTTTATCAATTTCATATGAGTTGGTAGTAAGCATGGTTCGTACATCATCAGTACATAATTTGAGAGGGACAAAACTTTTATCAGAAAGAATATTTTCCTCAATCGAATTAATTTTTTCTAAGAATTTAAAAATGCTTTCAAAATCTCTAAATAGATCTTTGTCAATTGATCCATCACGATAGTTTATCTCAAAAACATTAAGAGTAAATCTAGTGAGATTCCATATCTTTGAGCGTTGACAACGTTTTCTCGAACGATCTTTCTTAGAAGAACTTTTAATTTTTCCTTTAGACTGTTTCTTATCATCTAAGTTTTCCAAAGTCTTAGATGGAATGAGATTATCATAAGATATCAGAGATCTAAAGTATAATAATCCCTTAACAGTCTTTAAGGAATTCTGGCGTGCGTTACAGATGCCAAGAGCAAGTTTCTCAAAGAAATTTCTCATGGGGACAGACTTTAGGGATCAGTCAAACACAAACTAATTAGGTTTATAATGTTTGCCTGCTCTGATACCAATTGAAAAAGCGGGGGTCTAACAACCACACCCAATATTTCGCTTAGCAATCTGTATGGACAACTCCAATATCATTCCAAGAGAATCAACTAGACAGTCAGACTCGATCAATGGAAATATATCCAAGAGTTTGTATCTCGATTTCTCAATTCAACCCGCAATCAAACAAATGGGAATTTACGGGCCCGATTAAATAAGACAAATAACTTGGATGGTATTACAAACCAATATCCAAGTGTCAATCAATTCAATCAACAACCCAAAGGTCGGATTCAAGAACTGATTGAACTTAACGCACAACCTTTGATATTTCTATTATATAACAAAATATAATGCGGAAAAGAAATAACACAGACACCAGAAGTTTTGTTAACGAGGAAACCGCAAATGCAGAAAAACACCGGAACCTAGTCCAGATTTGAACACCATACTGTATTAAGATGCTACTGATGAGTGCTAAAAAGTTCATATTTCTATATATTTTTCTTGGCATTTAACTCATCTTTTGTGCATTAATTCTACATTTTATCCCATATTCCGTGTTTTCGTTGTTTTCAAGAATAAATAATTTTCTTAATTAATTTTGCATTTTTAGTTACTAAATAAAGCCTGGTTATCTCACGGAGCGAAAAGAGCAAAGGAACGGCAAAGACTCCCGCTAGGAGGAAGCGAAGAATGATGTTTGCAAGAGCCGGATCAACTAGAAGTGGGCTTGAAGAAGAAGAATTGTTCTTAAAGAAGATATGGGCTTGGCATACCCAAGACCCAAAACCCTTACCCAAATCCATTTCCATTATCCATACCTATTTCCATGAGAGCCGTCAGATTGGATCCATCTCATCATCCAACGATCGCCTCATCATTGTGCATCAAACTCCGAAGCTCCTGTCAAACACTATAGTACCTAACTCCATATGAAGCCGTCAGTTTTGTTGTATCTCATCATCCAACGGTCGCTCCTATCGCGCCGTTGGATCATTCCATCACCTTTTCATCCTACGCTTTCGCTTCGCTGAGCATCAACCTTTGATACACCCGCCTCACACCCTAGCATCAGAAACCTACACCCTCAACCAAACGAACCCTAATCCCATTTCCATCGATCTCTTCCCCTCTCTTCTTCCCAAATTCTCTGCAAAACTCTCTTCTCGTCTGCAACACCACCACCTCCACTGTCTCCTCTGCCGCAACCATTTCTATCACTGCCACCACCTCCATCAGCTCAGTCCTTCCCCCAAAACCCATCCCTCTACTAGCCTATACATTTTACAAAACTCGCACCTCTTTCTCTGAACCCTAGGGTGTGGGATTTGTAAAATATCTCGAGCTAGTATTTCAGAGACGACAAGAGCAGCAGCATTAGCAGAGGAGGAGAAGTAAAAGCATGGGTCGAAGCAGAAATCACAGTGGGTGAGTTGAATTGAAAATTCCCAAAATCAAAATTAGGGTTTTAAAATTTAGGGTTTCTAAATTTTGGGGGAAAACATTGTACTATAAATTGAGAACATTGGGTGTATGTAAAACTTATGCCTAGGCTAGCCAGAGCTTCACTCAGGAGGACTGGACTAGCCAGTTCCTCAACTGTGTTATCTTCAGTTCATGTTTTGTTTGAATGCAATGTTGTTTCAAGTGTAATTTCCATGTTCTAAGCTCATAACTAGGGTGATGAGGAAACCCTTTGAGCCATTGCTAAGTTTCATTCAGTTATAAACATAATTCTTGTTGTGCTTGAAATGTTTAGGATAGTCTTAATCAAAGCACTTTACATTTTGCTCTCACAGTGCATATCATGTATGCATTGTAGTTAGAACACCACCATGTGATTGTGCTACAGCTCATGCTTAATTTTCTGTTATGAATCCTCTGACTAGTTGTACTCTAAATCAGACAATTAGTACTTAGGATGAATACTTTAGTTGTGATTAGAACATCCTTTAGGTTGTTAAAACACCTAAGTGGCTTCTCTGTGGGTAGTTGCAGTGTGAGATCCCCAACTACTACTAGGATTAGAATTATCTTAGTGCCTTTAGCTTCCTTTCTAACCCAACCCTTTGATGAGCAGCAGGCATAGAACCTCCACTGCCATCTAGTTAGTCAGTTGAGCCAAGAAGCTCACTGATAACTATACAAGGGACAAGATTTATGTGGAACTAGGATAACTTAGTGTAGGTGAAATGGTGGAATCTAATCCCTAGTCTTCACCCAAAATCCCTCTTTCCTTTACTGTTTCTTGTTTTTATTTGATTCCCTTTACTTCTTTGTTGTCACTTCACTGCCTTAGGCTCATTGCCTTTGTTTCATTAGCTCACTGCCACTGCTACACTTAGAGATCATGCTTATCTAGGAAACCTTCAATCACACACACCTAGTCTCTGTGGTTCGACCCTGACTTGCACACATCTACTACAACAGACCATGTGCACTTGCAGGTATAACAAGTTTGCTTCTTTCTTGCTCTTATTTTACACTCTTAAAATCCTACCAAGTTTTTGGCGCCGCCGCCGGGGACTGGTGCTGTGTTGAAGTTGTTTTCTTGCTTACATTTCTGCATTATAACTTGCATATTCATCTTTGCATTGCATTCCTGCATGAGCATTTAGTGTAGCATCTAGTGTAATTTTCCTGTTCTTTGTAGCTTGCTCTTAACTGATAACTCTGTTGAGTAACAGGTGCCTTCTCCAACTGACTTGTTGCTTGCCAAGGACCTGTTGCTGCTTTACCTGCTGCTGCCAGTGCTGCTGCTGCCAACAACTGCTGTTGCTGAAGCTGTTGCCCCTGCTGTTGTTGTTGTGACCTTGCTGTGAGGGCCACAAACTGACCTGGTGCTGCTGCTGTTTCCTGCCAGGCCAAGCCTGTTGATGTTGCTGAGTTGATCTGGTGTTGTTGTCTGCTGCTGCTGTAGTTATACCAAAACACAACTGGGCTACACAAGCTAAGGAAAAGAACAAGGCCCAACTGGGCTGTGCAACTAAAAACAGAGCAGCTGGGCTGTGCTTAAGCAAGTAAGCCTAAACCCATTAAGAGAACCCAACCTTTGGGCTTCCATTTTTAATTTGTGGGCTTGTAATAATTTTTTCCATTTTTTTGTTGGGCTTGTCATTTAAGTTAACTTTTGGGTTTGTATTTGAGCTTAACTGTGGGATTGTCCCTATCAAAATTTTGGGTTTCAAAAACCCAACAAACAACCTAAACAAGTTTAACTGAACCCAGCTGAACTCAGCTGGGCTTCATTAGTTTCTGGGCTTGCTGAAGTCGTTAGTGGGCCGTGTACCCAAACTCTAGGCCGAGAGTTGGGCTCTGTTTCACAACAATTTTTCCAAAACCCAACAGTGGGCTTGGCCTTTTATCCCATAAAACAAAAGTTTTCAAAACCCAATAAACCAAAGTGTTTTCTTTTCCCATTAAGTCCAAATTTTCTAAAACCCATTAAAAACCAAATTTCTTTTTCAAACCCGACAAAACCAAATGTTACCCATAAAAACCAATTTTTTCCCAAAAATCCAAACCCATTAAAAACCAAATTTTGGGCTTTGTAACATAGTTACTTAGCTTTTGAGCCCAATCATGTCTAGATCTTGGTCTACAGTTGGGGAATACAACAAATCCCTTAGAGAACCTGCGTATGGACATACTTCATGTCATGAGTCTCCCATAGACCATGATGCCAATAGTTATAGGAATTATTATGGACATTTTCAAAGTATCGAGCTTCAATACATGAACCCTACTGACTATTCGCACATGCATAGTTCGCCACCACGTGAAAATGAACATTTTGCTAATGCCTCACTCACACAATCATCTCTTGTGGATCAATTAGAAGCTCGAATCGCAGCTTTAGAAATGCAATCACATGAGGAATCTGTCACATCTAATTTTCTTAGGCAACCTGAAATCTATGCATGTCCCGCATGTGGTAGTTTAGACCACCCTGTTGAGAATTGTCATATATTGCATAATTTTAGGCAATCTAGAGAAAATCCAAGGTATGAAATGCCCATAAATTGTGAGGCTGATAGTCATTGGGACCATAATCAAACCTTTGAGGGTGGCGATCAATCTTTTATAAACCCTAATGACCATGCACACATGTACCAATCACCACAATTTGAACATGAAGAATTTTGTACTCCCATGAATTTAGACTCCACCATAGAAGCTCTCAGTGACCTAAACTTTGATAGATCTACATCACGAATTCAGGCGAAGTTAGATCAGAGTTTGCTTCACCTACAAAAGGAGGAAATTCATGAGGAAATGTATGTTGTCCCTAATGAAGTGTCTAGTCCCATTCATGTAAATGATGTTGAATATGAACCTAATTTAGAGGAACATGAATCGACTAATGACACCACCACTGTTAATGAGGACCAATATGCATGCTACCATGATGATGATTATGATGTTATGTTAGAAGAACATGTCTATACTGAAAATGTTATGGAACCTTTGGGTTCAAATACATTAGGCTTTTCTGCCCCGACCTTCATGAATGATGTTTCTTCTAGTATTCCATATACATGTGATGTTGATACTGATTTTGAGCATGTGCATCTCTCCTATGAAAATGAATTAGATAATATAGAATCGTCTGTTGACACTAATATGCATGAAAATATAATTGATGTGTCTGATTCTCTACCTAGGTCACATTGTGATATTTCTCCTGATTTGCCGATGCATGAGAATAATTCTTCTTCTGATGATGATTCTGATTGTGGACTTGATAATTTGTTTGATGATTGTGAGCATGTTGTGACACTTGTAGAAGACTTAGGAGATATTGATTTGATTAATAATGATGTGCCTATCGTCCTGCCTGAGTCACAATCTAATGGCCTTCCACCCAACCTAGATCTGGTTTGTACCGATATTGTCAAACCAACTTTTCTGAAAATTACCAACCTAGGTTTGGAACTGTGTGCTTCCCAAGTCCTTTTGGACTATTTTTCATCTAAGTATAATATCTTTGAGGAGCCACAGTTGGAATTAGCATGTTTGCCCGTCCCTAGCAAAGTTCATTTCGAGCTAGACCTTGTGCATGATGAACCCCCAAAACTGCGAGATTTTGTATCCAAAATTTTATCTGTTGAAAAATCCAGGTTTGGGGGTAGCTCATTTTGTTTCACAGCTTCACTTGCATGCCTATCATATTATTATTGTGTGAAGCTGTTGAAATGTCTACACTTCGTCTTTTGGGTTGATCCTCAACTCTTTAGATTGTTAGTGTATGGTGAATTTTTTGTATATAATCCAGTAGATAAAAATTTTAAAAACCCTTTTGTTCCTTTTGTATATATTTTGCTAATCCAATATGATCTCGGCTGAAATATGTTGGATTTTTGCCTTGAATAACGGAGTTCTATTCTTGCTTTCGCCGACATCCGGGTATTCTCTTTCCTTTTTCTCTGCTCAGCATGGTCCTATTCGTATGTTGTATTATAATTTTATTCATCTTTTGAAACATTGAGGACAATGTTTAGTTTAGGTTTGGGGGTATAGAGTAGATACCACGATAACATGCTATTATTGAAAAAATTGAACTCTTCCTTTTTGAAAAAAAAAATCAAAAATCAAAATTTTTTTTTGAAAAAACGATAAAAACATAAAAATGGAGCTCATTTACCTTGAAATGTTGACTCTTGTGCAAATATGTATTTTTATTAGGATTCTTAGTCTAGATATTTAGGCACCCTGATTCTAGCACAATTTACATAGTGATAAGAAACTTGCACGCGCACGATCTACCAATACATGTATAACCTCATCCTTGAGGTGTTCTATCGGAAGTTTTAGTTGCCAATCACTTTAGAATACTGAACGAAACTTGACTAGCTTGTTCTTTGGTTGGTTGGGATAGAAGGTGGAGGTTACATTAAGAAAGACAACCATCGAATTTAACTGGGTGCATCAAAAAGGGCTACCTCTTGCAAAGTGTCATGTAATTTTTTGTTTCTTTTTGTTATGTATCAAAAGAGCTACCATATGTAAAAATCAATTCCTTCTTAAAAAAAAAAAAAAAAAAACGGTGTATATATTCAGAAAAATAAATAAATTAATATCAGAAAAAAAAATTCAAAAAAAAATCAAGTATTTATCAATTCCATTCTCTCTTGTTCCAAAAATAAAAGAGAGTAGTCAATGTAAATAAGAGTCATGTAAAAAGTCATCTTTTGTGTTTTTGTGTTATAAGTAAGGAAGGGTGTATGCCATTGATGTACAACGCGAGTAATTGTGAAATACCTCCAACTCATTCACAATTCTCGTAAAGTCCGGACAGCTAGCTAGATTTCGACCTTGGTTCTTAGCCTGAGAAACTATCTCTTGGTGATTAGTAGTCATCACATCCGATCTTTCTTTACACATGTGTAGATACACTTTACACTCTTATCACATGTCTTATTTGTTATCAGTGCTAGGATTGTGCCTTAGATAGCTAGATTGACATCTACATTTTGCTGTGAGCTTAAACTGTCTTGCACATGTCACATTTGATAGAATATGAGCTTATATTTTGTCCTAGAACTTTGTAGGTACGTTCTAAGCAAACCTTCACGAGACTTCAGTCGTCCACTAGGGACACTTAGTGGTTTAAAAGGCTTATTGCATACGCTAAATGCATTCGAGAGACCAGCGATAGTGGTATAGGTAGGATTTCCTTAGTTTTGTTTTACTTGAGGACAAGTAAAATTCAGGTTTGGGGGTATTTGATGAGTGCTAAAAAGTGCATATTTCTATATATTTTTCTTGGCATTTAACTCATCTTTTGTGCATTAATTCTACATTTTATCCCATATTCCGTGTTTTCGTTGTTTTCAAGAATAAATACTTTTCTTAATTAATTTTGCATTTTTAGGTACTAAATAAAGCCTGGTTATCTCACGGAGCGAAAAGAGCAAAGGAACGGCAAAGACTCCCGCTAGGAGGAAGCGAAGAATGATGTTTGCAAGAGCCGGATCAACTAGAAGTGGGCTTGAAGAGGAAGAATTATTCTTAAAGAAGATATGGGCTTGGCATACCCAAGACCCAAAACCCTTACCCAAATCCATTTCCATTATCCATACCCATTTCCATGAGAGCCGTCAGATTGGATCCATCTCATCATCCAACGGTCGCCTCATCATTGTGCATCAAACTCCGAAGCTCCTGTCAAACACTATAGTACCTAACTCCATCTGAAGCCGTCATTTTTGTTGTATCTCATCATCCAACGGTCGCTCCTATCGCGCCGTTGGATCATTCCATCAACTTTTCATCCTACGCTTTCGCTTCGCTGAGCATCAACCTTTGATACACCCGCCTCACACCCTAGCATCAGAAACCTACACCCTCAATCAAACGAACCCTAATCCCATTTCCATCGATCTCTTCCCCTCTCTTCTTCCCAAATTCTCTGCAAAACTCTCTTCTCGTCTGCAACACCACCACCTCCACTGTCTCCTCTGCCGCAACCATTTCTATCACTGCCACCACCTCCATCAGCTCAGTCCTTCCCCCAAAACCCATCCTCTACTAGCCTAGACATTTTACAAAACTCGCACCTCTTTCTCTGAACCCTAGGGTGTGGGATTTGTAAAACATCTCGAGCTAGTATTTCAGAGACGACAAGAGCAGCAGCATTAGCAGAGGAGGAGAAGTACGATCATGGGTCGAAGCAGAAATCACAGTGGGTGAGTTGAATTGAAAATTCCCAAAATCAAAATTAGGGTTTCAAAATTTAGGGTTTCTAAATTTTGGGGGAAAACATTGTACACTACAAGAAAAACAGTCTATTGTAACACCACCTGTTTGAGTGTATGTGGAAAAATGGTTGTATTGCTACGCTTTCATCCTAATGTGGCAAAATACTAGGTTTTTCCCACAACAAGCTTAGGTGTGTGGCAAAAGAGTGGTATATTGCCGCATGACACAATCTAGGTGTGGAAAAATCGTGATAATTTGTTTCCCTTTATATATCACTAGTATTATTATTATATATCATCAAAAAAGGAAAATCTGTTTATGTATGGAAAGAGTCAAAGTCCACCTTTTATCCGCCTGCATATCCCTCCTTCATCCCCACTATTTCTCTTTAACCTCTCGTATTCCCTCTATCCATTTTTCTTATTCACCCTCACCCTCTCTCCATTTTTTTTATTCAACCTTCTCAGATCTAACATATGTAAACAAAAATTTAATATTTTTTTTGTTGCTGTGATTTATTCTTTGGTTAGGAAACAACCTCTCGAGATTGCTCCTGATTCCTTTTGGGCTTGCGCTCTAAATATTTTCTTTGATTTCAACTTTCTTAAGGAGTTATTTAATTGAGATGAGATCTATAATTAGGGATTGTGATCACATAATTTTTTTTCTTTTGTTTCTCTAGATTGATAATGAGCTAATCTTCGGGTTTTTCCCCTTCGTTTTCAGTTCTTAAACTTGACTCTAGTCTAATTGACTCGTTGATTTTACGAGCCCGGGGGAATACTTCTAATCAAGGTTGGATTTTTTCGGGGACAAGGTACTGATCTTCCAAAAACAAAATCTATTGGGTGTTATTTAGAATGATATTTGATTACGAAAATAACTATGTTCTTTGAACATTGATTTTGCAGGAGCATAGAACAAGATCAGAACGAGCTGATTTTGTAGGAACAATGAACAAGATCGGAACGAAATTTAGTTTCTCTTCTCTTCATTTTTCCTGAAAATTATCATGTGGTCTCATCCTATGATGTATCATGTATTGATTTTATTTTTTGATCAAACGATAGACCATGTATATGTACTAAATTTGTATATGAAATAAAATAAATCAATAAATTGAGAATTTTGTCCTCGTTATTTTTTCTATGTATAAAATTTACTAAATGATCCCAAATTAATACAAGATCAAATTAATTACTATTATTATCACGAGCAAAAAAAAACGGTAATAAATATTTTTGGTAACCGATTTTTTTAATTCAACTAAAATTGAAAAGATAAAAAATATTAATAGAAAATCTTTTTGCCTCGTGTATTAGCCTCACCAATGGGTGCGGCAAAAATACATAGCTATTGTTGCAGTACATTTTAGGTGTGGCGATAACTTCTTGTCACACGGTTTCTTGCCACATGGTGTGGCAAAATAAAATTGTGTGGAAAAATACTATTGCAACACAAAATATGGATTCGTGCCACACAAAGAACATGTTGCAATACATTAACTTTCTTGTAGTGGTACTATAAATTGAGAACATTGGGTGTATGTAAAACTTATGCCTGGGCTAGCCAGAGCTTCACTCAGGAGGACTGGACTAGCCAGTTCCTCAACTGTGTTATCTTCAGTTCATGTTTTGTTTGAATGCAATGTTTTTTAAAGTGTAATTTCCATGTTCTAAGCTCATAACTAGGGTGATGAGGAAACCCTTTGAGACATTGCTAAGTTTCATTCAGTTATAAACATAATTTTTGTTGTGCTTGAAATGTTTAGGATAGTCTTAATCAAAGCACTTTACATTTTGCTCTCACAGTGCATATCATGTATGCATTGTAGTTAGAACACCACCATGTGATTGTGCTACAACTCATGCTTAATTGTCTGTTATGAATCCTCTGACTAGTTGTACTCTAAATCAGACAATTAGTACTTAGGATGAATACTTTAGTTGTGATTAGAACATCCTTTAAGTTGTTAAAACACCTAAGTGGCTTCTCTGTGGGTAGTTGCAGTGTGAGAGCCCCAACTACTACTAGGATTAGAATTATCTTAGTGCCTTTAGCTTCCTTTCTAACCCAACCCTTTGATGAGCAGCAGACATAGAACCTCCACTGCCATCTAGTTAGTCAGTTGAGCCAAGAAGCTCACTGATAACTATACAAGAGACAAGATTTATGTGGAACTAGGATAACTTAGTGTAGGTGAAATGGTGGAATCTAATCCCTAGTCTTCACCCAAAATCCCTCTTTCCTTTACTGTTTCTTGTTTTTATTTGATTCCCTTTACTTATTTGCTGTCACTTCACTGCCTTAGGCTCATTGCCTTTGTTTCATTAGCTCACTGCCACTGCTACACTTAGAGATCTAGCTTATCTAGGAAACCTTCAATCACACACACCTAGTCTCTATGGTTCGACCCTGACTTGCACACATCTACTACAACAGACCATGTGCACTTGCAGGTATAACAAGTAGGCTTCTTTATTGCTCTTATTTTACACTCTTAAAAGCCTACCAGCTACAAACACTAGCCTACTCCAAGTTAACTTCGGACTGGAATGTAGTTGAGCCCTAATCAATCTCACACTGATCAATGTACAGTCTTGTTCCTTACGCCTCTAGAACCACGCCGGATTCTGCGCACTTGATTCCCTTAGTTGATCTCACCCACAACTAAGAGTTTCTACGACCCAAACTCGAAGTCTTGACAAACCAATCTGTCTCATACAGAAAAGTCTATAGAATAGAAAAATCTGTATCCCACAGATAAACCTATGATTTTTGTTCCGTCTTTTGATAAATCAAGTTGAACAGGAACCAATTGATATACCAGACTTATATTCCCGAAGAATAGCCTAGAAATATCAATCACCTCACAATAATCTTAATCGTATGATAGCGAAACAAGATATTGTGGAATCACAAACGATGAGACGAAGATGTTTGTGACTACTTTTTATCTTGCCTATCGGAGAATCAATCTCGAGCAAATCTTAGAGAAGATAGTACTCAATACGATATAATAGGGCAAGATCAGAAGACACAACTACAGAGAAAATAGTTGGGTATGGCTTCACAATCCCAATGAAGTATTCAAGTCGTTAACCTATAGGGTTTCGTGAAAACCTAAGGTTAAAGGAGAATATATACTCTAGTCGCAACTAGTATCACACAGGAGGTGTGGGGATTAGGTTTCTCAGTTTCTAGAATCCTCCTTTATATAGTCTTCAAAACCAGGGTTTGCAATCAATGCTACCTTGGTAGCAAAGCATTCAATATTCACTGTTAGATGAAAACCTGATTAGAATCAAGCTAATATCTTTCAACCATTAGATCAAACTTAGCTTGTTACACACAAATGAAAAGTGACTTAATTTAGATATAAGTAATTGCACCTAAACGTGTCACCTTGTTGGCTCAACAATAATTAACCGAAGTTATCCATATGAACACTTTCATATCAACCTTATTCATCTTAAACACAACTAGTTAAAATGACTTAAGTGAAACTAGTTATTGAGTTGTTCAATTGTTGATATTCTCATAGAAGTATACAAGACACAATTGAAGCAAAATCGATGTTGATGCACTCGAACCAAGTCATGAACATTATAGCCATGGTTTGCAAAAGATTGCATTCCTTATTATATAAATGTATTAGTTCATGAACAAACCGATTATAGAACTTAACACACTCAAGTATGCAAACGGGTACGCATGCTTAAGTAGCCGGACTTGGACTGTGTCCGACAGTATACGAACGGGTACGCATGCTATCACACATCCAAAATAACAGTTGAATTAGTACGCGTACGGGTACACATACAAAAGTTCCCAGACTTTAACTGAGTTCGCCAATACGCGTATGGGTACGCACATACCAAGGCTCCGAGACTTTACCTGACCTTCCCAGTACGCATATGGGTATGCGTACTATACCGGTCTTGGATCAACATTTATGCAAGTACGCATACTATGTCTATAATCCAATTATGGTTAAGTGTTCTAAACTCCATTTCAATCATTGAAACTTTCTTAAAGGATGACAATAGTTGTTTTCACTAACTATTAGCATCAAAGCGATTTTCAAGATATTGAAATAATCAATACGAAACATTCTGAGTCTACATCAAATGACTATATCACACAAATCATGTAAAATGTTACCAGGAAATTTTCACATGATCATCTTTTGACTTTCGTCAAGAATATAAGATGAACTTGGTTAAAGAGAAAGTTTACCAACACATATTTCGAGAAATATGTAAGCGAGTTAAACTCAGCTTGAAATATCAAATGTGTATCATCGAATACTATATAGTAATACGACTTTTGTCACAAGAAGGGAGATAGAGTAGAAATAGACTTTCTGAGTGATAGATGAGTTTCAGTTTCCACATACCTTTTGTTGATGAAGTTCCACAAGTTCTCCTTCGTAGTTCTTCGTATTCAATCGATGAACGCCATGAAGTCTAAAGCTCAACTACACAATCTATCCTAGTCCGAGACATTACTATAAGTAGACTAGAAATCAAGACTTATAGTTTTGATCACTAAACTAGACAAACAAGCTTGAGATATCAACGCTTGCGAGTTTGACCGAACAGTGCTCTAACATAGTATATTTTTTATTCCCGTTGGATGATTAATTAATTAAAAATAAGTAACCACTAAATTGGGGAAATTTAAAAAAAAAAAACTCAAATTGCTGAGGAACTGAAAACACATTTTGAAACCCTTTTCACTGTCTCCCCAACTGCTCCTGACCATGAACTTATGAATCTCATTCCTAAAGTCATTTCAGAGCAGAATAACGTGGATTTATTACGGATCCTAACTTCAGATATAGTTTGGAGGGTAGTAAAATCTATGAAATCTAATAAATCACCAAAACCTGACGGTTTCCCGATGAGTTTTTTCAAAGATAATTGGTCTCTAGTTGGGAGCCAAATAGTGGCAATAGTACAAAATGTTTTTGTTTCAATAACAATTAACCCAAAATTGAATGAGACTTTTCTCTTTTTAATTCCCAAAATAAAACAACCCAAATCTCCTAATGATCTCAGATCAATAGGGCTGAGTAATACCCCTTATAAACTCCTATCTAAACTTTTACCTAATAGATTTAAAATTCACTTAGAAAAAATGATTTCTCCTTTTCGGTCGGCTTTTTTGTCTTCTAGAAAAATCGCAGACAATATTGTGGTGGCACACGAAGTGATCCATTCAATAAATAAAATGAGAACAAAAAATGGCGGACTAGGTATTAAAATTGACATGTCCAAGGCGTTTGACAGGTTCAACTGGAACTTTTTACTCTAAACTTTATCTGCTTTCGGTTTTAGTAATGAATGGTGCAGTTTAATCCATCAATGTGTCTCGATTGCCTCCATCGTAGTTCTTTTAAATGGTAGACCAGGTGATTTTTTTTACTCCTACTAGAGGGTTAAGGCAAGGAGATCCACTATCTCCTTAACTTTTCATAATCTGTATGGATGTTTTCTCTCGGCTTCTTTCAGCAAAGGAAAAAAGCAAACATATAATCGATATTAAAATTTCTAGACATAATACCCCTATCTCTCATCTCCTTTCGCAGATCACTGTATGTTGTTTTCAAAAGCTAGTCTTGTTAGTTGTAAAAACTTTTTAAATATCGTCAATCAGTTTAGTAATGTATCTGGACAGCTCATAAACTTTTCAAAGTCTGGTATTTTCTTTAGTAGAAGAATCCATTCGAAACATCAAAGAATAATGATTATACTTATGAGGATATAGAAAATTAGCATTACTGACTCCTAGTACTGACTCTTACCCAGAAGCTCCTTTATTTGTTGATAGATCAAAAATTAAGATTTTTTATAAGATTGTTTCTAACATAGAAGAACACAAAGCTCAAAGTTGGAATGGTACAACTATGGTTCAAGCAAGTAAAAAAGTCCTATTTAAATCTTCTTTATCTAGTGTGCCTATATATCAAATGGGATATTTTTCTCTGCCTATAAAGATCACAGACAAAATAATGCAGTTCAAAGGGACTTTTGGTGGCGTAAACAAAAATATTCTAAAGGTTATTATCCGGTTAGTTGGGTTTCATGAGTGAACCAATCGAAGTAGGAGGTCTAGAGTTTAAGGAAACAAACAAAATGAATAAGGCAATGATATCTAAGCTAGCATGGAGAATTGCAACTCAACAGAATACACTTTTAGGCTATGTTCTTAAGAACAGATATTTTAAAAACACAACCATTTTCCATCCAAAAAAAAAATTATAATGCTTCGTGGATATGGGGATGCATTATGCAAGGGGTTTCTTTAATTCATAAATTCAGTTACTGGGAGGTAGGCGATGGTAAGTCGGTACACATTTGGACAGATAAATAGATCCCAGGTATGAAACAAAATATCATATCTTATTTGTGATAATCAACAAAATATTTTAACACTTGTATCTGAGTTGCTAGACTCAAATACTAAAAAGTAGAATGTAACGAAAGTTAGAAGTAACTTTTCACCGGAAATTGCAGATAAGATTCTAGGAACTAGAATTTTCACTAATATAAATGGTTCACTGAAACAAGATAGATTAAGATAGCTACTTACAAATGACGGAAAATTTACTATTAAATCAATGTACAAACAACTAAAATCCTTCGATTGATAACATTAATTATGATATCACTGTCTTCTGGAAATACTTTTGGAAGTTGAATGTATCTCAAAGAATCAAAGTCTTCTTGTGGAAGTGTATCCATAATGCCCTTCCTATTAGGAAAAAAACTAGGTGAACACATAGATAATATGGACATGAAATGCATTTTCTGTGAGCATGAATGGGAGTCTTTAAAGCAATATGTTTTTCGAGTGTCCATATGCTAAATCAGTTGCTTTATTACCTCCACTTGTAGGTATAAATTCTAGTAGTGATCTAGATTTTCTTTTGCTCAAATGTACTCTAATTGGATAACATGGGTGTATGATAATTCTGAAATAGAAATCATGGCCACTAAATGTTGGTTGATTTGGACGGAAAGATGTCTAAGATCTTTTAATCTAAATCGACTACAAGCATTCAACTCTCTCTTGCTGCAGAGGCATCTGGCCTTTTGGTCTCCCCTGAGACAATTAAAACAAGGAGTAATCTCTAACTCTATTTCTGTTCTACGAAACCAAACTAACACACATAATAGTGGATGGTCAAAACCCCAGGGAACCAACTTAAAGTTATTTTTGATGCATCTTGGATTGATTCTATATATTTCTCCTGCTGGATACGGTATAATTCTGCGATGTGATACAGGTAATGCAACCCAAGCTACAACTGGGACTTTCAGGGCCTCCACAGCAGAAGAAGCAGATGCTCTGAGTATGCTAGATACAACAACCTGGGAAAATAGCATGAAATTAAAGAATTTATGGGTGGAAGGTGATTGCGAGAGGATAATTTATTATGCTCAGGACAAGCAAAGTAACATTTTTTGGAGAAACCAAGGCATAGTCTCAGAAGCAATGAAAATTCTGAAGACCTGTGACAATTTTATGGGCTTTATGTTTACGAACAGGCAGGCTAATGGAGTGGCAGACATTTTGGCAATAAAAGCGCACAAAAGGGAAATTCACAAATAACAATGGTTGTTGATGCCTCTATTTTTAAACTCTGTTTTACTTTCGGATTTATGTTTTTCTAATTCAGTAGATATGTCTAATTTACTAAACAGGGATAACATCATGTTGGTAGACACCAATATCTCAAATAAGTTAGAAGAGATAAGGGTAACCAACATCTTAGATTATCCATTATAACCTTTCCTTCTTATCAATATAAGTAATTTTCAAAAAAAATAATTAAAAAAAAAGCTTAAGGATAAGTATGAGAATTCTCTCCATTTAAGTTTTTTAGTTTAAAGAGATATTTAATAATGCTTAGACTATTACAGTTCCAATATGGCAAATATTAACCTATGCATATAGGAATAGGTTAAGCAAGCATTAATGGTTGTTGGATCAGTGGAGTTTATATGGGGAACATATTTTTTTTTCATTTTAATAAATAAGCTTGATGAAATTTCAAAATTATCCATAATATAGTTGTCAGTATCTTTTTTATTTTCTTACTCATCCTTAAATCTTTTTTATTTTAATTTTTTTAATTTCAAAGTTATCCTTAAATAAAAAAAAGAATTAAGGATGAGTAAGTTACCAATGAACTCGATGTTAAAAAAAATACTCTTAAATCTTTTTTTTTTTTTTTTTTCAAAAGGGTGTTGGTGCCTAGATAGTAGCTAGGTTACGAACGAACTCGATGTAATCGTATGACATATTATATCTTAATTAGTCAAAAATTCTTTCTCTTAAGAAAATGTGTTTATCCTTAAATCTTTTTTATTATTTTTTTAATTTTAAATTTATCCTTAGATCTTTTTTTACTCTTTCTCTTCCTTCCTATATTTTTTTCCCTCCTAATTTTCTTCCCTCCGTATTTTTCCCCTCTTAATTTTGCTTTTTTAGAAAATAAAACACTTAATCAGATAGAGTTATAAGGCTATAAACGGAATCCTCAAATTATTTCTCAAAACAATGTCATTTAATTCCATTAAATGTGTATTCCAAAGGGTGTTCTTCTATACACCCTCAGAAATACTGGTGATACCCCTTTATCTATATACTCCCAACAATTATCTACCTACCCCGTCATATGTGCTATGTTTTTATACCCCCGATTTCCCACCGAACAACACAATATAAACGCTGATTACCAATCACACTATAACCAATAAAATACAAATTCAACATCTACTCCTAAAACATCAAGTAAGTACAGATATATAAAAACGAAAATTGAGATTTTAAGATAAAGATCATCGTACTTCCATTAAATTAGATAAAATAAGAGAAAGAAAAAGAAAAGGTAAGCTAAAAAGGATCAGATCAATTTTAATAGGTAGAGATCAAACATCAATGGATCAATCACAGAGATGAAACACAATCACTATGACAATTGTTGATCAAGATCTAATAGAACATGATGAATCATGGCTAAAGAAAAAAATCTTGGACCACTAAATGATTTAAGAGTACTATTACACTATTACTGGTGGGTCTCTGAATATTACAATTCTATCTTGGTTTTGATTCTGAATTTGCTTATGGTATTATTAATTTGGTGGGAGTTTGTTTTCGATTGGATATTGTTTGCTGTGGAATGGTGGATTAACCTGTGAAGATGGAAAATATGATTAGCTTTAAGACTCCTTAGATTACGAGCAACACTATCATAGCTTTAGCACCATCGGCCACTGTTTCAATCCTAATTCCTAACCAAACTTTAATTTTAATCTTTAATCTCGGCTGCAAATATCCTTTAGTTTTTTTTTTTAAGGGTTTCATATACGGGAATATGACTTGCAGAGGGGGTATAACAATCAAAAACTTCAAACAATTTCTAGATTTTCATGTAAACCAAATTATAACTAACTTAACTAACTAATTGGGGTACATGTTAGAGCATTGATCGGTCAAACTCGCATGAGTTTCTATCTCAAGCATGTTTGTCAATGTTAGTGATCAAAACTATAAGTCTTGATTTCTAGTCTACTGTAGCAAAGGTCTCGGACTAGGATAGAAATTTTAATTGAGCTCAAGAACTCCATGACAATCATCATACAAGACGAAGGAATACTCAAGGAACTGGTGGATCTTCATCGACTAAAAGGTATGTGGAGACTTGAACTTATCTATCACTCAAAAGTCTATTTATCTCCTATCTTGAGACAAAAGTCGTTTTGCTATATAGACTTAGATTATACACATTTGGTATTTCGAGCCGAGTTTATCTCGCCTATCTATTTCTCGAAATATGTGTTGGTAAAGCTTTCGCTTTAGCCAAGTTCATCTTTACCTAGTGACGAAAGTCATGTTATGTTTCAATCACTTTGAAAATTTCTCTGACGAAAAATGGTTTGTGAATAACAACTATATAACGTTGTCTGAGAATGTTTCAATGATTGAAATGAGAGTTTAGACTATATAACCATTTGGAGGATATAAGCATTGTTGTGAAACACATATATCTACAAGTCCTTATTGCTTGAACCGAAGTTTGCGAACTTTGTTGATCAAGTGAACCAGAGAAGTGCGTGAGCTAAGTCCGCGAACTCAGTCCGCGAACTGGCGAATTTCTCAAACCCGAGAATTTCTGTTGGAGTTTGTGAACTCCATCAGGGAACTTAAGTCCGCGAACCCAGTCCGCGAACTTGAGTAGGTTATGTCTAAAAACGATGTTTAGTGAACTTATCTGTATAAACTAAGGAATGGAATTGCAAACCGTGGCTATAGAATTCATGAACCGATTCATGTGAATCAAATCATTTTTGCTTCAATTGTGTCTTATATAGTACATAAGATTTCCTTGCAATTGAACAACTCTCTAACTAGTTCATTTGAGTCATACTAGTTATGGTGAAGACGAATATGGTTGATATGAAAGTAATCATATGGATAACCATTTGGTTAACTATTGTTGAACCAACTAATGTACAAGTTTGGGTACGGTTACACAAGCCCAGGAACGTGCATTTCATTTGTGTATAACAAGCTACGTTTTCGATCTAACGGTTGATAAATATTAGCTTGAATCTAAATCAGGTTTTCCTCTAACGGTGAATATTGAATGCTTTGTTACCAAGCTAACATTGATTGCAAACCCTGATTTGAAAGACTACATAAGGGAGAACTCTAGCAACTGGGAAACCTAATCCCCACACATTCTGTGTGATACTAGTTGTGCTAATCTAGAGTCGATTCTCCTTTCACCTTTGGTTTCTTATTCTAAACCAGGTTAACGACTTAAAGACTTCATTGGGATTGTGAAGCCATACCGATACTACTTTTCTTGTAGTTGTGTGATCTGATCTTGCTGTTTCTATCGTACGAGTACAATTGTAATAATTGGCTTGAGATTTCTATCTCCGATAGGCAAGATAAAAAGTAATCACAAACATCTTCGTCTCATCATTTGTGATTCCACAATATCTTTTTTCGCTGCGTCGATTAAGACTATTTTGAGGTGATTGATAATACTAGGCTGTTCTTCGGGAATATAAGTCTGGATTATCAATTGGTTCCTATCCACCTTGATTTATCAAAAGACGAAACAAAACTCATAGGTATATTCGTTGGAGACTGATTTATATATTATCATAGACTTTTCGGTGTGATACATATTTGTTTATTAAAGTCTTCGACTTTGGGTCGTATCAGCTAAGGGAATCAAGTACGTAGTATCCTGCTGGGATCAGAGACGTAAGGAGCGCAACTGTTGGATCAGTGCGAGATTGATTGGGTTCAACTACAGTCCAGACCGAAATTAGTTTGGAGTAGGCTAGTGTCTGTAGCGGATTAATACAGTGTGTATTCAATCTGGACTAGGTCCGAGTTTTTTCTGCATTTGCGATTTCCTCGTTAACAAAATGTCTGGTGTCTGTGTTATTTCTTTTCCGCATTATATTTTTTTTTATAATTGAAATAATACAGGTTGTGCGTTGTTCAATCAATTAGAATATCCGACCTTTTGGTTGTTGATTTAAATTGATTGACACTTGGATATTGGTCTTTGGTACCATCCAAGTTATTTCTCTTTGATAAAGACTCGCAAATTTCTATTTGCTTGAGTATAGATCAAACCGAGAGATTGAGATATAAACTCTTTGATATACTTTTTATCTAGATTGAGTCTAACTGTCTAGTTGATTCTCTAGAAAGTATATTGGAGTTTGTCTATACAGATTGCTAAGCGAAATATTGGGTGTGGTTGTTAGATCCCCGCTTTTTCAGTACCATTAGTATTTTCTTGGGGTATATAAAGGAACACCTATTCCAAAAAACAAATTACAAACCCAAGATAAAAATGCTCATTTAATGCTTCCTTAACTTATTCCTCCATGCACATGTTAACAGGACCCTTCCAACGAAATGTCCTAGAATTCCAAGAACATTTAATGCATTTATCCTTTGCACCCATGCATATGATAATATTATAACTTAAAAACAATACTCCCTCCGCCTCTATTGTGGAGGGTAATAGGCCCAACACTCAACTAATCAACCAATCAAAACAACATGTCAAATATACACTCTTTAAAGGAGTGTGCACATAATTGAACTCCTCTATTATAAAGGCGAAGAAGAAATCTCGTGAAATAAGATTTTTTTTGATTTTCATAAGTTTTCTCTGACTTTCCTAATTTATCCTCATCTACCCCTTTACAAATATCATTATATTACTAAATCTATAAATCTCCACCTTATGTTAAACTAAATTGGATGATAACCATGCATCATAAACTGGGGTGTAAAAGAGAAAAACAACGTTGAAATTAGAACTCCGTTTATATAATGAGACTACAAAACTTGCAAACTCCGCCTTTATAATAGAGATGGAGAGAATAGTAATCAAGGGTTTCATAGAATTCAAGTACACATGATTGAGTATTTAAATGGCTAACTTCCGTTATTGGACACAAATGATCATGTACAAAGATATGTAAAATGATTTATACTGGAAAAAAATTGTAGAATCTTATATTATATATTATATATAAATATATGTGATACATGCGACGCGAATCCATTTATTTTGTGTAATCTTCCATATAGGTTTCTTTTGCTAGCTTTAGTTGGTCTGTATAAAAAATTTGTTAACTTTTCCATTTCTTTTGCGTAATCTTCCATTTGTTTTGGAAAAAAAAATGATAAATCCATTTAAAGCAATATTCTAGTCTTAGGACATCAGATTGATTTGAGCTTAATTAACTTCAAAATTCTGCTATGCTTGAACATTAAATACATTATATTATGAGGTCTAATCTCATCTCACGGCGAGTCAATTAGAGGGGAGTATATATAAAAATTTACGCCCTAATTTTAGATCTATGAGCCAATATTTTAAATACAATGATCACACATCGCTTGATTACCAAGTATCTTAGTAATTGCATCAACATTTAGGGTAGAGTCATAGTCGTTGGTGTCAAACAAAAAACAATCTACTTTCCTAGGCGGATCAGAAAGATATTGCACCAATAGTTATGCACAAGAGTACCAGGCCTAAAAAAATGGCGAAACTAAACTTTTCCGAGTAAACTTCGGGATCGCCTGGGGATGAAATAGATCACGAGCATGGGGTCGTTGATGAGGAACTGATTATGGAAAGAGAGGTTGCTAACAGGGGCGAGGTTTTCTTTCAACTTTTTTTCCTTCTCTTTATATAGATTCGTCTTTATCTCTATCGTATGAGGTAAATTTGTTGTTGTTTCAGTCTCTAGGTCTTTGATTTTTAAATCCTACTGTTTTAATTATATTTGGATATGGTTTGATTAGGTTTCAATCTTTAAATTTCAGTAATTTTATTTGGGATTTAATCTAGGGCTAGCATTTTATGGTCTCCTATATGGGTTGGGTTTTGATTTTGAATCAGGGACTTTCAATTGGTTTGCTAAATTAAACTTCTCTGGATTTCTTTTCTCCTCCGTATCCTTGGATCTTCAGATTGGTTTTTGTTGTCGGGATTAAGGTCTTCTGTAGTGTTTCCAATTGTTTTAGGTGATGATATACTCCCTACTTTCAACTGGGGGTTTTGACCGGTACTTAATCGATGTTCCATTTTAAGATGACCCTCTGTTTGTCTCTTTCTCTTCATTTGGGTTTGGTTTAAAGTGCAATTAGATTTTGCCTACTTCTCCCCTTCTTCTGTTTATTAGCTTGCAAAGGAATAGTGAAAATGCTTCATTTGGTTTACTATATGATTGTGTAATTTCGGTTGAAATTGTGATAGTGATAAAAAATGATTTGTTAGTTCTTAATTTTAATCATGAGTTGTGTAATTTATTTTGAAATTGTGTTAATGGTTTCCTTTTTATTGTCTTGCTCTTGTTCTGAAAATCTATTTAAAGATTGTATAGTTTCTTTTGATTTGTGATTGTGATCAGAAAGGAACTATGTGAGCTATTTATCAACTAAGGTTGTGTAATTTCTGAAAAAGCGGGGGTCTAACAACCACACTCAATATTTCGCTTAGCAATCTGTATGGACAAACTCCAATATAATTTCTAGAGAATCAACTAGACAGTCAGACTCAATCTAAATAAAAAGTATATCAAAGAGTTTTTATCTCTATCTCTCAATTTAAATCTTACTCAAGCAAACTGCGAGTCTCAATTTAAAAACAAGAGATATAAACTTAGATGGTACCAAAGACCAATATCCAAGTGTCAATCAATTTAAATCAATAGCCAAAAAGTCGGATATTCTAATTGATTGAACAACACACAACCTGTATTATTTCAATTATATAAACAAGCATAATGCGGAAAAGAAATAACACAGACAACAGAAATTTTGTTAACGAGAAAACCGCAAATGCAGAAAAACCCCGGGACCTAGTTGATAAGCACGTTTGTGCTACATTTTATACCCATATTTATATTAGTTAGGACTAGACATTTTGGCTAATAATATTATTTTAGTGCTTTTATAGAAAGTACAAGTGAATTCTGAAAACCAAAAGAATAACGGTTAAATAGAGCTATGGCGTCTGCAATAAACAATTGCCTAAGCCGCGGTTTTGGATCCATCTATCTTTATTACTCATGCTACCAAAGAGACTCATCATGGCTAGCACCTGCAGTCCACTGATGTACTTCCATAGAAACTGGAATCGGTATTCTGCAGCTATTACCGTCTGGGCATGTACAAGATTGCGAAGGAATTTCATTTTGGAGGACTTGGTGCATTTGTAGAGTCGGATATAATTGAAATAAATGTTTTAATGATGCCAGGCTTTGGTCGTGAGATATTCATAGCTTATTCACATTTGCGACATTAGTAATGAAGTGGAAGCTAGTTGATGGATACATGGCAGTCAATGATTAACTTATATGGGAGCTAGTGGAAAATGACCAAAGTCCAAACGGTGACTGAAATAATTCCTGAACTACTGGAATGTGCGGCAAGGTCCAAAAGTTACACACTAAAGCTCGTGGGGCTCATTGATTACTTAGCAAAAGTGCAAAGATGTGGGACTAGTGGCTGTATGGTCTTTTGAAAATGAAAATCAACACTCAACTATTGATGCTTGCGTATTAATTGAGTGGGCTTATGTTAACTGGACCCATTTGTCTTGTTCAAACAAGTGGGATGTTTAGGTGCGAGTTCTGCAGTCCACTACGGAGGAGATAAAGGAAATGTTGTAGAACAGAGAAAAGGGAGGAGGCCGGTTACAGAGGCCAGAGCAGCCGCAACTGGGAGAAGAAAAAAAAGACGGGGCTAGAAGCTATCAAGAGGAGAAGACAAGGGTTTGCGATTTTTGTGTTTTCAGTTTTATTGATTAGCTACTGAATCTCTTTAATATGTTTATGGCTTTTGAAAAAGCCATGTTTGACTAGATATTTTTGTAGTTAGGGTTTATGGTTGAAACTATTTGGGGTATTAGGCTATTTGAATGGATTAATTTAGCAAAAGACCATTATGATTTGAATAAATTAATCTTTGAATATTGTTTATGGATTTATTGAAAATTAGTTGTTGCCTCACCGGTTTTAATAAAAACCTATGTATGCACAATGAATTAGTTTTACAAATATGTTTCTTCTTATTATTTGATAATCTATGCTTCGATTAATTCCTTGATGGGTTATGCTTAGAAATGTCGAATAATATTTGTGAACTAAATTTAGTTTCGTATAACTTTCTCGCTGATGCAATTTGATGGTGCATGCTTGGATTTAGTCTTTTGATGTGTTATGCTTAGGGTATACCAGTGATATTTGCGACGCTAATACATATAATAGGTGTTGTCAATAGAACGGACAATAAACATATATTCATGATTTATTTTCATTTCAGTAATTGAATATAAATAGTAGTTGAAACTGTAAACCCTGGTTACCGATTCTCTCACTGCGAGTTCACTTTATTAGTTTACTTTGATTTTATTATTTCATTTTTCAATTTATAAAAATCCTAAAAATCATTTTCATTAAAGATATTGATTAGAGTATTTTCACCACTCCCTGTGGGTTCGACCCGTACTTGCCTCTGTCTACTAGTTAGACACCGTGCGATTGTGGTTATTACATATAGGGTTCTCCCGAATCCCATCACTAGTCCAGATTGAACACACACTGTATTAAGTCGCTACAGACACTAGCCTATTCCAAACTAACTTCGGTATGGACTGTAGTTGAACCCCAACAAATCTCACACTGATCCAAGTTACAGTTATGCTCCTGCGTCTCTAATCCCAGCAGGATACTACGTACTTGATTCCCTTATCTGATCTCACCCCCAACCAAGAGTTGCTACGACCCAAAGTCGAAGACTTTAATAAACAAATCTGTATCACACATAAAAGTCTACGATAATAAATAAATCCGTCTCCCACGAATATACCTATGAGTTTTGTTCCGTCTTGAACAGGAACCAATTGATAATCCGGACTTATATTCCCGAAGAACAACCTAGTATTATCAATCACCTCACAATAGTCTTAATCGACGCAGCGAAAAAAGACATTGTGGAATCACAAACGATGAGACAAAGATGTTTGTGATTACTTTTTATCTTGCCTATCAGAGATAGAAATCTCAAGCTAATTATTACAACTGTACTCGTACGATAGAAACAACAGGATCAGATCACACAACTACAAGAAAAGTAATATCGGTCTGGCTTCACAATCCCAATGAAGTCTTTAAGTTGTTAACCTGGTTTAGAAGAAGAAACCAAAGGTTAAAGGAGAATCGACTCTAGCTTAGCACAACTAGTATCACACAGAATGTGTGTGGATTAGGTTTTCCAGTTGCTAGAGTTCTCCCTTATATAGTCTTTCAAATCAGGGTTTGCAATCAATGTTATCTTGGTAACAAAGCATTCAATATTCACCATTAGATGAAAACCTGATTTAGATTCAAGCTAATATTTATCAACCGTTAGATCGAAAATATAACTTGTTATACACAAATGAAATGCACGTTCCTGGGCTTGTGTAACCGTACCCAAACTTGTACATTAGTTGGTTCAACAATAGTTAACCAAATGGTTAGCCATATGATCACTTTCATATCAACCATATTCTTCTTTACCATAACTAGTTCAAATGACTCAAATGAACTAGTTAGAGAGTTTTTCAATTGCAAGGAAATCTTATGTACTACACAATACACAATTGAAGCAAAAACGATGTGATTCACATGAATCGGTTCATGAACTCTATAGCCACAGTTTGCAGTTGCATTCCTTAGTTTATAAAGATAAGTTCACTAAACATTGTTTTTAGACATAACCTACTCAAGTTCGCGGACTGGGTTCGTGGACTTAAGTTCCCGGATGAAGTTCACAAACTCCGGCAGAAATTCTCGGGTTTGAGAACTTCGCCAGTTCGCGGACTGAGTTTGTTGACTTAGCTCACGCACTTCTCCGGTTCACTTGATCAACAAATTTTGCAAACTTCGGTTCAAACAATAAGGACTTATACATATATGTGTTTCCACAACAATGCTTATATCCTCCAAATGGTTATATAGTCTAAACTTTCATTTCAATCATTGAAACATTCTCAGACAACGTTATATAGTTGTTATTCACAAACCATTTTTCGTCAGAGCAATTTTAAAAGTGATTGAAACATAACATGACTTTCGTCACTAGGTAAAGATGAACTTGGCTAAAGAGAAAGCTTTACCAACACATATTTTGAGAAAAAGATAGGCGAGATAAACTCGGCTCGAAATACCAAATGTGTATAATCTAAGTCTGTATAGAAAAACGACTTTTATCTCAAGATAGGAGATGTATAGACTTTTGAGTGATAGATAAGTTCAAGTCTCCACATACGTTTTAGTCGATGAAGATCCACCAGTTCCTTGAGTAGTCCTTCGTCTTGTATGATGATTTCCATGGACTTCTTGAGCTCAACTACCACTACACCAAATTCCCGGATTAGTAACAGAACTGAGCCGTTACGAAAAGGGGTTGTAAACATGGTGTATGCTACAATACTTAAAAACATATGCATCTCGACAAATTGAAGATCTTAATATATAGTTATCCTACTGACCTACATAACAAAACTTAATTTACTGCACTGAATTGTATTGATCATCGGAACGTAACACATGAAATGTATCTAAAACTTAAATAAAAGGTTTAATCCAAGGATCACATTCTATCCACAATTACGTATACACTAAAGTCAAAAAGTTTTCAGAAAATGGCGGCTCATGATCATGTCACCATAAGGCCCAAATCATATGACATACAAAATAGTGTTAAGCAACTAAGACCAATCTACGATATGGAAGTAAAGTAGGGGAAATAAATTGTCCTTCCAGCTACAAACACATAAAAGTGCAGTGGACATCCAATGAATAAATCCATTAGATGTCATTAACCTGATCTAAAGAGAACCTATTGATCCTTGCAGTAAATATGACCATCCGAATATAACAATAAGATAACTAAAAAAAACACTGATGTTAAATTCCTATTGACTGAAGGAATTTTCATTTAAAATAGTAATTTCAATCTTAGATCAAGTATGTATTCCTTACCATGAGGCTCCAAAAGAACCAAACTTCTCCTCTTGTTTCACCTCAAATCGGTACTCATGAGCGCTCATTGCTGCTATTACTTCCAACCAACGGATATATGCAAAACAATCACCAAAAATAAATTAAACAAAATTACAAAACCCTGCATTGCAAGAAATTAACTAAAGAACACTCATTAATAAGCAACAACTTAGTCTTTATTAACAGTTTTCAACACAAACTAACCAGAATTCTATAAAAAAAACCTTCAATATCCAATACAAGCAACTTTAATAGCTAAATACAACAGGCTGCATTATTATGACAAGTAAACTTAGATGTTGGAAGTAATGAATTTATCCTTGACCACAAAATTGCGTCTTTGAACACAAAATTTTTGTAACACATCAAGTTATGAATTTATCCTTGCAGGCTTGCAGCATGATGGTGTCAATTTCCAGCAACTTATTACAAAAAAACCATTTACAATGATGTTTTCAAAGACGAAAACGTCCAATGTCTAACAAGTTTCTTACAAAAACTGGACCTCGGACGTTTTCGCCATTGAAGACATCAATGTACATAATCAAGTACCACAGCTTCCAGTGGAACTGCAACCAACATATGTATAACATCTTCAACAAAAATTCAAATTCTAAATCGTTAACAACAACATAATTAGGTCAGTCCCAACAATCACATACCCGTATATTAAACTAGAAAGGAGTTAATAATTGAGAATTTCACCCGTCCACGGTAGTTCTTTGAATTCATAGAAGAGGGGAAACCATCTGCAATAAAACAAGATCTTCTCAAAAATTTGACATGCATAGTAAATAAACCAGTTGTGAATGCAAAAAATCACTATAATATAAAATGCCCATAGAGAACGATGATTACTGTATGGGTATATTAGATTTGTTTCTGCAATGTATATCAATTTTGTTTTCTTAAACTAAATGCTTAAGCAAGAAGCATTACCGACAGAAAATTAGGAGACAATTCTTCTCACAACAAAGGCATCCCAGTTTAACACCCAAAGAAGCTAGTAGGGGCATTCTCTTGAGTCTGCACAGGAAATCACCATAAACTCTTATCAGAGATTCGACAACAAAAAAACACAGTACTCTGAAGAAATGATAAACTACATGGAACCGCTGAAATGTTTACCTTGATTTGAACCTGACTTTGGGTTGCAGGTTGTAGAAGTTGCTCATTCCAACTCCGAATCTGCTTCAAGTTCTCAGTCTGCTCATTAGTCTGCTCCGTTAGACATAGAAAGCATACTCACCTTACGCTGATCCATTCCCCAACTGGAAGATGTCAGCCTGTAAAACCAAGCAAAAAGAAGAAAAAAAATATTAAGCACAAAATCATCATATTAACATCCAATTAGCCAAGCCTGGTCATATGGCAGTCAAAGCACATTTCAGATTGCATCACAACACAATACAGTTCGGTCGAGAATGTAAGAGAAAATACCTCTAAGAGAAGGATATCGCACACTACATACAAGGGTACATTAGCCGGCCAGGACTCAAGTCTTCGGTCTCCTCCCGACCCATTATCGCACAACACCTTCACAGTTGAACAAACTCAGAAGATGAACTGGAATATAACAAGTTAATCAGTACGTAATTAAGAAAAAAACTAGTAGTAATTAGTACAAAAACTACTAATCACTATTTTATCCTTTCCCCATTAAAGGTACCAACTATCTCCATAAAAACAATCAGGTTAAAAACTTTACCTGAGGCTTGTTCAGGTTAAAAACAATCACATTTCTATCTGCTGTTCCAACAACCATCAGAGGATATTTAACTGAGTGAGTAATGATAGACGCATTTATGTGTCTAATTTGTCCCAATTGTTTATATTGTTAGTGCTCGATTTTGTACTTATTTGGTTATTTTATGTCTTTGTAGGTGTTTTTGGAGAAATAAGCTTTTGCGGCGAAATTGGCTCAAAATGTGGCATTTGAACCTCCGTAGATAACGTACCAGAAACACCCCAGAAGTATGTTGGAAGCACCCCAGAAATACCCCGGAGGAACCCTGAAAAAGTGCTGAAAATATCCCAGAAAAATTACTATTTGCACCCAAGGGGAAAGTGTTATTCAGGCTCTCACTATGGATAAGGGGTAACCCAATTCGGACATGTGCTAAAGGGACACCAGAACTGGATAAGGGGGAGGTCACCTTCACCGTTTGAAAATAAATTTTGGCGGGAAAATTTTCTTTCACCAGACAGATTTAGGGTTGGATTTTCGGACGAGTTTTAATGAGATTAAATCACTGATTCTCATGGGATGGACGTGATATGGATATACAATTCTAGTATGGATGATTTCATGGGCTTAATTGGGCTAGAATATCCGGGAGAAGCAATCAAAGTTAAAACAGAGAGACGTGTCCTGTTGTGCACTTTCAAAGATTTTGTGGAGATTTTGGGAGAGTTTTACGCTGGATAATCATGTATTTGGTCCTGTTCAAGTCATAGGAAGAGTTTGGTGGCTATTTTATAGCTAACAGACGCGTACAAACACTGACATAGGTGATTATTGTTTCAACGGCAGAGAAGAAAAAAAAGAGATTCTATCGGGATTTCTTTGAGCTGTGAAGTATATAAGAGGTGGAGAGAAGTTAGAAAAGGTTTTATCAAGAGTTTGGGGTCGAGACAGAGCCAGGAGGAGCGAAGAAGAAGGAGTAGCAGCAATGTTCACCTGCTGCTGCTGTTGCCATTAAAAAGCTTCAAGAACACGAAGAACAGACTCTCCAGGACAGTCTTATTTTCAGCAGCTTCAGAACAGTCTTATTTTCAGCAGCTCAACATCAGAAGAGAGGTGTCGCAGTTCGCTGCAGTTTTCTGTTGTCGTTCTTTTCTGGACGCGTTTTGTGAGTCTCAGAACTACTATTTTATAACTTTTGACTCTTTTAATCACACTTTGAGCTTTGAATTAATATGTTGAGTGTGTGATTGATATGAATAGCTAAACCCCAATACTGGGATGATGGAGGAAACCATTCTTTATGCATGAGTAATTTTATTTAATTCTTTTATGACTATTTGCACTATTATGAATGGAATTATGATTTTTATTGATTATTTGTGATTTTGTCTGATGATGTATGCTTAATCCATGAGATTCTTGATGCATCATGCTTATGATTTACATATAATACTTACAAAATCTATTTTTGGCAAAGTAAGAGTCGGTATTTGTTATCAATATAAGCTTTAATTGTCTAGAATTAATAATTGAATCGCATGAGTATAAGAATTGGTGAAATCCTGAGTCCTGGTTCCTCTTGATCCTGTGACAATTTTGTATATATTTTTGTTTTTAAATCTATTCAAGTCCGAGCATCGAATCCGTATTTACCGCAATCTTAATATTACAACAAGTAACAACGTTCTGGGAGCTGCTGGGTATGGATTTGTGTTTGCTGCCTAAGGTCCTAGTACCTGAATCAATCAATTAGCCAAAAAAAATCAAGACACACACATTATTCAAAAGTATGTTTAAATTATAAGGAGTAAGTGAACCTCATCCTTACTTGATAATCTTATCCCAGCTTCCTGTATCCAAAAATTTCCATCAACACAACCCAAAATTGAGCATTCATTCGTTTATTATTTAACAAAACCACACAGACATTAAACTTAAGGGTAATTTAAATCGAAAACCCAAAACAAACCTGATTATCCCATGAAGTAGCAACAAGATAGTTTCCTTTAGAACTAAAACATAGACTATATATAGAATCTGTAGGTGGTTGAACAACCTACAAAATCAAAACATCAAACACACGGTATCAGACTTCAACATCCTCCATACATACAACCAAAACAACCATACAAAGGATTATCAAAAAATAAATTAACTCATATGATTTGTCAGGGTTTTAATTGGCAAGTCCATCGATGCCAGAAATTGAGTTAACCTCTGTTTCAGAACCACCTCCCCTCAAGCTGCTGCAACTCCACCGGAGAACACCAAGCCTCAAATACCAACACTACCACCAGCCATACTAAAACATAGAAAAGAAGAAGAAAAAAACAAAACAGATCATTAAGTACCCAAATCCACATATCTAAACCCCAAATCAGCAGGAAAAAATAAAAATAAATAAAAAATCCTAAATTAAGAAATTGAAATTAGAGGATGCAATAATGTTTGAACACCTTGGAAATAATAATATCATCATCATTCTCATCACAAACCTGAAAAATTAAACAAACCAAAATCAGAAGAATCAAATTTAATGAGAAACAAATCTTTTTAGGGTTAACAGAAATTGAGTGAATTCATAAATATAATACCTATTTACTTTAATGGATCAATCCGATTACAAACCTGAACAATCTGATTGCAGATTTGTTTTACTGGGTTTTTAGGGTTTATCTTTCTCTTTCAGGTGAACATATTTTGAAACCTTAATACAGATCTAAAAAATGATGAACAAACAAGAGATTTCTTGAGAATAATCGTGAGAATTGTGATTTCGGTTCACTCCTAATACAAATCTAAGCTTTTCTCAAATATAAGCTTTTTTTGGTTAATCGTTCTAGGGTTTCTGTGATTTCAATTTAGGGTTCGAAGAGAAGAGAGGCAGAGCAGAAAAGAGAAAGAGAAATTAAATGAGAAATGAAAAAAATCGATTCATCTGCATCTAGTATATGCTCTAGTATATCACACATGTGAATGGCACAAGCAGGGGAGCAAATATCCTCTAGCATTATCCATATTGGGATGAAAAATAATGCTACGCACGTGAATGGCACACGCACATACTCAAGGTGTTACGATCCAGGTGTGACCAAGCGTGTGACTCGCACGCCTATAAAAAAATTCGTAACGGCTTAACCCTGTTACGAAATTTTAAAAACTTAGTAACGGCTTACGCCTGTTACGAATTTTTTGTAACGACCATTTGTAACGGGAATTTTGTAACGGCCACTAAGCCGTTACGAATTCCTGTTACGAATTCGGGAATTTGGTGTAGTGTACACTTTCTATCCTAGTCCGAGACCTTAGCTATAGTAGACTAGAAATCAAGACTTATAGTTTTGATCATTAACATTGACAAACATGCTTGAGATAGCAATGCATGCGAGTTCGACAGAGCAATGCTCTAACAATCTCTCCCTTTGTCAATTTTAGTGAAAAAACTATAAATATATATGGAATACAAAAAATATATAAATAAACTTTTGTAGCTCATATTCCACATGCCTAATCTTCAACATTACTTGAAATCTTCATCACTCCCAAGTACTCCAATGATCCCAAAGGTTGTAAGTTTAGCATCATCGTTGTTGAAAATCCGTAGCTATAACAACGAGAAAACAAGAGTTCTCAATCATTGTTATACAGTGCCATAATATCATTACACGTCGTCAAAGTTCAATGGTGTCACAACTTTAACAACAATACTATGGTGATATGTCACTCCCCCTTAGTCAATACTCCATCTCACATGGAAACCACTCCCCCTTACATAATGATCCGAAAACCATATGTATTTTTAGTGTGAACTACATATTAATTCTCCCCCTTTTTGTCAATAAAATTGGCAAATGTACAAGAACGGGATCCTAATGAAATTTCCGAAAGAGACATTTAATGACCAAAATAAAGCATATATCATCTTATTTAGATGCAATAATAAAGCCGAAGCTAAATGCATTCATCAAGGAGTTTATTAAGATACAAGATAACCCCTAAAATATTCCACAGCCACACTCCCCACAAAGATTTGGTAATTAAGCACAAGTTCAAAAGAACTCTCCCCAATAATATGTTATTCCCGAAAGACCAACAAGAGCGACCTTAATTTCAAAAAGAAAAGAAGGATTTATTTGGGCATAACAAATTACATACAAGTATGAATTTGAATCCAAAATTTTAAATTAATCATAAGAGAACCCATGATTAACTTAATCGAAAATGCTCAACACAAGTAAACTTATGGAGACTTAAAAACACTCAATTAGATTAATTACAAGAAAACCCATAATTAATCTAATCGAAATACACAATCAAACTAATCACAAAACTAATCAATTTAATTGGTCATGCTCGACAGAAAGTATCTCATGGAACAACAACTATGCCAAAACAATGACTTAGTCGATAGAGCTCAACATAAGACACCTTATGGAACAACACAGTATGTATACAAATTGTGGATCGGAGATCGACCTAATATCGTGGAATAATCAAGGATTTATTCTATTTTCCATCACCATTTTGCACAATGACATCCAATAGACATAATCCTTGAACACAAAAGATTTTAACCTATCTTATATCAAAAATTGACATAATAGGCTTAACTTTTGTATTTGTCAAAAGTCAATTCATTCTTTCATCAATACATACATATCAACTCACGAACGACTTTACTTTTTACAAAGTATGGGACAATCAATTTCACGGTCGTAAACACACATTTCCCATAACAATATTGCAATATATAAAACCTAAAGATTAATACTGCAAAATCATCTTCCAAACAAATTTAGAATTTAAACCAATAAATCTAAAAAGATGAAGATGAAAACGTTGGACATAGCTATGTGTAATCACAATAATGTCTATTCCAAACTCTAGTTATTCTTCTAAGTAAAACAAGAAAAATAGAAGATTTACTAAGCAATAAGACCTTTAAAGAATTCTTTATCGTCCCCGAACTCCTTGTCGTCAACCGCCATTGGAACATAAGTTTCATTAAGATAGGAGTTTATATCAATAAACATTCTTGGCTGATGTTGTCGAACCAGGGCCTTTTGAATCTCATGAGTCTTATACACAAAAGTCTTTATTTGTTGAGTCTCATTACGCATCTCCTTCAACCCATCAAGAACATCAGAAAACTTCTGAGAATTTGAAGGAACGGCTCTTGGCTTCCTCGTATTCCTTCTTTTCCTTTTCAATGTTGGAGATAATGGAGATTTTTATTTTTCCTTTCTGATTCATGGCTTAACAATCATATTAATATCTTTTCCATCAGAAGACATCATGCTTGGAGTATCCATAAACGTATGGGTTTGTGAGAGGAAATCACAATTTGCTCAACAAGTAGTCTTGAGATAAAAAGAGGTTTCAGAGAAGTAAAAAGTAATGTATGGTTTTGAAACCTTTAAACAGGTTCGTACACGACCAACTCTCAACCCTATGAAGAGTAGAATTGTCGATAGTACCCTTTCTTTAGTTTGATAGACAAAAAGAAAGAAAATCTAAGAAAAGAAGAAAACAAACTTTTCCTAAAGCCTGAGAGGTACAAAATCATTGTCTCTTTCGATCAGGAACATGAGACAAGATTTCAAAACACAACACAATCAAGTTGCATTGCGGTGAACAACAATTTGTCCACCATTTTCCTCTTGAGAGGAATCTACAGACCTCTGTCTATCGAAACGACTCGACCATACTTTCTTTTCTAATGGTCTTGGTTTATCCTTGGAAACTAACTTCTTAGACGAAGATAAAATCCTACATACCTCAGCGGTCTTCTGAGCAAGTTTAAGCTTTCTTGCTAAATGATTTGCTATTCGTTGAAGTTTGTTGACGTGCCTTCATTGGTGTTTGTACTTGTAACACCTTGATATTTCATGACTCTTTAACGAACAATAAGAACACGTCAAGTTAGGATAAAAATCAGGCTTTTGAGATGTGCAAGCAACTAGGCACATGGTGGAACCTGAAACATTACAAGCAGAGTTTCCAAAGGATGGGTCAACTTTATCTTCCAGAATAGTTGGATTATCTTCTAAAGAATATCAAGATTGGTGTATGTATTGCTACAGTAAAAAAAATCAATATTTTCACCAATAAGTGCAACACTTGATTTCTCGTCTTCATTATAATCATAGATTTTAGACATTTCATCAAGAGTTGCAGCAAGACCTTTGTTCCCAGTGTATTTTCTATGATTTGGGCACTCGTTTGCAAAATGACCAAATCCCTTACACTTAAAGCACTGAGGCATATCCTCGTCATCAGTTTCATCAGTATCCCTATTTTTAGGAGGAACACGATTATGAGGTTTGACTGATGCCTTAGGCTTATCTCTGGAGAACCGTTTACTTATCTTCAGCAGAAGATCCCTAAACTGTCTTGTGATCATCGAGACTGATTTGTCAATATCTTCATATGATGAATCTGTCTCAGAGTGATCATCTTCAAATAAATACACTTTTTTTACTCTTATCAAGTAATTTAGTGTCCTTTAGTTCTTTGAATGCAACATCCTTAGATTTGGATGAATGTTCGTGATCAAAGATCTTAAGCTTCCCAACCAGCGTATTTCTGGAGAGATTATCAAGGTTATTTCCCTCAACGATGGCATGCTTCTTAGAACCGTATCTAGATGGCAGCGATCTGAGAATTTTCACCACAATGTCCTTTTCAGGAATAGTCTTACCCAATGCAAAATATGCATTAAAAATTTCAGAAACTTTGTGATTAAACTCATCAAATATTTCTTCATCTGCCATACGAAGGTTTTCCCAATCAGAATTAAGGTTTTGAAGCCTAGCTTCCTTTTCACTGGTATTTCCTTCAATTACAGTTTCTAAGATTTCCCAAGCTTCTTTAGACTTAGTGCAATTTGACACATGGTGCTGAAGATTTGGGGTAATGGCATGTATAATGGCATTCAAACCGTCGGAGTTTTGCTTTGCACCATTTATCTCGGCAGGGGTGTATTCACCAATGTCTTTGGGAACGTTTACATCTCCAACTGCCACAACGGGAGCATTATAGCAATTAACTACATATACCCATGATTGCAAATCATGTGCTTGAAGAAAATCTCGCATAACAATTTTCCACCATAAGTAATTAGAGCCATCGAAGACTGGTGGTACGTTTATTGAGATAACACCTCTGTCCATAGAGTCAGATCGCTACAAACACATACTTGTAAGGTTTTAAATGTGTTCGCTTGCTCTGATACCAATTGGAAAAGCGTGGGTCTAAAACCCACACCCAATATTTCGCTTAGCAATATGTATGGAAAACTCCAATGTACTTTCTAGAGAACGAACTAGACAGTCAGACTCAATCTAGATAAAAAGTATATCAAAGAGTTTTTATCTCTATCTCTCAATTTAAATCTTACTCAAGCAAACTGCGAATCTCAATTTAAATACAAGAGAGATAAACTTGGATGGTACCGAAGACCAATATCCAAGTGTCAATCAATTTAAATCAACAACCAAAAGTTCGGATACTATAATTGATTGAACAACGCACAACCTGTATTATTTCAATTATATAAACAAATATAATGCGGAAAAGAAATAACACAGACACCAGAAATTTTGTTAACGAGGAAACCGCACATGCAGAAAAACCCCGGGACCTGGTCCAGATTGAACACACACTGTATTAAGCCGCTACAGAAACTAGCCTACTCCAAACTAACTTAGGTCTGGACTATAGTTGATTCCCAACCAATCTCACACTAATCCAAGGTACAGTTATGCTCATACGTCTCTGATCCCAGCAGGATACTACGTACCTGATTCCCTTAGATGATCTCACCCACAACCAAGAGTTTCTACGACCTAAAGTCGAAGACTTTAATAAATAAATTTGTATCACACCGAAAAGTCTACGATAATAGATAAATCTGTCTTCCACAAATATACCTATGAGTTTTGTTCCGTCTTTTGATAAATCAAGGTGAACATGAACCAATTGATAATCCGGACTTATATTCTCGAAGAACAGCCTGGTATTATCAATCACCCCATAATAGTCTTAATCGACGCAGCGAAAAAAGATATTTTGGAATCACAAACGATGAGACGAAGATGTTTGTGATTACTTTTTATCTTTCCTATCGGAGATAAAAATCTCAAGACAATTATTACAATTGTACTCGTACGATAGAAACAACAAGATCATATCACACAACTACAAGAAAAGTAGTATCGGTTTGGCTTCACAATCCCAATGAAGTCTTTAAATCGTTAACCTGGTTTAGAAGAAGAAACCAAAGGTTAAAGGAGAATAGACTCTATATTAGCACAACTAGTATCACACAGAATGTGTGGGGATTAGGTTTCCCAGTTGCTAGAGTTCTCCCTTATAGTTTTTCAAATCAAGGTTTGCAATCAATGTTAGCTTGGTAAGAAAGCACTCAATATTCACCGTTAGATGAAAACCTGATTTAGATTCAAGCTAATATTTATCAACCGTTAGATCGAAAACATAGCTTGTTATACACAAATGAAATGCACGTTCCTGGGTTTGTGTAACCGTACCAAAACTTGTACATTAGTTGGTTCAACAATAGTTAACCAAATGGTTAGCCATATGATCACTTTCATATCAACCATATTCTTCTTCACCATAACTAGTTTAAATGACTGAAATGAACTAGTTAGAGAGTTGTTCAATTGCATGGAAATCTTATGTACTACACAAGACACAATTGAAGCAAAAACAATTTGATTCACATAAATCGGTTCATGAACTTTATATCCACGGTTTACAATTGCATTCCTTAATTTATAAAGATAAGTTCACTAAATATCGTTTTTAGACATAACCTACTCAAGTTCGCGGACTTAAGTTCCCGGATGGAGTTCAAAAACTCCAGCAGAAATTCTCGGGTTTGAGAACTTCGCCAGTTCGCAGACTGGGTTTGCGGACTGAGTTCCCGGACTTAGCTCACGCACTTCTCCGGTTCACTTGATCAACAAAGTTCGCAAACTTCGGTTCAAGCAATAAAGACTTATACATATATGTGTTTCCACAACAATGTTCATATCCTCCAAATGGTTATATAGTCTAAACTCTCATTTCAATTATTGAAACATTCTCAGAGAACGTTATATAGTTGTTATTCATAAACCATTTTTCGTCAGAGCAATTTTCAAAGTGATTAAAACATAACATGACTTTCGTGATTAGGTAAAGATGAACTTGGCTAAAGCGAAAGCTTTACCAACATATATTTCGAGAAATAAATAGGCGAGATAAACTCAGCTCGAAATACCAAATGTGTATAATCTAAGTCTATATAGCAAAACGACTTTTGTCTCAAGATAGGAGATAAATAGACTTTTGAGTGATAGATAAGTTCAAGTCTCCATATACCTTTTAGTCGATGAAGATCCACCAGTTCCTTGAGTAGTCATTCTTCTTATATGATGATTGCCATAGAGTTTTTGAGCTCAAATACACTTTCTATCCTAGTCTGAGACCTTATCTATAGTAGACTAGAAATCAAGATTTATAGTTTTGATCATTAACATTGACAAAAATGCTTGAGATAGAAACGCATGTTTCCTTTGAAATTGTGATTTAATCTTCGACTTGGTGTGTTGTAATATGTTTGAATGTTAGTCTGACTTCTCTATCCAATACCTGCATATGTCCTGCTTTGACTACTAGTTATCTCCCTATTCTCTTAAGTCTCATCATGTACCATGTGTTGTTATTCTGGCATTATGTTGTTTTAGTGAATTTGATTTTGTTTTGGATTTGGCTATATAAGTTTAGCAATCGGTAGCTGGATTTGGCTATAATTAACCTTCTGTATTTTTTTTTTGAATGCATCTTGTTTTTCTTATGTCTTCTGGCTAAGGACTTATTTTGTTTAATGTTCACTAATCTAGGATCCCTTTTCCTGGATTTAACCTTTTTCTGCAATTAGTTTTTTAATTTTGTTTTCCTGTCCTTGTCTTAAGTTCTCTTAGAACTCTTCTTAAATCAAACCCCTTAGCACCTCTTTTGTTTGTGCCGAATACGAAAAATGATACATCCTGTCATAAACCCAAGCTCATCTGATCTATGTAACCCCCAGGTAAGTCCATCCAAATAACATCAGTTATATCAAATTCGTCACTTTTACATTTAAATTTACCTATATTGTTTAGATTGATCTTGTCTTAAGCATTTATCAGTTCTCCGCTTTGTGAGTCTTGCTGCACTTTGATTATCCTTACTCGGCTTTCAAACCACTTCAAATCCTGTAAATATAAAAAGACTCTACCAGACTCCATAAAACTGCTCACTCCCTCTCCGTATCTAGATCCCACAACCACATCGATCCACCTACCCCAAACTAATCCCATAATCCACCAAACACCTCACTCTAAGCCCACCAAACTATCAGTATCACTTACCTAAAACCATTATTTTTCGCTCTCACTTGTACATACTACGAAATTGTTTCTTTCCCTGAGTATCTATAATCCAAGCTTATTTAATTCAATTTTTACCTACCTTGATAATGACTACCTTAGCTTGGAATTGTCAAGGCATAAACCACCCGAAAACTATATAGCACCTGCGAGGTCTAGTTTCCCTTCACAAACCCAATATCATATTCCTCTCTGAAACCTTAGAAAATCATCATCATATGCTAGGACTAGCTTAATCTTTACAATATCATAATCACTTCTCTGTTCCTAAAATTGGAAGGAGAGGTGGTCTTTGCCTAATGTGGGAAGATAACCTCAACATCCAAATATTACTTCACTCGCAAAACTTCATCCATGCTTTGGTCACCCCTTCACCCCCTGAACAACCATGGTTGTGCACAGGTATATATGGCCCACCACACCCAGATATGAGAAAAATCTTCTGGCAAGAATTCCCATCAATCTTCAATAACATCAATCCAGCTATGCCTTGGATTTTGCTAGGAGATTTCAATGACGTGCTATATCAATCAGAAAAAAAGGGAGGAAGACAAGTAACTTATGCTCAATCGCAACCTCTCCTCACAATGACGGACCAGATGGGATTTATAGACTTAGGCTTTAGAGGCGATCCATATACATGGACAAACAACCAAATGGGGCAAGACAACATTCTAGAAAGACTGGATAGAGCAGTAGCAACTCAACATTGGCGTACTGCAAATCCCCATGCAGCAGTTACACACGTTTCCAGAATAGCATTTGATCATGCCCCAATACTACTACAAGGAAAATGAATAGATTGGAAGGGAACAAAAAATTACAAGTTTGAACATTTATGGCTCTCTCATACGCAACTCAAACAAGGTATTGATTCGGCTTGGATACAACAACAAGATATTGAACCTACCTTAGACCTTCAACTAAAACTAATAACCACCGGACAAACTCTTCTGGAATGGAACAAGGAAACTTTTGGGCACCTTCCAACTAAGATCAAAATGGCGCAACATCAATGTGCTATCCAATTGGGTAATGAACTAGAATTCTGGCTTGATCAAGAAAAGCAATTAAGGACAGATCACATTGAGCTGTTACAATGCCATGCAACTTACTGGAAACAAAGATCCAGAATTCAATGGCTACAATCAGGAGATCTCAACACAACCTTCTTTCACACTAAAGAAACTATTCATCGAGCCTGCAACAATATACAACAACTTCAAGATTCACAGAACAATTGGATTAATAAGAAAGAAGATGTGGTTCAACTCATTCTTAACCATTACTATGAAAAATATACGGCTCAACCTACGGTCATAGCTGAAGAGATTTTCAAAGATATCAATCCCAGATTTTCTCCCAGACAAATGGACATGCTAACTAAGGAAGTGACTGAGGCGGAAATCAAACAAGCCCTATTCTCCATAAACGCCGAGAGTGCTCCGGGTCCAGATGGTTACACCAATAAGTTTTTCAAAGTTTTCTGGGAAACAACTAAACCCCAATTGGTAGCTATGGTTCAAATTTTTTTCAAAGATCTTAATATTCATACAGTCATGAATCACACAAACTTGACATTGATACCTAAACTAGATCACCCATCAAAACCTTCTCAATTCAGACCCATAGGACTTTGCAACGTCACCAACAAAATTATTGCAAAAATCCTAGTTAATCGAATTAGACCCTTACTCCCCTTTCTAATAAGCCATTTTCAAAGTGCCTTTGTCCCGCAAAGATCAATCCATGATAACATAGCAATCGCTGGAGAGCTGTTTCATCATATAAAAACCTCAAGCCTCACCAAGGACCCTAAAATAGCACTCAAACTTGATATTCAAAAAGCCTATGACAGCTTAGATTGGGGATTCATCAAGACCGCTATCACCAAGTTAGGATTTCCAACAATCTTTATAGATTACATTATGTTATGCGTCATAACTGTTACGTACTCAATCAATATAAATGGCACACCTCATGGATATATCAGTCCAACTAGAGGAATTAGACAGGGGGACCCACTATCTTCATATATATTCATAATATGTGCAGAGATACTGTCTACGAACTTAAGAAACCTTCAAAATCAGAAGTTGGTCCAAGGTATTAGCATATAAAAAAAACACCTCCCATTATTCATTTAATGTATGCCGATGATCTTCTGATCACCTATAAAGCCTCTGCTCAGAGTAATCTCCATCTCAAGAATCTGCTTCACTCAAGACTGGATCCGAGCAAAGTTAGTAATCTTGAACAATTCTTTGATATGCCGACTGATGGTTATTTTCAATGATGTTGTAGTAAGATGGTTCGTTCAAGACTTGTGAAAGCATATTTTTTTTAGATTTAATTTTTTATAAATAACAAACTCAATTAAAATGTGTTGTGAATATTATGGAGAGACTAGGGCTAGGATTCCACCAATTTACGTACTCATATGGTTCAAATATCAATTTTAAACAATAAAAGATCAAACAATAAAGTTTTACTGACTCCAATTCATTGCCTAAGGTGGATTTCGAAAGTAATGGGTGTAAAACTAAAGCATGGGACATCAAAACATCTAAGCTAAGCATGACCCTTCAATTGTAATCACAACCATTCAATGAAACTCATAAATTAATTGAATAACAGTGCAAATAGTCGTAACAAGAATTGATAAATTTACCACATTTGTGAAACTCGGCTTCCTCCGTCGCCCTAGAGGATGGGATTAGCTTCTCATCATGGAAACACACTTAAAATATTTATTCATGGATTAAAAAGTGGTTTACAAATGATAAAAATGTGAGAAAATTATTAAAGTTCTTTTCTCTCCTAAAACTACCTTTTGTGCTCTCTAGCTCTCTATTTATACACACGAATACACATCACTCAAATATATTCTTCCATAACTCCAAAATTTTCTTGTTTTTAATTAAAAATATCTTCAGGAATTTTTCCTTCTCTTTATTCTATATATGTCTTTACTAAACTCCTATCTTCTTTAATTCGCAGAATAAAATCCAAGATAAAATCTTTCAAGGATATCTTTCTTGTTTAATACAAGATAACTTCCTTTTTCTTCAAAACTTCATGTTTGTAAGGCAAGAAGATATTCTTATCTTAAAGATAATAAATCCTTTACCGTTGAAACCAAATTTCCCGCCAGTTTTTCTTTTCAAATCAAGGAAGAAGATGGAGACCCCTTAACCATTAATGGGGTGCGATTAGCAGTTGGCTCCCTGGGGTGCCCCTTATCAGTTAGGTGCCCCTTATCCAAAACTGAGAGTCCGAATAACATGTGTCCTCCGGGTGCCTATACCAACTTTTCGGGCCGAATTTTCCAGAAATGTTTATTTTCCAAAAATACCTACAAACACATAAAACACCATAATAAGTAGAAAATCAAGTACCAACTATACTGAAAATTGAGGACAATTCGGTCACAAAAATGTGTCTATCAAATACCCCAAAACTTATTATTTGCCAGTCCTCGAGCAAATCTAATCTAGAAAAATAAAAATGACTACACTTAGCACGTGCAACAAGTCGTTAAACCGCTAGGTGGCCCTAGCGGCGGAGTGTTGTCTCCGGAGGGTTTACCAGAGGTGTACCCACAAAACCTTTACTCCGGACCCTAGCTATCTACGCAAAACCTTGGAAGGCACTAAAGAATCTCCTTGGTTGGAATACTCTCATTGACTACAGGAGGAAGTACCCTAATGCGAAATTCCAATCGTTGTACACGAGTTTGCACTCAAGCATACTAAAATTCATATAAGTGACAGAGCTCTACTCAGATAGTTTCTGTACATCATAACCGGAGTCAACCAATCACATGGAAAGATTAAGAAGATGGATGTAGAGAAAAATATAGATGGTTTTGATGTTGACTAAGGTGAACCTATCCTAATGGACTGAGATACCGGTCTTACTAATATCAACACAGCTGGCATATACAAGGGAACCAACGGGTGATAATCCTAACTCTAGGTCAACACAACTAGCATATACAAGGGCTCCAGTGGTCGACTTGATTGAATTTATTCCGGTTGGTCTGATGGTCTGGTCTCAATTTTTTTTTTGTATCTCAATCACTCTATTTCACCCAATCACTTATAAGAAAATAAAAACAGAAGGTGAAAAGGATTCAACGAGATATGGCGAAACTACCATGTTTTTTTTTTTAATTCTAACACCTGAGCTCTGTGCTTTTATGAATAGACTCTTTAGATGTTTCCATCTAATCAGATTGGTTCCTCAACTCCTACAACCAAGATGTTTACATCCACTTAGATTGGTTAGTGCCAACCTTAATAAGCATAAATTTCCAGGCTCTGGAGTTTATTTATTGCAGCTAAAAGCTAACAAAAAGTTTCTTCCCCACCCACAAACTTAAATCTAACATTGTCCTCAATGTTCTAAAGATGAAATTAAAAGCATGAACAAGAAGAAACTATTACCACTTGATGGATGGAAAAATAAATAAGGAAGGATATTACCGTAAGCATGAGCGTGGGTGCCTCCCAGGAAATGCTAAATTTAAAGTCTTTAGCTAGACATCAAATACCTCAAAAAGGATTGTCACCTTCCAAAGTCATATATCAATATTCGAAACAATTCTGGGTCCATAAGACCAAATAGAGCTGACACCAGTATGAGACAACTGAACTGGTTCAGATAAATGAAAAGAAGGAGCACGTCTCATCTAAGGTTTCTGTCAAGACAACTGGGTTTATATGTGGCGCGTAATTAAACTTCATATGTGTATCTCGATAAATAGATTCATCCGAAAAACGGGCCTCTAATACCTGGGTTACCTCCTGGACAGTATCAGGAGGATCGGGTTGCGGAGTCTGAAAAGACTTAAGTAATATCTCAGACGCACAAGGCTCGAGTCCCAAGTTAGGGACTCTAATTAGGGATACAATACAATCAGAAGAACCATCGTTACCCCCAAACTTAGGGTTTTCATTACTCACAGACAAACCTCTAACTATTGCTTGAATTTCCGGATCTTCAGAGTCCTTAAAATACTCAAGAGATTCTTCTAGTTATTGATCACATATATGATCTAAGAGAATGGTTTCTTCAAAATCATCTAGAGAATCTACCAGTAAAGTGTCAAGCCAATTATCCTGAACTAAATCCTGGACTAAAGTGCTAATCATATTCACTTCTTCTAAATCATCGTTCTCAGAAGGTTGTCTAGTAACATTAAAGACATTTAGTTCAGTGGTCATATTACCAAAGGATATGTTCATAAGCCCAGTCCTACAGTTGATGACAGCGTTAGCTGTGGCTAAAAATAAACGACCTAAAATCACTGGGATTTGAACACTTGGGTCCTGAACAGGTTGGGTGTCTAGAACAACGAAATCCACTGGATAAATAAACTTATCAACCTCAATCAGAACATCCTCTATGACACCACGAGGGACTTTGGCAGACCTATCAGCTAATTGTAATGTCATTTTAGTCGGTTTCAACTTACCAAGACCTAGCTGGGTGTATACATGATAGGGGAGTAAGTTAACACTATCTCCTAAGTCAAGTAAAGCTTAATCGACCATGTGATTACCAATCGAACAAGATATGGTGGGGCATCCAGGGTCCTTATACTTAGGGGGTGTTTGGTTCAGAAGAATGGAACTTACTTGACCATCTAAAAAGGCTTTCTTATGGACATTAAGCTTACGCTTTCGTGTACAAAGATCTTTAAGGAACTTAGCATAAGCAGGCATCTGCCTAATTGCTTCTAATAACGAAATGTTGATGTTCACCTGCTTAAATGTTTCCATTATCTTGTTGAAAGTCGACTCCTTCTTTGTTGGGGCTAACAAATGTGGATATGGGGCTCTAGGCACAAAGGTAGACCTATCAGGAATTTCATGGGAATTCTTAGAGACTGTTTCAGTTTCCTCGTCTACGGTCTCCTCTTGGGAAGTAGAAGGTGGAACTACAGTATGTCCACTAGGCATGGCTACCTTATTGTCTACCGTTTTACCACTCCTAAGGGTTGTTATCGAGTTCACATGGTTTGGAGATTTCTCACCAGCTAAAGATATTTGATGGACTCCCCTAGGGTTGGGTTGTGGTTGACTAGGAAACTTTCCTTTTTCTCTCAGTGTCTCATTTATCTGACTAACCTGGGTTTTCAACTCGGAAATAGACTGAGAGTTAGCCTGATCTATTCTCTTATTTTCTTCTAAACCTTGAGCAACAGATTGCTGAAACTGCACAATGTTACGAGTTAACAAAGCAAGAGACTCTTCTAAACTCATAATCTTCTTATCCGAAGGGTTCTGAAACTGTGCCGGAGCTGAAGGATTTTTAGTATAGCCAAAACCTGGGAGAACCTGGGAGTTACTAGAATGACCTTGATTCTGGCCCTTAGACCAAGAAAGGTTGGGATGGTTTCTCCATCCAGGGTTATAGATTTGAATATGGGTCAAACTTCTGACGGTTATCGAATCTAGTGTTGTTATAAAGAGCATTGTCTTGCTCTTCAACAGTATGGCCTTCTCAAAAAGGCTCTATTCTACCACTATTACCACTAGAATGACCTAATTCTAAGGCTTCTAACCTTTTGGCTATGGCTTCTATTTTAGCATCTGACTCATAAGATCCTTCTACCCTATTGACATTTCCTATGCTTAGAAGAATTGTTTTCTGGGGTTCCCTATTATTTTCCCATTGTTGGGTTTTATCGGCGATTTCATTCAAAAATATCATCGCCTCATCAACAGTTTTATTCTCAAACCCACCTGTGCATAAGGACTCAACCATGGTTGTTGTTGAATAATCTAAACCCTCGTAGAGGATCTGAACTAACCTAACCATCTCTAAACCATGATGAGGACATTGAGATATTAAGTCATTGAACCTTTCTAAATACTTATATAAAGATTCTCCCTCTTGTTGAGCAAAAGTACAGATTTGTGTCCTAATAGACGATGTTTTGTGCCTTGGGAAAAACTTTTGTATAAAGGCAGATGTAAGTTGGTCACAGGTTTCAATTGACTCAGAAGCCAAACTATACAGCCAAGATTTGGATTTATCTTTTAAGGAAAAGGGGAATAACCTAAGTTTCAACGCATCATCACTAAGGTTTTTAATTTTCAGAGTACTATAAACTTCCTCAAATTCCCTAACATGAAAATAGGGGTTCTCATTATCTTTTCCTAAATTGTGAGCATCTGTAAAGTCCAAGGTTTGAGTTCATAATTTGCCTCGGTTTCAGCTAACTTGATACAATACGGACGAGAGGTCCTAGTTGGGTTTAATAAAGCTTTCAAAGTTGCCATTTCTGGCACTACCAAAGGACTATGAGTACTTTCTTCACTAATTGTCAAGTTTTCAAAGATGAAATTTCCAAAGACAGGGCTCTCAAAAGAAGAGTCTTCGAGCTCCCCGCCTTCACAAGAAGAACTATTAGGTTTATCACTAATCAAACGACTTAGAGTGTTTCTTTTCCAAGCCCGCTCTCTAATAACCTCGGACATACACTAGAAAAACAAAAGAAAAAGAAAGAAATCCTAAAAGGAAGGGAAGTTCTATGCAAACACAAACAAGGCTGACTCCACCACAGCAAACCTACTGATTTCTAGCAAACAAAAAGCATGATGGCTCCACTTAGATTGTTTCTAGACCATCTTTTAATCCTTAGAAAGGGAATTCGTTACAATTTAAGAAAACCCCTATGGAATCAATCCTAGTTAAAGTAAGTTGAATCGAGACGAGGGAAGCTCAGTGGAACTTTGATACCCAAGGCCTCACCGGTGTTACAAGGCGGCGTATTCAACTCACAGAAACCATCATGAACTTTGAAGCATGCTTAAAAGAGTAACCAATATTTTTCGAATGAATTTCCTATTAAGCTCGTTACCCTATAGGTCTCGTTCTAGTCAAATTTTAGGCTTAGGTTCGCGTTTGGTTTCGTTTTCCTAAGGGGGGCAAGAAGGGAACGGTGATGAAATCCGAACCCTTATCTTGTATGGCCAGTCCTTTCCCTTTACTAGTAAATTAAAGCAGCCGTTTTCAAATCCTCAGCATATATGCAAACGAAGGAATACAGTAACTCGCTGACAGACGATTCACGAGTGTGTCGACAAACTTACCTCCTATACCAGACGGGGATGAACCGTTGTAGTCGACTCGGGCCACGACTCCTATGTCATGTACGAACCCGAGGCGCCGAGGCAATATCATAATCGTCGTCCTTCTCTGCAAACAATTGATATTTAAACTACCCTTCCGTAGGGTTTAAAAAATATAAATAAAGTCCCAAAGTCCACAATCCAAAAATATAGTGCAAAAGAAAAGGAAAGTCTAAAAAGATAAAATAAAAAAACTCTAAAGAATAAAAACAAAATAAAATGTCTCTTTTTTTTTTTAATTAACTTTTCTTCTTCTTTTTCTTTCGCTTTGCTTTTACTCCAAATCTTTAAGTAATCACCAAAAGCTTTGGCAAATTTTTCCTTCGCCTCAAATTCCAAAATCTGTAAGGAAAAGACAAAAACCCAAAAACGTAAAGAAGAACAAATAAAACCTAAAAAAAAATATCGAAAAACTCTAGCCTAAAGACAAGTCCGCGTCGGCGGCGCCAAAAATTGATGGTTATTTTCAATGATGTTGTAGTAAGATGGTTCGTTCAAGACTTGTGAAAGCAGATTTCTTTTGGATTTAATTCTTTATAATAACAAACTCAATTAAAATGTGTTGTGAATATTATGCAGAGACTAGGGATAGGATTCCACCAATTTCCGTACTCATATGGTTCAGATATCAATTTTAAACAATAAAAGATCAAACGATAAAGTTTTACTGACTCCAATTCATTGCCTAAGGTAGATTTCGAAAGTAATGGGTGTAAAACTAAATCATGGGACATCAAAACATCTAAGTTAAGCATGACCCATCAATTGTAATCACAACCATTCAATGAAACTCATAAATCAATTGAATAACAGTGCAAATAGTCATAAAAAGAATTGATAAAATTACCACATTTGTGAAACTCGGCTTCCTCCGTCGCCCTAGAGGATGAGATTAGCTTCTCATCATGGAAACACACTTAAAATATTTATTCATGGCTCAAAAAGTGGTTTACAAATGATAAAAATATGAGAAAATTATTAAAGTTCTTTTCTCTCCCAAAACTACCTTTTGTGCTCTCTAGCTCTCTATTTATACACACGAATACACATCACTCAAATATATTCTTCCATAACTCCAAAATCTTCTTGTTTTTAATTAAAAATATCTTCAGGAATTTTTCCTTCTCTTTATTCTATATATGTCTTTACTAAACCCATATCTTCTTTAATTCGCAGAATAAAATCCAAGATAAAATCTTTCAAGGATATCTTTCTTGTTTAATACAAGATAACTTCTTTTTTCTTCAAAACTTCATGTTTGTAAGTCAAGAAGATATTCTTATCTTAAAGATAATAAATCCTTTACCATTGAAACCAAATTTCCCTCCAGTTTTTCTTTTCAAATCAAGGAAGAAGATGAAGACCCCTTAACCAGTAATGGGGTGCGATTAGCAGTTGGCTCCCTGGGGTGCCCCTTATCCAAAACTGAGAGTCCGAATAACATGTGTCCTCCGGGTGCCTATACCAACTTTTCAGGCCGAATTTTCCAAAAATGTTTATTTTCCAAAAATACCCACAAACACATAAAACACCATAATAAGTAGAAAATCGAGTACCAACCATACTGAAAATTGAGGACAATTCGGTCACAAAAATGTGTCTATCACCGACAACAACAAAACCTCTAATCTATCTAGGAGTTCAGTTTAAGCAAGGAAGAGCATCTAACCACACCTTTGCGCCACTACTACAAACGTTAGATCGAAAAGCCAAAGGATGGATGACAAAATGCCAAACTCAAGCTAGAAGAGTTGTACTCATTAAAACCTCCCTAACTCCCACCTCAAACCATCTTATGCAGACGCAAAACCTTCCCATCAATATCCACAAACAAATAGATCGTATCACCAGAAATTTCTTATGGGGACATGATTCATCTGTTAAAAAGCTTCATCCTATAGGTTGGGACAAGGTAACAACACAAATATCTGAAGGAGGATTAGGCATAAGGAAAAGCAGTGATCATAACAAGACTCTTCTCATGAAGATAATTTGGAGTTTGCATGAGCAACCTAACTCAATTTGTGGAAATCTCTTCAGCGAAAAATATCTTGATCAACAACCAATTCTACAAGGCATTGATACCATACCTTCTTCCTCTAGCCCCCAATGGAGACAATTAGCATCAATCGTCCCGACCACGCAACAGATGATATTTCATCGTATTGGAAATGGGGTATCAACACCAATAGAAGCCAACTGGACTCCACACTCACAAAACCTAGACCCAAATCAATGCTACCCGATCCGAAATGTAGCTGATATCATTGATCCAATCTCTCATAACTGGAACCTGGAAATATTAAACACTCTACCTAATAATGTAGCCCAAAAAATCATAAACATCCACCTCCCCCAAGATAGCCCCCAAGACAAAATTATCTGGCCACATTCAAAATCCGGAAAATACACTACTTATTCAAGATACAAATGTCTAACCCACAATCTACCTAACCATACTCCCCTCCCACCCACTAAATTCCTGTGGACCTTACCATGTCCACCAAAAATTCAGCTTTTCTTGTGGAAAGCAATCAATGAAGGATTACCAACCTTCTCTCTTCTTCACCATATCCATTTAACCAATTCAGACATTTGCCCCAGATGTAATATTCATCCAGAATCAACAACTTACATGCTCATTCACTGTCCAACGACAACAACATCTTGGAACACTTTACTCATTCAACTCTCAACCACACCAAACACCAACATCGCCCCCGCATTTGCTTTAACACCTCATACAACCATTTCTCAAATCCTACAACAACCAGCTCCAAAATCTGTCATTTTTTTTTTTTTTATTTTTGTTTTCTTTTCTGGACCTTATGGCTAGCTAGGAATGAATTAGTATACCGTCAAAAACAAACAACATCAACAGAAATCTTAGCTTGGACTCGAAAACAACAACAAGAATATTGAACAACGCTACAATCCTTACCTCCGGTCCTACCTGGAGATTCAGCGATACTGAACCATTCAAGAAACACCATAAGGATCACACCAATATCGGTAGGATGGTCCACGCCGAACATGAACTGGATTAAGATTAACACTGATGGAGCGTCTAGAGGACATCCGGGTTATGCCGGTGCCGGTTTCATTTGCAGGGACTCCAACACACAAACAATAATGGCTCTAGCTCAACCTTTGGGAAGTACGACTGCTTTAACAGCAGAAACTTGGGCTCTTCTTCTAGCTTCGAGAATGACAGCTGAAAGGCAATGGCCAAAAGTTATCTTCGAGACAGACTTAGAGAACCTTCTGCGCTTTATCACATCCACTCCTCCCCCCCCCCCCCTGGCATATCTCTGGAATGATTGAGGAAATAAAGAATATGCTTCAACAGATTCCGCAGGCTACTATACAAAACAACTACAGAGAAGGAAATCAAGTTGCAGATGGTTTGGCCAATCATGCGGCAGATGGTTTGGCCAATCATGCGGCAGATGGAAGCCAAATAGGAAATTTGTCAACCAAAATTTGGGACCAGGCAATCCCAATTTTTATTAATCAAATTATTTATCTTGACTCTGTGGGTAACACATACCCACACTAAATTATAACCTAATGTTTGTTTTATAAAATGCATGCTTCAACAAAAATAAAAATAAAAATAGTTATGCACGGCTTATGAACCATTTAACACGTTAGCTTATGTAGTCCAACTGATCATTAATCATTCACCAACAAGTCCGCCGACCCACCATATTGAGTCACGAACAAGACTAAACCCCCTATTTTCATTAAAGAGGCCGTATTACCTACTTAAACCCCACAGTGAGGTCAATGCATCCAAGGAAAACATTGGCTTCATTGACATAGCTTGATCTACCTGTTGATCAAGTGATAAATTTTACCAAATAAGCCTTAACAATGTTGTGTGTTGATCTTGTGTGCGTCTCTATTACCAAGTTTGAATATGCTCCTCAATAATCTCATTAATTAGTTAATTAAACTATGAAACAATTATAATAATTAGAGAATATAATACTACGACTAACGAGTCATGTGGGATACTTGACTTTGAGAAGCCTTCCGACTCACGGCATATGCCCCATTTCATCAATTGCGAAGAAAAACGAGTGCCAGCGCTTCAACGAATCGGTCTATGCTCCATAGCTCCATGAACCAAAGTGAAAACCTTGCTCATATAAATACAATGGATGTATTGAGACAAGAAAAAACAAACCACAACACCTCTACTCACTTATCCCAGTTATTCTATTAGCATTCGACTCTTCTTCTTTTTGTTTTTACTTTCAAATCTTTCTCTTCTTCTTCTAAGTTTGCTTGATTCCCATGATGATCAGAACTAAGTCACTGTACATTTTTACCCTTGCTGTAGGGGTTTTAGCAACTGCTGTTGTTAGTTCTCAGTTCTGCATACAAGGTAATCCTGGGAAATATTCATTTGAAGGAGAAATTTGTGAACGTGAAGGTGTTAATTGTTCTAAATATGCAGTAGCCATCACAAATACCAAGCTACGACAAATTCTAAATATGAATGCCAACGTAAAAGAAAATGTTTGCACTGAGACAACATTAAACATTACTAATGATGCTGATGCCAAGAAACGAGAAATGTCTTCAGCAACAAATCAATGTGCTAAGAAGAATAAGCAAAATTCAGCTCTACAAGAAAGTGACGATTTTCTCAAAGATTGGGATAGGCCTTTAGGCTTCTATCCTGCTTTATTGATGCTTTTGCTGCTCCTCCATCAATGAAGACTGGTGATGACGTTGCAATTCTACTCTATAAAAAAGACCAATGAGTACTTGACATTTGGCAGTTTTTGGACAGCCACGTGGATGGTTTCTGGGGAAATCCAAGCATTAGAATTTTTGGAGAAAATTTGATCACCAGATCCTAGATCCTAGCTGCTTATTCCTATTTCACATGTTAAGCTTAAAGTAAGCTGTAATGGTCTACTTGGTCTAAATGCCAAAAGATAATTAGAAGCCCATTAATTCATACTCTTCCATTTGCGTATGCCCCTCCTCCACCTGGTGCACTGAAATAAATTCACCTCACAAGACAGCGTTTGGACTTGGAATATGTTAACGTTTATGAGTGTATCTATACAGTGTCTCTACATATATGATTCTAATCTTTAAACTCGTGATTTCATGCAGCAAAAACATAAAATTTCCGTTATGATGGTTTTGATTCGTTCCTTCATTTCTTCCTACAAGTTTCATGACTTCATTTCTTCCTAGGGGTGAGCATTGGGTCGGTTTCCTCGATTCCATCTGGGCCAGCGATGAAAGCATGATTGAAAATCTGGATGGGCTAAAATAACACTATGGGATAAACATTAAATTCCTAGGGGGCTATTATTTATTTTTCCAAAAATTACACATGAAAAATTGATTTTTGGGTGATTTTTTAGGATTTGGGATGGCTGGGGCACCCCTAAGCCACCCCAATACCGTCCCTGCATCTGGCCCAACCTTATTGTTGAGGGTGGGTGTCCGGAATCATTGAGGAAGCAGATTTTGCAAAAAAATTTCATCGTTTTGGATCCTAGCTGCTTATTCATATGTTAAGCTCAAAGTAAGCCTGTAGTGGTCTAGATGCCAAAAATAATTAGAAGCCCATTCATACTCTCATTTAGAAATGCCCATGCACCTGATGCAGTGAAGTAAAATATTCACCACAGAAGACAGCGGTTAGATTTGGAAATCAGAATGAGCATGAGCCGGTATGGACCGGTTTTCATCTTATCTGCATCTAATTCAATATATTACGGATTTTAAATTTGGTACACGCATCCAATCCAACATCCAACGAATTTGCATCAACTGGATGTACGAATTAGATACGGATAATGTTGGGTCCAATAATCAAAACAAAGAAAAAACAAATAGCAAAAGTTATTGATACTTAGCTTCTTTGTAATGGAAGTGATGGATTCGACGAAACGAGCGAGCTTCTCATATCTCCACAACAGCAAGGCAAAACTTTGGAAAAACAGAGTGAGTCACGTGTTCAACACGCTGCCTTTAAGACATTAGCTCCCGGCTACACTAAAGAGTGATGCTATAGCCCTCACAGGACGGATATCTCCAAGATAAAACACCCTACTACACCTACTACTAGCATATGTAGTAGATGCTCAACTTGAGCTTGACAACTTCGAAAAAACCGTTAAGGAAAATCGCAAACGTTAAAGAAATCACCATAAAATATTTTCCCTTGGGGTCTCTATAAAAAATAGAGAATCCCTTTCCCATATATTTTACAAAAGTAGTGAATTTCTTTATATAATGGAATAATACAACTTAAAAAGATGAACTCCCCGATGTGGGACTAAAAAGCTTATATAGTCTCTTAAAACAACTAAAAAGTGGAAACTCCACGGTGTGGGACTAATAAGTTTTTAATTCAAAAAAGAAAACAATAGATTATAATTTTTATTAAAACTTTAAGAATCATATTTTATTAATCGTTTTCCAACAATCCCCCACGTGAATGAAAACTCAATAAAACACGAAAGCACAGATAGATCTTGGTAAATCAACAACCCAATCTCACGATCCGAACTGACTGAACAGACAGACAGTGCATGCTGAAGTCATACTAGCCATTCCAACGTCATCTCCTTCACACAACAGTGTGTTGACCCCATGGTCATACTATGGATTGCAAAAATCATATAGTATAGAGAGCTTTAATCTTTAGTTCCTCACAAGTAAGACTAAAGGTTCCTTTCACCAAAGTGAAAAAGCATGAACTAGTGAACCCTTAGTGACCCTTAGGTCCTAAGTTCCAGTAATACCAAAACCATCAAAACGAAAATCACATAAAAAACGCAGGAAATATCATTTTAGGCAGAGGTGTCCATGAGATCTTGAACCTTTGCTTAGTGAGATATTACCGGAATTACTTGCTAGAGACAGTGAACTATGTGTTGAACTGCTAGCGTTTGATGTAATTCGCGATAACAATCATGGATGATATCTCCAAGGTTTCCAAGCTCGTGCCGTTTTGTCCAATTTATCCCTGGAGATATCATGTTTCTCAGAATGCTCTGGAGAATCAAAGCTTATATTCTCATAGGAAGCGGCCCCACTTCCTCATTCATATAGGTGAGTTTCCATAAAGAGTGTTACTGCTACACCCCACTTCAATCTTAAATTGAAACTATAGAACTCATTAAGACTTCTTAAAAGTCATCCTTCATATGCAGCCACACTATCACGTCTACACCATAGGGAAGGGACAGAGAATGAAATTCTCTGATAGTGTTTACCTTTATCCACCACAAATTAGTTGTCTTATTCGAAACCTTGATCTTGGGATCTCCAGTCATCAAGGTTGAGTATCCTTCATGGCAAGTTTAATTTATGAGCTTAAGCCCCATCCCCCTCGATGCATTTCTAACTATCTCTTTGGATAAACCTTTCGTCAAAGGTTGTGCAATATTCTCCTTGGACTTTATCCAATCAATGGAAATAACACCAATTGAGATTAGTTATTTTTAGCTTTAGCTATTATAGCTTGGCTAACACAATGTATAGATATAGCTGGCACATGCCTATGCCAGAGAGGAATGTCTTCTAAAAATCATCTTAGGCACTTGGCCCTCTCTCGTGCTTTATCTAACGCAATACTCTCAGATTCCATAATGAATTGAGCAATATATGCTTGTCTGAAAATCTTCCAAAAACAAACCCTCTCGATAGAGTGAAAACATATCCACTCCTATACTTAGACTCCTTTGAGTCAACTATCCAGTTTGCATCACAAAGTCCCTCAAGGAAAACAAAATACCTTTCATATATCAAACAAAAAGTAATAGAATATTTTAGGTACCATAATACTCTACTAAGTGCATCCCAATGCTCTTGTTCTGGACTACAAGTATATATACTTAACTTACTCACAGTATAGGCAATGTATGGACTCTTACAGTTCATTAAATTCATCATACATCCCATAACTCTTGAGTATTCAAGTTAAGATACTCCATTACCCTTATTTTTCTCGAGTCTACAATAAGAATCGTATGGAGTACACGCAGGCTTACAATCAGACTGATTGTATCTCATAAGCACAAATTCAACATAATGAGTTTGATTATCTTCGAATCCCCATCCCTAAGATTACATCAAAAGAGCCTAAGTCTTTCTAGTTAACGTTCTCATTCAATGCATGTTTTTAGTGGAATTAATCGCATCTATTTTTGTATCAAGTATAAGCATATCATCAACATACAAGCATACAATTACACATGCATCCTTAACAAGTTACTTGTAAATGCACTTGTAAGATTCATTAACTTAAATCCACTGCACATTATCACATGATCAAATTTTCCATGTCATTGTTTACGTGCTTATTTGAAAACCATACAAAGATTCGTTCAATTTACAAATTTGTCTTCATAACCTTTCACTACAAAGTCCTCAGGTTGGTCTATGTAAATTTCTTTATTTAATTCACGGTTTTAGAAAAGCTGTCTTAACATCCATCTGATGTATCTCCAAGTTGTTTATGGAAGCAATATCAATTAGCATCTCAACATAAGTAATTCTCGTCACAAGTGAATAAGAATCACGGAAATATACACCTTCTTTTAGTTTATAGCCTTTAGCTACCAACTTTGCTTAATATTTTTCCACAGTTCCATCTACCTATCGTTTCCTCTTAAAGACTCATTTACATCCCATGGTCTTACTCCCTGGAGGTAAACTAGCAATCTCCCAAGTCTGGTTCCGACGGACTGAGTCCATTTCACTAAATGAAGCTTCTTACCGAAAATGGGTTTCAGTAGATATCAAGGCTTCTTTACAAGTCTGGGGCTCAGACTAAGCTAGGCATGTTATGAAGTCGGTTTCATAAGAAGTCTCAAGTCTAATTGTTTTACTTCTCTTAGGCTCAACATCAACTTCGTCTTCCTTTAAAATAAATCCTGACTATTTGAAAATAAATCTAGGGGATCAACAACACATCTCTAGTGAGGTACAGGTTTAGAAAAAACATGTTCAAAGAACTTAGCATCCCTAAATTCCGTAATAATATTCACACCAAAGTCAGAAAAAGTCAGAACACACAACCAAAAATCTATATGTAGAAGTATACTCAACATACCCTATATGAAGACACAATCAACATTTTTGGTTTCAATCTAGTTCTTTTAGGAAGAGGAATTACAATCTTAGTAAAACACCCCCACACTTTGACGCATTCATAAGAAGGTCATCTACCTTTTCATAAATCATATGGAGTTTCATCTGATCCTTAAAAGGGTACTTTATTCAGGATATACTAGTTAAGAGGACTGCCTCCCTCCACAAGGCCGCAGATAATCCTGAACTAATTAACATGGCAATTATCATCTCCTTAAGGATACAGTATTTATGTTCAAGGCTTCTAATTGGTTTCCAACTTCAAATTTATACATCTTAAGGCTTCTAAGGCATCATCCTTATCCCTAAGCAAGTATACAAGATAGTACCTCGTACAATCATCTACGAAAGTTATAAACCATCTTTTACCATAGTGGTTTTGGGTTGAACTCATGTCAACTAGGCCTAACTGAATTAATTCTAAAGGCTTAGAATTACTCTAAAAATTTGTCCTAAAAGGTTTTATAACATATTTGATTCTTCACAGATTTCACTTTTGTGTTCAAAATCCAAACTAAATTTGGGTACGCAACCTATGCTAGCCAGTTAAGCATTGACTAATAAGTTTTTAGTTCCAAGTCTACCACGTAAAACAATCAATCACACAAATAAAGCACAAGAATAAACTATGTTCACATCATCAGTTTTTCCGTTAAGCTTATATAGACCCAAAGTCCTATAACTCTTGCTTAAAAAATCACTGCCTAGTTACAACAAGTTTTCCAGATTCATTTAAGATCTTAAATCTTTTACCATCTGAAAAAGTGGGGTTATAACAACCACACCCAATATTTCACTTAGCAATCTGTATGGACAAACTCCAATATACTTTCTAGAGAATCAACTAGACAGTCAGACTCAATCTAGATAAAAAGCATATCAAAGAGTTTATATCTCAATCTATCGATTTGATATATACTCAAGAAAATAAAAATCTGCGAGTCTTTATCAAATACTAGAGAGATAACTTGGATGGTACCAAAGACCAATATCCAAGTGTCAATCAATTTAAATCAACAACCAAAAGGTCGGATAATCTAATTGATTCGCATAACCTGTGATATTTCAATTATATAACAAAATATAATGCGGAAAAGAAATAACATAGATACCAGAATTTTGTTAACGAGGAAACCGAAAATGCAGAAAAACCCCGGGACCTAGTCCAGATTGAACACACACTGTATTAAGCCGCTACAGACACTAGCCTACTCCAAACTAACTTCGGTCTGGACTGTAGTTGAGCCCCAACCAATCTCACACTGATCCAAGGTACATTTATGCTCCTACGTCTCTGATCCCAGCAGGATACTACGTACTTGATTCCCTTAGCTGATCTCACCCACAACTAAGAGTTGCTACGACCCAAAGTCGAAGACTTTAATAAGCAAATTTGTATTACACAGAAAAGTCTATGGTAATAGATAAATCCATCTCCCACGAATATACCTACGAGTTTTGTCCCGTATTTTGATAAATCAAGGTGAACAAGAACCAATTGATAATCCAGACTTATATTCCCGAAGAACAGCCTAGTATTATCAATCACCTCACAATAGTCTTAATCGACACAGCGAAAAAAAGATATTGTGGAATCACAAACGATGAGACGAAGATGTTTGTGATTACTTTTTATCTTTCCTATCGGATATAGAAATCTCAAGCCAATTATTACAATTGTACTCATACGATAGAAACAGCAAGGTCAGATTACACAACTACGATAAAGTAGTATCGGTCTTGCTTCACAATCCCAATGAAGTATTTAAGTCGTTAACCTGGTTTAGAAGAAGAAACCAAAGGTTAAAGGAGAATTGAATCTATCTTAGCACAACTAGTATCACACAGAATGTGTGGGGATTAGGTTTCCCAGTAGCTAGAGTTCTCCCTTATATAGTCTTTCAAATCAGGGTTTGCAATCAATGTTAGCTTGGTAACAAATCATTCAATATTCACCGTTAGATTAAAACCTAATTAGATTCAAGCTAATATTTATCAACCTTTAGATCGAAAAAATATCTTATTATACACAAATGAAACGCACGTTTCTAGGCTTGTGTAACCGTACACAAACTTGTACATTAGTTGGTTCAACAATAGTTAACCAAATGGTTATCCATATGATCACTTTCATATCAACCATATTCATATTCACCATAACTAGTTCAAATGAATCAAATGAACTAGTTAGAGAGTTTTTCAATTGCAAGGAAATCTCATGTACTACACAAGACACAATTGAAGCAAAAACGATTTGATTCACTTGAATCGGTTTATGAACTATATAGCCACGGTTTGCAATTGCATTCCTTAGTTAATATGAATAAATTCACAATCATCATTTTTAGATATAACCTACTCAAGTTCGCGGATTGGGTTCGCGGACTTAAGTTCCCGGATGGAGTTCACAAACTCCAGTAGAAATTATCGGGTTTGAGAACTTCGCCAGTTCACGGACTGGGTTTGCGGACTGGGTTCGCAGACTGAGTTCGCGGACTTAGATCACGCACTATTCCGGTTCACTTGATCAACAAAGTTCGCAAACTTTGGTTCAAGGAATAAGGACTTATACATATATGTGTTTCACAACAATGCTTATATCCTCTAATGGTTATATAATCTAAACTCTCATTTCAATCATTGAAACATTCTCAGAGGACGTTATATAGTTGTTATTCACAAACCATTTTTCGTCAGAGCAATTTTCAAAGTGATTGAAACATAACATGACTTTCGTCACTAGGTAAAGATGGACTTGGCTAAAGCGAAATCTTACCAACACATATTTCAAGAAATAGATAGGCGAGATAAACTCGGCTCGAAATACCAAATGTGTATAATTTAAGTCTATATAGCAAAACGACTTTTGTCTCAAGATAGGAGATAAATAGACTTTTGAGTGATAGATAAGTTCAAGTCTCCACATACCTTTTAGTCGATGAAGATCCACCCGTTCCTTGAGTAGTCCTTCGTCTTGTATGATGATTGTCATGGATTTCTTGAACTCAACTACGCTTTCTATCCTAGTCCGAGACCTTAGCTATAGTAGACTAGAAATCAAAACTTATAGTTTTGATTACTAACATTTACAAACATTCTTGAGATAGCAACGCATGCGAGTTCGACCGAGCAATGCTCTAACACCATCTACAACAGAACAAGATACAAGATTGCTGCATATGCTCGGAACATGAAACTTCATTCAATGTGAGAATATTACAGATATGAGCTTCTGCTCGACATTTTCCTTTTATGCAACCTCTATTGCAGATGAGTTACTCAAAAAAAGTTTCTCGACATCCCCTATCCCCTGATAGGAGGTGAACATGTCTCTGTTTCAACAAACATTCTTGGTGGCTCCAGAGTCCACCTACTAATAAGTTTTTCATTCACAAAAGAAAACAATAAATTATAATTTTTTATTAAAACTTTAAAAATCATATTTTATTAATCGTTTTCCAACATATAATCCATTGGATTTGTTTTAGTTCAAATTTATAAAAAAGAAAATAAAGCCAACACAAATGACTCCTTATAAAACTTACATATCCTATATATATATATATACAAATATAAAAATGCCATGTACAACACCCCAAGAAAACACCTTAAGAATTCCTAAATGATCCATAGTATTTTCTAAAACTATATAAATGCCCTTAATTTAACGGATATGGATGTCCAACGGATTTTCAAGGTTGCATCCGGAACCGATCTGTAATCCGTTGGATTTCAAAAATTCCATCCGCATCCAAGTCATTAACGAACGGTCCGGGTATCTATCCGTAGAAGAAAGGTTGGTCCGGTTAAATCCGTGGATTACAGGTTAAATGCTCACCCCTACTTGGAATATGTTTATGTTTATGAGTGCATTTTTACAGTCTTCCTCTACATATGATTCAATCTTTAAAATTGTGGACTAATGCAACAAAAACATATAATCCTGCTATTTTAAGGCATGTTCCTATGAATCTGGAAAATCCAAACTTTTGCCAGTTTGGGTACTCGAGCAGAGGCCGCAGAGCAGTCTCTACCGAGCGATAAAGTCTTTCCGTTTGGTAGGGATTTGATTTCACGACTAAGTCTTCATTGCCAGTGGTAGAGCCTCTGTCACTAGGTGCTATCTTAATCGTTCAAGTGTTTTATCTTCCAATTGTCAAAAAATTATTCCTATAAATATTCAATTCCAAAGATTCAACTTACATCTTCCTTACGCTTCTGATAATTTCATTTCAAATTATTATTATATTTTATTAACATCAACAAAAAGGTGGCTAACATCAGTCGAGTAGAAGATGTTGGTCTTGTTTAAACTTTGATATTAATTGTAAAAGATGGAGGTATCAATTAAACCAGTCCCATTGTTGGCACAATATGTTGCAAAGGTTTGTGGCTTCGGTCAGTAACAAAATTCAAGAAAAAGTAAGAACCTTCAAACTAGAATTTCTCACTTTTAAAGAGATGTGAGAACTTTTGCTAGCATTTTGTACGAAGTTAATCGAGATCATCTTGGATTGTCATTGAAGAACGAGAGAGTATCTTAATAACTTTATAATCATTTTGAACGATTCATTTTTAATTAAAAATACAAGCTTATTAATTATCTATATTCTCGGAAAACTATGGTCGTCCTGAATGTTTCAAAATCAACGACAAAGATTTTAATCATGATGAATACTATGAACTCTCTAAGGAAAGGACGTCTATTCAGTATTAATTAAGTGTTATGTGATGGGATTTGTGACGCCCCAACTCTTAAACCTGCTTAGCTGATAGGATTACAACCTAATTGAAGAATCAATTCCAGATTGACGATTTTAAGAATCATAATTTCATCATGTGAACTAAAACCAACTTGAACCCAACACTCTGATATTTATAAGTGAATAACTCTCAAATGATATTAATTGATTAGTATGTTGTTTAAAATAAATAAAGAATACACATATACAAAAGATTCATAAATGTAACACAGTTCGGTAATACCTTAAATTACGAAATCGAATATCTTCACGTGCACCATTTCATCTGGTAACTGAAACTGAAGTGAAAACAAGTGAGCACATTATCCCAAAAGCGTGCTCAATGAAAACATATAACTCTCAAATAATCACTAACATGCTTCACAATTTTAAAAGAATATATACTGAAAGATACAAGAAGAAACTGATCATACAATTATTTATACATCATGAAGCAAGTGTCACTCCAACCTCGCCAAACTCTTTGGAGAAGACGACACGAGAGCAACCCTAATCACTTATAATAACATCGTCCACACGGAGTGCCCATACAAATCATGATTCAAAATATTACTATCAAGACCAGAAATTTAGTCAAACAAGTATAATATGCACACGAGTGATTTTCCCAAAATAAAATAATATATATAAAGCGAAACGGGGAAGAAGAAGCCCTACTAGTTAATATGATAACGGGGGAGAATCCGCCTACTATATATTATTTATATACTGTCGAAACGGGGAAAAAGCCGCCCTACTAATATATTGAAATAAGGAACAATCCGCCCTACTAGGTAATATTATAACGGGGAAGAAGCTGCCATACTTAACTTAGAAAAGAGCCGTGGGGAATCACAAACACTCTTTGCGGGGAAAACATACAACACATATTACATGCATATCAAGACACATACATACATTTACACAGATAGTAAAACACACAAATAATATGCCAAAAGTAACAAAGACTCATCCCGCTCGCATATATAAAAAATACTCAATGATTACAAGAAGGTTACAGAGTTCCCACCTGATTTGTAGGCAAATCACTCCAACTTCAAGATTTTCAATCTATAATCCCTATCACCGGTCATCCTCATCATTTTCCTCATCATCTCAAATTAGTTTCTCCCCAAATCAGTTTAGGATCAAATTCTCCTCTACCTTAATCGGACGCATGAATCTTCTTTTTTTAATTCCTCACCATCAGTTCCATCTCCTTCATCTAATAATCAAACCCATGAATCCTGAATCTTTGTTCTATCAAGAATCCTAATCCATGAAGTTCAAAACCTTAATTCCTTTCAACAAAAATCTATCTTATCAATTCTTTACCGTAAGAACTTCAGAAACCTAAATTGAACGACAACCCATTCTTTCTTCGAGGATTAATAACTCAGTTACCCCTCAATTCTACAAAACCTAATTATTGAAACCCTAAACTTCAAATCCAAACCACTCTTCAACCTTATATTCTAATTAATGATAAAACCAACCTAATTCAATCCCCTAAACCATCATCTTCATTTTCTAATTCCTCTTTGAAACTCATATGAAACCCTAGTCCCACTCCTCCCTGATTAACCTTTGCGGTTGAATTCTATATCAACTAATGAAACACCACCACCAACAGCAACTGATACATATCCTTTCCCCTCATGTCTCGATCTCAGAATCCTCATAGAATTTCCAGAGGCGAAGAACACAAGAGAAAGAGATGGAAGAAGAAGAAAGAAGAATAAGAATGAAGAAGAGAAAAGAAGGATAAGAGTTTATCTTCTAGGTTTGGTAAAGATAAGGCCGACCAGAATTACTGAGACACGCATCGCGCTGGATAAGGGCAGCCACAAGGATAAGATACGAAATTACTATTTTACCCTTCACACTAATATGTTGACATCTTCTTCGCCTGGTATCTGTATCACACGTTCGAGTAGCCTATTTCACATAAATTTTCGAGGTATATCCAATGGTACTAATTTCGTATCTCAATTGTTGTTTAATTAGTTTCTATTAATCAGTGTTCATTAATTAATCGAGTCATTAGCGGTTAAATCGTCTCTTGACCAGTCAAATAGCGTTGACGAGCTTACGTATCCTTACATTCTACCCACCTTACAAGAATTTTCGTCCACAAAAATTAAATGGATCTACCTCTCAATGCAAGTACATTTCATACTTAGAAACACGCGAAAACTAACTCATTTTAAATGAGTTCGAAACAAAATGAAATGAAATACAAACCTATATGTCTTTCTACAACTAAGATTTAAAATTTGTAGTTCTAGGTTCAAATATGCTGATTTAGATTCTAACAAATAGGGAAGTCTAAGTTCCTCACACTGACTTTCTAGTTCAATGGATTAATGGTTCTAAATGCATGTAAAGCTACTCAATAAGTTTTCTAGAAGAATTCGACATCTATCAAAATTACTAACCTCACTATTTCTATAGTGTTGGATTCCACTATGTATACATAATTCCAAACTAATTGTTTTCTAACTTCAATGAGCTTCTAAGCTATAATACAATTGGTTTGAACTACACATTTTATTTCATAAAACGCACACATAACCAAACAAACAAATCTATCAATCAAATAAATCTTTTAGTTATTATTAGCTTTAAGTGATTAAGTTTTATCTCACAGCCTAATCCAGTTCTAAACTAATCTAGTTATCTATCTGGCACTAAATATTATCTATTGTTCCCCATGTAAGATCAAATAGTGAGTTCTGATACCAACTTGTGACGCCCCAACTCTTAAACCTGCTTAGCTGATAGGATTACAACCTAATTGAAGAATCAATTCCAGATTGACGATTTTAAGAATCATAATTTCATAATGTGAACTAAAACCAACTTGAACCCAACACTCTAATATTTATAAGTGAATAACTCTCGAATGATATTAATCGATTAGTATGTTGTTTACAATAAATAAAGAATACACATATACAAAACATACATAAGTGTAACACAGTTCGGTAATACCTTAAACTACGAAATTGAATATCTTCACGTGCACCATTTCATCTGGTAACTGAAACTGAAGTGGGAATGAGTGAGCACATCATCCCAAAAGGGTGCTCAATGAAAACATATAACTCTCAAATAGTCGCTAACATGCTTCACAGTTCTAAAAGAATATATACTTAAAGATATAAAAAGAAACTAATCATACAATTATTTATGTATCATGAAGCAAGTGTCACTCCAACCTCGCCAAACTCTTTGGAGAAGACGACACGAGAGAAACCCTAATCACTAATAATAACATCGTCCACACGGGGTGCCCATACAAACCATGATTCATAATATAACTATCAAGATCAGAAAGTTAGTCAAACAAGTATAATATGCACACGAGTGATTTTCCCAAAATAAAATAATATATATAATAGCGGAAAGGGGAAGAAGCCGCCCTACTAGGTTATATTATAACGGGGGATAAGCCGCTCTACTATATATTATTTATATAATATCTATACGGGGAAGAATCCGCCCTACTAATATATTGAAACGGGGAAGAAACCACCCTACTAGGTAATATTATAACGCGGAAGAAGCCGCCATACTTAACTTAGCTAAGAGCCGTGGGGAATCACAGACACTCTTTGCGGGGAAAAAATACAACGCATATTACATGCACATAAAGACACATACATATATTTACACAAATAGTAAAACACACAAACAATATGCCAAAAGTAACAAAGACTCATCATGCTCGCATATAGAAAGAATGCTCAATAATTACAAGAAGGTTACAGATATCCCACCTGATTTGAAGGCAAATCACTCCAACTTCAAGATTGACAATCTATAATCCCTATCACCGGTCATCCTCATCATTGTCCTCATCAACTCAAAATAGTTTCTCCTTAAATCAGTTTAGGATAATAGAAAACCTACGCACTTGATTCCCTTAGCTGATCTCACCCACAACTAATAGTTGCTACGACCCAAAGTCGAAGACTTGATAAAAAATCTGTCTTACACAGAAAAGTCTATTGGAATATATAAATCTGTCTATTGAAAAAAATGCCTACGAGTTTTGTTCCGTCTTTTGATAAATCAAGGTGCACAAGAACCAATTGATAAACCGGACTTATATTACCGAAAAACAGCCTAGTATTATCAATCACCTCACAATAATCTTAATCGTATGGTAGCGAAACAAGATATTATGGAATCACAAACGATGAGATGAAGATGTTTGCGACTACTTTTAATCTTACCTATGAGAGATATAATCTCGAGCAAATCTTAGAGAAGACAGTACTCAAACACGATTGAAGAAGTAAGATAAAAACATGCAACTACAGAGAAAATAGTTGGGTCTGGCTTCACAATCCCAATGAAGTCTTTAAGTCATTAACCTACAGGGTTTCGTGAAAAACCTAAGATTAAAGGAGAATCGACTCTCGCTTATACAACTAGTATCATAAAAGAGGTGTGGGGGTTAGGTTTCCCAGTTGATAGAGTTCTCCTTTATATAGTTTTCAAATACAGGTTTTCAATCTAATTTATCTTGGTAACAAAGCATTCAATATTCACCGTTAGATGAAAACCCGATTAGACTCAATCTAATATCTTTCAACCATTAAATCGAACTTATCTTGTTATACACAAATGAAATGTACCCTCATTTAGGTTTAATAACCGTACCTAAACGTGTACACCATGTTGGCTGAACCATAGTTAACCAAGGTTAGCTATATGAACATTTCTATATCAACCTTATTCATCTTAACCATAACTAGTTCAAATGACTCAAATGAAACTAGTTAAAGAGTTTTTCAGTTGCTATATTCTCATAGAAACATAACTGAAGCAAAATCGGTTTGATTCACTCGAATAAATTCATGAACATTATAGACACGGGTTGCAAAGAATGCATTCCTTAATATATAAATATATTAGTTCATGAGCCAACCAATTTTAGAACTTTAACCACTCAAGTATGCATACGGGTACGCATACCTAAGTAGCCGGTCTGAGTTTGGGTTCGCCAGTATGCGAACGGGTACTATACTTAGTACACTTCTAAAACCCAGAAGAAATTCCCGGACATATACCTTACGCAAGTATGCATACCGGTACGTGTACTTGGTACACGGAATTTCACAACTTCAAGTACGCATAAGGGTATGCATACTTTAGTTCCGGTCATGGATCACATACATGCAAGAATGCACACTATGTTTATAATCCAATGATGGTTAAGTATTTTAAACTCTTATTTCAATCATTAAAACTTTTTTAGAGGATGACAATAGCCGTTTTCACACACTATTAGCATCAAAGCAATTTTCAAGTTATTGAAATAATCATGAAGAAACATTCCAAGTCTACACCAAATGATTGTATCACACAAACCATGTAAGATGTTACTCGGCGATTTTCACAGGATCATCTTTTGAATTTCGTCAAGAATATAAGATAAACTTGGTTGAAGCGAAAGCTTACCAACACATATTTCGAGAAATATTTAAACGAGTTAATCTCATCTCGAAATCTCAAGTGTGTATAATCGACAACTATATAGTAATATGACTTTTATCTCAATATATGAGATAGAGTAGAAATAGACTTTCCAAGTGATAGATGAGTTTTAGTCTTCACATACCTTTTGTTGATGAAGTTCCACAAGCTCTCCTTAGTTGTTCTTCGTCTTCAATTGATGAACGTCGTGAAGTCTAATGCTCAACTACACAATTTATCCTAGTACGAGACATCACTATAAGTAGACTATAAATCAAGACTTATATTTTTGATCACTAACATTGACAAACAAGCTTGAGATAGCAACGCTTGCGAGTTCGACCGAGCAATGCTCTAACAACCTCCCCCTTTGTAAATTTTAGTGACAAAAATATCAATACATATGGATTAAAAAATAAAAAAAAACTTTGTAGCTTCTCATCCAAATGCTTGATCTCCTTGGTTCTTCAACATTACTCGAAATCTTCGTCACTTCCAAGTACTGCCATGATTCCAAATGTGTTCAACTCGGCATCAGTGTTGTTGAAGATCCGTAGCAATAACAATGAGAAAACAGTTGCTCTCAATCATTATTATACAATGTCATAGTATCATTACATAGAATCAAAGTTCAATTGTATCACAACTTTGACAAGAGTATTATGATGATATGTATCACTCCCTCTTAGTCAATACTTCATCTCATAATGAAAACCACTCCCCCTTACATAATTATCCATAAAGCATATGTATTTGTAGTGTGAACTACACATTAATTCTGCCCCTGTTTGTCAATATAAATTGGCAAAGGTACGAAAACTAGTGGGATCCTCATGAAATTTTCAAAGGGATACTTCATGACCAAAAGAGAACAACATACCAACTTGTTTTGATGATTTCACATAGTCGAAACTTAGTATTCATCAAGGAGTTTATAAAGATATAAGATAACTCATACAATATTCCACAGCCGCACCCCCCACAAAGATTTGGCAATTAAGCACAAGTTCAATTAATAACTCTCCCCCACAAAATGCCATTCCCGAAAGAACAACAAGAGCGACCTTACTTTTACAAGAAAAGAAGAATATCTTTGGACATTAACAAATCACATGACATGAATTTGTATCCAAAGATCTCAATTGAATTAACCACAAGCAAAATGATCAATTCAATTGGTCATGCTCAACATAAGAGAACTTACGGAGCAATAAAGTACATACACAAAGATGTGGATCAGGGAAAGACCAACACGGCGGAATAATCAAAGATTCATTCTATTTTTCATCACTATTTGCACAATGACATATAATATACTTAATCTTTGTAAACATAATTTCATCCTATCTTCCATCAAATAATGACATAATAGGCTTAACTTTTGTAGTCAAAAGTTCATTCTATCTTTTATCAATACTTTTATATCGACATATAATAGAGTTAACTTTTGAACAAGTATGGGACTGTCAAGGTTCACGGACGTAAACAACATATCCCATAAAAATTTGTAATATATACAACCATAAAGATTAATACTGTAAAATCATTTTCCAAATAACTTAGAATTTAAATAAATAAATCTGAAAACATTGCAAGATGAAAACGTTGGCAACAACTATGTGTACTCACAATAATGGCTATTTCAAACCCTAGTTATCCTTCTTAAACACACAAGAATAAATTCTCATAAGAAGTTTCCTAGACATTGAGACCTCTGAAAAATTCTTTATCGTCCCCGAACTCCTTGTTGTCAACAGCCATGGGAACATAAGGTTCATGAAGAAAGGAGTCAATTCCAACAAACCTTTTGAAATGATGCCAAACCAGGGCCTTCTGAATTTCAAGAGTTCTCAAAGCAATATCCCTTATTTCCTAATCTCCTTCCTTGTTTCCTTCAACTCTTCAAGAACACCAGAAAACTTCTGAGAATTTGAAGGAACAACTCTTGGCTTCCTCACATTCCTTATTTTTCTTTTCAAAGTTGAAGGTAACGGAGATTTATCCATTTCCTTCATGATTGATGGGTTAACAATCATATTAACATCTTTTCCATCAGAAGACATATTGCTTGGAGTATCCATACAAGTGGAATTGTGAGAGTAAATCACAAGATAATCTCAACAAGCAGTCTTATGATAAAAAGAGTTTTGAAAGAAGGAAAAAGGTGTTAGAGCATTTCTCGGTCGAACTCGCATGCATTGTTATCTCAAGCATGTTTGTCAATGTTATTGATCAAAACTATATGGCTAGATTTCTAGCCTATTTATACATGTCTCGGACTAGGACATAGATAGTGTAGTTGAACTTATATCTCTCGGCATTCATCATTTGAAGACGAAGAACTACTAAGGGGAGCTTGTGGAACTTCATCAACAAAAGGTATGTGGAGACTTAAACTCATCTATCACTTGGAAAGTCTATTTCTACTCTATCTCCTATATTAAGACATAAGTCGTGTTACGATATAGTTTTATATTATACACACTTGAGATTTCGAGCTGAGTTTATCTCGCTTATATATTTCTCGAAATATGTGTTGGCAAGCTATCGCTTTAGCCATGTTCATCTTACATTCGTGATGAAAATCCGAATAAGATCATATGAAAATTTCAGAGTTACATCTAACATGGTTTGTGTAATACAATCATTTGGTGTTTCCTTGGAATGTTTCATGATGATAATTTCAATAACTTGAAAATCGCTTTGACGAAAAATAGTTTGTGAACAACAACTATATAACGTCCTCTAAGAAATTTTCAATGATTGAAATTAAGAGTTGATGAGATAACCATCTTTGGATATAAGCATATATAGTGTGTTCCCACATTGGTGTATAAATCCATAAACAGGGAACCAAGTGTGTGCATATGTGTGTATATAAAATTGGTGAAGGAGACAGCATAAGTATGCGTACCCGTACGCATACTGGTAGAGGTTTTCGAACCGAAAATATCTGTTGTGTTTAGGAATTACAAACTCCTAAACTAGTCACCTTAAGTATACGTACCCGTACGCATACTAGAGGAAGTTTTCAAACCGAAAATATCTGCTGAGTTTGTGAATTACAAACTCCTAAACTAGTCTCCTTAAGTATGTGTACCCGTACGCATACTGGTGGAAGTTTTCGAACCGATAATTTTTGCTGAGTTTGGAAACTTAACAAACTCAAATTCGGTTGCTTAAGTACGCATACTTAAGCTGGTTATTTTGTCAAATCGGTCTGTTCATGAACTTAAACATTTAAATCTTAAGGAGTGCAATCTTTTCAAACCGTGGCTATAATGTTCATGATTGATTCGAGTGAATCAAACCGATTGGTTTCAATTGTGTTCTTCTATGCAATTGAACAACTCTTTAACTAGTTTCATTTGAGTCATTTGAACTACTTATGGAAAAGATGAATAAGGTTAATATGAGAGTGAACATATGGCTAACCTCGGTTAACTAATTGTTGAGCCAACATGAGTGTACGCGTTTGGGTACGTTTACATAAACCTAAATGAGGGTACATTTCATTTGTGTGTAACAAGCTAAGTTCGATCTAATGGTTGAAAGATATTAGCTTGGTTGAATCAGATTTTTCATCTAACGGTGAATATTGAATGCTTTGTTACCAAGGTAACTTGGATTGCAAACCCTGATTTGAAAACTATATAAAGGAGCACTCTAGCAACTGGGAAACCTAATCCCCACACCTTCTGTGTGATACTAGTTGTCTAAGCGAGAGTCGATTCTCCTTTAACCTTAGGTTTCTTCTCGAGACCCTGTAGGTTAACGAGTTGAAGACTTCATTGGGATTGTGAAGCCAAAACAATACTACTTCTCTTGTAGTTGTGTGATCTGATCTTGCTGTTTCTATCGTACGATTACAATTGTAAAATTGGCTTGAGATTTATTTCTCTGATAGGCAAGATAGAAAAGTAATCACAAACATCTTTGATCTCGTTGTTTGTGATTCCATAATCTCTAGTTTCGCCATCATACGGTTTAGATTATTGTGAGGTGATTGATAATACTGAGATGTTCTTCGGGAATATAAGTCTGGTTTATTAATTGGTTCCTGTTCACCTTGATTTATCAAAATACAGAACAGAAACTCTTGGGTATTTCTGTGGGAGACCGATTTTTCAATCCTGTAAACTTTTCTGTGTGAGACAGATTTGTTTATCAAGTCTTCAACTTTGGGTCGTAACAACTCTCGGTTGTGGGTGAGATCAGCTAAGGGAATCAAGTGCGTAGTATCCTGCTGGGATCAGAGACATAAGGATCGCAAATGTACCTTGAATCAGTGTAAGATTGATTAGGGTTCAACTACAGTCCAGTCCAAAGTTAATTGGTAGTAGGCTAGTGTCTGTAGCGGCTTAATACAGTGTAGGGTTTAAACTGGACTAGGTCCTGGGGTTTTTCTGCATTTGCGGTTTCCTCGTTAACAAAATTCTTGTGTCTGTATTATTTCTTTTCCGCATTATATTTTGTTATATAATTGAAATATCACAGGTTGTGTATTGAATCGATCAATTGGTAAATCCAAACTTTGGTTGTTGATTGAAATTGATTGATCCTTGAACATTGTTCTTTGGTACCGTTCAAGTTTACTCCTCTTATATTCAATCGGGCTCGCATATTTCTATTTGTTGATTGCGGATTGAATTAAGAGTTAGAGATATTACACTCTTTGATATACTTTATTCTAGATTGAGTCTGACTGTCTGGTTGATTCTCTAGAAAGTGTATTGGAGTAAGTCCTCTCAGATTGGCAAATGAATTATTGGGCGTGGTTGTTAGACCCCAGCATTTTCAAAATGAATGTAGGGTTACAGAACTTTTAAACCACAAGTTCACGTACGCACAAATCTCAACCCTAAAGAGGGTAGAATTGTCGAGAATAACCCTCTTTTATTTATTAAACAGGGAAGTCCCTTCCAATATCAATTAGATATGAAAAGAGGCAAGAATTCCAGACTTGCAAAGCTTAGCAGAGAAAAATAAGAACAAAGAAAATCAAAACAATCTAAAACAATTTTCTTTTCCTAAAGCCTGAGATGTGCATAATCTTGTCTCTTTTGATCAGGCACATGAGACAAGATCTACTAACCAACACAATTAAGTTGTGTTGGGGTGAACAATAATCTGTCCACCATAACCTTTTCGAAAAGAATTCATAGAGACCTGTTTATCAGAGTGTTTAAACCATAAATTTTTCTCTAATGATCTAGTCTTTTCTTTGGAAACTAACTTCTTCGAAGAAGAGATGCGTTTACATACCTCTGATGATTTTTGAACAAGTTTGAGCTTGTTTGCTAATCGATTCGCTATTCGTTGAAGTTTGTTTACATATCTCATTTTGTGTTTGTACTTGAAACACTTTGAAAGTTCATGACCTTTGAGAGAACAATAAGAGCATTTCAACATGGAAGATGATTCAGACGCCCGAGATGTGTAGGCAGTTAGACACATAGTGGAACCTGAAAAATCAGAAAAAGAGTTTCCAGTAGAAACATGTAGATTCATTTTTTTCTTCCAGACCGGTTGAGGTTTCTTCTGAAAGAATATCAAGATTGATGTATGTATTTCTACATTTATCAAAATCAATATTTTCACAAAGAAGTGCAATACTTGAATTTTCGTCTTCATTAAAATCATAGTTATCAGACATTTCATCAAGAGTTGCAGCTAGACCTTTGTTCCCAGTGTATTTTTTATGAGTTGGACACTCATTTGCAAAATGACCAAAACCTTTACACTTAAAGCACTGAGGCATATCCTCGTCATCAGTTTCATCTATATCCATGTTTTTAGGAGGAACACGATTATGAGGTTTAACTGGTGACCTAGGTTTATCTCTAGAGAATCGTTTACTTCCCTTCAAAAGAAGATCCCTAAACTGTTTTGTGATCAAGGAGACTGACTTGTCAATATCTTCATCTGATGAATCAGCCTCAGAAAAATCATCTTCTGAGATGCAAAAACTTTTACTTTTGTCAAGTAATTTAGTGTTCTTTTGTACTTTGAAAGCCACATCCTTTTCGGATTTGGATGTATGCTCATGACCAAAGATTTTTAACTTCCTAACCAGATGGTTTCTGGAAAGAGTTGCAAGGTTATTACCTTCAACGATGGCATGCTTCTTAGAATCGTATCTGGATGGCAGCGATCTGAGAATTTTCATCACAATGTCCTTTTCAGGAATAGTCTTACTCAATGCAAAAGATGCATTAATAATTTCAGACACTTTGTGATTAAACTCATCAAATGAATCTTCATCTGCCATACGAAAGTTTTCCCAATCAGAATTTAGGTTTTGAAGCCTAGATTTCTTTTCACATGTATTTCCTTCAAATACGGTTTCTAAGATATCCCAAGCATCTTTAGACCGAGTGCACGTAGTCACATGGTGCTGAAGATCTGGGGTAATGGCATGGATGATAGCATTTAACCCGTCATAATTTTACTTTGCAGTGAGAATCTCGGCAGGTTCGTATGCACCAATATCCTTTAGAACAGTTGCATCACCTTCTGCAACAACCGTAGGATTATAGCCATTAACAACATAAACCCATGATTGAAAATCACGCGCTTGAAGAAAGGCACGCACAAAAATTTTCCACCATAAGTAATTTGAGCCATCGAAGACTGGTGGTATATTTATGGAGATAACACTTCTGTCCATATTCAGATCGCTACAAACACAAACTTATAAGGTCTTAAATGTGTTTTCCTGCTCTGATACCAATTGAAAAAGCAGGGATCTAACAACCACACCCAATATTTCGTTTGGCAATATGAATAGACAAACTCCAATATACTTTCAAGAGAATCAACTAGACAGTCAGACTCAATCTATAGAAAAGTATATCAAGAGTTTTATATCTCTATCTCTGAATTCAATCTGCAATCAGAAAATAGGAATTTGCGAGACCGATAGAATATAAAAGAAATAACTTGAACGGTACCAAAGACCAATGTTCAAGGATCAATCAATTTCAATCAACAACCAAAGGTTGAATTTACCAATTGATCGATTCAACGCACAACCTGTGATATTTCAATTATGTAACAAAATATAATGCGAAAAAGAAATAACACACACACCAGAATTTTGCTAATGAGGAAAACCGCAAATGCAGAAAAACCCCGAGACCTAGTCCAGATTTGAACACCACACTGTATTAAGCCGCTACAGAAACTAGCCTACTACCAATGAACTTCGGACTGGAATGTAGTTGTACCCTAATGAATCTCACACTGATTCAAGGTACAGTCGTGCTCCTTATGTCTCTGATCCCAGCAGGATACTACGCACTTGATTCCCTTAGTTGATCTCACCCACAACCAAGAGTTGCTACGACCCAAAGTCAAAGACTTGATAAACAAATCTGTCTCACACAGAAAAGTCAACTGGAATAGATAAATCTGTCTCCCACAGAAATACCTACGAGTTTTGTTCCGTCTTTTGATAAATCAAGGTGCACAAGAACCAATTGATAAACCGGACTTATATTCCCGAAGAAAATCCTAGTATTATCATTCACTTCACAATAATCTTAATCGTATGGTAGCGAAACAAGATATTGTGGAATCACAAACGATGAGACGAAGATGTTTGTGACTAATTTTAATCTTACCTATCAGAGATATAATCTCGAGCAAATCTTAGAGAAGATAGTATTCAAACACGATAGAAGAAGTAAGATCAGAACAAGCAACTACAGAGAAAATAGTTGGGTCTAGCTTCACAATCCCAATGAAGTCTTTAAGTCGTTAACCTACAAGGTTTCATGAAAAACCTAAGGTTAAAGGAGAATCGACTCTAGATTATACAACTAGTATCGATTATGTTTCCCAGTTGCTAGAGTTCTCCTTTATATAGTTTTCAAATCAGGGTTTGCAATCTAAGTTACCTTGGTAACAAAGTATTCAACATTCACCGTTAGATGAAAACCTGATTAGATTCAAGCTAATATCTTTCAACCGTTATATCGAACTTATCTTGTTATATACAAATGAAATGTACCCTCATTTAGGTTTAGTAACCGTACCTAAATGTGTACACCAGGTTGGATCAACCGTAGTTAACCAAGGTTAGCTATATGAACATTTCTATATCAACCTTATTCATCTTAACCATAACTAGTTCAATTGACTCAAATGAAACTAGTTAAAGAGTTTTTCAGTTGCTATATTCTCATAGAAACACAATTGAAGCAAAATCGGTTTGATTCACTCGAATAAATTCATGAACATTATAGACACGGGTTGCAAAGAATGCATTCCTTAATATATAAATGTATTAGTTCATGAGCCAACCGATTTTAGAACTTTAACCACTCAAGTATGCATACGGGTACGCATACCTAAGTAGCCGGTCTGAGTTTGGGTTCGCCAGTATGAAAACAGGTACGCATACTTAGTACACTTCCAAAACCCAACAGAAATTCCCGGACCTATACCTTACGCAAGTAGGCATACCGGTATGTGTACTTGGTACACGGAATTTCACAACTTCAAGTATGCATACTTTAGTTCCGGTCATGGATCACATACATGCAACAATGCGCATTATGTTTATAGTCCAATGATGGTTAAGTATTCTAAACTCTTATTTCAATCAATGAAACTTTCTTAGAGGATGACTGAAAAAGCGGGGGTCTAACAACACCACCCAATATTTCGCTTAGCAATCTGTATGGACTAACTCATAAATACTTTCTAAAGAATCAACTAGACAGTCAGACTCAATCTAGGTAAAAATATCTCAAGGAGTTAATATCTCTCTCTTGTTTTGATTTACTCAAGCTAATAGAAATCACCGAGTCTTTAATCAAACACAAGGGATAACTTGGATGGTACCAAAGACCAATATCCAAGGATCAATCAATGAAAATCAACAACCAAAGGTTGGATTACTATAATTGATGATCTAACGCACAACCTGTATTATTTCAATTATAAAGATAAAACAATATAATGGGGAAATAGAAATAACACAGACACCAGAAATTTTGTTAACGAGGAAACCGCAAATGCAGAAAAACCCCGGGACCTAGTCCAGATTGTACACACAATGTATTAAGCCGCTACAGACACTAGCCTACTCCAAGCTAACTTCGGACTGGACTGTAGTTGAACCCCAATCAGTCTCCTACTGATCCAAGGTACAGTTGTAATACCTACGCCTCTGATCCCAGCAGGATACTGCACATTTGATTCCCTTAGCTGATCTCACCCACAACTAAGAGTTGCTACGACCTAAAATCGCAGGCTTTGACAATAAACAAATCTGCCTCACATAGACAAGTCTATCAAAGGATCAATCTGTCTATCACAGATAAACCCTAAAGGTTTTGTTCCGTCTTTTGATAATAATCAAGCTGAACAAGAACCAATTGATAATCCGGTCTTATATTCCCATAGAACAACCTAGAGTTATAAATCACCTCACAACAATCTTAATCGTATGGTCGCGAAACAAGATGTTGCGGAATCACAAACAATGAGACGAAGATGTTTGTGATTACTTTTTATATCTTTCCTATCAAAGATATCAATCTCAAGCCAATCAATATGATTGTACTCGTACGATAGAAGATGCAAGATCAGATCACACAACTATGATAAAAGTAGTATCGGTCTGGCTTCACAATCCCAATGAAGTCTTTAAGTCGTTAACCTGGTTTTAAAAGAAGTAAACCAAAGATTAAAGGAGAAACGACTCTAGCACGCAAACTAGTATCATACGTAAGGTGTGGGGATTAGTTTTGCACATTACTAGATGTCTCCTTTATATAGTTTTTCAAATCAGGGTTTGCAATTAGGTTACCTTGGTAACAAATCAATCAATATCCACCGTTAGATGAAAACCTGATTTAGATTTAAGCTAATATTTCTCAACCGTTAGATCGAAAACTTAGCTTGTTATACACACTTGACAATGCATGCTTCTAGGTTTGTTAATCGTACCCAAACGTATGCACTTGTTGGTTCAACAATAGTTAACCAAATGGTTAGCCATATGAGCATTTCGTATCAACCATGTTCTTCTTCACCATAACTAGTTCAAATGACTTCAAATGAACTAGTTAGAGAGTTGTTCAATTGCAAGGAAATCTTATGTACTACACAATAAAAAATTTAAGCAAATATGATTTGATCCACTCGAATCGGTTCATGAACTTTTATAGCCACGGTTTGCAAACTGCATTCCTTAGTCTTTTTAAGTTTAAGTTCAGAAATCATCTTCAGATATAACTAGGTTCGCGGACTTTAGTTACCGGGCAGAGTTTACAAACTCTAACAGAAATTCTCGGGTTTGAGAACTTCGCCGGTTCGCGGACTGGGTTCGCGGAATGAGTTCGCGGACATAGCTTCATGCAAGTAGTTTGCCAACTCCAGCAGAAATTGTCGGGTTTGAGAACTTCGGCAGTTCGAGGACTTGGATCATGCCATTCTTCCGGTTCTCTTGATCAACAAAGTTCGCAAACTTTGGTTCAAGGAATAGGAGTTATACATAAATGTGTTTCCACAACAATGCTTATGTCCACCATTGGTTATGTAATCTAAACTCTTATTTCAATCATTGAAACATTCTTAGAGGACGTTATACATTTGTTACACCATTTCTCGTCAAAGCAATTTTCAAGATGATTGAAACATATCATGACTTGCGTCACATGGTAAAGATAAACTTGATCGAAGCGAAAAGCTTACCAACACATATTTCGAGATATAGATAGGCGAGGTATACTCGGCTCAAAATACCAAATGTGTATAATCCAAGTCTATATATATAGCATACGACTTCTTGTCTCAAAGAGTATGAGATAGAGTAGATAGACTTTTGAGTGACAGATAAGTTCAAGTCTTCATATACCTTTTTGTCGAGAACTTCCACCGGTTCCTTGAGTAGTTCTTCTACTTATATGATGAATCGCCATGAAGTCCTTGAGCTCAACTACACTTTCTATCCTAGTCCGAGACTTAGCTATAATAGACTAGAAATCAAGACTTATAGTTTTGACCACTAACATTGACAAACATGCTTGAGATATCAACGCATGCGAGTTCGACCGAGCAATGCTCTAACAATGACAATAGCCGTTTTCACACACTATTAGCATCAAAGCAATTTTCAAGTTATTGAAATAATCATAACGAAACATTCCAAGTCTACACCAAATGATTGTATCACACAAACCATGTAAGATGTTACTCGTCACATGATCATATTTCGACTTTCGTCAAGAATATAAGATGAACTTGGTTGAAGCGAAAGCTTACCAACACATATTTCGAGAAATATGTAAGCGAATTAATCTCAGCTCGAAATCTCAAATGTGTGTAATCGACAACTATATAGTAATACGACTTTTGCCTCAATATATGAGATAAAGTCGAAATAGACTTTCCAAGTGATATATGAGTTTTAGTCTCCACATACCTTTTGTTGATGAAGTTCCACAAGCTCTCCTTAGTAGTTCTTCGTCTTCAATTGATCAACTAGTAAGGTACCAGCTACTCCAAATTTCATCCAGAGCTGCTAATGAGAAAATTGTGCATCATCAGTGAATAGAATAATGCAACATCGTCATTTTCTACCTTTAGAAAGTAACCGTGGAGCTTATTTTCTTCGTCTAAAGGTGTATAAAAATGGATAGGCATGCAATAGTTTTAACTACTAGATCAGCATGAGAAATTAAAAGAACATGAAAAAAAGACAACTGGAAATAACCTTGGCCAGAAAATTAGCAAATTCGTTAAGCTTCTTTTTCTACATTGATGAGCATATCAGAAAGACACTCATCAATTGTCTCCAATTGTTCCTCTGAAAATGCACAGTGTTAAGTGTGCATAAGATAAAAGAGAAGCACATCTCAATAAAATAGTAATGTATCACTACAAGTTCTTGTATCTACCAAGCTGATACATGAAGTGTTTTGCTGTAGCTTCAGCGATGCAAAGAGAGATCACCTCCTCCGCAGTACTCTAGTATAAGATGTATCCTCCCTTGGATCTAAATTGCATAAATCAAGCATCAATTTTGTGAATTGGACTATTTTAAGTTTTTATTTTTTGAGGTAACATATGCATACATCTTCCGTGCTAGAAATCAAGTAATTTAGTCTGAGCACCACCCATAATTTTGCAACATCTAAGTCAGGATCATTACTACTGATATAACTACTGAATAATTCACACTTCATCCACATAAATATTATTCTGAATTGAGAATTTCAGTAAAAAAAAAGGAATATGAATAAAAAGTGAAAAAGCTGGAGTCTAACAACACCACCCAATATTTCGCTTAGCAATCTGTATGGACTAACTCCGAAATACTTTCTAGAGAATCAACTAGACAGTCAGACTCAATCTAGGTAAAAGTATCTCAAGGAGTTAATATCTCTCTCTTGTTTTGATTTACTCGAGCTAATAGAAATTAGCGAGTCTTTAATCAAACACAAGGAATAACTTGGATGGTACCAAAGACCAAAATCCAAGGATCAATCAATGACAAAAAAAAAACCAAAGGTTGGATTATTCTAATTGATGGTCTAAGCACACAACCTGTAGTATTTCAAATATAAAGATAAAACAATATAATGCGGAAATTGAAATAACACAGACACCAGAAATTTTGTTAACGAGGAAACCGCAAATGCAGAAAAACCCCGGGACCTAGTCCAGATTGAACACCCACTGTATTAATCCGCTACAGACACTAGCCTAGTCCAAGCTAACTTTGGACTGGACTGTAGTTGAACCCCAATCAGTCTCCCACTGATCCAAGGTACAGCTGTACTCCCTACGCCTCTGATCCCAGAAGGATACTGCGCACTTGATTCCTTTAGCTGATCTCACCCACAACTAAGAGTTGCTATGACCCAAAATCACAGGCTTTGACAATAAACAAATCTATCTCACACAGACAAGTCTATCAAAGGATCAATCTGTCTCCCACAAAAAAACCCTAAAGTTTTTGTTCTGTCTTTTGATAATAATCAAGCTGAACAAGAACCAATTCATAATCCGGTATTATATTCCCAAAGAACATCCTAGATAAATCAATCACCTCACAACAATCTTAATCGTATTGTAGCGAAGCAAGATGTTGCGGAGTCACAAACAATGATACGAAGATGTTTGTGACTACTTTTTATATCTTTACGAAAGAACAACAAGTAAACCCATGATTAATTTAATCGGAATACACAATCAAATTAAACACAAAAAGTGATCAATTTAATTGATTATGCTCAACATAAGTAAACTTACGGAGCTACGACTAAGTTAACCATAGAAAATGATTAGCTTAACCGTTCATATACTCAACACAAGAAAAACTTATGGAATATTGCAGTATACACATAAAATATGGATCAGGGAAGATCAATACTGCGGAATATACAAGGATTCATTCTATCTTACATCACTATTTGCATAACGACAACTAATAGACATAAACCTTGTTCACAAAAGATTTTAACCTATCTTCCATCAAAGATTGACATAATAGGCGTAACTTTTGTATTTTTCAAAAGTCCATTCATCCTTTTATCAATACGTGAATATCGACAGCGAACGACTTTACTTTTGACAAAGTATGGGACAATCATAGTTCACGGACGTAAACACACATATCCCATAACAATATTGCAATATATAAAACCATAAAGATTAATACTACAAAAACCATCTTCCAAACGAATTTAGAATTTAAACCAATAAATCTAAAAACATGAAGATGAAAACGTTGGACATAGCTATGTGTAATCACAACATTTTATATTCCAAACTCTAGTAATCCTTCTCAAAAATAAGAATAAATTCTCATAAGAAGTTTCCTAGGCATCAAGACAAACTCGTAATGCACATACAAGATGATTTGTCCTTAGAGGGTATAATCAATCTTTTTCGCCCATATTTATACCAAGAATAGCTACCAAAGGCATATAAAAAGATTTTCTTAATAAAGAGAAACATACAAAGTCACTAACGACCATGCACCATAGTTCACATAGGATGATTGTGAACATTCAAGAATTCCATAGCACTGCATACTATTATCCATTCTTGAACTTCCTTCTTTGTGATTCACCAATAACATTCTTGTAAAAGCTACAAATTAGCTTAGAAGAGTAATACTCCAAGAAACCAAGTGCCCAAGTTCAAGAGAAGTGGAACAAGTGCAACAAAATGGAGCAAAATACTCAAAAACAAGAGTCAGGACAAATACCAATCTTAACTCATCCAAATTCAAGGTTTCTCATCTCCATTTTGAAGATAATTCAAAGAGTAAGAGATTACAAAAATAATGAGGTCAATCCTAGTTCGGACGAAGACGTTACGACCAAAACAAGTTTACCGAATATCGACATCAAGTATGCATACGGGTTCGCAAACGAATTTTCAAGTCCGCGAACTTAAACCCCTGGATTTTGATTTTAAAAGATGTTATGCATACCTGGTAGGTGTACCATGAAGTCCAAACATCTCGAACTACTATTTTCAAACCTAAACGTTTAAGAACCTTAAACACAGATCAAGTTAGGTAGAAAAGAACGATAAAAAAATGTACGTGAATCATTATAAGTTCTCTAAAAAAATAAAAGCACAAATCTTGCTCAAGTTTATAGACATGCCTTTTTAGATGAATCCAATTGAATTCTACAGCCTTACCGAACATAATCTGTGCGCCCCATTTCGTGTTTTCCTCACCGTATACATAGAAGGGCATTTCTTGGTGAGGATGCACTTACAACACAATCAAGTTGTGTTGGGATGAACAATGTCTTATTCACCACAATTGACCTTTGGATTATCATGAAAGGGATCACTTTTAGAGCCTTTCACATCCAATTCCATTTTTCCAAAAAACTTGTTAAGTTCCAACATCATGGATACTGCCTTCTCCATATGCATGGAATTTTCTGGAAGATCATTCCTTTTCACACTCAAAGCATCATTAGCTTTCTTTGGTACCCACTTATGAGTGCGTTTAGGAACAACCAGAACCTTCTTCCCATTACTCTCTTCAGGATTTCTCGAAAGAGAATTAGATTGACTATTTTTTTTTCAAGTTAGTCTTTATCTAATTGGGAGCATCGGATCTTGTCTTCGTCTTTACGAATTTATCCTTTTGATAAGAATTACGATTGTGAAAAGGCTTCGTATAATGTTTATAGGCAAATCTAGGTTTATCACACCAACGATTCCTTTGCCTAAAGGTTGGAAAGTTACAACCGGTAATGTTATGGGGATTAGCCTTAGCATATGATCTTAGTTTCACAACTTCTTGTGATTCCCAAACAAGAACATCATGAAGTTTCTTATTCCTTATACGAAAACGACATCTCCTTCCCAGGTGACCTTTATTTCCGCAATAGTGGCAAACATAAGGAATGTTATTACCTCGATCCGTATGTGCTGACTTTGGAGGTTGGTATTCTTTGCTCTTTCGAACCTTAATTGCCGGTGAAGGTATTTCACTTTTGCCATCAATGGAAACCTTTTGTTGAGAAGAATCACTAGCCTTGACAAATTTTACCTCTTTGCTAATACTTGGAGCATTTATTCCCTTATAGCCCAATCCTCGTGTATCACGATGATTTTTACTTGCTCCTAGCATAGTGGTTAATTTGCTTGAGCTAGTATTGAACTTTTTCAAGTCATCTTCCAACATCTTGATTTTATCAAGAGCAGGAGCTAAATGCGCCTCAAGGCGTTTTTCACGAGCGAGACAAGCACTTTCTCTGTCATCAAAACTAATTTGTTGAGAGTTAAACCTTACTTCAGATTCTGCAAGTTTCTCTTCCAACAAAAAGTACTTTTGATAAATATTATCACATTCAAGTGACTTCATACGTAGGTTCTCCTCAAATCCTTGAGGATCGATTCGTTAGAACGATTCGAAAAATAAACACATGTGTAACATCTTCTTAATTTCTTGTTTTTTCGACATAGAGGAGTCAAAAGAGGTGAGACATGAGAGGTTGTAATATTCTTCATCTTCCACGAATCCCAAAACTTAACATACTCTGAGACTTCCTCATCAACATCTCTATCAATATCTGAATCACCTTCATCAGAAAGTTCATCCAACTGTTCTTCTAGGAGAGTTTCCCAATCAACAGTTTTCACACCGAGAGAATGTTTAAATATTGACTTAGATGTGATAGTTCTCTCAGGTAAATCCAATGTTTTAGAATCATCTGGTAATTTCTGAACTGGTACGTTATTAAAGATAGACTCGTCCATAATCAGATCACTACAAATACAGACTTATAAGGTCTTTAACGTATTTGCCTGCCCTGATACCAATTGAAAAAGTGGGGGTCTAACAACACCACCCAATATTTCGCTTAGCAATCTGTATGGACTAACTACGAAATACTTTCTAGAGAATCAACTAGACAGTCAGACTCAATCTAGGTAAAAGTATCTCAAGGAGTTAATATCTCTCTCTCTTGTTTTGATTTACTCGAGCTAATAGAAATCAGCAAATCTTTAATCAAACACAAGGAATAAATTGGATGGCACCAAAGACCAATATCCAAGGATCAATGAAAATCAACAACCAAAGGTTGGATTATTCTAATTGATGATCTAAATGCACAACCTGTATTATTTCATTTATAAAGATAAAACAATATAATGTGAAGATTAAAATAACACAGACACAAGAAATTTTGTTAACGAGGAAACCGCAAATGCAGAAAAACCTCGAGACCTAGTCCATATTGAACACACACTGTATTAAGCCGCTACAGACACTAGCTTACTTCAAGCTAACTTCAGACTGGACCGTAGTTGAACCCCAATCAGTCTTCCACTGATTCAAGGTACAGCTGTACTCCCTACGCCTCTGATTCCTGCAGGACACTGCGCACTTGATTCCCTTAGCTGATCTCACCCACAACTAAGAGTTGCTACGACCCAAAATCACAGGCTTTGACAATAAACAAATCTGTCTCACACAGACAAGTCTATCAAAGGATCAATCTGTCTCCACAGAAGAACCCTAAAGTTTTTGTTCCGTCTTTTGATAATAATCAAGGTGAACAGGAACCAATTGATAATCCGTTCTTATATTCCCGAATAATAGCCTAGATAAATCAATCACCTCACAACAATCTTAATCGTATAGTAGAGAAACAAGATGTTGCGGAATCACAAACAATGAGACGAAGATGTTTATGACTACTTTTTATATCTTGCCTATCGGAGATATCAATCTAAATCTCAAGCCAATCAATCGGATTATACTTGTACGATAGAAGATGCAATATCAGATCACACAACTACAATAAAAGTAGTATCAGTCTGGCTTCACAATCCCAATGAAGTCTTTAAGTTGTTAACCTGGTTTTAGAAGAAGAAAACCAAAGGTTAAAGGAAAAATGACTCTAGCACGCAAACTAGTATCACATGTGAGGTGTGGGGATTAGTTTTGCAGAGTTTCTAGATGTCCCCTTATATAGCCTTTCAAATCAGGGCTTCGCCTTGGTCACAAAGTAAACAATATCTACCGTTAGATGAAAACCTGATTTAGATTCAAGCTAATATTTCTCAACCGTTAGATCGAAAACTTAGCCTGTTATACACAAATGAAATGCACGCTTCGAGGTTTGTTAACCGTAATCAAACGTGTACATTGTTGGTTCAACAATAGTTAACCAAAAGGTTAGCCATATGAGCATTTCATACCAACCATATTCTTCTTCACCATAACTAGTTCGAATGACTCAAATGAACTAGTTAGAGAGTTGTTCAATTGCAAGGAAATCTTATGTACTACGCAAGACACAATTGAAGCAAAGATGATTTGATTCACTCGAACCGGTTCATGAACTTTATAGCCACGGTTTGAAAATTTCATTCCTTAGTATTTATAAGTATAAGTTCAGAAATCATCTTCAGATATATAACCTTCTTAAGTTCGCACACTAGGTTCGCGGACTTAAGCAACCGGGCAGAGTTTACAAACTCCAGCAGAAAATCTCGGCAAAGACTTTCCGCCGGTTCGCGGACTGGGTTCATGGACTGGTACTCACTCAACTATTTTGTCAACTCCAGCAGAATTTCTCGGGATGAGAAGTTCGGCAGTTCGCAGACTGAGTTCGCGGACTTGGCAACAAGCTATTCTTCCGGTTTCTCTTGATCAACAAAGTTCGCAAACTTTGGTTCAAGGGGTAGGACTTATGCACATATGTGTTTCCACAACAATACTTATGTCCATTATTTGTTATGTAATCTAAACTCTCACTGCTACCATTGAAACATTTTTAGAGGACGTTATATCGTTGTTACAGCATTTCTCGTCAATGCAATTTTCAAAGTGATTGAAACATATCATGACTTTCGTCACTAGGTAAAGATAAATATGGTCGAAGCGAAACGCTTACCAACACATATTTCGAGATATAGATAGGCGAGGTATACTCCGCTCGAAATACCAAATGTGTATAATCTAAGTCTATATATATATAATACGACTTTTTGTCTCAAGAGGTAGGAGATAGAGTAGATAGACTTTTGAGTGACAGATAAGTTCAAGTCTTCACATACCTTTTTTTCGAGAAGTTCCACCGGTTCCTTGAGTAGTTCTTCTTCTTGTATGATGAATCGCCATGAAGTCCTTGAGCTCAACTACACTTTCTATCCTAGTCCTAGACTTAGCTATAGTATACTAGAAATCAAGACTTATAGTTTTGGTCACTATCATTGACAAACATGCTTGAGAAAGCAACGCATGCGAGTTCGACCGAGCAATGCTCTAACAAAAAGTATCAACCTCGATGAAGTCGTGTAATCTTATGATGCTGGGATGATAAAATATTATGAGGAATTTCATAATCTCCACCATTACGACGATCACCACCACTATCAACTCAACACTCCAATTTAAGTTTGTTTCTTCACTATTGTAAGGTTTTGAAATTGTTTGAGGTTTGAGAAATTAAGGGTTCTAAGTAAAGAAGTATTAAAATTTGGGGTTTTAGAAATTGTAATATTGAAGTTACGCTTAAAGATTGTTTCATTCCTCTAGTAGATTCACCTCCACTCGGTATTTGTGCTGATAGTAAGTTTGTCTCGGTGTCTCTCTCGATTAAAATAATAGGAAAATTTTAATGAGATAATTCGAACAAAGTGAAAAGGCGAGGGTACCCAAATATACCTCAAGCTAAAACTTTTCCTACTTATAAGTCCTTTCTCCGAAAGTGATTGTCTATGACTGAGTCGAGACAATACAACTAATCGGTTCACACTTCGTGTGATCGTCTGTGGATACGAGATCGAGACAATACAACAATGAAGTATGTTTACTTGATATAAAGGTTCGGACTTAACCAAACACAATAGGATTTCTTATCAAGTAAATAAGAATTAAAGTTTGTGTAATTTACTTTAATTATAATAAAGTAATTATAATGCATAAAATAAAAGTAAATCACACAACAAGATTTTGTTAACGAGGAAACCACAAATGCAGAAAACCCCCGGGACCTAGTCCAGAATTGAATACTCTCAGGATTAAGCCGCTACACAAAATTACACCTAACTTCGTATAGATGAGGCCAAGTACCTAACTCTATGGTATACGTAGTTCCGTCTGTATTCCCACGCCTCTGACTTGTGAATAAGTCACGTACTTGGAACAATCCCTTTGGTTCGTATTCCAAACAGTAAAGGAACAAGAAATCTGTTTGGTATCAACTCCATTCAACCAAGTGATATGAGTCAGACAAAGGCTCTTCCGTTTATCTCAACATAAACTCCTTCGTCGGGTCTAGATCTATTTTATGTTCAATCACCCAAAGGTAATCAGTTAAGATTAAGCCAACAACACCTTTAACCCGAAGAATCATGTTGATATTGATCTACTCAATTAATCAATCCAATCTACCACAAGGATAAAAATTGGATCCTCTTTTCCCAAACAAGTATTGTGCACACCAAAGATTAAAAAACCAAGTCAGATCTTCAATATCTTCTTAAATCTTCAATAAACACCTGCACACAATCACTTGAATCTCTTGTGATCAATCACGCGCAGAACGGAGTCTGTTAACAATGGATTATCACAAGATCGTCTTTAGAATAACAACAATCTAAATATCCCTGTCGAAACTCTGAACTAGTTTGAGTGAATCTTATATCAGAAGAGAAGATTCTCAAGAATAAACAAACTAGGTGCAATCAGATTTCAACCACAGTTAGTCAATCAAATCAATCGAAAACAAAGATAAACCGCAATTATCTAGTTTCCCACCAACGGGTCGCGTTAGAGATTCTGAATCCCAAAGAAGACTTTAAAACAAGCGGTCGTAAGATATTTCACCTAATTAGATTACTCTCCTCTCCGATAGGCGACTACACCGGTAACAAAGACAAAAGAGGAAGTCTGTTGTTACGAAGGATTAGTTTGCTAGAAAGGCAAACTTCGTGTATTTATAGACAAGGAAGTTTGGACACCAAGGAATTTCCAAAACCGAAAATATTCTCAAGACATTCATAAATGCACAGATTCGGTTTTCATAGTTTCTGGAAATGCTCTGTTCAAAAATAAAATCGAAATCTCTCGGAAAATCTAATCAGTAAATGCACATTACTAAGTCCATAATTTCCCTAAAAAGTTAAATTAATAACCTTAATTAAAAGATTCTTAACTTACTTATGTTTCGATCCTGGGATTCTCTTCCCTTAGCCTTTAAGGAATATCTTTGAACAATTATAGAAATAAACATTCTCAGCACGTGTTCAAAGTTTATCGACATCTTTACTTTGTAAGTTCTCTTTCACACTTACAACCTTGAAACCGATTTGCCACACTTCCAAACAAGTTTAGAATTGGTTCATCTGACTTCTAAGAACTATGTGATTGATCAAACCAACATTCAATCACAATCATGGGTTTACGGTTCTACCAAAACAAGTTTCGGTTCTACCTCCATGTGAGTACTACGCATAGTCACACTAGCTTCCCAAAGATTCGGTTGACTAGGTACTAGGATCGGTTCCCCACATATATATGGTATTAAACTCATATGTTTTGCACATGTCCATAGGATCAGTTCCCCTTTCTTCTATAAACCTTGATGCACCCCATACAAGGATCGGTTCCCTATTGCACTGCACCCCTTAGGTTCGATTCCCTTTCCCTCACTAGGATCGGTTCCCTACCCCCAACAAGGATCAGTTCCCTTTCCCCAAGGCACATACAATCCGATCATACCAGGTGATTACTTAAGATTGGTTTTACTAAAAAAGTTATACCAATACAAAAGTCAAGACTTTGTGAATAGTTCTACCAAGAACACAACAAGTTGTGAGCGGTTATACTCTATCACACATATTGGTTGTTCATAAAATATGCAATGAATAACAAAACCAATAACTCCCGGCAATTTCATTTTCGGTCCACAAACAAGTTTATGAACTTACTTCCTTAGAACACATGTAAACATTGTTCCCTAGGATGAAATCCTCACCTTATACCCATACATAATCACAATAGCATTCAAATGATTATGGGAGTGTCTTATCTACAAAGTTTAATGGTTAAGCAATAAACCTCGTATTGTATTCCTTAATACTATGTCTATCTAGAGTTCAAATATGCTTAGCAGTTATGTTTTCAATATGCACGACTTGAAAGATACGTTAGGGAATGAAACAGTTCAAGTCAAATATCACTAACCTCAAGTGGAAGGATGGTTGTTGTCGTTGTAGCTCCTTGCTTCTTCACATCTTCAAGATTTCGCAATACTTGTAATGTCAAATGTCCTAATACTTTCAAGCTAACCTATACGAAGTTTAACTCTAGTACATAATCAAGCGACTCTTAACATGAGTTTTGATTCACTAAAATATGACAACCAAACTTGACATACCAACGCTTGGTGGGTTCAACCGAGCAATGCTCTAACAATCTCCCCCTTTGTCCATTTTAGTGACATAACTCTTACATCATATGGATAAACAAATTAGAATAATTCATTACACTTCGCTTGATTCTCGATTCAACAGCAGAGTAAAACTCTTACATTCAATCCTTGAAAATGCCGTTGTTGACATTATAATAACAAAGCTATTACTCCCCCTAAGGAAGATAAGTAGATATTCAATATGCACTTCTTTGTTATACCAATCAATATGACATGTTACTCCCCCTTAGTCTGTGGTCTCACTCTTTCGTTAGATATAACATTCAAGCACCAATGTTCTTTTCCTTAGCGATACCAATTAATATAAAATCAATGCCAGTATCACTTGTTTACTCCATATATTTCTCCCCCTTTTTGTCACAAAAATGATAAAGAAACGAAAAAATAAAGGACAACACGAAAAGAATCTTACAAATCTCAGAATAGACTTGCAAACCTGTAGCGTTAGGCACGAGGGTTCCACACATCACGTTCTGATAACCAATATCAAAACCGAAACTACAAGTAGTCTTATTTTGATATGTTACCAAGGAAACAATTGCCCGAAACAATTTTTCCCATTTAGTTTATCAAACCAAAAACAACTAATCACATTAGTCCCTTTGCTAAACCGATTGTTCAAGAACAACCGCTTAATTCGATAAGACCAAAATAAAGATAAACTCCATTTTTCTCATCAGGTTCTAATTATCCATAAACTTAGACCTTTCAATTTCAGTCAAACCAAATACTAGGTTAGTTAACTAGCATTTCTTTGTTTAGGCATTCGATTAGACTTGAATAACCGAAACCTCACTTTGATGAGACAAATTAAGATCAGAATTAACTTAGTTTCTTATCCGGAATCGAATTGGACTAAATAACTCATCCCATACACATATTATTTCGTTAAGCCATAAATAATTCATACAAACAAATATAAACCAACTTGCAAAATTATTCACCTCAACCGGAAGCAATTGAATCAACATAGAAATTAAAAGCACCGCAATCACACCGAAATTTTGTAAGCCTAAACCATTGATACTATACCAAAGCAAAATACCAAAGGTTTTTATTAACCGGGACCAATTGAATCACACACATCAATTGTACCGGAGTTTTGTAAGCCTAAACGATTGATACCACACAATAAAACAAGATAACAATAGTTTTTCTTAAGAGGAACCAATTGAAACACACATCCACACACACATCATGGAATAAATATCAATTGAACCTAAATTTCGTTAAGCAAAAGCAACAAATATATATAATATAAACTCAGGATTTTCATAAATACGAAAACAAATAGCTAACAAGATTGTTACCTCAAATTTCGCATCCACTTCTCCAATATGATAGCATCTTCGTCCAGGGAGAATTGATATCGAAATATCCCCACGTTGTCATCCTTATGCGTAAACAAAAGAATAAAAACATACCTCAACCTTTACCAGAGAAAGGTTGAAAACCGGTTTTAACTATTGCAAGCAAAAGTTGAAAACCGTTGAAACACATATGCTTTTATGCTAAACCAAAACCGATTCACATATTGTGACTTTTTCACATACTGTTTCCATTAGAACCCCTCATAATCCTTTGATAAAGCCTACCTACTAGGGCTAGAACTTAATCCCGCAAAATCAAAAAGTCACCCAAACCATGAGGGTTCACAATATATGAGATCGAATATTAAGGTAGTAAAACCGAAAACAAACATCCCATAAATCACTTTGCAATACACCATAAGTATTTAACATAAAATCAAGTATTGCAATTACCTCAATCTTGTAGGAAATTGAATTATCAAAACAACGAAAAAAGAATGAGGTCATTCCGAGTTCGGACGAAGAAGTTATGGGCAAAACAGTTTTACACTTCTTCGTAAGGGGACCTCTCACTAGGATCGGTTCCCTTCCATGACATGGTATTAGGATCGGTTCCCATGAGGGTACTAGGATCGGTTCCCATGAGGGTACTTGTGACAGATCACAACACTCAACTGTTTTCGACATAACTTTTGCATACGATGCCCGAATTTAGTGATTGTTGGCTTGTTTTGACCACAAAAGCAAGAACTACACATATATGATCAGTAGATATCAACATCATAAACTTAAAATTACCGTTTCTCTCAAAAGATGAAATATATATAAATAAAGTATGAGTATAGAAGATAAATCTCCCTAAAGATGTTAATTAGTCATATAATAATTGAGAGATCATGTGCTCAGTTTTTCATGTGCTTCCTCACCTTTAAAAAGATTGAGCAGTAAGGTGAGCAAGCACATTCTAACACAATTAGGTTGTGTTAAGTTGATCCTTGTCTTGTTCGTCACAAGTGACTAACACCGAATCATCATTCTTGACCTATTGCTTGGTTTTTTTTTCTCTTGTTCCATCTCTTGTTTTTCTTCTTTGACTTGTGATGAAGAGTGTCATTATCACAACCTTTACTAGTACAAGAGATTTCAGACATAATGTCTTTCTTTAGTCTTTCAAGAAGACTCTTGTAATTATTGTCACCAACAATTAACAACTGAGAGTCATTCCTGTGACTATTTTTTGGTCCCTTCTTGACTATGGAGGACTTATGGACCTATTTAGAGTTGGGTTTCGCAGGAGCAGATTTCTCCTTCATACCATTAGGATAATTGTCCTTTTGAACATTTTGCGAATCACCTTTCTCCAATTTGGAACATCATATCTTGTTTTTGCATTTAAAAATTCATATATGGCCTTTTATGAAATGACCTTGTCGAGTGATATGCAAAATTTGAACTATCATTATAATAATTCTCTTGCCTAAACTTAGGACAATTCCGATCTGAGTTCTTATGAGGAGAAAACTTAGCCAATTCGTTTGATACACTAGAAAGTGCATCTTGCATCTTACGAACTTTGCATCCCCATTGAAAGTGTCCTTTATGACCACAATAAAAACAATGCTTAGTATAAATATACGAAGTATGAGTTTTAATGTTACCTTTTTGTGGATCCTCTTCCATTGGAGCTTGATGAGTTTTCTTCTTCTTCTTCTTCTTATCCTTGTTCAACGTTGTTTCCTTCTTGATAGACTTCTCTTCTTTACAAGGAATATGAACATCTTTGTCACCAGTGGAAGCCTCTGATTGAGAATAATTTGTAGCTTTAACAAATTTTACCTCGTTGCTAATATTTGAAGCATCTATTCCCTTATAGCCCAATCCTCGTGTATCATGATGATTTCTACTTGCTTCTAACATTGAGGTTAACTTGTTTGAGCTTTCATTGGGTTTTTTCAGTTCCAAATTTTCTTCTTCCAACATCTTGATTTTATTAAGAGCACTGGCTAGATCAGCCTCAAGGCGTTTTTCTCTTGAGAGATATAAACCTTCTTTATCTTCAAAACTCTTTTGTTGAGAGTTAATCCTTGTATCAGATTCAACAAGTTTCTCTTCCAACAAGTGAATTTTTTTCAAGAGCAACATCACGCTCTTTCTCTAACAATTTTTTTTGAGAGAGACTAGCACTGGATTTTTCTTCAAGACCCTGTACTTGTCGATAATTAAACATTGCTTCCGATTCAGCATGTTTGTTTTCCGACAAAAACAGTTCTCTTCAAAGATTTTCACATTCTAATTTCTTAGAATTTAGATTGTTTGTACGATCTTTAAGAAGATAATCACGGTTTTGGTAACCAATATAATATCCTTGAAAAACCTTCTTCAATTTCTTGTTCTCACGACAGAGAGGAGTTATAAAACCAAGAAAATCCAAAGTTCTCAGCTTTTCATTTTTCAAGGGTTCCAGCAGTTTAGAGTATTCTGAGATATCCTCTTCTACTTCTTGTTCAAAATCCGAGTCATCATCATCGGAAATTTCATCTAACCCTTCTTGTAGACGTATTTTCAGTCGTCATCGGTTTCTACATTGTTAACAAGATTAACTTGTCTCGTAGAATCTCTAGAGATGATTTCTTCCGATATTTAATCGTAGATGCCATCATCAAGTGTTATTCAGAACTCTTGATGTCTTGCTTTACGTTAACTGAATCATTCATTAGATTCAATTCTTATAGGTTGGATCGCACCAAATACAGATTGTTAGATCTTTTCGTGTTTGCCTGCTCTGATACCAATTGAAAAGGCGAGGGTACCCAAAAACAGGTTCAGTTCCCTTTCCCTCACTAGGATCGGTTCCCTACCCCCAACAAGGATCGGTTCCCTTTCCCCAAGGCACATACAGTCCGATCATACCAGGTGATTACTTAAGATTGGTTTTTCTAATAAAAGTTATACCAATACAAAAGTCAGGACTTTGTGAATAGTTCTACCAAGAACACAACAAGTTGTGAGAGGTTATACTCTATCACACATATTGGTTGTTCATAAGATATGCAATGAATAACAAAACCAATGAATCCCGGCAATTTCCTTTTCGGTCCACAAACAAGTTTATGAACTTACTTCCTTAGAACACATGTAAACATTGTTCCCTAGGATGAAATCCTCACCTTATACCCATACATAATCACAATAGCATTCAAATGATTATGCCAATGTCTTATCTACAAAGTTTAATGGTTAAGCAATAAACCTCGTATTGTATTCCTTAATACTATGTCTATCTAGAGATCAAATATGCTTCGCAGTTATGTTTTCAATATGCACGACTTGAAAGATACGTCAGGGAATGAAACAGTTCGAGTCAAATATCACTAACCTCAAGTGGAAGGATGATTGTTGTCGTTGTATCTCCTTTCTTCTTCACATCTTCAAGACTTCGCAATACTTGTAATGTCTCATATCCTAATACTTTCAAGCTAACCTATACGAAGTTTAACTCTAGTACATAATCAAGTGAATCTTAACATGAGTTTTAATTCACTAAAATATGACAACCAAACTTGACATACCAACGCTTGGTGGGTTCAACCGAGCAATGCTCTAACACAAAGTACAGTCAGATAGATAATATAAACGTATTTTTTTCTTTGAACTCAGAGATACATAGTAAATAAATCCATAAATAATATTAAGATCAATAATTTGTTGCTTTAACATAACAAATAGAGCTCACATACATAGACAAAAAAGATCCCTAAACGATAGACCTTACATTTTTCGCAAAAAAAATAAAAAATAGATAGACCCTTACATAATTCTATATAGTTTGGAACATACCATATCCAAAGATAGCTCAAGTTCCTAGGACAAAAACATAATCAAAAGCTAAATTCCTTTTGGGGCCCTCTTAACCTATATACCCATATAGAGATTAAGGAGCCATTAATAACATACTTTTATCTTGGTTTTTTGGAATCATGTATTGGAATATGGTAAAAAATTAATTGCATTGATGAGGAATATATTTCCTTAATTAACCTCCCAATAAAAACAAATATTAGTTTTCTCTATCGGTTTCATTTATAGCTTCTTCCATGATATCTTTTTTCTTCCTCGGCCATTAATATCTTTCTTCTTCCTCGGCCAGAGCATATTGAAATCAATATAAGCGAGAACATAAACAAGAACATATTGAAATCGGAGAACATCAAAATCAATTATAAACGAGATCCAAACATCAGAAACTTATTTTGATGAATATGAGATCCAAAACGAAGAATATTGATGTATTTAAGGTAAAAGCAAAATTGGGTGTTTTTTTTTTTAATTTTGACACATTCAGCTGGGGAGAAAAATTGGGTGTTCATTGAATTGTAATTACAACAATTTCCTGAGACAGCTTCTAATCTAACCATTGATTTAGATGGAACATTTATCATTTTTGTGTTTGTTGGATTTGATTGGAATGTTTTTAAAAAAAATGTTTTTGTTTAAATTAAAAATCTTTTTCCTGAGTCTCTAGAGATTTTGACAAGCCGAATAACAGGATCGGTAATTCGCTTGTTTTTTTTTTTTGAAAAAGAGGAGATTCCTTGAATAAAGGGAGAAGATAATTCGGTTAATTTTCATGTGTTTTTCGGTTTATTTCCTTACAAAGAGACGATAAAGAACACACATCACTCAAGTATCAAACAATTTATCTGATTAATATTTTTCATCTTTTGAAGCATTTGATCAGTACCGATGGAGAGAGGAACAATGAAACAAATGTCCCTAAAGTAAACTTAACGAAATTATTAGGGGTATTACAAGAAATCTTAGTTTTTACTTTTAAAAAATGCTTATGTTTTCAAAATATTTAAAATCCCAAAAGAAATGTCTAAATCCAATATAAAAAATAATTTTTTATTCATTCTTAACGTCTATACCGGTATATAGTTTAACAAATGCCTTCCTTTTAAGCTAGATAGTAGTAGATTCCTAAGACATATATTAATATTAAAGATAATAATAATATAAGACGTTCGAGGCTAGATATTTGCATATCATCTAGATCGTTGATTTGTATGCATAAGACGACATCAGAACAAAGTGGCTGCACTACTAGACTTCAAGACCGTTGATTTGTATGCATCAGGCAACATCAGAACAAAGTGGCTGCAATACTAGACGGCTTCTTCAACACGGTTTAAGCCTCTCACTCTGCTCATGCTCTTTATCGTGCAGCCTTGTTCGACCAGGTTTCTCGAAACTGCAAACAAACATACGTAAGACTATGAGTACAAAGGTTTTTACAAATATGACAAAACGTTTACTAGTAAATAATAGTATTATATGCTATGAGAATGACACCCACCTTTTTAAGAAATGCCAAACCAGCCACCAGAAGAGGCAGCCACACATGCAACATACTTGGTGCGTCTTTGGTACGATACTGCCTTGCCAGGTTCTTGGCCACTACATTTGCAAAACCCGAGAGGATTCCCTCAGCTGCTCCAGTAACGTCCTCTTTGTAAAACCAGCATGTTACCAGGATATGGCCGCCACAGAAGCAGCTCATATACAGTGAGAATGTACTAACTCCTTCAAATTCTGATATCAGCTGAATCACACTAGTTACGATAAGAATATCCACCATTTTGCTAATATTTAAATCAGGTAATAAATTTAAAATCCACGAAATAAACTCAATCCAATACTTGAATGACCAAGACAAAGCGAAGTAGATAAATGGAATAATGTTACTATAGCGCCCCCTAAGCTAGTAGCTGACTAATCCAAGAGATTAACTAAATAAAGAGGCACTACGAATCTAAAACAAATACTTAAATTTTCAATTAAGAAATCTGCTACAAAAACTTAACCAAAAACTAACCCCACTCAGAAATATATACAAGAACTCCTCTCAAATGATACATATACAATAGTCATTTGGTTTACAAATAGAATATACAACATAATAAACATATCGGAATATAACCAACTAACGAAGTCAACTTCTCGGAGATTTTGCTGCGCAACTCTGATCTGTATCTGAAACTGAAAGTGGGAAAAGGGTGAGCACATCATCCCTAGAAAAGGGTGCCCAGCAGGAATAACATTTAACTTTAAAGAAATCATGAGCAAGATTTGGAAAACAATACATGTTTTCCCAAATATCAAAGTGACTAAGTCACTGGAAATGCACAACAATGTATATGGACAAACTCCTTCTTCAAACAATTTATATTAGTGATGCCGGGTTTTTCCACACCTATATTGATGCCGGGTTGTTCCACACCTAATAAGCATAAAAGCTGAATTCATGTAGATATAAATGAAGGAGCGTATCATATATACCACACGTGGGAATTCTCATTTCCCATAACAATTCATATTGACAACAAAACATTATAGGTCCTTTCCAATTCATGGAAAGATTCAAAGAATCAGCAGAACACTCATAATACAAACTAAATAATGCATGAAATGCACAAACTGACAACGCATGAGTTTGTTAACATAAACTTTTGTAAAAGAAACAACAATGGTTTCAAAAGAGTTAAAAGTATTCCCACCTCTTTTGATGACAAGCCACGCCTACCTCGAGATCCACGATCCACTTGTTCATCCTTTGAATCGATCGTTGTTAATGTAGACTAACTGTTAATCACACAAGAACTCTAAGATTCTAGCCAAAAGTCTCACACAAGGCTCATAACATAATCTCATACGATTCAGAAGTTATAAACTAAGTGAACTATCTAATGGTTCTAAGTCCATTATGGTATCTCATTCTCCACCTTGCACATAATTAAGAGTTTACTAATTAAATTAGATTGGTTATATAATTCATTAGCTAAGTCTTATGAATATCTACAACTTTTTTTTATCAACAAAACGATATAATTTTATATATAGGTAGAAAGAATGAAAGAATTACATGACAGAAACAACTTTAAAACAGTTCAAACGAAATTATTTCCTAACTGTTTCTTCCCATTTGAAGACTAGTTCTTCGAACCTTACATTCTTGAGATCGTGAGAAGAACAAGACTAGTACAAAATGATAGCTTTTATGTCTAAAATAATACTCTAGACATCCTTCTCGCTTGCCTCTTCGCAGAACATCCGGCTGTTACGTTCTTTCCACAAGGTCCAACAAACTGCATATGGTAAAACTTCCCACAAGTATCAAAAAATAATTTCATGTTAAAACCATTGTATAGATACTTTATATCTCCACAATGAACCCAGCCGATCCCAAAACTAACAAAAAAAGTATTCCATATCTCGGCTGCAACCTTGCAGTGAATAAGCAAATGGTTGATGGTTTCGGACTCCTCTTTACACATACAACAACGATTAACTAATATTCTTCCTATTGTAGCTAAATTGTCTTGTGTTAGTATGGAATTATGATGTATCAGCCATGTGAAAAAACATACTTTTATTGGTACATTATTATTCCTAACAACATTCCTATGGAAAACAGACGAAGCTTCAAGATTGTGTAGAGCCGAATAACATGAACTTACCTTGAAGATGCCGTCCTTTGTCCATTTCCAGTGCCTAGTGTCATCTTCCATAGTGGGGTTGAAGCTGATTAGTAAGGTTTGATGCTTCCGTAATTTCAATATCAGTCAACCTCCTCCTCAAATCCAGATTCCAATTAACTTGGTCGTTCCCATCTAAAGAGTAAAACTGTCTCACAGTGTGATGTTTTTTCCTGGAAACTCTGAAAAGGTTTGGATAAGTGACTTGTAAGGTATCATCACCCAACCAAAAGAGAGTTTTGTTTCCTTTGCCCACTTTGTAGATAATCCCTTCCTTGAACTTTGCCAAATGCTATTCCCATAAGGAAGTTTTGGAATTTTGGTATCCCATCCTAAAAAAGCAGCACCATACTTCTCTTTGATTAGCATTCTCCAAATCGCATCTTGTTCCACAGAATACCTCCACAGCCACTTACATAAAAGCGATTCGTTAAGAGTTATTAAGTTCCGAATGCCAAGTCCTCCTTTGTCTTTGTCCCTGCACACTTTCTTCCAGGCCACTAATGGATATTTCTTTGCCTCTGAATTTCCCCTCCATAGAAAGTTTCTCATAATGCCATTCAGACGTTTAGCAACGGATTTTGGAATCCAAAAAACAGACATCATGTAGATTGAAAGCGCACTAAGAACACTTTGGATGAGTATTAATCTTCCGCCATAAGATAACCACCTGCCATTCCACCCTTGTAATCTTGACTCTGCGTTTTCCATTATAGGATCCCAAATTCTTTTGCTTCTATATTGAGCCCCCGCTTGCATTCCAAGGTAAGATAAAGGAAACTCAGCAATAGTGCATCCCAAACTCGAAGCTACAGTCTGTTGGCATTGAGTTAATCCAATTCCAATAGCAGAACTCTTGTCCACATTAATACTTAAACCCGAGCTCAGATGGAAACAGATTAGCGAGGCTCTAATGTAATGGATTTGTAGTGCTGAATCCGAGGAGAAAAATAGAGTGTCATCAGCAAAGAGTAAGCGCGACACTTGACTTCCATTGTGGTGGATTCTAAAGCCCTCGTATAAACCGTTTTCTTCCAATTTGAAAATCATTCTACTTAAAGCCTCCATGACCAAAGTAAAAAGGAAATGAGACAACGGATCTCCTTGTCGCAGCCCTCTAGAGCACTTAAACTTATCACCCGGACTCCATTCATCAATATTGAGAAATGCGGAGTAGATATGCAAGTATGGATCCATATTCTCCATTTTATCCCAAAACCCATTCTTTGCATCACCTTGTCCAAAAAATCCCATCTCAACTTATCATATACTTTTTCTACATCCATCTTGAACACCCATCCTGGATTCTTCGCCTTCACCTTTGTGTCAATGCTCTCATTTGCCATGAGTATACTGTCAAAAATCTGTCTCTTAGCCACAAAAGCAGTTTGAGTCTCAGACATAAGTTTTGGAAGTACCAACTTCAGGCGGGAGGATAGAACATGCGCCACAATCTTATATGAAATATTAATGGATTATATGCAGAAGTAGGCCTGGTCTGGACCCTCACTTTCATTTCTAGGCCATTTTTTTTATTTCTTGCAAAACTAGGCAAGTTAAACGGATTCCATCCACTTTAACCATCTCGGTCAATTTATCGCGTTGACTTGTCAATATCTCGTCAAAATATCATATAGGGAGATCTCATACATGTGGTAAGATTACTGAAATGTCCTTCACGCGTGTGTCAGTCACGTGTTCGATCTCATTCATTCTTCTTCTTCTTATCTTCTTCTTCTTTGTTTTCTTCTCTTGTACGTGTAATAGCAGAATAGAAAGAGATTGATTCTCACTTTCTTCTTCCTTCTTCTCTCTGGTTCTCTCTGGTGCATGTAAATCAATTTTTTCTTCTGCTAAAATCGAGAGACAACTTGGGGATTTTTATCATATCAAACCTAATTAACATTAATCGTGGTTGTTTATAAGAGATTGAGTCACTGGATTGAAGATTTAGTGTAGTGAAGATGTTGAGACGAAAAAGACAGTTTAAGGAGAGGTTAATCACAAACCCACTTCTGTTTTTGATGATTTTTATCTGATTGTTATATTTATTGACTTTTTGGTGATGAAATTGGATCAGCTGTAGAGGAGACTCAACATTAAGGTGTGGTTTGAGTGTTTGGGACAGATTAGGAATATGGGCTGATGTTAAATTTGGAATTCAGTGCAGGGAAGGAGATACAGGGGGTTCACGAATCACTAGCAAGTGGATTTCATGAATCGCCAGCAAGTGCATTTCATGAATCACCAGCAAGGTGTTTGAGAAAATGCGTGAGAGACAAGTTCTTCCTGAGTTGAAATCTCTGTGCAGCAGCTGCAAACAAGGTAAAAAAAAATGAAATTGTATCGATAACATATTTTTTCATTGATAGTCCTTTAGTCAATGCTAGCACTACTTGATGAGGCGTAAGGGTGAAAATGAATGAATTTGCTCCGTTTTGTTCTACTTCTGTAGCAGTATATTAAGGTTATGATGAGTCTAGGAAGAATGGGTCGAATTAGTTGAGTTTCAAGGTGACAAATCATGAAAGAAAACAAGGTTTGAGCTGTATTTGCTACCGGAAATCAACCACTACTCTCATTAATTTTATATGATGTATTGTGTGGAATTTGCAGAAATTAGTGTCTGCATATGTTTAGGAATATTTGGTTTCCCTTGAATGTGAAATTGCTCCAGGAAGGAGATATGTTGATGCTTCTGGCAGTCGATTGAGATGGTGGATTTGAAGATATGGTGGTGGAAGTCTTGGTGGTTATCAAGTTACTCAAGGGAGGTGAATTTGTGACAGTGCGTTAAGATGTCTGGAGTTGCAGTGCAGGTGTATGCTGAGCTTAATTAGAACCTGAGAACAAGATGGAAGAAGGGAAGTGCAGGCAATTGGAGTTGCTTCTACAGAAGGTTGTGTATGAACTGTTGCAAGTGGATGGAGCAACTTCTTGCATCTTCAGATGAATGGAACAACTTCATGGAAAGGCTCAAATGTAAAAAATCGAGCGAAGTGTGGGAAAATAAAGAGAACATCTTGCATCTTCGACACTGTGTATCTCTGAGAGGAAAAACACTGTTCAGAACTGGTAGCTAAACACCCTTATTTTTCTTCTTCTTTTAATTCCTTATAGTACCCACCTTCTGAATCTTTTCTTATGAACTATATTGGTGTTTCAGTTAGAGGCATGATGTACTACCGACGGGCTTTGAAGCTTCAAGCCTTCCTTGACATGGCTGATGAAAGTGGTAAGCAAACGACCACATCTTTTACAAATTTATATGTTTGATAAAGTTAAAAGTGCCTAATAAATTGATGTATTTGAACTGCAGAAATTTTGGAAGGCTACAAGGCAGTCTCAATTCCATCAGAGGAAGAGAAAAGGAGCCAGAGGTCCCTCTTTGCTCAACTAGAAGCTATTGCTGACATGAATTTTACGTATGTTGTTACTTGTCAGAATTATGGGAGTCAGAAGCGAAATGGAGATCTCCGTGCAACAGACATTCTGAATCTGATGGTTAAGTATGTTCTATTTTAAGTGTCACGTAAGCAGTGCCACGTAAGCAGTGCCACGTAAGCATAGCCACATGGGTCTTGCCACGTAACCTTTGCCACGTACGCAATGGGTGGTGACGTATAAAGATAGCTGGTTGGGTAGAAATAACCGATTCAAAGGACTATCTTGTCATTTTAAGTGCACCTAATGGTGCTAACTTTCCATCCATCACTTTTGGTCAAAACTTGCCTAGTCTAGCAATAAATAAAAAAGTGGCCTACATTTGAAAAGCACCAAAAAAACAGGCCTATTTCTGTGAAAAACCCAATATTAATCAAACTGATTGTCCTAAAATCTTTAAAATCTTCAACATTAGCTCTCTTTGGGATAAGAGAAATGAACGTATTATTTGCTCTCCAATCCATAAAATTTCTATCCTTACTAACCTCGTGTAGTCCACCTTGATGATATCCCAAAAGTGAACATAAAACTCTACCGGAAAACCATTCGGTCCCGGAGATCTGTTCTTGTCCATTTCCTTGATTGCAGACTTGATCTCTTCTTCGGTTATTGGACCTTCTAGACTGTGACAGTCCTGCCTATTGAGTGTTGTGAACTGGAATTCCTCCATGGATGGTATGTTGTGATCTTCTTCTTTGTACAGCTCCTCATAGAAATGCTTTAGGTGTTGTGCTATTCTTGCCCTATCTTCCGTTAACTCACCGTCCACTTTTCAACACCCTATGTTATTATGTCTTCTTCTTCCATTAGCAATCATATGAAAATACTCGGTATTCTTATTGTCCTCCTGCAACCAGTGATCTTTAGCTTTCTGTTTCTTTCTTTTGTCTTCGAGTAAGGCCCACTTACAATAATCAGTCTTCAAATTCACTCTCAAAATTATCTTCTTTTGTTGCTGTACCCTCGGCTTCCTTCGTGTCCATGTTTTTTATATTGACTAACAACTCCTGCATAGCCTGTTCCACCCTCCCAAATTTTTCCTTGTTCCATATCTTCAAATATTCTTTAATAGCCGCCAATTTCTTGCAAAATATAAAACCCGGGTTACCTGTAAAGGTAAGATTATCCCACCATTCCTTCATTAATTCTGGAAGTTTTTCGTCTTCCAGCCACATTATTTCAAACTTATTCATCCTTGGACCTGAATCACCCATTTCAGTAGACAATAAGAGAGTAATGTGGTCTGATACCGGCCTAAGCTTTGCCATTTGTGTTGTACCAGGGAAGTAGTTATCCCATTTAGAATTCAGCAAGAATCTATCGATACGAGAGAAAGTAGGAGGATCTTGATAATTAGACCAAGTATATTTCGCCCCACATAAAGGTAAATCAACAAGGTCAAAATCCGACATAAACTTGTTGAAATTCCGCATAGCACGAGTCACTGTCCCTTGCCTATTCTTGTCATCCAGAGTAGATATTACATTCCAGTCACCACCAAGACACCCAGGAATGTCCCATATCCCCAACACCTCTCCTAACTCCCTCCATAGTATACGCCTTTCTTTACGATCATTTGGAGCATAAACAGATGACACAAAAAATTCAAATTGTTTGTAGTACATCTAAACATACAAGATAGTGAGAAAATACCCTGTAGCTGGTCCACCATTTAAAATTTATCTCCATCCCACATGATACATATCCCTCCTCTAGTGCCCTCCGATGGTTTGAAACAGAACTTCACACTTGACTTGCTCCAGATGTCCTTCTTAATTGCTTCTGTCATGTCTTCTAATTTTGTTTCTTGAAGCAAAACAATGTCAGCATTCCGTTTTAAGAGGACTGAGTTAACAACAGTTCTCTTATTCACATCACCTAACCCCTTAGATTCCAAGAGATAATTTTTTTCGTCATTTTAAACGACTTCCCTTAGCTCTCGCCCTCCATTCCCTTGATCCCGATGGAGTAAGATAATTGAGCAAACTAGACAAACGGGGTTTGTCCCTGACAGCTCTGAGAGTTAAAACAATTTCGACCTCGCTAGAATTCTCGTCTTGGGAGAAAAAATCTTCCTCTTCGTCACTCGCTTCAGAATCTCCTTCTTTGTCTTGTAAAAGCAATTGAACTCCTTCTAGAGACTCGTCTGTTATTCCTCCTCACACAATACCCTTCTCTTTTCTAGTGGAATTAGTTGAATTTTCCTTGAGAAACGCTTCTTTAAGAGCATTCATAATGCTATCATGAATTGCATCTTCTTTGCCCTTCACCGGTAACCCCATAAGACCTCCAACAACCTTAAAAGCCCAACAAAGTTGCTCCTTTTCCCGTTTGAAATGTGCATATCCCTCTATAAGCTGAAATTGTTGTTTTAAGAATTCTTTAGTAGAAGATTTTTCACCTTCTGCGGCTTCTAATTCGAAAAAAAACTTCATTTTCTTCTTCTTCTTCGGCGATGCCCAAATATCATCTTCATACGAGAAATTGGGGTTTCTACGAGCTAGGGGAGTAACATCTAGGGGTTCATGAAATTGATTTTGATTTTCTACCCCAGCTACAACCATCATATTTTCATTGCAATCTCTAAAAACATCCCCCTCTAATTCTGTAAACTCTTTATTTGCGAAAGAAGAATTACCGACACTGAAAAAGCTGAAATTATAGAAAGGGAGTTGTGTTCTGTTGAAGTAAATTGTACCACCTTTCTCAAGATGGGATTTTACAGAAACTTGTTGTGCCGTGCCAATATGGTCTGGGTCTTCAACTACCAAAGGGCCTTTGTCTTGCTTTTGTGTCACTGTTACCTGATCTTGGAGCTTATCTATCGAAGATGTAGAAATTGACGTTTAGTCCCAAAGATTGTGGGTTTTGGAAGCTTTAGTCCATCCATCTGAAGCCCATTACAATCTAGTCCAAAAAAGCCCAGCCTGGTACAGTTTAGTCCAAACATGGACGAGTTAGTCCAATTTCACGAACGAGTCCCGGTTTTGCGAGTTTTCCATATACCATAATTACCCTTGAACGATTCCTGATATATAAAGCGTCATTTTGAAATCGAAATTTTTGGATCTGAAACTTGAATTCAAAATAGGATGCAGCTCAGAGATTAGGTTTAGGAGGCGATTTAACAGTTTCAGAGAGGATTTGATCGTTTCTTCATCATATTTCAACTCAGGTTACATTCGAAAGTGTTCTAGAGTCGAAAATTCTTGATCTCAGGTTTGAATTCACGACAGATTGAGAGATAGATCGTTCTAGGTTTGAATTCAGAGGTGATTTAACAGATTCGTAGAGGTTAGACTGGATTTGATTGTTAATGGAGCAGAATTCAACCTCAGGTTAGTTTTATTTTGGTTGTATTTCATCTGTTACATCTAATTTTCAGGTTTTGTTTTTGATTTTTAGTTTATGAGTTGATGATATCAATTCGTATGATCTTGAGTTAATATTTTGTTATATACTAGCTTTTGATTCTCTTGATGATGATGATTTACTGTTAATACTAGATCAATTCGATTTTTGTTTACTGTTGTTTGATGATGTTTTTTTAGTTTTATGATGAATTGTATGAAATCGAACTGATACTAGATCCTAGGCTTCTGATTTATTCAATTATATGTTCCAGTAAGATTCTAGAGCTTAATTGATGGAGTATTTTATCTAGGTTTATTGTTACTTGATGTTTTTGGCTTTGATTAAATGTGTACTTTCCTGTACACCGTTCACTTTTAGGTTATATGAAATTGTTGTTTGAAGCTTCAGATGTTTATTATCATTTTATTTGTAATATGTAGGGGTATCAAACAGGTCTGAGAAGTTTACTAATGCTGTTTTGAAACATGGTGAGCATTCTGCTGTTTTTCGTGTTAATACTAAAACAACCGTAGAAGAATTGAAGCATTTTGCATGCAAGCATTAGAGGTCTTTGTCTCCTGGGAGTATATGTTTCAGCTATATGGATAATGCTCAAGTAGTTTTTATGCAAGGTGATATACAACTGCAAAGCTTAATTGGTTTCATGATTCTTATTGATAATGAAGATGTCTATTTGAATGTGGATATGATTCAGAATCATACTTCTCGTTCTAAGTATGGTTGTACCAGTAGTTCTGGTTCTAAGTCTGGTTGTAGCAGTAGTTCTGGTTCTGGTTCTTGTTCTAAGTCTGCTTGTGTAACTGAAAGTCCTAAGATGGTAAGGGTGATAGATCATGATGCAGACAAGGGGAAGACTCTTATTATTGATGAATGGGTTTATGTATTTGACAAGATTGGTAGAGAATTTATGGGTGGTGCTAAAGTTGTTAGGATTGCTCTCGATAAGTACAAGATGGCTACTGGTCACAAGATTGTTATTCTTAAAAATGACACGACTCGTTTTACTGCAAAATGCGAAGAAGATGGTTATGGTTGGAGGATTTACTTTGGGCCTGTGAATGGTGATACTTCTCGGTTCGTGCTGAAAGATTGTAATGCTCACAGGTTAGCGGTTTTCATACTAGTCTACATTACTTATCTTTAGGCTTTTTGTGTGTATGTCCATAGTGGTGGACATAGTTGTGCACCTTATATATGTATATTTGTTTTTAGGTGTACATTGTTGTGCACAGTACTTGTTGTACTCTAAAATTACATATTCTTGCTTGGTTTTTGTGTGTATGTCCATAGTGTTTGTTTTGAGATCTTATTAGGTGTACATTGTGGTTCACATTACTTATTCCAGTTTTTTTCTTTTTTTTTTTTCTTTTTTGTAGTTGTGGTGTTGGTTTGAGGTTGAAGAGTCCTGCAGCGACAACCAAGTTAGTCAAGCATTTGATCGCTGACAATATACAGGGTGATCCTAGCTTAAAACCCAGACAGATCATGTCACTTTTTAAGAAAACTTATGGGTCCAATATTAAGTATCACCATGCCCGTAGAGGGAAAGAAGCTGTATTTGAAGAACAGTATGGCGATGACGAGAATTCTTATAGCGATTTAACTTGGTATGTCAAAGCAATTGAAGAAACTAATCCCTATAGCTATGTGAAGTTTGACGTTGAGGATGGAACCAATAGATTTCAGAGGATATTCATTTGTTTCGTTGCTTGCAAGCATAGCTATAGGTATCTCAGGCCCATGATTTACTTGGACGCTACTTTCCTTACTGGTAGATACAGGGGTACTTTGATGGCTGCGACATGTATCAATGGAAACAATGGTTTTTACCCATTTTCTTTTGCTATTGTTTCTACTGAAAACAAAGATAATTGGTTTTGGTTTCTGGAGAATCTTCAACAAGTTGTCGATGGTCGTCAGATTGTTTTCCTTAGTGATCGTGGAGAAGGACTTTTGCAGAGCATTCCAAAATATTTTCCTAATTCACATCACAGTTATTGCTTTTACCACATCAAATGCAATCTCCCCATAGGATCAGGTGATGCGAATTCGAAGCATGTTATTGATTTGTTTTACAAAGCTTCCTACTCTTACACACCAGCGAACTTTGAAGAATATTTGCGGGGCATGCATGAATTTGGATGTGGACATGTTGATAACTATATCAGGACTATTCCAAAGGAGAAATGGGCAAATGCATTTTTCCCTGTATGCAGATATGGTGCTCACTCTTTAACTCTTGCCGAGTCCTTCAACAACTGGGTTCTTACTTTCAAAAAGTTGCCTGCTTTTGCTCTTCTCGATGCGATACGGTGATTTTTATGTTTAGTGTTTTATTTATGTAAGTCTGTCTACATTGTTGCATACATGGATTTGCTTGATCTGTAGATACTTGTACACATGTTTTATCTGTGATTTTGCAACTATGTGTGCATTGTTGTACACTTGGATTTCCTTAATGTGTACATTGTTGTACACATGTTTTATCTGAATTCCTTCTGGATCATGTTTTTGATTTTATGTTTTGTGTTTTTATTATGTTAGTTTGAAGGTTATGGAGAAGATGTCTGAGAGAAGGATAGAAGGTCTAGAAAATTTCAACACTAGGCTCACTCCTGAATATGAGGCTTTACTAAAGGAAAACATCGACATTGGTCGTACTTGGACTTTTGTTCAATCCATGGAAAGATTGTATGAAGTCATGTCTCCCCGGACTCATTCTGTAGATCTATTGCAGAAAACTTGTACATGTCACAGGTGGCGAGTTAATGGTTTTCCTTGTGCACATGCTTGTGCTGCCATTCAAGCTACGAGGAAGACATCTATTCATTTGTTGAGCCATACTTCACAACCTAATGGTACAACAGGACATACCAGGATATCATCTTTCCAATCCCCAATTATGAAAAGCCACAGGCTTATGATCCTAGTGATAGGGTTATTGTTCCTATTCCCGTTCCTCCACCCGGTAGACGAAGAACACAACGTATCAAGAATGCTTATGAGAAGCAAAATAGGCCTATGATGTGCACAAAGTGCTTCAACCTTGGTCACCATAACAGAGCTACCTGCCCCACGATTTGATGTTTTTTTCTATGTTTCATTTGTTCAAAAGATTCAATGTGTTTGGTCTTTACCTTTGCTAATGTCTTTTCAATTTTCTTTGGCGTGGATAATTAATACCAGGACATGTGTACCATTATGTACACCTTCCTGTGAACTTCAGTTTTTCTTACCTGTCTTATTACATGTGTACCACTATGTACACCTTGGTGTACAATGGATGCTACTAGTCTATTTTGTTTAGTAATATTCTATGTTTTCAGATCTGTATAATTAGTAATTACTTTTTGCTATGTTCAATTTTATGTTTTCAGTTCTACATGATATAAAAAATTTAGTAATATTTTTATGTCTTCAATCAGGTACATTTATGTACACCTTCTAAAAATTTGCTGTCAGTACATGTGTACCTTTATGAACACCTTCTAAACATTTTCTGCTCTGTCAGTAAATATGCACAATCAGGTACACCTTAAGATTTCAAAACCTGTAATATACAGTTCAATGGTAGTGATAAGTCATAAACTTGTAACATCAATAACATCAATATTGAAACTAATAAAAATATTAATTCAAGGTGTTGATAAGTCATAAACAAAGTGATAAAAACTGAAATTTGAAAAGTTGTCTGAAAAGAAAGAAAATGTTTAGAAGCAATTCAGAGAGTGATCTTGTATAATGAAGCTTAAAATAAACTATTCTTCCTCTTCAATGGTTTCATCTCTTTACTCATGTGCTACTCCTTGTGATAATCATCAGTTGCTATATACCACACCTTTTCATACGATCCGACTTTTTTCAGCATCTTGGCCACCAATGTTGCTCTCATTCCCTGACAAATGCGTTCGACCTTCTGTTGATCTCTTTCAATACTCTTTCTCTTCTTCATACCTCGTTTCATAAAGTAGCAAGTGTATAGGAGGAAGTATGGATTGATTCCCTGAGAAGGACATTGCATGATGTTTATTTCGTGCGGTTCTATAGGTGCATCACCCTTTGACACTCTCTTCTTGTTGAGTTTCAATTGCACCACATTTGCCAGTTGTTGTGCATCTTCTTTATATTCCTCATTTGAATGCAACGAGTTGTACCACTTCCACTCTTCAGCTATGAAATCAAAATTCAGAAGCGACCAGTGAAGTCCTACTCTCATTTTTTTCCCTAGAGGGATTGACGGGGATTAGAAGAACTTCCAGATTGTCAGGCATGTCCCGTATGAAATCAACCACGAGCTTTTGTACAGTGCTCATGATATTGTTCTTCACATAGTACTGCAATCAATAATTTGTTGGAAAATAAAATAAATTAGGTACACCTAAATTAGACAAGAAAACTAAGAAGCATCTACACTACCACATATCAAACATTTTAGGCCTGGAAACAGATGTATGACATAGATGTATCCATGACGTATAATACAGGTGTACAACTATGTACACACCTAAATAAAATCTAACAATCAAGCATCCATGCAAACACTTAAACAGAGCATGTGTCAATCATATAGCATACTGGTGTACATCTAAGTTCACACCTAAAGAAATCTACAAACACATAGAACATGCCATGTCAATCAGGTGTACTAGTATGTACACATCATTAAAGTATCTATATATGACATTTTTGATTTGTTTTTGAGAAACTTACACATGCAGTAGGACTCATTACTTCACATCTCATGTACTTTTGATCATCTGGATGACGGAAGCTATCTCTGACCATTGCATAGCAACGTCGATGGACATAGAACTGCAATACCTCTTAGTCCAGATACTTGTTGAACATCAATTCACGAAGTACTTTTCCCACAATCAGAATATCTTCCCTGACAGTTGGATCTTCGAGCCTTGTTAGTTCCCAAGCTACAGAGCTGTAGAATCATAAAGGAAATGTTAACATGGTGGTACATAGTGGTACACATAACTTTTTTCAATAAGATTCAATCATTCGTATAGTGCGAGGTATTATTTTCTGAACTTATCCCAGGCTTGCATAGTCGAAGAATTTCTGTACCCTTCTTTTGTCCTGTCCTGGTTCCATGGCTTGGTATAGTTCTGATTGACGAATATCTGGAAATGGGCGGTAAGGATGATACTCATTTTCCTTTCTCTTTAATGGTGCAGGATAACCTTGTTCTTCTACCTCTTTTTGGACCCCCTTGCCTTTCTGATCCACTTTCATCCTAACTTGTCTGTTTTTACCCTCGGCAGTGAAATCAGGAGGAAGTTTTTTCTTTGCAGCTCTCTTTGGTGGTGTCTTGGACAACCTGCCAGCCGCTTTTGTCTTCAACATATATGCTTCCTTCATCTTCCCAACTCTTGTCTTTTCTGGTGGTGTCTTCTGCTCTTCTACTTTTTGACTGCTAAAAAATGCATCTCCATGTTGTTGAATGAACTGCACTGCTTCAGCAACGACACTTTCTCGTACATCTTCATTGGATAATGATCTTTGCGACGACTCTTCTTTTGGATATTCTTGGCTCAACATTTGAAAACTTGGACATTCGTGGATCACGGTTGCCATCTTTTCCTTCACGTCAGATGCTGCCATTCTGTAACAACCTTTTTCAAGCTTTATGAAAACACTTTCAGAGAAGTTGTCTAGAAGGTCCACAATTGATGCATAAGGATCATTCTATTCATCTTCTCCCTGTGTGAGTAAAAGCACATCTTTTTCAACCGGCAACATGCCTTTAGGGTCCAACTGAGATATGGCTTGAACTGCGATTATCATAGCCTCATCAATTTCAGCTGTTTGAGTGGCATCCTGGTCTTCTTGATATGCAGCTGCCTCTGGCGGAGAAGTGCTGAAAAAATACATTTTTTGTTCGGTGTACATTTTGGTACACATATGCAGAAAATGAAAAGAAATGCAAGTTGAGATCATTTCATACCTAGGCTTCTTAGCAGTTTCAGAATCAATACCTTGCCTTGTTTCATCCTTGCCATCCTTCTCTTCATTTGTCTTTGACAGAGGAGTGCTAAAAGATTCAAGTTTAGAGAAAAGGTATGAGTTTTAGCATACTGGTGTACAACTATCTACACACATAAAAACAAATGACTGCCACATTTAATAAGAGTGATTTTATACCTTTGCTTTTCAGAAGTTTCAGACGGAACTTCATTGTTTTCAGATTTTCCACCCTCGTCATCACCACCTTTGCTCCCCTATTTCTTATTGTCATCACCATGCATATCACCACCTTTTCCACCTTCGTCATCATCATCATGCATATCACCACCTTTGCCACCACCATCCTTCTCATCCTGCTCCTCATCATCATCATGCATATCACCACCTTTGCCACCACCAACCTCCTCATCCTGCTCCTCATCATCATCATGCATATCACCACCTTTGACACCACCATCCTCCTCATCCTGCTCCTCATCAACATCATGAATATCACCACCTTTAACTCATCATCATCACTATCATCATCATCATCATCATTGTCATTCACATCATCAACTTTGCCACTTTTCTCACCTTTCTCACCTTCCTCCTCCTCCTGCTCATCATCATCACGTTCATCCTCACTTTTTAATGATTTGTTAAATGAAATGATTTCTTGCAAGGAGTCAACAAAAAAATCAACAAGATCCTTATCATCTTGCACATTCCTTGGATCAGCTTCATAAAGTTTTTTGCTTTTTTCTTCAATGAAGCTAACAAGCTTCAAATGTTTAACCTTCAAGTCAGAAGGCGCTTCCAATGCTTCATCTCTTTGGTGTAGTGCTTTGTACAGCTTTTCTTTCAGTGTATCTCTGTTATTTTCTTGCCTATTCTTTCTGTACTCTTCCATTATTTGTTGTTGTTCATCACTGCAAGCTTTTACCCATCCGAGTTGCATCTGAAAACATGCCAAAGTATCAATATGGATAACAGGTGTATATCTTTTTACACATGTGTTACAGGTGTATATTTTTGTACATGACAAAATTTTGTCACCATTTTTGTAAACCTTATCAAGGTGTATATCTAATGTACACATCTAGGAAGAAATCACTATTGTAAGAAAGTTATCGAGTTACCTTTTTCATAGCTTCATTAATGTCTTTCTCTATTGTGTTGCTGATGTCACTTATTACCCACCTTAGAAACCTAGGAAAACCTTGTTCATTGCTTGGCGTCATGATGTTGTTGTGTTCAGCAAACCAATACTGCATTTAAAAACAGGTAAAGAGTTAGAAATGTTAGGACCCAACAAATACAGTGTACCAAAGCATGTAAATTTGTACAACTTAAAACTGTTGTAAGACAATGTACACATGTAAACTCACCAACAGGTATACCATACAACCATTAACTTTAAGTGGTGAGGCAATATGTTTCCTAATGATATCCATTAGATATTGATGTATATGAACCGGCCAGTTGATTTTTTCCATTATATCCAATGATTCAAAGTAGGGAGCAAATTGACTCTTGGTAATCCCGCTTCCATTTGTTGTGGTAAAAAAAAAACAGTGATGCACAGGTACATCCCAAACAACACTACCAAGTCTTCGACATTTCTCTCAATCTCCATATCCAACGTTGGTTTTAACTTCATTATACGCAAGATTTCATTTTTCACATCTAGTTTTCCCAACCTAGATTGATCCTTCAGTTTCATTCGGTTTATTAGTGAACCGTATCTCTTCTCAGCTCTAGTTTTGGTACATTCTCCTTCCACAGGTTCTGATGCCACTATTCTTAATTCAAAAATTAAGAACAAATCTTCAGGCATACTTTCTACCTCCACAAACTTTTTCTCCTCGGCAGTATTGAAAACAAAGACATTTCTCCCTGAATTATCATGGCAGAACTGGTTCACAATCTTAAAGATTGATTCTGGACTCTTAAACCACACATCTCTCTTCTTCTCCTTTTTCTTTTCTGAGTTTTCCTCCTCTTTATCTTCAGCTTTCTTGTGAAAAAAGACATCTAATACAGGCCAAAAAGGGCTCTCCTTTTTGCTTCTCTAACTGAAATTCTGTGAACCAGACTTTTTTACGATCCTTTTTCCTTACTTCTCCATCCTCCTCAAGGTACGTGTTCACAAACTTGTTGATTGCATGAAAATCTGATCTATAAGGTTTGTTTGCATCTACGAAAATAGACAAATGGGAATAAGAAAAGAGAAGCATAACACATGATACTCATACAAAAGTGTTGGTGTACAAACCAGTATACTGGTACATAAATATAACAAGAGCAATAATAATTCACATACAACAGGCCATATATCACTATAACACCATGATGGTGTAAAAACATGTACACTCCTACAGAAAAATCTTTAAAACAAGCATAACATGCCTTGAATCACTGCAATACAATGCTTGTGTACAAATCTGGACACACAACTGAAATGAAACAACTCCATAACACATATAACATGCCATTATCCATAAAACCACTCACAAACTCACATAACATGACATGTTGGTGTACTAGTATTTACACACTAACAAGAAATCCCATGAAAATTGCTCAAAAACAGATATAAATGGACATGAATCACTACAACAGCGTAAGGGTGTACAAATATGTGCACACCAACAAGAAATCCCATGAAAATTGCTCAAAAACAGACATAAATGGACATCAATCACTGCAACAGCCTAGAGGTGTACAGATCTGTACATACCGACAACAAATCCCATAAAAATTGCTCAAAAACAGATATAAATGGACATGAATCACTGTAACAGCCTAGGGGTGTACAGATATGTACACACCAACAAAAAATCCCATTAAAATTGCTCAAAAACAGACATAACTGGACATGAATCACTACAACATCCTAGTGGTGTACATATCTGTACACACCAACAACAAATCCCATGAAAATTGCTCAAAAACAGACATAATTGGACTTGAATTGTTACCTTTTTTTGTTTTAACAGTTTTTAAAGGCTTTGACTTCTTCTTAGCTGGTGATGTTTTTGATGTTGAAGGCTTTGTAGTCTTTGATTTCTTCTTAACTGGTGATGTTTTTGAAGTTTCTGGTACTGAAATTGATGTTGAATCTTCTAATCCTCTCTTAGATCTCGTCTTTGGTCCTGTTGATTTTCGAATTTCTTCTGATGCAACTGATGTAGTTGGGGATGAAATTGGTGTTAAATTTTTTAATGCTGACTTTGATTTCGTTGTTGGTGATGTTGATTTTTGAATTTCTTCTACTGCAACTGATGGATTTTCTTCTTCAGTTGAAGATTCATCATCAACTGTTGGTGCGTTCTTCTTTGAAACTACTTTATTTCCTTTCACCATGATGTTACTGATACTTCAACCATCTAATGTGGTGTTTCGATGAGTAATATTTTTAGGGTTTTAGTCTGTAAACTTCTAGGGTTTGTCTGCAAAAACTTCTAGGGTTTGTCTGCAAAAACTTCTGAATTTTTTTTTGATTTTCTTCTGAAGTTTCTGATAAAGCAGAATGTTTGCAGTTACTGAATTTTTTCGTTTACGCCCGTAGTTTTAATCAGTTTTTAATTCAAGGCTAACGTGTCGCAACCACGTTCACCGTGTCAGTTACAAAACTGATGTATTTCGTTGCACGTGTGTTTTATTAAAAGAGAGCGAAGGGTAGCATTGTACTTATACAATTTGTGGATTAAATTGTACCCAGTCGACTAGGTCTGGACTAAAGTGTACTATTTTGTGCGGTTTTGGACTGAACCGTTTTGCCGTCAGCTATAACAACTCACTGTTGCTTGAACCCCGAAGTATTTGTCATCTCAGTAACTGTCCCATCCTTGCCCAATTGCGTGATTGTAGCGGTGTCCACATCTCCCCTTTCTATATTATTCTTGCTTTCTCTTATCTTGTTTCTCTTTCTCACTTTGTTTCTCTTTTTCCTAGCTTTTCTCTTCTCATAGTACACATTTGACCGAGCTCTTCTACCTAGCTTGACCTCTGGGATCTTATCTTTATTTACTCGAGTAATCACATCAGCGTCAGACTTTCTCTTTACCGTGTGAGATGCCGTACACAAAACAACTTTATTCTTAATAACTTATTTGCCCTTAACTTCCCCATTACCAGAGTGGTATGCCGACTTCAAATCAAGTACTGCAATTCCCATCGTGAAAATCAAACCCTCCTCATTCAATGGCACAGTGTGTGGCAAATCATTGATACTGCTTTTGAAATTAATAAGAACCTTAATTCCTCGAAGGTCATTAAAGTCGATCTCAGTGATTGAAACATATTTATTGAGAATCAGTTCCACTGTATTTTTGGACCATAAGTGAAAGGGTACTCCAAGCAGAGATATCCATAACTTTTTGTCATTAATGGAGGAATTGATAGCATTTACTGATGGCCACCAATGAGAGAACTTGATTTCACCACTTAAGAAAGCAATGAATTTTTGGTTAATCAACATATCGTGATATTTAACTGATTTAATGAACAATACCCCCATATTCTCAGAAAAAATACTGATTTTAATATGTTCATGAATATGGAAAGTCGCCTTAATTCGATCTTCAACCATCCTCCAATCTAATGGTTTTGGATCCACGGTGCAAATGATAACTCCATCCCAATGATCAAAAGTTTTCTCTTTACCTTCATACGAGATTTGTGGACTTTTTCTTGTTGCAATAGTTAAATATGAAGTATTCCCACCCACTCCTTTGATTTTGATATTTCTCTCATGAAGATTCTGTCTCTGCAATTCTGGCCATCCAGTATTAAGTTTCAAGGATTCAATATTGTTTTTAGCCGCTCCTCGCCGGTGAAAATCTTCATGTTTGTTAATACCTATTTGCAGCAGACTCATAAAATTTCTCCATCCTTCCTGTCTATAGCCTTCCGGAATCACCAGGTGATGAATCTTTTCACCTCTATTACCGGTAAACCAATCAACCGCAATAAATTTCCCCCTGCCATTACTTCTCCCAACCAATAATAGAGCAGATCCATAGCCTAAAGTCAACCTCCATTGATACGGTTTCTTAGAGCTGGTACCTCTGTATTTTGATTCCCTAATTGTATTGAGAAGACATGTCGCTCCCCCGAGCGGAATAATACAAGAGTTTGTATACCCATTTCATCTCTCTATAATGGTAAATTTGGGATTAATCTCTTTCCAGAACATACAAACTTCAAAATTCTTATCACCCACTTGTGCATAAGATGTTGACATTCCTAACCTTCACCGCAGATCAATCACTCTAGGAGAATAGAGAGGAGATTTACCACCACGAATCCCACTGACCAAGTACCGTCGGACCTAAGGGAAAATATCGATACCCGACCTTAGTCGTCGGAGGGAGTCAATCAGCACACTCCCAAAAAGACTCAGACCTAAGGGGAAAGAACATCTCAGCTGCTCCGTCCTTAGACGCCAGAGTTTCTAGGAGGCTGGTTCTAGGAGGCTGGATGCATGCCGAAGAAGAGGTATTCTAGGCGGTAATGTTTTTGGAATGGTAACTGAGAAGGATGGTTTTGGGCACAAGTTTCAAGCCACAACAAAAGGATCGTGTTACAAATATTTCGGTGGTTTGATATCTACAACTTTGTAGAAACCAAAGGTTAATTCATACCATAAAGGTCCAAACAATCAAAGTATGAAAACTATTTCTAAGCGAAAATCCTTTAATCTGGCCCATTAATCTAAGTCCTGGTCCATCTGGTCAACTGACAGTCTCTAATGGTCAATGGCTAAGGTCAGGTCAACAGTTAAGGTCAAAGTCAGATAAGAATCGGTCAACTGAATCAACTCGGGTCTAGTTAGAAAACTCGGTGAGTCTACACCGGTTCACCTGGTCCATCTGGTCAACTGACAGTATCTAACAACCTCATTCTAACTTTATTTCATACATTCTCATGTTCTGGTTTAACATTTCAACTTCAAATCAAATACAAACAACTTTGAATTTCAATTACAAATAACAACGTTGACTACCTGCAATTGCAGCCTTAAGCTTTCACTAGAGAGGTTCAAATCAACAGATTCATCTAAAGTAATTCACAACATCTGCAATCAGCATAAACACAGACAACACCACCCTCTCATTTCATATGCATTCCATATTCAGTTCACCACCAAATCAAATCCAAAACTTACAACTGCAGCTCAATCCAATACACCCGTCTCAGTTCTTTCCTTCACAATCTATAAACTCAGTACATCATTATCAACAACTCATACATCCCCATCACTCATATCCCCTGCATCTTCAACTCTATATTTCTAACCTCAGCATCACTAAGTCAATGCCATCAGCAACAACCACCACCACCAGAGCAGCCACTGCCTTCTCTATCACAGACTCAAAAATCCATTGAAACCCTGTAACTTCAACATAAGACCACGAACCACAGTTCCATAACATCCTCTCCATAATCATTTCTTTTTTTAGCTTAACAACCATTCTATAAATTCAACGACTTAAAATGATTAATTTAACTAAAATTACAAAGAAGATCAATTACCTCAGATAAATTCTGCTTCCGCACCAACCAGTTCAAAACTCATAATACTTCCATCACTCTCTTATAATCATAATCAAACCGCAAATATGTTAACAACTTCAGTCATGAACTCTAATCGATCTCAGCTTCAAAATCAATCATTAACCCTTAATTCGAAACAAACCCATCTTCAATCAAACCTCTAAACCTTCAATTAGTCTTCCTTAGATTTTCTCACAAAACCTATATTAAGACACGTATCTGAGACTGATATGGAAAGTATTCCATATATAAGTCTCTTAAATTTGGAATTTGTTTAAGACTCGGATAGACAGTCTTAGATATGGTTTAGGAAAAGGAATTATATGTGTGTTAGGAAAGTATTTGTTCCTTGCGTCCCAAGTTTTGGCTTGTATAAATATATGTTTATGGAATAAGAGTAAACACACCAAATTATTATTATCAATTCTTGACATGGTATCAGAGCCAGTTACAAAACCTAAAAAAAAAAAAAACGTTCAAACCCTAAAAGATGGGTGACGAAATAGAATCATCCAAAGGGAAGATGGTGGAGTATGATATACAAAATAAGAACCCAGTATATCATCTAGGATCTAGTGATGGACCGGGAATTATCATCACGCCAATTATTCTAAGAGGAACTAATTATGATGAATGGCCTAGAGCCATACGGAGGTCGTTGATAGCCAAGAGAAAATTTGGTTTTGTTGATGGAACCATCAAACAACCTATAGAACCAAAACAGTTGGAAGATTGGATAGCAGTTCACTCGATGCTAGTTTCATGGATTAGTAATACATTAGAGGCATCAGTCAGATCAACTTTAGGAGACTATGATGATGCGAGTCTGTTATGGGCACACTTGAAGAGAAGATTCTGTGTTGTGAGTGGAACAAGAATATGCCAACTAAAAGCGTCTTTAAGTGATTGCAAGCAAAAGAAAACAGAGGGAGTTTTTGTATATTATGGAAGATTGAATAAAATATGGGATGAGATGGTGACTTATATGAAGATACCTAAGTGCAAGTGTGGACTATGCACTTGTAATATTGCAACTCAGGTAAGTACATTAAGAGAAGAAGATTTCTTGCATTATTTTTTGATTGGCCTGGATTCTGTTTACAGTTCTGTGAGTGAAAAACTGTTAGCTAGGGATCCACTCCCGTCAATAGACGTTGTGTATCAAACAATTGTCAACTCGGAGTGTCTGAGAATTGGAGATGTAGGTGTGTTTGCAGATGTACAAGACAACATCATGGCTTTCAAAGTACAAGTTGATCAACGTATGCTAAATAGCGCCTATGATCCTTCTAAGCACTGCAAGCATTGCAACAGACAAGGACACTCTGATGATGGGTGTTTTAAAATTATTGGATACCCTGAATGGTGGGTAGATAGAACAAAAAGTAGAAGAGGAGGTCGAACTGGAGGAAGAGGACGTACTGGTTATGCAGGCGGAAGAGGTGGCAGAGGACAAGGTGGTAATACTGTTCGTGCACACAACTTGCATATTCCAGCAGCAAATCAATCTGGTGGTGCATTGACAGCCGATGTATCAGGACTGGTGGGAGTTACAGCAGCACAGGTTCAGCAGGTGATGGAGTTTTTAAACTCAAGAAAGTCCGGTTCACATCTACAAGGTAAAAAGAATAAAACTTCTTGGATTGTTGACACAGGAGCAACAAACCATGTCACGTATGAAATACGTGACATGTTAAATGTAAGGGATATTAAGGCATGTTCCGTTGGATTGCCTGATGGAAAATATGCGTACTCTGAGAAAATAGGGACTGTGATTCTTCCTGGTGGATTGAGACTTGATAACGTACTTTATGTGCCTCAGATAACTTGTAACCTAATTTCTGTTACACAACTTATTGATGAGATGAGATGTATTATCCAATGTACTAATAGTTTATGTCTGATACATGACCGGTTGACGATGAGGATGATTGGAGTGGCTGAGAGACAAGGTGGACTATATATTTTCTGTGGTGTGCCTCAGGTTGAAGTTATGGTCGTGAGTGAAGATACATATGAGCTCTGGCATAGACGAATGGAACATCCTTCAGAAAAAGTTTTACAGAAGTTACAAGGAGTGAGTAGATTAATAAAGAAGAATAATGATGTTTGTGATATTTGTCCACGAGCAAAACATCGTAGAAGTAGTTTTGCTAAGAGTCTGAGTAAATCAAACTGTATTTTAGAGTTAGTTCATATAGATTTATGGGGTCCATATAAGATAAATTCATCATGTGGAGCTCAATATTTTCTGACAATAGTAGATGATTTTTCAAGAGGTGTGTGGATATATTTACTTCAGAGTAAAATTGAGATTGAATTAATATTTCGGAATTTTGTTGCTCTGGTAAAGCGACAGTTTAACAAAGAAATCAGAATTGTTAGAAGTGACAATGGAACTGAATTTAATGCATTGCGTGCTTATTTCAAGACTAATGGGATAGTCTTTGAGACATCGTGTGTAGGTACACCTCAACAGAATGGAAGAGTTAAGAGAAAACACCAGCATATAATGAATGTGGCGAGGGCTTTGAGATTTCAAGCGAATTTGCCTATACGGTTTTGGGGAGAATGTGCACTGACTGCAGCATACTTAATTAATCGTACACCTACACCTATTCTGAACAATAAAACTCCTTATGAGATATTGTTTGGAAATCAACCTCCATATAATCAGTTGAAGGTGTTTGGATGCTTGTGTTATGTGCATGATCAAAGTAGTAAAGGAGATAAGTTTGCAAGTAGAGGAAGAAGATATATATTTCTTGGTTACCCTTTTGGTAAGAAGGCATGGCAAGTTTATGAATTGGACACAAGACAATTTCTGGTGTCGAGAGATGTAAGGTTTTATGAACATCAGTTTCCATATAAGACTGATATGAAAAGTGTTTTGAATAAGAAAGGACAGTCGGGTCCTAATGCTTCGCCTGTCAAGGATCTGTCGAGTTATGGAGACTCGATTGAGACAGATATAGAAGGTGATGTGACAGGGACTCATCCATCCAGTCCAGATGTGAGTTGGAGCGATGATGAGGATAGCTCAGTCACGAGCATACGTGAGGTCGCAGACGCAGTCGCAGACACACAAGAAGTTACTCCAGAACCGACTGAAGGGGATGTCGATGCTACAGAAGATGTTGGTAGTCGCAAAGATGTGACAGCAGAAGAAGAGATGGGTAAGGGTAAGCGTCAGAAGGTTCCTTCTAGTCGTCTCAAAGGATTTGTGACGCACACCATTCGAGAAAATAGTCCATCTCAATCTCATTCCGCACAATCGTCGTCCTCAGGTACACCTTATCCTTTGACATATTATGTTAGTTGTGATAGGTTTTCTGCAGTACATAAGACTTATCTTGCAGCGCTAAATGCAAAGTCTGAGTCTAAAAGTTTCAGAAAAGCAATGAAGTATCCAGGATGGAGGAAAGCAATGGCAGAAGAAATAAGAGCATTGGAAGAACAAGGTACATGGGATTTGACAGAGTTACCGCCGGGTAAAAAGGCACTAGGCAGCAAGTGGATCTATACAGAAAAGTATGATGAGAACGGGAAGTTGGTACGATTAAAAGCGAGACTTGTAATCTTTGGAAATCATCAAGTTGAAGGATTAGATTACAATGAAACGTTTTCACCAGTGGCGAAGATGACAATTGTTCGTTTGTTTCTGGCCGTTGGTACGATTACAATGAAACGTCTGTTGCTGGCCGTTGCAGCGGCTAAAGAGTGGGAAGTGCATCAGATGGATGTACATAATGCATTTATTCATGGAGATTTGGAGGAGGAAGTGTATATGAAGATACCGCCTGGGTTTGCCAAGGGTAATCCGAATATGGTGTGTAGGATGAAGAAATCCTTATATGGTCTACGACAAGCTCCCCGGTGTTGGTTTGCAAAATTGTCAGCCGCATTGAAGAATTATGGGTTTCGTCAATCATACTCAGATTATTCTCTCTTTACTATGGTTAAGGGAAAGATGCAACTTAATGTACTGGTGTATGTTGATGATTTGGTTATTGCAGGTAATGATCTAGTTGAGCTTACAAAATTTAAGACATACTTGGGTCAATGTTTTAAGATGAAAGATTTGGGAAGATTAAAATACTTCCTAGGTTTGGAAGTGGCTCGTAGTAAACAAGTTTTCTACATATGCCAAAGAAAATATGCGTTGGATATTATTATGGAAACAGGTTTGTTGGGAGCAAAACCTGCGGAATTTCCAATGGAAACGAATCATCGTCTTGCTTTGGCAAAAGGTGAGTTTCTCAATGATGTGGAGAAATATAGAAGACTGGTTGGACGTCTAATTTATCTGTCAGTCACAAGACCAGATCTTGCTTACTCTGTACATACTTTGTCTCAGTTTATGAAAAAACCTAGACTGGAGCATTGGGAAGCCGCACTGCGTGTGGTTAGATATTTGAAGAAGAGTCCTGGACAAGGAATTCTGCTGCGCTCGGATAGTAGTCTAAACTTGAGAGGTTGGTGTGACTCAGATTGGGCAAGTTTTCCTATAACTAGGCGCTCTCTAACAGGCTGGTTTGTACTTCTTGGAGAAACCGCCAGTGTCCTGGAAGACTAAGAAGCAACACACTGTGTCACATAGCTCAGCTGAAGCAGAATACCGCTCGATGGCGGCAGCAACGTGTGAATTGACATGGTTAAAACAATTACTCCGAGATTTGGGAGTTCAACATACACAAGGAATGAGTCTTCTTTGTGATAGTCAGTCAGCATTGTACATTGCTAAAAATCCAGTTTTTCATGAACGTACCAAGCATATAGAGGTGGATTGTCATCTGGTCAGGGATGCAATATTGCGGAAGATTATATCACCTTCTTACACTCCTACCAAAGTGGAATTGGCGGATATTTTCACTAAATCATTAGGGAAAGCTCAGTTTCATGGAATTTTGTCCAAGATGGGCATTTGTGACCTGCATGCTCCGTCTTGAGGGGGGTATTAAGACACGTATCTGAGACTGATATGGAAAGTATTCCATATATAAGTCTCTTAAAGGTGGAATTTTTTTAACACTCGGATAGACAGTCTTAGATATGGTTTAGGAAAAGGAATCATATGTGTGTTAGGAAAGTCTTTGTTCCTTGAGTCCCAAGTCTTGGCTTGTATAAATATATGTTTATGGAATAAGAATAAGAATAAACACACCAAATTATTATTATCAATTCTTGACACCCTAATTCAATCTCTGAGAAACCCTAACTCTTTGATCATCTCTAAACAACTTCAATTAAACAGCGACCCAGTCGTTCTTCATCCATAAACCACTCAAATCCATCTTTAATTGCTCAATTCTTCTACGGAGAAACCCGAACTCGAACCCTAACTAATTTCCTCTCTGAAATAACTCTTCCCTTGAAACAGAATTAAATGACTTGAGTCAACACCATCACCATCACTAAACGCTTGATCGTACCGTTCTTTGCATGATCTCAAAACTCTCATTTGATATCTCAAAACACTCGCAGGGAAGAAGAACAAAAAGAAAAAGAAAGAGAAGAAGAAAGAAGAATGAAGAAGAAATAGAAAGAAAGGAAAAGAAGATTTATCTTCTCGATCGGTTGGGGATAAAACCAACGAAAAACGATAAATGCACCCTCCCAATTGATATGGGTAGTCAGGGTCGGTCCAAGATAAAAAGATTATTTTACCCTTCATATCTATACAATGATATATCCTTCGTCTAGTATCCGATTAACACGCTCGAGTAGTCCATTACGCATAACTTTTCGAGGCCTATCCAACGGTACTAGTTTCGTATCTAGATCGTCGTTAGATTATTTCCTATTAATTAACGTTCGTTTTAAACTAATCGAGATATTATTGGCTAATACGTCTCTTGACTAGTCTAATAGCGTTGACGAGCTTGAGGGTCTTTACATTCTCCCCACCTTATATATTTTCGTCCTCGAAAATCAAACCATTCTTCTGGTCTTCTCAAACTCCCCACGTTATAAATTATCCCATCTTTGTCTAAGCGCAAACAACATAAAACAATGCACAAACCTATACGGCTCTACAACTAAAATCTAAAATTTGTAGCTCTAGGTTCAACTATGCTGATTTTAGGTTCTTTCTACCAAATATGGAAGTCTAAGTTCCTTACTCGAATTTCTATAATGGAGAACTATAAATTTTAGTCTTTAAGACCTCCACACTAATTTCTATTTCATAAGATACGTGTCTCTAACTACAAGTAAAATTCTTACAATTCTTTCGAAGTGAACTTACATCTATTGATTTCTAAATTAATTTACAACATATTTCTATGATCGGTCATCTCTGCATGCAGTTTTCCTGTCAAGGTTGGCCAAGCCCAACAATACCTTCCTACGAACAGAGAAAACACAACCTTCACTATTTCCCAGTGCTGGATTAACTAAGTATTAATTTATTAAGGTTAATTAGTCTCTAAGCTTTTATCGTAATTGGTGTAAGTCTTATAAATTTACTTCGTAAAATATATAGATAGTTCATAGCATGTTAAACAATTTTATTTATAATCATCAATTTTTTATTTATTTATTATTGTTATTATTTATTTGTTTCTTTATTCTTTTACCAATATAAGTAACCCCAGTTCGATTTTTACGTCAATTTATAATACTTGATAATTTTTACTTTACTGTAATACCTTGTATAAATTTTGCAAACATAATCTACTATAAATTTCCTACTAGCCTAATTATTCAAATACAATATTTTTTTGTTTCATTTTAGAAATTTACTGAGTCATTTATTAGATTAAAGATAATTTGTAATTAATTTAATTTACAAAACTTATTCATTGATAAGCGTAAATAATTTTCCATAGTTATTTAATCACAATTATTATTTCTATCGTTATATATCCTTATGGAAATTTTAGTTAAACGAAATTTAACATAATATTAATTGATACATGCTAACATTACTTTATTAAAATTATTATTACTGTTATTATCACCTATAATTATTATTATATAATAATTATTATAATAATAATAATAAGAGTTTACAGGTCGGTGGAAGGCATGCGACAAGTTGGGCGCCAACTCCTTTTTGAATCGCCACGCCTATTCTATGAAAAATGGCACTGCCTATTTTATGATTAGCATCATAGCTTCGAAAGCAGTTCCTTAATCTGTTCAAAATTTATTATTAATTGATGGTTGAACTATTATTCTAATTACTCCTATAAACATTATTGAGTCCCAAAAATATTATTAATATTTATGTAATTATAAATTGTTGATTCTACGTATAAGTCAAGGTATTCAACAATTTTTATGTGTCTTTCAAGATTTATCAATTATATTAATATCACCGTTTTTATAGTATTAGATTGTCTATTTGTACATACTTCTTAGATTAATTATTCTCAAATCCTTATTAGCTAAAGTTACCTGTGTACCCTACAATTTTACTTCATTACATATACAAACAATCAAACGATTAAATCAGTCAATCAAATAAATCTTTTAACTATTGATAGCTTTTAGTGATTAAGATTTATCTCACAACCCAACCCAGTTTTAAACTAATCTAGTTCTCTAACTGGCACTGGGTATTCCTATTATTTCACATATAAGATCTAATAGTGAGCTCTGATACTAACACTGTAGCGCCCCCTAAGCTAGCAGCCGACTGATCCAAGAAATTAACTAAATAAAGAGGCATTACGAATCTAAAACAAATACTTAAACTTTCAATTAAGAAATCTGCTACTAAAACTTAACCCACAACTAACCCCGCTCAGAAATATATACAAAAACTCCTCTCAAATGATACATATACAATAGTCATTTGGTTTACAAATAGAATATACAACATAATAAACATATCAGAATATAACCAACTAACGAAGTCAACTTCTCGGAGCTTTCGCTGCGCAACCCTGATCTGTCTCTGAAATTGAAAATGGAAAAAGGGTAAGCACATCATCCCTAGAAGGGGTACCCACCAGGAATAACATTCAACTTTAACGAAATCATGAGCAAGATTTGGAAAACAATACATGTTTTCCCAAACATCAAAGTGACCAAGTCACTGGAAATGCACAACAATGTATATGGACAAACTCCTTATTCAAACAATTTATATTAGTGATGTCGGGTTTTTCCACACCTACATAGCTATATTGATGTCGGGTTGTTCCACACCTAACAAGCATAAAAGCCGAATTCATGTAGATATAAATGAAGGAGCGTATCCTATATACCACACGTGGAAATTCTCATTTTCCACAACAATTCATACTGACAACAAAACATTACAGGTCCTTTCCAATTCATGGAAAGATTCAAAGAATCAGCAGAACACTCATAATACAAACTAAACAATGCATGAAATGCACAAACTGACAACGCATGAGTTTGTTAACATAAACTTTTGTAAAAGAAACAACAATGGTTTGAAAAGAGTTAAAAGTATTCCCACCTCTTTTGATGACAAGCCACGCCTACCTCGAGATCCACGATCCACTGGTTCATCCTTTGAATAGATCGTTGTTAATATAGACTAACTGTTAATCACACAAGAATTCTAAGATTCTACCCAAAAGGCTCACACAAGGCTCATAACATAATCTCATACGATTCACAAGTTATAAACTAAGTGAACTATCTAATGGTTCTAAGTCCATTATGGTATCTCATTCTCTACCTTGCACATAATTAAGAGTTTACTAATTCAATTAGATTGGTTATATAATTCATTAGCTAAGTCTTATGAATATATACAACTTTGTAGAAACCAAAGGCTAATTCAGACCATAAAGGTCTGAACAATCAAAGTATGAAAACCATGTCTAATCCCAAATCCGTTAATCTGGCCCATTAATCTAAGTCCTGGTCCATCTGGTCAACTGGCAATCTCTAGCAGTCAACGTCTAAGGTCAGGTCAACAGTTAAGGTCAAAGTCAAACATGAATCGGTCAACTGAATCAACTCGTATCTAGTTAAAAAACTCGGTGAGTCTACACCGGTTCACCTAAGTCAGATCATTAAGTCAGCTAATAATTGAGTCAGCTAAACTAACTGGGATAACTAACAGCCTCATTCTAACTCTATTTCTTACATTCTCATGTTCTGGTTTAACATTTCAACTTCAAATCAAATACAAACAACTTTGAATTTCAATTATAAATAAAAACATTGCATACCTGCAATGGCAGCCTTAAGCTTTCACTGGAGAGGTTCAAATTAACACATTCATCTAAACTAATTCACAACATCTGCAATCAGCATAAACACAGACAACACCACCGTCTCATTTCACATGCATTCCATATTCAGTTCACCACCAAATCAAATCCAACACTTACTACTGCAGCTCAATCCAATACCTCCGTCTCAGTTCTTGCCTTCGCAATCTGTAAACTCAGTACATCATTATCAACAACGCATACATCCCCATCACTCATATCCCCTGCAACTTCAACTCTATATTTCTAACCTCAGCATCACTAAGTCAATGCCATCAGCAACACAACACCACCACCAGCGCAATCATTGCCTTCTCTATCACAGACTCAAAAATCCATTGAAACCCTATAACTTCAACATAAAACCACGCACCATAGTTCCATAACATCCTCTCCATAATCATTTCAATTCTTAGCTTAACAACCATTCTATAAATTCAACGACTTGAAATGATTAATTTAACCAAAATTACAAAGAAGATCAATTACCTTTGATAAATTCTGCTTCGGCACCAACCAGTTCAAAACTCATAATACTTCCATCACTCTCTTATAATCATAATCAAACCCCAAATCTGTTAACAGCTTCAGTCATGAGCTCTAATCGATCTCAGCTTCAAAATAAATCCTTAACCCTTAATTCGAAACAAACCCGTCTTTAATCAAACCTCTAAACCTTCAATTCATCTTCCTTATCTTGTCTCACAAACCCTAATTCAATCTCTGAGAAACCCCAAATCTTTGATCATCTCCAAATAACTTTAATTAAACAGCGACCCAGTCGTTCTTCATCCATAAACCACTCAAATCCATCTTTAATTGCTCAATTCTTCTACGGAAAAACCCGAACTCGGACCCTAACTAATTCACTCTATGAAATAACTCTTCCCGTGAAACAGAATTAAATGACTTGAGTCAACACCAGCACCATCACTAAACGCTTGATCATGTCGTTCTTTGCATGATCTCAAAACTCCCATTTGATCACTCAAAACACTCGCAGGGAAGAAGAACAGAACAAAAAGAAAGAGAAGAAGAAAGAAGAATGAAGAAGAAATAGAAAGAAAGGAAATAAGATTTATCTTCTCAATCGGTTGGGGATAAGGCCAACGAAAAACGATAAACGCACCCTCCTGATTGATATGGGTAGTCAGGGTCGGTCCAAGGCAAAAAGATTATTTTGCCCTTCATATCTATCCAATGATATCTCCTTCGTCTAGTATCCGATTAACACGCTCGAGTAGTCCATTCTGCATAACTTTTCGAGACCTATCCAACGGTACTAGTTTCGTATCTAGATCGTTGTTAGATTATTTCCTATTAATTAACGTTCGTTTTAAACTAATCGAGATATTATTGGCTAATACGTCTCTTGACTAGTCTAATAGCGTTGACGAGCTCGAGGGTCTTTACATTCTCCCCACCTTATATATTTTCGTCCTCGAAAATCAAACCATTATTCTGGTCTTCTCACACTCCCCACGTTATAAATTATCCCATCTTTGTCTAAGTGCAAACAACATAAAACAATGCACAAACCTATACGGCTCTACAACTAAAATCTAAAATTTGTAGCTCTAGGTTCAATGTTGTAGTATTTTTCGTGCGGTAAATAAGAGTTCATTGCTCGGACTTGAAAAGATTTATAAATAAAAATATATACACAGTATTTGTCACAGGATCAAGAGACATTAGGACTCAGGATTCCACCATTAATCATTCACACAATTCATATATTTATTCCAAACAATTATAGCTCAAATGATATCGACTTTTATTCTTGCCAAAGTATATTTTTAGAAGATTTATTGTATATCACTAGCATGACGCATCAAAAGCACTAAGACCAAGCATACATCATCATACGATATCACAACCAATTAAGAAAAATCATAAAACAATTTATAAAAAGTGCAAGTAGTCAAAAAAGAATTAAATATAATTATTCTATGCATAAAGAACGGCTTCCTCCATCATCCCAGTGTTGGGATTTAGCTACTCATATTAATCATGTTCTCAAAATACATTTTTATAGCTCAAAAAGTTGATTAAAAGATGAGAAAATGCTAAAACAGAGATTCACAACAGTTATAAGCGTTACAGTTCGCTGTATAAAACAAAACTGATGTGTAGCAAACAAACGATACCACCTCAGCGTTGTAAACAGCGACACTTCCGCTGTGCTGTTGACGCTGCTGAAGAACGACGGACCTGGCTGGTCCGTTCTTCGTGTTCTTCAGCTCCTTCTTCCTCTTCAACAGCAGCAGGTGGACATTGCTGCTGGTTCTTCTTCTTTGCTCCTGCTGCGTCCCAAAGCTCTCCAAACTCTTGATAAAACTTTCTCTGACTCAAAGGAAGCTTATTTATACGTAACAACCCCACCAAATCTCACGGAATATCTCCCAATATCTTCTTTTATTCTTCACGGCCACGTCCGAAATTTCTTTCCCTGTGGACTCTGTTTACGCGTTAATAACAGATATTTTGTTATTCAATCTTCTAGGATCGATATATATCCTCCTAGGTACAATATCTTCCCTCTTTACTCGAGTATCTTCCAAAAACACAACTCGATATTCTCTCTGTTTCCAAAATATCTCTCTTCCCTGTTCGACTTAGTCTGGCTATTCTAGCCCAATATGATCGATCCAAACGCCCTTGCAGACCCTGTTTAGCCTTAACATGCCTAGCCCAAGAGAATTCAGCGATTGAATCTCTTTAAAAATCGTCCACAAATCAAAACCCAAATCTGCTGCGTGCATGGTTCTTTCCGCCAATTTTCATAATTCGAATTTGAGAAGGAATGCCCCGTATCCAGAGTAGGGGTGCGAATAGCAACTGCCTTGGGGGTGACCTGGGGGTGCCCCTTAGTAATTAGGTTACCCCTTATCCAAAAGCAAGAGTCCGAATAACACTTGTCCTCCGGGAGCCAAAATCAACTTTTTGAGCCGAGTTTTCCAAAAATGTTTATTTCCTAAAAATACATAAAAACACAATATTAATACAAAAATAGATTTCCAACAATACGGACATTGAGGACAAATTAGACACAAAAATGTGTCTATCAAATACCCCCAAACTTATTATTTGCTAGTCCTCGAGCAAAACTAATAAAAAATAAATAAAACCGAGTTAATCTCGGGAGGGTTTACCAGAGGTGTGCCCACAAAACCATTACTCCAGACCCTAGCTTATCTATGCAGAACCTTGGAAGGCACTAAAGAATCTCCTTGGTTGGCATACTTATTGACTATAGGAGGAAGTACCCTGATGCGAAATTCCAATTGCTGTACACGAGTTTGCACTCAAGCATACTAAAATTCATATAAAGTGACAGATCTCTACTCAGATAGTTGCACTATGGACATCATATTCGGAGTCAAACTAATCATATGGATAGAAAAAGGAGATGGAAATAGAAAACTGTAGATGGTTTTGATGTTAACCAAATGATCGATGTTTCACATATCTGTTTGAAGGCCACTGCCAGAATGAACCTATCCTAATGGACTGAGATACCGGTCTGACTAATATCAACACAACTGGCATATACAAGGGAACCAGTGGTCAATAACTTAAATCTAGATCAACAAACTGGAAAATACAAGGGAACCAGCAGTTGACTACACAGAACAATAACAATTTTTTTTTTTAACTTAACAGCATGAATAGATCTTTCTGATCCAAGCGCATGCTTCTTATCAGCAGATTACACGATAGTTCCCACGGGTCCTGCATTCCACGCTTGCTTAGGCGACGGAAACAGGGAGAACACACACATATTGTTATCCAAGTGTTAATACTTATTCCGATTGGTCTAACTGGTCCGGTCTTTTTTTTTTTTTAGTAACTCAGTCACTCTAATTCACCCTAGCAGTGGTAACAACTTGAATCGTGTGCCCCACCTAATCACTTAGAGAAACATAGTTTAAAATGAAAAAAAAAAGAAATGAAAAGGACTCAACGAGATATGGTGCAACTATCATGTTATTTCTAACACCTGAGATCTGTGATTTTATGAATAGACTCTTTCGATGTTTCCATCTAATCAGATTGGTTCCTCAACTCCTATAACCAAGATGTTCCCATCCACTTAGATTGGTTAGTGCAAACCTTAATAGGCATAAATTTCTAGGCTCTGGAGTTTACTAATTGCAACTAAAAAGTTTCTCCCATACCCCCAAACTTAAATCTAACATTGTCCTCAATGTTCTAAAGATGAAATTAAAAGCATGAACAAGGAGAAACGGTTACTATTTGAAGCAAAAGAGTTAAGGAAGGATATTACCGTGTTGCATGAGATTGGGTTACCTCCCAAGAAGTGCTAAGTTTAAAGTCTTCATCCAGACTTAGAAAAGGATTGGTCAACTCGAACCATAAAGTAACAGTCGAAATAACTGTGGGTCTTCAAAACCAAATAGAGCTGACCATAGGAAACTGCAGTGAACCAAGAAAATGGACAAGAAAGCATGCCCTTACCTAGTTTCCTGAAAACTATCGCTAATTGCGGTTCAGGTTCTATGAAAGGGTCTAAATAGAATATTTTCATTGGCTGCGTTTCTTCATAGATGGGATCCGAATCACTAGGTCTTAGAGTCTGTAAAAACTCAAATACGAACTTAGAATCACGAAGTAATAACCTAAATAATTGCGGATCCTCTAAGTCAATCAGATATGACTTACATAGTTGACCACAGTGAAAGAGGTGATCTTCCTTAAGAAAATGTGTCGACCCTAATCTCCTAAAGTAATTAGGTTTAGTCTCAAAAAATAATTGACACATCTGAAATTTATATGTTCCCACAATTGGTAGAAAAGTTTTTGGTGGGAAAACAAAGTCAATGTTGGTATTATTTCCTGGGCTAACCTCATCAACCAGAGGATGGGTTTCTAACAGTTCAGACTCGTGTTGAATATTATTAAGTTCGGGAAAACGAGTACGAAGATAGTCTCGTAAGATGGGTGAGGCATTGATGTCAAGTCCCAAGTGAGGGATATTTTTAAGAGTTAATGCAAATGGAGAATGATAATCACCCCCAAACTTAGAGTTTTCGGCGTCTCCAGATAGACTGGTCATAACCTCCCTAATTTCTAGGTCGGCAATTGATTTTTCTAAGTCAGGTTCATCCTCACTAATCTCTACGAGTTCATCTAAGACTACTGTTTCTAAATCGTTTGACTCGAAAACAGTACTCTCAAGATAAACTGGTTCCTCTAAACCATCATCGACTTTGTAATCATCGTCTAAAACAGGGGTATTTCTAGTCAAATCCTCGTCCTTTTGAATAGGTAAATAATTATTATAATTATTTGGATTTAAACTAGAAATATCAGTATCATTATCAACACTATCCTCCTCATCATCATCACAATATAATTTTTGATATTCACGAATTCTCAAGCTTTGTTTCCAACTACATGGTCTATGTTTGTAATATTTCTCATAGATCGTTAGAGGTGATTCCTCAATAAAAGTTGGAGTATCCATATATCGCTTCCCACGCATATATTCACCAAGAGTCATTTCCGAAGACGTCTCTTGATAACGAGAATTTCTAGACATATATTCGCGCAACGTCATCGCAGGTGGCGTCTCCTCAAAAGGATTCATCACCGAAGAAATATAAACTACAGAGGGATTATATACAATCACAAACAAGGCCGACTCGACTCCACCAAAGCAAACCTAAAGATTTCTAGCAAACAAAAAGCATGATGGCTCCACTTAGATTGTTTCTAGACCAGCTTCTATCTCTCGAAGGGGAATTCGTTACAGTTTGAGAAACCCCTCTGGATCAATCCGAGCTAATGTGAGATGAAACTGAGGCGAGGGAAGCTCAATGGAGCTTTGATACCCAAGGCCTCACCGGCGTTACAAGGCGTCTTGTTTCAACTCCCAGAATTCACCATGAACTTTGAAGTTGCTTAAAAGGTAACCAATATCCTTCGAAAAATTTTCCTAACAAGCTCGATACCCTATAGGTCTCTTTCTAATCAGATTTTAAAGCTTGGGTTCGCGTTAGGTTTTGTTTTCCTAAAACGGGCAAGAAGGGAACGGTGATGAAATCCGAACCCTTATCTTGTTTAGGCCAGGCCTTGCCCTTTACTAGGAAAATAAAGACAGTCCGGTTCGTCCTCAAACAATTATCACCTTAAGGCATACAGTAACTCGCTTGCAGGGGATTCGCGAGTGTTTTGATTGGACTTACCTCCCGTACCAGACGGGGGATGAACCATTGTCGTCGACTCGGGCCACGACTCCTATGCCGTGTACGAACCCGAGGGGCCGAGGTGATATTGTAATCACCGTCCTTCTCTGCACACAATTTAATATATATATATATATATATATATATATATATATATATATTAATAATAATACCCTTCCGTAGGGTTTAAAAAAAAATAAAAAAAAATCCAAGTTTAAAGTCCAAGTGTTTAAAGAAAAATAAAATTAAAGTTTTCCTCACACACTCTAAAAATAAATAAAAATTAAATCCTAAAATTGTCCTCTTTTCTTCTCTTTTCGCTTTTCGCTTTAAGCTTTTTCCTCTCCAAGTCCTTAGTTTTCACTTTGAACCTGCAAAATAAAGACAAAAAGACAAATTAAAAAGGAACAAATAATAAAGAAATAAAATAATAAATAAAATAATAAATAAACCTAAAAATAAATCTATATACAAGTCCGCGTCGACGGCGCCATTTTGTTGTAGTATTTTCGTGCGGTAATTAAGAGTTCGTTGCTCGGACTTGAAAAGATTTATAAATAAAAATATATACACAATATTTGTCACAGGATCAAGAGACACTAGGACTCAGGATTCCACCATTAATCATTCACACAATTCATATATTTATTCCAAACAATTATAGCTCAAATGATATCGACTCTTATTCTTGCCAAAGTAGATTTTTAGAAGATTTATTGTATATCACTAGCATGACGCATCAAAAGCACTAAGACCAAGCATACATCATCATACGATATCACAACCAATTAAGAAAAATCATAAAACAATTTATAAAAAGTGCAAGTAGTCAAAAAAGAATTAAATATAATTATTCTATGCGTAAAGAATGGCTTCCTCCATCATCCCAGTGTTGGGATTTAACTACTCATATTAATCATGTTCTCAAAATACATTTTTATAGCTCAAAAGTTGATTAAAAGATGAGAAAATGCTAAAACAGAGATTCGCAACAGTTATAAGCGTTACAGTTCGCTGTATAAAACAAAACTGATGTGTAGCAAACAAACGATACCACCTCAGCGTTGTAAACAGCGACACTTCCGCTGTGCTGTTGACGCTGCTGAAGAACGACGGACCTGGCTGGTCCGTTCTTCGTGTTCTTCAGCTTCTTCTTCCTCTTCAACAGCAGCAGGTGGACATTGCTGCTGGTTCTTCTTCTTTGCTCCTGCTGCGTCCCAAAGCTCTCCAAACTCTTGATAAAACTTTCTCTGACTCAAAGGAAGCTTATTTATACGTAACAACCCCACCAAATCTCACGGAATATCTCCCAATATCTTCTTTTATTCTTCACGGCCACGTCCGAAATTTCTTTCCCTGTGGACTCTGTTTACGCGTTAATAACAGATATTTTGTTATTCAATCTTCTAGGATCGATATATATCCTCCTAGGTACAATATCTTCCCTCTTTACTCGAGTATCTTCCAAAAACACAACTCGATATTCTCTCTGTTTCCAAAATATCTCTCTTCCCTGTTCGACTTAGTCTGGCTATTCTAGCCCAATATGATCGATCCAAACGCCCTTGCAGACCCTGTTTAGCCTTAACATGCCTAGCCCAAGAGAATTCAGCGATTGAATCTCTTTAAAAATCATCCACAAATCAAAACCCAAATCTGCTGCGTGCATGGTTCTTTCCGCCAATTTTCATAATTCGAATTTGAGAAGGAATGCCCCGTATCCAGAGTAGGGGTGCGAATAGCAGCTGCCTTGGGGGTGACCTGGGGGTGCCCCTTAGTAATTAGGTTACCCCTTATCCAAAAGCAAGAGTCCGAATAACACTTGTCCTCCGGGTGCCAAAATCAACTTTTCGAGCCGAATTTTCCAAAAATGTTTATTTCCTAAAAATACATAAAAACACAATATTAGTACAAAAATAGAGTTCCAACAATACGGACATTGAGGACAAATTAGACACAAAAATGTGTCTATCATTCAACTATGCTGATTTTAGGTTCTTTCTACCAAATAGGGAAGTCTAAGTTCCTTACTCGGATTTCTATAATAGGGAACTATAAATTTTAGTCTTTAAGACCTGTACACTAATTTTTATTTCATAAGATACGTGTCTCTAACTACAAGGAAAATTCTTACAATTCTTTCGAAGTTAACTTACATCTACTGGTTTCTAATTAAGTTACAACATATAATTTTAATAACGGAAATCCATTTACCTGGACAAGCAATAAACATGGTACAGGAAACACTAAATCTAGACTAGATAGATCTATGATCAATAGTGAGTGGTCCTTATCTTTCCCTGATTCCACCCTTTCCCATCTTCCTCAGAATGGATCAGATCACTCTCCTATAATGTTAGATCTTTATAAAGTTAATAGGATAACTGGTAGAACAACGAAATTCTTTGAGCATTGGTTATTGCATGAAAAATGTAGTGATGAAATTAAGCATGCCTGGTCTACTAATTTCTATGGCTCAAATGCTTTTATTCTAGCTAACAAGTTGTCTTATACTAGAACCATTCTATCAAAATGGAGTAAGACCACCTTTGGTGATGTTCAAAACAGAATTCTTCAGTTGCAGGGAGATATGTCTCAACTCCAATCTACAGATATTAATGGTTGTAACACTAATGATGTCATTATTCTTGAGAAGGAAATCAATGCACTTAATGAGGTGTTAGCAAGTTCTTACAGGAAGAAATCAAGGGATCATTTCTATAGTGATATGGACAAAAATACAAAGTACTTTCATGTTAGAGCAAACAAAAGAAGAGCAAGAAATAAAATCGACTCTCTTCTTGCACCAGATGGATCATGGTGTTCAGACAGGGAATCTCTAGAGAATATCCTCAAATCTCACTTCAGAGTATCATGACAACTTCTTCTCCAACATAAAACTATCACTTCATGCAGCACATCCCAACTTGTATTACTACTGAAGATAATAATGAACTTGAAGTTATTCCATCAGAACAAGAAATTTATCAAGCTCTAATGTCTATGGATCCATGGACTTCACCTGGCCAGGATGGCTTTCCTTCAGGTTTTTATCAATCACAATGGTCTATTTTTAAAGATGATGTGTGCAAAATGGTCAAGTCCTTCTTTCACTCTGGATACCTACTCAAACAGCTGAATCACACAAGAGTCTCTATAATCCCAAAAACTCAGACTCCACACAAACTTGAAGATTATAGACCCATTGCTTTATGCAATACATTTATAAGATTATTTCCAAAATTTTGTCTTTAAGGATGAAGAAGCACATAAGCAACATAATCTCCCTCTTTCAAGCAGCATATGTACCAAGTAGGCTTATATCTGAAAATATCTGTCTTGTTCAAGAGATGGTTCAGGCTATGAAAAGCAAGGAAGGTAGAGCAGGCCATTTAGCTTTGAAAATGGATATGTCCAAAGCCTTCGACATGCTAGAGTGGAGCTTCTTGCTTGATGTTATGGATCACTTTGGGTTTAGCCACAAATTCAGTCAGTTGATTTCTCAGTGCATCAATACTACTCAGATTGAAATTCAATTTAATGGCTCTCATACTAAACCTTTCACTCCATCAAGAGGTATCTGTTAGGGAGATCCCTTATCGCCTTACTTGTTTATCCTAGCCATGGAGTCCTTCTCAAGATATCTTGCACATTATGATTCCACAAAACAACTTACAGGTATGAAGATTTCAAGATCTGCACCTAAAGTAAATCATCTTCTTTTCGCAGATGATTGCTTGTTGTTCTGTAAAGAAACTCTTACACAAGTTAATAAGTTGCTTGAAGTGATTGAGGAGTTCAGTGCTTCTTCAGTACAGCTTATAAATTTCAGTAAATCTGCTGTATTTTTTAGTTCAAATATGAATCCTTCCAGCTGCCAATACTTGAGTGGTATTCTAAGAGTCAGAGAACTAAATATCAAAGAGGAACAATATTTGGGTCTTCCATTCTATGTTGGTAGAAATAAGAAAATCCCATTTTCAGTTCTTGTGAATAAAATGGATAACAGGATTTCGAGATGGAATGGTGGCAATATGTCAGAAGCAGCAAGAACAGTGATGATCAAACATGTGACTAATGTGATCCCCATTCATCACATGACCAGTTTTAAACTGCCTGAAATCACAATCAACAAGATGAATTCTTCTCAGCAAGCTTTCTGGAGGAATAAAAAAACTAATAAGGGTAAACAGATCATTACCTGGCAAAGGGTTCAAAAACCAAAAGAGGAAGGAGGACTCGGCTTAAGAGATATGTATACTTTTAATAGGGCTCTTCTAGCCAAATCTGCATGGAAGCTCTGCTCAGAAACTGAATCTGTTATGGCTAAGTCTCTTCGGGCTAAGTATTACCCAGATGAAGATCTTTTTAATTTGTAGAATAAAACTAATACCACATGGTCTTGGAGAAGTATCAGTTCAGAGCTCCAATTTGTCAAAGAGCACAGTTGCTGGAGTCTAGGTAATGATAAAAAAATCCTCAACTGGAAACACTGATGGATTCCAAGTCTTCATTTTCCTCCTCGGCAAAGGCAATGATGTAATTCTAGTTACCTTTATAAGCATGTTCACCAACTCTTCACGGCTGATTCTTCTTCATGGGATATAACTATTCTAGAAGATCTATTTAATCAATTGACAATAAGAGAAATTATGAATATCTCAATTCATAGTAATCATAAAGACTGACTTATTTGGTTATTAGAGAAGAATGGTAATTTCTCTGTCAAGTCTTGCTATCGTCAGATGTATGCATAAAGTAAGCTATCCGTTTCAGTGGGTCCAAGAATGCAGAAAATCTATAAAATGTTATGGAAAATTTCAATGCTGCCAAGAATTCGTCAATTCATCTGGAAATGCCTCTCTGGACTTCTTCCTACAAGGGATATTCTCAATTCAACTATAACAGGCTCGGAAAATCATGTCCTTTATGCACTCAACAATTGGAATCCCAGACCATGTTATCATTAACTGTAGTCTATCCAAAGCAGTTTGGTCCTTAACTCTTAGAGGAAATTCAAGCAATATAACAAATCTAGCAGAATGGGTTTGCAGATGGTTTGAAGATCTCCACAGTAAACACATCAATGAGAAAGACCTAATTAATAGATGCATTGTTTCTTGGTGCATCTGGACTGAAAGATGTGATAAAATCTTTCAGAACAGTAATCCCACTCCTCACAAGATTACTAGAAGATGTGCATTATTTTTTGAAGAACATGATAAGCAGAAATCTCCCATATATAATAAACCTCTTAGAGCGAATCGTGCTAACATTCCCTGGATACCCCCACCATCTGGCATGCTTACTATGAATTTTGATAGTTCTTACCAAAATATTGATAAAACTGGTGGAATTGGACTAATTCTCAGGGATTGTGCAGGTACCCAATAGGCAGCAAGGTGCATCCATCTAGGATAGGGGTGTAAATTGGGCCGGGCCGGACAGCCCGACCTATTTATTAAATGGGACGGTATAGGGCGGGCCGGAACATCTCTTATCCATGAAATTAAAAGGGTCGGGCGGGCAGGGTTATTTATCTACAGTTAGTACCCATGGCCTACCCAAGCCTGTTTTGTAATTTGGGCTCGGGCGGGTAGGGCCGGGAGGGCCTTGAATATAACAAACAAATATATATATATATATATATATTATACATATATATGTTAAAAATAAAAAGAAAGTAGTAATAATACACAAGTTTTACTTAAAATTAATAATCAAATACGAGAATTGAGATGGGAATAAGATAAACCAAACTTCCTATAATTTTTCCTGAATTGAATCATCAGAAAAGGAAACTGTCTTAGATTTTGCTCAATATTTTCTCTATATGGTTAACAAAATTAGACTCCAATGGAATAAAAGTTAAGAAATACATAAGAAAACTATGAGGGTTGACTGTATTAAGTATATGTACCAAGTATATTCTAGGATAAAACAAATGAGAACAGTCACTTAGGCTAGGTAAATGGTTAACACTGGCGGGCTAACATGGCGGGTAGCATTGACGGGATAATAGGGAGGGTATTGGGCCGGGCAAGAAAATTTGAATTGTGGCCCGTGCCCGCCCTCTTATTTAAATGGGCTAGGTCGGGCCAACCCGTAAAGGGCCACGGTCACCCATGGGCTGTCATGGGACAGGACGGACGGTACTGGGCCTCGGGCAGCCGGGCAAAATTTACACCCCTAATCTAGGAGATGTTGAAAGCGCAGAACAAGCAGAATGCTGGGGATTTTGGAAGCAGATAAATGGTCCAAGGATCTAAAGCTGGAGAAGGTGTTGTTTGAACTGGTTTGCAAAGTTGTAGTTGATGCTGTTAAAAATGAAGATTACCCCATAGAATGGAGACTTTTAAACTTAGTTAAAGATATTAGATTGTTTTTTAAAGACAAATCCTCTTGGAAATCTTCGTATGTGTCAAAAGATAGAAATAAAGTAGCTGATGCACTGTCTAAGCTAGCTAGAGTAAACAAACTCAACCAGACTTGGAATGATTATCTTCCATATGAAGTAATACCTCTTCTATATGAGGATGCTCATTATGTATCAGTTTCTTAATCAGATTCAATAAACTTTTCTTGTTCATAAAAAAAAAAAAAAAAAAAAAAAAAAAAAAAAAAAAAAGAACATCCCAGCAGCGAAACCATAAATAGAACTTGCAACTGTCATTCCACCATAGGACCACACCCTCACGGCTTTCATTTGTTGAGGCGCTCTCCTCATCCTCGTTCTCTCACTCTCTCTTTTGCTTTCTCTCTGGGTTTTTTTCTTTGGAAGAGTAGAGTGTAGACTGTCGAGTTGGTGTGGCATATTTATAGATGGAGATGAGAATTCAGTTCTACACAACTTCCTAAGTTTTGGAAGTTATCCAGTGCAACAGGGATCGCCGTAGCTACAATGCTACTTGTTTGAGGGAAAGAGAGTCGATTCTACACAACTTCCGAAGCTCGGGTGGCGATGCAGTGGAACAGGGAGCACCGTATCTACAATGCTACTGGTTTGAGGGAAATGGAGTTGATTCTACACAACTTCCTAAGCTTTGGCATTGATCCGGCATAAATGGGAGCACCGTAGATGCAATGCTACTAGCGTGAGGGAATTGCATCCAACGGTGGATGAAACATTTACATAGCGTTAACTTTGGTCAAATCAAAGTTACATTTTTAAATGATTTAATCAAAATTAGCATTAAAGACTTTATTTGACACTTGGCTAGCACTACATAATACATTAAAAAAGAAAATTAACACGACGATTAAATCGTAGATGATTGTGGTATAACTGAACAAGAGAAATAATTAGCCGACGATGGTGATAATTCAAAAAGGGTATGGAAAATGAGTAGAGATAATTGTCCATTATGATTGAAATATTTTCCTATAGAGATTTTTAAGCTGCTGTAATTTTAGAGGATGTCGCAACATCTAAAAGAAGCTAAGCTAGTACCAAAATGATATTTCGTGAAGAAAAAAAATACGAAATTAACACCACAATTAAGGTCGGCCCTGAGTATTGTTACATACGACTATTGAATCAACCGAGAGATCAAAATAATCCATGTATTATGTATAACAAATTAATCATGTAAGTGCATTTATAAAAACCCATCATTAAAATTCCATATATAACTAGCCCATAATTAAGGTAAAGTAGTATACAATTACAGAAATATCCTTTCACATAAGTAAAAATAAGTAATATCTGTGGAAAAAGATTTGATCTTAGAAACCGTTCCTAAATCAACTCCCCTTTTATTATGTCATCCTTAACCTATTTTTCTTCCTATAATAACTCAGTTGGTTAACTCCTAAAAATACTCTTAGCCAGCTAATATTAGTATTTTCGGCTTTATTCCTGAAATGACTCATCACCTAATTAGCTTCATCTGGTCGCCAACCAATATCTATCAATCCTACGTGAAAATTGGGCTTTCCATCCGTGAATCAAATGATATTTTAATTTTTCATATTAGAATAAAGTGAAAATGTCACTATTCACTTTAGAATTTCCAGTTGAAAATTTGATTTTTAACAAAAGTATCAACGTGAAAACAGGATTTATTACTCAAAACACTAGTGAAAATCAGAATTTTCAAGGGTGAAAACAAAAAAAAAATCACGTAATATAGGTGAAAAAGGAATTCTTCACACGATATATGTTTGTTTCATTCCCTTATCTAAATTCAGTAGCTAGCACCAAAACGTTTCTGTCACCTATTCCTTTTTTTTTTTCGAAGCATGAAATATATAAAATTACTGAGAGATTGTACGACATATTACACGAAACTCACAATTGTCAATAACCAGGATAACTACAATAATCACGCATATGCTAACCCCATAAACCCTAGAAGAAAAAAAATATATCAGGAATCAGTTATGATTTCCCATGACTACATTCATTTTCTTTTACTGATCACGATGAAGGTTTTCACGTATTAAACATATGGAGTTTAAATATTAATAGGAAAAGATTTGTTAGTAAGCAGCGTAAGAAACGATGAAATCCCAAATTATTTTGGTGAAAAATAAGAATGATTAGCAATGGTGTGGTTTTACTGTTAGATACAGAGAATGAATATAAAGAAGATAGAGAATATAAGTTTTGGAATCACAAGCTATGTTAGAGTACTACCCTACAAGTTTTGGTATCACAAGCTTGTTGTCATGTTAGATGGAAAAAACTATATCTTGATTTCTGGTCTCCTAAGTCAAGTCTCGGACTAGGTATAGAATTCGGTTGTTCAGTATCAAAAATCATCCTCGAAGACTGGAGATCAAAGAAGACATTTGGAGAAAATGTGAAGACTGGACCATTATATTTTACTCACTATCTTAAGAATCTATCTCAGCTTCTCTTAAATATAACCCACATTTTTATTAACTATAGCCCAAAAAGTTTATGCTAAAATGAATAATCAAAGTTACCAAACATGTCTTAATCTTTATACTAATAATCCCACTTCTTCCCAAAAATCATAATATAAACCCAATTTGAATAAAAATATAAATCCTAACCTTTTCTTCTTTACATTCAATTTATTTGTAGTTGTTCTCTCATTATTCTTACAAATTTCCCAATTATAATTCATAATTTTTACTTTTCCCCAAAAATAAACTAAACCCAACTTTTCACTTTTTCTCTAAAATGGTGTTATTTTTCCTAAATCATGATTATATGAATATCGATTGAGGTTGTATATTCTAATTATTCCCTTAAAAATTCTCCACAACAATATCAATCGAAAACTGAAATGAAATCAACTAAGGTTTTGATTCTTTTTCAAAAAATCAATTTTCAAAAACTCCGTAAGCACTATTATCTTATAAAAAAAATTCTAAGATGATGTTTTCTTTTTGCATTAGATTGAGTATTCTTGAAAATCATCAATTATGCCATGATCTTACGTAACTCTAATTATGAAAATTATATAATTAACTTTATTTTATTTTTTCGATTTAAGAATTTGATAATTTATTCTGGGCTATATATAAAAATCGTGTTCAATTTTATGGGTTATGTTAATAGTTATAAGAATCCGTTTGGTTAGATCAATGACTTATTTTATGTGGGTTATAGTTAATAAAAGCATGGGCCTCTATCTTTATGAAACTATGTTGTATGACCTCTAGTAGATTTATTGCAAAGAAGAAGTTTCGAATCAAGCTTGTCTTGTTATACATATCGAAATATGATTCAAGCATTGGATGTTCAATCTAAGGTCCTTAACAATATTAGTTCAAAACAATTTATTGATCAAGATTTAATTTTGTGGATCAATTTGAAAATTGCCCAAGTTAATGAATTTATCATTTGAGAATGTTTCAAACATCAATGAGAGAAATTCAATACTTCTGTAATTTTGACTCAGGAAGGTTGTCTAACCTTGTCTCAAACCATATTAGCTATCTGAGTTTTGGAATACAGGAAGGTTGGCGAACCAGTTCGCAAACCTTAAATTCAGAAAAATACAATTCACGAACCATGTTGATCTGAATTTTTATACTGATGAGAAAAGGCTAACAATGGCGAACCTAGTTCACGAACTGTGTTCATCTGAGTTTACAAGCCGAGTAGGGTTGGTGAACATGTTCACGAACCGTAGCATCCTGACTCGTGAACTATGCTTTACGAATCACGAACCATTTCACCTACGTCTTAGTAAAACTTTAGCAGATTCTTAAAGAATTATTTTCTAGATATCTATAGTATTTCTATGACTCTCAGAAACACTTCTAAGACATCATTGATCACTAAAACACTTTTGTATCTGCATCGTGATTAAATTCTTAAGTGTTTAAATGAATATTAAATTGTTTACTAATACATAAGCCATATTTTCCAAGAACTATCATCTATCGTTATACACGATTCACATACCCGAACCACTGTGTATATTCTTCTAATGTGATTTCAACACGAACTTCTCACATGCTTACTTGAAACCCTAATTAGAGTTTTATCTAAACAAAGAAAATGTTTGCTCGAATCTCAAGTTATCTTAACTTGAATTTTAAGCAGCCATCAGTCGTGAAAAACTATAAATAGAGATGCTCTTTAAACTGGGAGATTTAATCCATACACTTTATGTCCTAGTTGATAGCTAGAGTCATTGACCTAGGTTTCCTTTGTGAAACAGAATTAGGTCTACGACTAAAAGACTTTGCTTTGGGATTCGTGAAGCCAAATCCGACTATCTTTTATCTTAATAGTTTGTGTATCCTGATCTTGTTTTTCTGTCATCGAGGTTTTCGTAATCTTTTTTAGGCTAGATAGAAAGTAATCACAAAGTTCTCTTTCTCTTAGTCTTTGTGGTTCCTCGAGATAGATATCTGACAATTATTCTTAATTGATAAGTTGAAGATTGTTGTATGGGCTGTCGTAGGAGCAACAAATTAATAATGATATTTCCCACTGATTAACCGGTAATATAGCGGTAGTAAGAGATCATTCCCACAGAGAGATGTGTAATTGATAGGTTATTTGTATTAGCAAAATAAAGTAAATAACAAAAGGGGGTTTTGGTTTATAAGATATAATTAAAAAGACAATAAGAAAAGAAAGATGATTAAGGAATCCTTCGCCGTTACCAAGCGATAGCTGGATTAATATACTTATCCATCGTTCGTAAGAACCATGCATCACCAACCGTAGAATAGCAGCTAGCTCAGTGCTATCCCCCAAACTCCTTATACCACGGATACGGAAGCTCTCCAATATCATATTCTATTCAACTGAACCACCAAGTAGTAGCTCACTCAAGGCGTAATCCAATCGAATGCTTTGGGCTTTGTGAATTAGGTTAATCCCAGTAGTTAAACTCTTAGCTCAAGGTTTACTTGATGGTGTTGTTTTTACACACGATTCCTCCACAGAATCCCTCTGTAAGGTCTCGTGATTTCTACTTGGTGTAGAGAGTTATTCGACGATTACTTATCTCCTAACTTCCACTAGCAATAGAACAATCAATAGATCAATCTAGCGTGCACTCCAAATCAATCTAAGAACCATTCATAAACCCTAGATATGGTAAAAACAAACGATGATGTTAAAAACTCTCAATATATTTGTATTATTAATAAAGCTTCATGCTTGGAACATTGAATTCATCCTTAATCAACAAAGGATTTAGCTACTCATATTACAAAGAAGATGAATCATGGTGGTTTCCCCTTAAAGGGATAACCCTAGGTTTTTGATGTAGAACTTGTGATATGAGATTCGATGATCTCCTATTTTACATAACCTAATACTTTTTTATAGGTTTACATTGCTTGGTCTCCAAGTATTTATTTCGGTTCAAGAACCCGACCCGAAAACACAAGCTAGCGAAACCAAACGTGCCCTTAGGATTTCTAAGTTGTGCATAAACGTTTTCTACTTGCTAAGTACGCGAACCCAGTCCGAAAAATTCAAATTCCAGCAGATATTTTTGGAATTAAAGTATGAAACCCGTTCGTGAACTTTATTATCTTCGATATTCAATAAAAGCTTGTTTTGGCCACAACTTCTTCATCCGAACTCGGAAATACCTCATTCTTTTTGATTTTTTTTTATCTTTCAGTTATCTTCAAGATGATGATGATAAATAGTTAATTTGAATGAGTTAAGATCGGTCTTTGGCCCTTCTCTTGATTTTGAGCGTTTTGCTCCTTTTCGTCGCACTTCTTCCACTTCTCTTGGACTTGGGCACTTGAATACTTGGAATACTTCTCTTCCTAGCTCTTTTCAGCACTTTGTAGCTCCTTTTTGGATGATTCACTTATTAGAGGCAAACAAGATTAATAATACGAAAATATGCAAGAATAATAGCTAAAGCAAGTATGGAATGGACACTAAAATTCTCTATACAAAAACAAAGTTTTTTCGAGCGACGTGGTTAATCAGAGCTTCTGGTTGATTCTGGCCCCACCAGTTTTTTTATTTTAGTAATATAATAAATTTTCGAACAAAAAATCTAAAAAAATATTCTTTTGCCCCACAATATATTTTCATGTTTAAAAAAAAGTTATTTTCGATAACAACGAAATCTAATAAAATCTCATAATATGTTAAAAATATATAAAAACCGACTAGAATATATCTATAATCATGAAGTATAACATAAAACTCATAGAAAAAATAAAAGTAAAATCACAACAAGATATGCAAGTTTTTATCTAATCAAGATTTCATCATAAAAGTAAATTAATCATAAAAATGTCCAATGTCCAATGTTCTCATCATAAAATTAAATTAATCATAAAATAATAATCATAAAAATGTCCAATATCCAATATTAAATTATATTACACCTTTTATAACTAAATTAAACTAAACTTAATTACAATTCCAATCTACGGATAATTAGATTAACCATAATTATGACTTACAATTACAATTTCAGAAATCAAAATAAACTTTTGATCAAATTGATCTACAATCAAATAAAAATATAGGTAGATGCTTACCTGTAGAAGATTTCTCTTCCACAAAAATTGATTGTTATCCTGTCCAATATTTTAAAATACGAAATCAGTAATAAAAAATCGTGGAAGTATTTGAACATGATATTAAGCGGAGAACAAAAACTTATCATTACAAAAGTTTTGATGAAAGTATTATTTGAACATGATGAATGAATTTTATTCAATATTGTTTATTTCACACAAAAAACAAAAATTCAAATCCTAACCGTGTGAAAAAGATAACAAAAATATTATTATTATTGTCCAAAATTATAAAATTATTGGTATTTTTCAACATAATTTTTCTTGATTTCATAAAATAAAATAGTTCCTAAACCGTGTGAAAAAAAATACTCAATATATTTTTGTATATTTTGGTTACTGAAAAGTATAAAAAACATAAATATTTTTTGATACTTATTGATCTTATTTCCAAAACAAAACTGATTTTTTGTGGAATGTTCCAGGTTTTGTGTCCTATATAAATCATTCGCGTGGAAGAAAAATTTCATTGTTACCACTTTGCTTTTTTCTTTTAAGACTTTGCTGGGTTATTTTGATTTTTTGATTTTTTTCTTACAATTATAGGGTTCTTTGTCTGATCTATTTTTGTTGTTTGTTGTGCAGGTACGGTCGATTAGGCACCTATTGTAGCTGTAGTAACCGGGCATAATCAATCAATACGAAGGTATAAACTCGAGTATTATTAGATATCAAATAGTGTATAGTTTTACAAATAAAACCATTGTTTTGGTTTTGATATATACGATTAAAATCATTTTTTTGTTGTTGCTTTTTTTTTTTTGGTTACAGAGGTAGGTAACTAATATATGTTTTTGTTTCTATGATACATAGATTTGTAGTCCACAAATTGTTTATTGTTTTGGTTTTGATATATATGATTAAAATCATTTTTTTTGTTGCTCTTTTTTTGGTTACAGAGATAGGTTTAATATTTGTTTTCGTTTGTATGATACATAAATTTGTAGTCCACAAATTGTTTTCTGGATATTAAGTGGAGAAGAATCTGGAAGTGTTTCTTAACCGTTTACAAGGTATAAAACCTCTTCACGTATCTATTACGGTAGTAATCATCAAGTTCATGCAGTCTTCAGGAGTAATTACAATGCTATTTTTTTTCTTCCGAATTAGATACATTTTTAGGTGACACAACTGCAGTTCTATTTTTTTCGTTTGACATATATCACTGTTTTTAGTTCCCATCTTTTCCCTCTTACGTGGCTTGCAGTTCTTAGTTCAGCATATCAAGACTCAACGTCCAGATTTGAAGGAGCGCATAAGTGCTGCACTGGTAAAGGATACAAATTAAAATACATGCCAGCTATTGGGAGATCATAGAATCAATTTTTTTTGAAGCAAAATCATATAATCAATGGTAAATAGTAGCCGAGAATGAAAGTAACTTTTTAACTGAAAAGCCGATTGATACGATTGGAATTTTTCCTGTTGCATACAAAGATTAAAAACATGTTACATTGTTTCCTGTCAGAAAAACTCTATCAGTTTTACTGTCTTTTCATTCAAGTTATAATACTTCTCTGAGTTTATGTGTCTGCAAGTTCGTATTTGTTTTACCTCATATATTAAGCAAGTAATATAATCTTCATCGTTTTCTAACCGTTCTCACTTGTTTCAGGGTGGTAAAGGAGCCCTCTTGAACATTTTTTTTCAAAATATTCTTATGGTAAAGCTAGCTTCTTTTGTATTTGATTTTTCCATGTTTTTATTATTTTTCTTTTCTTTTGTTGTTTATGAGTAGATTTAGTATTCCAAAAATTACTTAACATGGAAATCATGATTTGCGAAAGCACTTCTTTGAGCATTTAGTTCAAATTTTAATTTATGATTCATGAAGCTAATTCCCTCTCTTATCCTTTTGTGTGAGTTTATTGTTATGTTACACTAAACAAGATCATTTACCTACTGAAATGTAAAGGTAAATTCACTCATTTATTTCCCACAAGTATATGATGTAAAACAGAAAAAAAACTAAGATGTGGCATGCTTGACAAACCCAATGCTTTTTTCTGTTCACTGATCAATAGCGCAGTAGTTGCAGGAAACAGTTTATCAAGAAATCACAGTTTACATCATTGATGGTACACTATACTTTATGAGATGTAAGACAATATCAACCGATTATAAAAGTTACTCAATATATTGGAAGTAACAAAATAAAATTTATTAAGAAAACTTTGGTTTTTACATCATTTTATTGCCTTGATTAAATAGGTAAGAAATGTACTAGCTATGTTATAAAATATTCGGTTGCAATGTTTACTCGATTTTGGCATCATATGAATAAAATGATTTTGGATAAAAGGAGAAAGAAAATGTCGAAACTTTGTAAATTGAGGTAATAGTTCATGTGCAAATAAATCTGTTTTGGATTGTATTTTTTTTAATTAATTATAATACTCTTTTCCGAAAAACAAAAACAAATTAAGTTAATAATTGTGATAGTAACGTGAAATGAAGAAATGCTTTATATCCACGAAAAACCATCGTTCCTCCATCATGACAAAGAGGATGCAAATTGTAGAATCTTTGTGCCCCATAATATACATATTCAACCAATCACATTTAAAAAAAAATATTATCTAAAACAACAAAATCTAATAAAATCTTCTCATATGACAAAAATAAATAAATAAAGTAGTCTAATTATGATTAAAAAATTAGTTAATTCAATTCAATTATGTCTAATTATCGTAGTTAAATATTAAAATTAATAAATTAGATAAAATCATTCATAACAATTTAAACACAAAATTAAATCAATCATGAAAATAGAAAAATAATCCAATGTCCGATTACACTTCTGCTAATTATAAACTCATCTTAATTACAACCAAATTTACTATTGCAATTCGAATAAATTTAGAAAACCCTTTGTCAAAAAGAAATTAGTGATTCAAATTTAATATTAAAAAACATAGAGTACTAGATGCGTACCCGTGGATCGAAAACGCTTCCTCTTCCACAAAAATAATTAAACGATAATCTTAAAAAATAGTCGAAATATAGAATCGTTAGTAGAAATTCTTAATATTATCATTTCGATAAAAGAAATTCAAGAATTTGTATTCTAAACGTGTAATTAATGATGGTTGGTGAATATTTTTGGAGTAAAAATATTACAACAGGTAAATATAGAGATATCCAAAGTTGTTATCCAAAATTTAATAAATTGCATGAATTTTATATTGCTTGATATTATTTCCAAAATGAAGTTTTTTCCTTTTTATGGTAACTTAATGTTGGAGAGTCGTGACTCTCTATATGAATCTCTCGAGAGAATGCCAGATTTGCGCTTTAGGGTTTTGTTGTCTGATTTTTTTCTTCTTTTTTTGGTGTTGTTGGCTTTGCATGTTTCTCGAATATATAGCATGCTGCTGATTGCGGTGGAGGTGGTTCTTTTGGAGATTTATGGCGATGAAAGAGACTCATGCGATATATAATGAAAACATCTTTTTTGTGTTTTGAGATTTTTTCTTGATTTTGTTTATTGCAATTGTTGGTGATACCTTTTATCGGTTTTCATGGGTTAGCCGATGGGATTATTTTTATTTTCTTTCCTTTCTTTTATGGGTATTTTATGTTTTGTTAAGAATAAGTCAATTTTGATTACATTGTCTCCCTTGGAGTTTATATTTGTTTTAGTCCTTTTTGGTTCATTTTATTTTTTTGCACACCAACTAAGATACATCAGTTTAGTCATTGGTTTATTAATTTTTTATATATAATAAACAGACCCGTGCATCGCACGGGTGAAAAACTAGTAAAGAATAAAAGAAATGACATCATTGGAGCTCACCAATATACTACTAATACACAATGAAAAAGGAAAAATTCTATTGCACAAAGAGCTGACAAATAAGACCTAAGACTTGCTTGCCCCTTCAACCAGGCGATAAGTCAGTAACCCTGTATCACCCAATAAAAAAAATGTAACATAGACATGTAACGGTTCAGTTTTTGAGTCGGTTACATATAATAGTTAGAGATGATGGTGATCATCGACAAGGGAAAGAGACTTCATAATTGTCAAATATTTTTTTCTACAGAATATGAAATGAATCAGGCTGAAAAAAGAATTAAAGACTGATCACGCTACCGACAATTTATTATAAAAATGATAACATGAGGAAGGCATTTGTACAACCTCAACTTCAGCTGAAACGTAACTCAACTGCAAGAACAAACTAGAAAACCATTATGTAGGGGTTGTTTCCTTGAAAAGGTTTTTCGGTTTTTCTTCTTAATAAGTGTCAAATATGCCTCTGACCACGTCGCCATTTCTCGCAGAATATATCTAGAACCCTTGATCCTATCCAACGTCCAAAACATGATTCTGTCGCCATGCTTTCACTGTCGACAAAACATATTTAAGATGCATATTATTTCCTAGTAAATTTTTGATCCATAGACTTAGCAAGAAGATTTTTACCTTGCAAAAGGAATACAAAGGAAATTCAATGGTCAGATATTTTACTCTCTGATCCTCGAGAATGTAGGTCAAGGTGAAGTGGGACCTGTCAAAGATGTATTAGAACTCTATGCTGAAGCTTGCACCAATTTGTTTATTAGGCATTTTCTTCTTAGAGCTGTGGTTTCATTTTTGAATTTGCATTTCATGATTTGTAATCTCTGTAGTCAAGTCTTACAATATCCTTTTACTGATCGAAAAGGCAAAGTCCATAAGATAACAAAAGAAACACACTGACCTGTCACATTCGAGAGAGAATGAGATCCAGTAAACTTCATCTTCACATGGATTCTTGATCGCTTAGAACTTTCGCGGAGGAGTGTATCCGTTGGGCATCATCTGCATGCTCAAATTACCATAGTTTAGTTCTCATATAATAAACAGGATACTAAACATTGCCAACTGGATGAGTTTCTTACAAAACATGACATCAGCTTGGATAGGTCATAATCCAAACTTGGAGATGTATATATTCCTTAATAAATACAGCTTAAAAGCTTCCAACGTTTCCCCATTCACCACCTATATTAGGTGGCCGACCCACCATATATTGACACTTGAGAAACCCAATACCATATGGCTGGATAATGACTGGTTTTAGGCATGGAAAATACAAACGATACGGGGAAAATTAAGAAATTTAGATAAGTTGAAACGTACCAGCAATTGTAGCCAGAACATATTCTGAAGGTATATTAGTTTCGACCTCCACTGCTGCTTTTGCAGCGGCCATACCTACTGCAATACTCTGCATCACATCTAAACCAGCACACAAAGATGCAAGGGTCCCACCAACAAAACAATCACCAGCTCCCGTTAGCCTCACGACCGATGCTGGAAGAGATGGAAAGTGCACCAAAATCAGATCAGATCTTCTCCTCTCAAACTCACTTATAAGCTCTCGTGAAGGACATCTTGAAGTAACAATTTCATATAGTTGTTTCTTGTAGCAACTTCGGTTTATGTTCTTCAGGTGGTCATTCGTCAAGTTTTGCCCAGCCACAGAGCCTAAGAGTACCCCATTTGGTCCGAGAGTCACTATCACCAACTTGATACCCTTATCAATCAAAACCCGCATTGCTGGTTTAAGCATTTGAAATAAGTACTCCACTGACTTACTCCCAACATTAGCTTCCATCTGAATTGGAGAAAAACGATCGTTACATGACAAAGCATTTGCCATTGCAATGAGTTCATCTTCATTTGGAGAGGCAAAGGTTATCTGCAAGAATCACCGGATGGGTCCAAACAGAAACACCAGATTAACTCACTTTTAGTTTAAACGACAAACCAATTTAATGATCATTATAAGGTATAACTGATCTTTGAGATTAATGTTTTAACTGCTAGTGAGTATTGACTCACATGCTTAGCAACTGAAACAACTCTTTTGGACTTTGTAACAGAGACAGGCTCGAACCATACAGGAACCCCAGATTCTGCCGCTACTGAGGGCCAGTAAAGGAAAATGAAATAGAAACATAAAAACCTGTATTAGCTAAGCTGAAAAAATACCATTTCAATCTATATATAATCATCCCTTTACTTTCAAGCCTAGCTCTCAGGCAAAAATGAACATAAAGCTTCCAAAGCGACCGATAGAAAGAAAAAACCTTCATAGACTAAAGAATGAGAAAGCTATAGGGAAACAGTAGTATGTACTTTGGCAAGAAGATTCGAGTGAAAAAGGGTTCAAGTTTGCATCAATCATCACTATTGGAGCAGATAAAATATTGCCTTTAAATCGCTGAATCCATTCTTCTGTTAGAAATTTCTCCTGTTCCAAATCCACAATTAGCCAAACATCTTTAACTGGTCACACTGATGTAGTAGAATCAGTTAAATCTTACAATTGCTTCAACACTTGCAACTGCAGCGGCCAACTCTCCATTGGCATCAAAGACATTGCACACTACAGGAGTCCCAACATCTTGACGTCTTTGAATTCCTATAGAAAGAAAAGCAGCAGAAAGAAACTAGGAACGTAAAAGAATTAGATGCAAAAAATTTGGCTATGTGAGTCCAAGTGACCACTTTTAAAGTTACCTTCTATGGCTAACCCAGCTGATTTCCAATATCCAAAAAGAAAATTTCCTACAGAAAATACAAAGTCAATCCAGTTTTCAAATGCTTCCACTAGCTCAAATGAAGACCTGCAGGTTTGCAAAGATATTGAATTGAGTTACTGTGTCAAAATTAGTCACCTGCCATATCATCTCCAATCATGCTAATCATAAAAGGTTTATTTCCAAGTTTGGTCATACATTCAGCAATATTCCTAGCTACTCCTCCTGATATATAGTGAACCTGAAAAAGAATTTCTCCATGTAAATGCTTTTTATGATTTTTTTTCTATTGAGCAAGTGACTTGAATACCAATTCCACTTTATGCAACAGGTTCAGCACAAACATAACATGCGATACTTAAACTACAACAGAAAACTAAATGATTACCATCCCAGGAGTTGTTGTTCGAGGTTGTGCTGGTATAGAAGGTGTAGCATGAATATCCATTATCATTGCGCCTATAATTACAGGGTCTGAGATTCCATCCACTGCACTCGAACAATTCTGAGAATACCAAAAACAAGCTTAATCTCTCAGATTAGTATTTTGTTGCTCAATGTTGAATGCACATCAGTAAATTGTGACTTACCAACTGAAGAACTTGATTAGTTTCATTTTCTATCCGTAGATGACGAGAGAGTGTATTTAATCGCCTCCATACACTATTCTCCATTTAACTTTCTTGCCTAAATTATTCCTAATTCACAATTTCACATACACTAATCAGTTCTAAAAACGATTTCATGCCCAATTTGGATATGGAACGGAACAAAAAACGAGGAAAATTCGTTCAATCAATTCCACCTAACAAATGAAAAACTTGGCAGGGGTTCTCATGCTTCTGTTACTCAATTTATTTCAGCTTAAAAAGCAATATGAACGAAAGCAAGCAAAAATAAAGAACTTAAATTTTATGAAACGAAGGAGTATTAAGGTTTAGGATTAGCACCAAATGTCTTCAGCAATCAACAGAAACACTTTCGGAGTCAGTCAATCAGGTAAAAACCCTACTTTACAGATCAATCTCCGCATGAAAAATTGTTTGCTCAAACTAGAGTATAAGTGGACTAAAGGGTCAACATTGATATCTACAACCACCTTTTTTCTACTTACACCCGGATACAACCTCCCCCGGGCGGATTCCTCCTTTCGCTCCTCACCCGTCCGCCACTGGAAACACAACTTCCCGTGACTTACAATGTGTTCAACATGCCGCCAACGTTCATCCTGAGCCAGGATCGAACTCTCCATGAGGTTCATAATTGCAGTTACTTATAGCTTCCTTGTTCATAGATAAAGTGATTTCGGAATTGTCTTTCATTCCAAGGCATAACTTGTATTCATGCGCTTCATATTCGCCTGGAGTTCGCTCCCATAAGTATAGCTATCCCTATCCCCTCACATTAGTCACACGAGCCTCTTATCCATTCTCATTCGATCACGGCGAAAGATTATACTTCTCACAGAAAATGTTTTGCTCCAGCATACAGCAGCAATGCTAATATGATCTAACAACACAAAGGCCAAACACGTGGCGTTTTATGATGTTATTTAACTTGTTATTGGACGCATTTGCAATCATAAAGGCTAAAAAAATTAAAAAGCTAAGCTAAGGCTGGGTTTGGTAAAAGTGTTTTTTATCCAAAGTACTTCCTAAATTTCCCAACTTTTAAAAGCTGGGAGGAAGAGCTTTTAAAAGCTACAAATGCATAAGCTTTCGTCCCACCTAAATTTAATGCTTGATTTTTTCTTTTTTATCCTTATTTTATTTTATAAACTAGGTATCACCGGGACCTTACGGTCCCGGCTCAACCTCTCCTTATAGTGTTACTGTTAAGATACTTTAAAAGTATTACATCTTAGTCTAGTATACAATAAACTTATATCAGAGACAAATCTACAGTAGGGCCACTGAGTCATCAGCCTCCTTAGTATTTACGACAACTACCTACCTATTATAGTACATAAGAATCTTCTGAAACTAACTTTAGCATGTTTCCTAAATCCACTTCCACGACCTACACAACTACCCCAAAATTCATGGTTACATGTGGATGCAATATAATTCTTGTTCTACCGAACTCAAAATGAATGATTTCCTTAGTTTTAAATAAGGGTTCATTTTGCTTCTTCAATTGCTTAATTTCTGTATTTGATTTACTTATTGATTAAATTGAGTTTGTAATGATGGTCATGTTTCTTTTTTTTTGTTTCATATTAAAACAAATTTAGTATAAATTATTAATTTTTTGAGGAAAGGGTGATAGTATTTACACAAATAGCTGGTGACCATATTAAAATAAGAAAGAGTGATATATGCTAATTAAAACGACATGAAAATAATCATAAAGTTTAATGTAGAATGCAATGTGATATTACCTTTTAATCTTATTTGACTTATGTTGGCCATTTAAACCGTCTCGAGTTCCCATATTCTTTGTTTAATTATATACACTGTAGGACCTTTTTTGCATATCTTTATTGTTCTTCGATCCCAAATTCTATCCATGTTTACATTGTATTTCTACTTTAGATGCTCTTTGAAACATCATGCATTCGTGTTTCTTTTTTTTTCTTTCTTTTTTTACTTTTTGTTCGTCTTTGTAATAATATTTCCCATTTTTTTTATTTGCTATTCAGAACCATGATTCGGAAAAAGACTCCTATTATCGTGTCATCTAGACATCTGCCATGTTACTTGTTTTCCGAGAGATGAAATCATTTCTCCGTCTATTTCTTTTAGTTCCAATGATGGAGCCAAGAATATGAAGTTGGGGGTATATATAAACACAATCATAAATAGAATCACCACACAATATGGTGGCCGAAAGACGCATGAAATATTTAGATGATATTTTGCGACAAATTGTGCCACCCAAGTTAAAGTTAGGTAAAATTATATATAATTTATGCCTTGTGTACCATGTAACTCTGTCACTGTTTAGTATTTTATTCTTCAAAACAATATCTGGAAAACAGAAATTGTCTTTTTAAAGTTGTGAACATGTCTTTGTAGTTCTTTTGCATCCGGACCCTCATTAAACTCTTAATCTTTCTGAAAATTTTCCCTAGTAAATAAGCTTCAAGCATTTTAATGTCACGCGACAATTAATGAGTTGTTAAGTTTTTCCTGTATTATTTATTTCGTCAGTGTCATTCAATTTTAAAAATTGGCTAAAGGGGATGTAATTCCAGACTTTTCTTAATTTTTGATACTGTATAAACCTTGTCAGCTCGTGTTTTTGTCTTTTTTTTTTCACTGTACATATATATGATCATATTGTAATGATCTTTAATCCAATCTTTTTTAGATTCATAAAACTCAATCGGATAATACTGCAAAAACGTAATCTCGTACCCATACCGTTCTCCATGTTTATACTCTTCCAATTTATATTATTTGTCATTGGAATCCATCGACATTCTATTAAAGAAATAAGGGCATCGGGTGTACGGGTTTATTTTGTTATGCCGTGATTAACATTGATTGTTTGATAACGATATGATCTTCATCTATTGAACTATTCTGATCCGAAGTATGAACTATCTTGTTATGGAGAGATATTTTCTCTTTCTAATGTTGTCCAAAACCATACCTTTTATTGTTCTCAAACTTCAGTTGTTGTAATATGAAAACCCTGTTACATTCTCAGTTTATGTAGCAGTAAACCTTGTTATTTTGTTGGTTTGTATAGCCTATTTTTGATCCGCGTTTGTGATTCGTATGCTTGAGTATATGCGGAGTTCTAATTGATTTTAGAAATCATATAGTTTTAGGAAACCTTATAGATTTTTTGATTCATTTTTATACTTTTTAGGTATTTCGGAATTAGTGTGTCCGATTGGTTTGGAACCCTAATGTTTTAGCAACCAACTCAACAAACTCGGCGTATATTTGTGTTATGTACGTGTATTATTATGAGCACGGATTTTTCACCTCAGAAATCCAGTTTTGTCATTGGAGTACTAACCTATAACTTGATTTTAATCATCGAAATTTAATAAATTTCACAAAAGTGTAAACAAATATTCATAGAAACCCAGACATTGTGTTGTCTTAGGGTTAATTTTTTTTTTTGTAAATTGATCTAGTCATATGAATTATGCCCTTATCAAATTTACCCACACTTAGCTTTTGCTAGTCCTCGAGCAAACTAAATAAAACTAACCCTAAATACAACAACTCCATGTCGTGAGGATACGGTTACTCTTAGCATGAATAACAGGCCTTTAAACCCCTAGGTGTCCCTAGTGGACGAGTTACAGTCTCGTGAGGGCTTACAAGAGGTATACCCACAAAACCCACTCCAATTTCTCGCCTTGGAAGAATTACTAAGGATAGACACAAAGAAAAAAGCCAAATAATTAGCTTGCATAAGTTCTTTAGCCACAAACGTCCCACATACATTCCAACCATCATACATAAGCAATTACTTGCGTGTGTCATTCAACCTGATTGTAAAACTCCACTAAGATAGTCATCGTACTTGTTGCAACGTTTGTCACAACACTCGCATACTGAAATCACATGGATAGATACTATTGTTATACTTTTCGGGAGAAATGAAACAAGACCAAAATTAACACCATATTTAGGGAAGGCCCTGAGTATTTGGTACCCCGAAGTCAAATCCCAAAATGATGCCCTATACTATTGCTATATTTTTATTTTTTATTACTATTAATATTATTCATCTATTTTTACCAAAATACAATGAGAATATATTGAGGGTAAAACTCATTATAACACTATAAACACGTACAATATAGGGGACTGCTTGAACTACGAACTCCCACAGTATCCCTGATATATGAAGTTCAAAATTCTTTGCAAATAAAATAGGTCTAGGGGAGTATAATCACAGGGCACTTGCAAAATGCGGGGGTACAACAACCACACCCAACTATTTCGTTCGGCAATCTGTAAGGACTGAAATCCAATATAATTCTAAGAGCACCAAGTTACTGAGTCTCAATCAGGAAATATATTAAAGAGTTTTATCTCTTTCTCAACACAATCGGTAAATCAAACAGATAAAAATCCGTGAACCCGATTGTTATGAAAATAACTCGGATGGTACCAAAGACCAATGTCCGAGTGTCAATCAAGTCATATCCACATATACCTCAATCTAAAAAAATTTGTGTTTTCCAGATTTGATACCAATTGAAAAGATGAGGGTACCCAAATATACCTCAATCTAAAACTTTTTCACATATAAGTCCTTTCTCCGAAAGTGATTGTCTATGGACTGAGTCGAGACAATACAACGAATCGGTTCACGCTTCGAGTGATCGTCTATGATTAAGAGATCGAGAAAATACGACAACAAGATAACTTATATGGTTTCCTATGGATACAAGATCGAGACAATACAACAACGAAGTATGATTACTTGATAATAGGTTCGGACTTAACCAAACACTATAGGATTGCTATCAAGTAATTAGGAATTAACGTTTGTGTATTTTACTTCTAATTATAATAAATCAATTATAATTGCGGAAATAGAAAAGTAAAAGACACAACAAGATTTTGTTAACGAGGAAACCGCAAATGCAGAAAAACCCTGGGACCTTGTCCAGAATTGAATACTCTCATAATTAAGCCGCTATAAAAAAATCTAAACCAACTTCGTATAGTTGAGACCAAGCAACTAAACATATAGTTCACCTAGTTCCCTCAGTATCACTGCACCTCCAACTTGCAATAAGTCACGCACTTGGAACAATTACTTTGGTTCGTATTCCAAACAGTAAAGGAACAACAAATCTGTTCGGTAACAACTCTTTTCAAACAACATGATATGAGTTTGACAAAAGGCTCTTCCGTTTATCCCAATAAGCTCCTTTGTCGGGTTCTTAGATCAATCTATTTAACAACTACCAAAGTAATTGTTTATACTATGCAATCAATACTATGAATCACAAAGAAATGTATTGATGCCGATCTATGCAACTAATCAATCCAATCTATCAAAAGATGAACCGATTATAGTTGGATCCCCAGCCGATCAAGTTTTGTAACACCAAAGATAATGAACTCAAATAAGAAATCTTCATTGTCTTCAAATCTTCGTAGATCTTCAATAAACACCTGCACACAAACAACTTGAATCTCTTGTGATCAATCACACACAGAACGAAGTCTGTTAACGATGGATTATCACAAGACGTTTTTAGATCTACAAACAGTCTAAAGATCCCCGTTCATACTTGAGTGAATCTTATATCACAAGAGAAGATTCTCAAGCATAAACAAACTAGGTGCAATCAAATTTCAACAACCGTTAGTCAATCAAATCAATCGGAAATTAATAATAAACTCAATTATCTAGTTTCCCACCAACGGTACTCGTAAAGATTCTCAATCCCAAAGAAGTCTTTAAAATGAGTGATCGTAAGAGATTTCGCCTAATTAGGGTACTTTCCTCTCCGAATAGACGGCTCCACTAGTAACAACACAACTAGATAGTTTTGCTGGCTCTGAGGATTAATTTACTCGAAATGAAGACTTCAATATTTATAGACCAAGGAAGTTTGGACACCAAGGAATTTCCAAAACCGAATATTCTCAAAGATATGCAATAAAGCCAAAATCGGTTTTCATAATTCCTGAAAATGCTTTGTCCAAATATTAACCAAAATCTCAGTAGAAAATCTCCAATTAGTAAATGCACATTACCAATTTTTATTTTCTAAAGATATGCATTTAATTGCTGGAAATTAAAAGCATATTAAATTAAAAACCTTAATTAAAAGATTCTCAATTTATTTCGATCTGGGATTATCCTTTAGCTATTAAGGAATATCTTTGAACAATAACAGATAAGAATTACCGCACATGTTCAAAGTATCCCGACATCATTAGTTTGTAAATCCTTTTTCATATTTAAAATCTTGGGACCGATTTTCCATACTTCCAAACGAGTTTAGAATTGGTTCATCTGATTTCCAAGAACTATGTGATTGATCAAAAAACATTCAATCACCATTCATAGGTTTAACGGTTCTACTAAACACAAAGTTCAGTTCTACCTCCAAAAGGATACTAGGATCGGTCACACTAGTTTCCATAAAATGGCTAACTAAGTACCAGGATCGGTTACCACTTATTTATGGTACTTACTTGTGATCGGTTGCACAATTTATAGGATCGGTTATACCAATTTCTAAAACTTGTTAACTTATTACAAGGATAGATTACGTATCTTGTGATTAGTCCCACCAAGTTCTAGAATCGGTTACCCAATGACTAGGAATGGTCACACCAATTACAAATATCGATCATACCATCTCAGGTGATTACTTAAGATTGGTTTCACTAATAAAAGTCATACCGATTCATAATCAGGCATTGTGAATAGTTTTACCAAGATACATAAATAAGTTATGAGCGGTTATACTAAAAACACATATTGGTAATCCAAAGATTTCCTTTTCGATTCACAAAACAAGTTTATGAATTGTACTTCCTTTGAAAGAATGTAAAACATTGTTTCCTAGGACGAAATCTTCATCCATACCCATACATAATCACAATAGCATTCATACGATTATATCGATGTCTTATATACGAAGTTCAAAAGATAGGCGTTATACTTCATATTATAATTCCTTAATACTACGTCTATCTAGAGTATAATCATTCACAGCTTCGCAGTTATGTTTTCAATATAGCACGACTTGAAAGATACGTTAGGAATGAAACAGTTCAAGTCAAAATATCACTAACCTTAATAGGAAGGATGATGTCGTCGTTGTAGCTCTTTACTTCTTCACATTCTTCAAGTCTTCGAGTAATACTTGTATGTCTCATATCCTAATAACTTTCTATTACCTATACGAAGTTGACTCTAGTAAATAATCAAGCGACTCTTTAAATGAGTTTTGGTTCACTAAAATATGACAACCAAACTTGACATACCTGTTAGATCATAGCTCGGTTGAACACACCAAGCGTTGGTATGTCAAGTTTGGTTGTCATATTTTAGTGAATCAAAACTCATTAAAGAGTCGCTTGATTATATACTAGAGTCAACTTCGTGTAGGTTAGCTTGAAATTATTAGGATATGAGACATTACAAGTATTACATGAAGACTTGAAGAATGTGAAGAAGTACGGAGCTACAATGACGACATCATCCTTCCAATTGGGGTGGTAATATTTGATTGTTTCATTCCTAACGTATCTTTCAAGTCATGCATATTGAAAATATAACTGTGAATCTATGTATGATTATACTCTAGTTAGACGTAGTATTAAGGAATACAATACGAAGTATAACACTTATCTTTTGAACTTCGTATATAAGACATCGACATAATCGTTTGAATGCTATTGTGATTACGTATGGGTATGAGGTGAAGATTTCATCCTAGGAAACAATGTTTTACATTCGTTTAAAGGAAGTAAATTCATGAACTTGTTTTGTGAATCGAAAGGGAAATCGCTAGGCTTATTGGTATTGTTATTCATTGCATATCTTTTGAATTACCAATATGTGTGGTTAGTATAACCGCTCATGACTTGCTTATGTTCTTGGTAAAACTATTCACAAGGCCTGACTTTTGTATTGGTATGACTTTTATTAGTGAAACCGATCTTAAGTAATCACCTGAGATGGATGATCGATTTAGTGTTATTGGTATGACCAACTCTAGGCAAAGGGGAACCGATCCTAGTAAGATGTGTAACCGATCACAAGAGGGGAATCGATCCTTGTAATAGGTGCAACAAGTTTCTATATATTGGGAACCTATCTTATGAACATGTGCAACACGTTTTAGAAATTGGGAACGGATCCTACGGACATGTGCAACAAATACAAGTTAGATACCATGTATATGTGGGAATCGATACTAGTACCTAGTCGACCAAGTTTTGGTAACTAGCATGACTAATTCTAGTACCCACATGGAGGCAGAACCGAAACTTGTTTTGGTAGAACCGTGAAACCCATGTTTGGTGATTTGATAGGATAATCAATCACGTAGTTCTTGGAAGTTAGATGAACTAATTCTAAACTTGTTTGGAAGTGTGGAAAATCAATTCCAAGATTGTAAGTATGAAAAAGGACTTACAAAGTAAAGATGCCGACATACTTTGAACATGTGCAGTAACGCTTATCTTTTATTGTTCAAAGATATTCCTTAATAGATAAAGGAGAATCCCCGATCGAAAATAAATTAAGAATCGTTTAATTAAGGTTTTTAATTTTATATTTGGAAAAATAAAAATTAGCAATGTGCATTTACTAATTGGAGATTTTCTTACAGATTTCGGTCAATATTTGGACAAAGCATTTCCAGGAATTATGGAAAGCGAATTTGGAATTTATTGCGTATCTTGAGAATATTTTTGGTTTTGGAAATTCCTTGGTGTCCAAAATTCTTTGGTCTATAAATATCAAAGTTTGCATTTCGAGCAAACTAATTCTTAGGGCCAGCAAAACTACCTAGTTGTGATGTTATTGGTGGAGCCGCCTATTCGGAGAGGAAAGTAACCTAATTAGGCGAAATCTCTTACGGCCGCTCGGTTTAAAGACTTCTTTGGGATTGAGAAGCTCTATTAGTACCGTTGGTGGGAAACTAGATAATTGCGGTTTATGTTTTGTTTTCGATTGATTTGATTGGCTAACGGTTGTTGAACTTTGATTGCACCTAGTTTGTTTATGCTTGAGAATCTTCTCTTCTGATATAAGATTCACTTAACTAGATTGAAGTTTCGACGGGGATCTTTAGACTGTTTGTAGATCTAAAGATGTCCTGTGATAATCCATTGTTAATAGACTCCGTTCTGTGTGTGATTGATCACAAGAGATTCAAGTTAATTATGTGCAGGTGTTTATTACAGATCTAAGAAGATTTAAAGACGACGTAGATTTCTGATTTGGGTTCATAATCTTTGGTGTGCACAATACTTGTTTCGGTTAAAGAGGATCATCATACAAGACGAAGAACTACTCAAAGAACTGGTGGAACTTCATCGACTAAAAGGTATGTGGAGACTTGAACTTATCTATCACTCAAAAGTCTATCTACTCTATCTCCTATCTTGAGACAAAAGTCGTTTTACTGTATAGACTTTGATTATACACATTTGTTATTTCGAGCCGAGTTTATCTCGCTTATCTATTTCTCGAAATATGTGTTGGTCAGATTTCTCTTTGGCCAAATTCATACCTAGTGACGAAAGTCATGTTATGTTTCAATCACTTCAAAATGGTTTTGACGAAAGATGGTTTGTGAATAACAACTATATAACGTCCTCTAAGAATGTTTCAATGATTGAAATGAGAGTTTAGATTATATAACCAATGTTGTATATAAGCATTGTGTGGTAACATATATATGTATAAGTCCTTATTTCTTGAACCAAAGTATGCGTACTTTGTTGATCAGGAAAACCGGAACAAGAGTCCGCGAACCCAGTCCGCGAACTGTCGGAGGTTCTCATCTCGAGAAAATCTGATGGAGTTTGTAAAATCCTTCCGGGAACTTAAGTCCGTGAACTCAGTCCACGTACTTAGGTTGGTTATTTCTAAAGGCGATTATTTGTGAACTTATACTTATATCAACTAAGGAATGCAAGTTTGCAAACCGTGGCTATAAAGTTCATGAATCGATTCGAGTGAATCAAATCGTTTTTGCTTCAATTGTGTCTTGTATACTTCTATAAGATCTAAGCAATTGAACAACTCTCTAACTAGTTCAATTGAGTTATTTGAACTAGTTATGGTGAAGAAGAATATGGTTGATATGAAAGTGCTCATATGGTTAACCATTTGGTTAACTATTGTTGAACCAACAAATATACATGTTTGGGTACGGTTACGCAAACCTAAAATCGTGCATTTCATTTGTGTGTAACAAGCTAAGTTTTCGATCTAACAGTTGAAAGATATTAGCTTGAATCTAATCAGGTTTTCATCTCACGGTGAATATTAAATGCTTTGTTACTAAGCTAACATTGATTGCAAACCCTGATTTGAAAGATTATATAAGGGAGAACTCTAGCAACTTGGAAACCTAATCCCCACACCTCCTGTATGATACTAGTTGTATAAGCTAGAGTCGATTCTCCTTTAACCTTAGGTTTCTTTGAAACCCTATAGGTTAACGACTTCAAGACTTCATTGGGATTGTGAAACCAGACCGATACTACTTTCTCGTAGTTGTGAGATCTGATCTTGCTGTTTCTATCGTACGAGTACAATCGTAAAGATTGGATTGAGATTGATATCTCCGATAGGAAAGATATAAAAGTAATCGCAAACATCTTCATCTCATCGTCTGTGATTCCACAATATCTTCTTTCGCTGTGTCGATTAAGATTATTGTGAGGTGATTGATAATACTGAGTTGTTCTTCGGGAATGTAAGTCTGGTTTATCAATTGGTTCCTGTTCACCTTGATTTATCCAAAGATGGAACAAAACTCGTAGGTATTTCTGTGGGAGACAGATTTATATATTACCGCAGACTTTTCTGTGTGATATAGATTTGTTTATTGAAGTCTTCGACTTTGGGTCGTAACAACTCTTAGTTGTAGGTGAGATCATCTAAGGGAATCAAGTGCGTAGTATCCTGCTGGGATCAGAGACGTAAGGAGCGCAACTGTACCTTGGATCAGTGTGAGATTGATTGGGGTTCAACTACAGTCCAGACCGAAGTTAGCTTGTAATAGACTAGTGTTTGTAGCGGCTTAATATAGTGTGTGTTCAATCTGGACTAGGTCCCGAGGTTTTTCTGCATTTGCGGTTTCCTTGTTAACAAAACTTCTGGTGTTTGTGTTATTTTTTTTCCGCATTATATTTTGTTATATAATTGAAATATCACAGGTTGTGCGTTTAAAACAATCAATTGGAAATCCGACCTTTGGTTATTGATTGAAATTGATTGATACTTTAACATTGGTTTTTGGTACCGTTCAAGTGATTTCTCTTGTGTTCAATTCGACTTGCATATTTCTATTTGCTTGAGTAAGTATTGAATCGAGAAAGTGATATATAACTCTTTGATATACTTTATTAAGATTGAGTCTAGTTTATTCTCTTGAAAGTATATTGGAGTTAGTCCATACAGATTGCTAATCGAAATATTGGGTGTGGTTGTTATACCCCCGCTTTTTCAGTTTGACAGACCTATCATCTAACTGAAGTGTCATTTTGGTCGGTTTCAACTTACCAAGACCTAGATGGGTATACACATGGTATGGGAGTAAGTTAACACTAGCTTCTAAGTCAAGCAATGCCTTATCAACTACATGATTACCAATCACATAAGATATGGTGGGGCATCCAGGGTCCTTATACTTAGGGGGTGTTTGGTTTAGAAGAATGGAACTTACTTGACCATCTAAAAAGGCTTTCTTATGGACATTAAGCTTACGCTTTCATGTACAAAGATATTTAAGGAACTTGGCATAAGCAGGAATTTGCCTAATTTCTTCTAATAACGGAATGTTAATGTTTACCTGCTTAAATGTTTACATTATCTCGTTGAAAATCGACTCCTTCTTTGTTGGGGCTAACAACTGTGGATATGGGGCTCTAGGCACAAAGGTAGTCCTATCAGGAATTTCTTGGGACTCCTTAGAAATTGTTTCAGTTTCCTCAGCTGTGGGACCCTCTTGTTAAGTAGAAGATAGAACTACAGTATGTCCACTAGGCATGGCTACCTTATTGTCTAAATCGTTTTACCGCTCCTAAGAGTTGTTATAGAGTTCACATGGTTTGATGATTTCTCACCATCTAAAGATATTTGATGGACTCCTCTAGAATTGGGCTGTGGTTGACTAGGGAACTTTCCTTTCTCTCTTTCTCTTAAAGACTCAGCAATTAGACCAACCTGGATTTTTAACTCGGAAATAGCGTGAGAGTTAGCCTGGACCATCTTTTTATTTCCATCTAGACCTTGTGCAATCGATTGCTGAAATTCTATAGTGTTCCGAGTTAACAAGGCGATAGACTCTTCTAAAGATGTTGATCAGGCGATGACATTTTTGAACGAAATCGCTGAAAAGACCCAGCAATGGGAAAATAGTAGGGAGCCCCAGAAAACAATTCTTCTAAGTAGAGGAAACGTTAATAGGGTAGAAGGAAACTTCGAATCTGATGCCAAAATAGCAGCTATAGCAAAAAGGTTAGAAGTTTTAGAATTGAGTCAAACTAGTGGTAGAGTCGAGCCTTTTTGATAAGGACAGACTACTGAAGAGCAAGCCCATGCTCTTTATAATAACGCTAGATTTGAGAACCATCAGAAGTTTGACCCGTATTCAAAAACCTATAACCCTGGTTGGAGAAACCATCCAAACCTTTCTTGGTCTAAGGGACAAAGTCAAGGTCAGTCTATGTACTGTTCTTAGTACATTTCGTATCAATATCCGATAGATAAGAAGGATATCAGAGATAGACAGGGAATATTAGACGAATAAAGAGAGAAGATTAGACAAATTGAGAAGAACAATATGAAGAAATCTGGTTCAGGAGAACACATCCAAAGAGTTAGATATTCATTCATTCATTGATTCCTCTTCCAATACAAAAGCCATCATATATGACTAGGCTAATCTATCTAATCTAACGACCATTATGCACCCAGATGGTTACATCTAAATAATAGAGTACAATTGTTAAAGACACCCTATCACATGTTAAATACTACTATGACTATAATAGTAATAAATACTGAGACTCCACTCGATAGGGGCACTCCTCCTCTGCAATGAAGGTACATGACATTCCCCACCTCTTCAAAACATCATTGTCCTCAAGGATAAGAACTAAGGCTCCACTCCTCCTATGCAACGCAGGTACAAGACATTCCCTATAGTGCACATTAGGAACCATGTGAGGCGATGATGATTAACGCTCCTTGCGAGGCCCAAAACATCATAACGCCAAGCCCAGTAAACCACTGTCCAGCATGGTGTGCACCCTAGCAACAACTCCTGAAACTGCGATATCGTCTAATGTTCTGTTACTTTCGGGAAGAAGCACTTCAAAAGCAAAGGATTAAACATGTAGCTGATATGCAAGAACTTCACTAACATCCCTCTTCACATCCATGAGTACCACGCAAAACGTAGTAGCAGATAAGTCAGCCTGTAATGGATTTGGTGCATTCTTATGACTAGGACGAGTAGCTGCAATTGTTGCTCCCTCGCTGGTGAAGAACTTCAGATGCTTCAAGATCAGTTTCATGCATTTTGACGAGTTCCCAGCTGATATCATGGAGTACTGTAGATGGTGGATTTTCAACAAGGGTTAAAATCGTAAAACCATAATTGTAATGCTCCTGATCCAGCAATCAGATGAGTATTGAGGCTCATGTCTCTCATCGAAGCATGCAAGCTCATTCTGCATGAATCTCTGACTGAGAATACTATCTCTCAGAGTATACACAGATGTGCAGTCTCTCAGCTGAGGCAACGGCGTATCTCATAAATACTGAGCAATTTCAGTAATTGCTTCTATATAGAATCGAAAGATTAGACGGCTCCTAGACGACTTACCTGCTAGTATAGAGCAATAACGTCTTCAGGATGTAACAATGTTTTCTCTGACTATGTAAAGAAAATATGACGCTTCAATAAAATCATATCGCTCAATTCTCAGATAATTAATGCTCCTAGACAGCATGCCTGCTAGTATAGACCCATCAATTAATTATTTGTAATCTTTAAATTCATTAGCTGAATATTTGGAAACATTCTATGTTCTTCATAATATTTCATTACTTCAATTCATGGTTTTCCCAGCAGAATTCCATGGGTTAGTAATAAATATTCAACGAACGGGCATCTGAGCAGCTATCGAGTAAGCCCCGACCAAAATGGTGCAAGTGTACTCAACAATAATGCACAAACGAGCACCTGAATGCACGAACGAGAATTCCAAAACACGAAGGAATGATGAACCTATGCAAAATAGGAAGAAAAATAATAATAATAATAATAAAATTTTAGCAAAGGCGCTAGGGGACAGGGCCCACCGGCCGGCCAGTCACGCCGTGGCCAGTCCCACACCTAATTCTTTATTTTATTATTTTTCCCTGATCTCATGAAAATCCCTTCATTTGAACAAATCTCCTTCGTCTCAAGGAAACTCCTTAGTTTCATGGTGTTTCCTCATATCAAAGAAATAATAAAAATTAGGAAAAATGTCGTGGGACCGGGCTCACTAGCCGGCCGGCGGTGCCCTAGCCGTGGCCGATCCTACACCTCATGATTCCTTATTATTTTGTTATTATTTCCCTCATCCCATGAAAATTCCCTAATTTCATGATATTTCCTCAACTCATGAAAATTACATAAAATTAGGGAAAAATTCACGGGACCAGGCTCATTGGCCGGCCGGCCATGCCCTAGCCGTGGCCGGTCCCACATGTCCTTGTTTTATTATTTTAATATTATTTGTTTCCTTCATCTCATGGAAACTCTTTCACTTCAAGGAAATTCCCTACTTTCAACAAACTATTTGATTTCATGATATTTCCCTAAAATCATGAAAATAATATAAAATTAGGGAGAGTGCCATGGGACAGTGATCATTGGGCGGCCGCCCTTGCCTTGGCCATCGTCGGTCCCACACTTCATGACTCCCTATTTTATTATTATTATTTCCATAATCTCATGGAAATTCCCTAACCTCATGAAATTCCTCAGTTTCATGGTATTTCCTTCACATCAGGGAAAATACTTAAAATTACATAAAATTGGGAAAGGTGTTGCGGGACCGAGCTTGCTAGACGGCCGGCCATCCCCTATCCGTGGCCGGTCCCACACCTTACAGTCCCCTATTTTATTAATTATTTTTCATCATCTCATGAAGATTCCTCAATCTCAGCAAAACCCCGAATCCTTCATATTTTCTCAAAATGTTGCTCAAACGCTCATCAGAAAATATCGAAACTCTCAGGACTAAGACATGGACATTATGGTGACACGGGCATGTCTCCTTGACCGACCAAGGCCGGCCCTAGGGCTTGCAAATAGCCGGTCCCACATGTTTTAATAATTTTGACCTAATTTGCTCAATTGCTCATATTGGGTCCAAACTCTTCTCAAACAACTTGGAGTTTGCTCAAACGACCATCAGCTGGTCCCACGACCACCAAGGGTCGGTCTCATGCCCTCTTGGACGGTCCCTCATCTCTTCATAATTAGGTTTCATCACCTAAAGCTGAGACGAGCACCATTTTAATAAAGGATTAAACCAGCATTTAATCATCCTTTCACCAACTGGTCTTCAAGAGACTTTGGTATTTTGCTCATTCGAGCATCTGGGCATTACACAGTCGAATCGTCATCTCATGTAGCCGGTCCCTCCTTCACTCTGTGGTTGATTTTCAGTAAATCATCAATTAATCAAAAATTAGGATTTCGAATCCAGAGCTCTGCAAAAACATAATTCTGAGCAGATTCAAACACTAATAATTTTACGTTGATCCCGTGATCAACACTTTAATAATTATGCTCGGCTCAGATGTCAGCATCTTAAATTAACATTTTCATTTGATCCTGATACTAATAATTCATCAAACGAGCAACATTTGCTCAGACGAGCAATATTTGCTCAGACTAAGGAATATTGGTTCAACTATCAATATTCAACGACTCAGCAACATTTGCTCACCTTAAGTTATCAACATTTATCCGATACCTTTGTCTCAACAGGCATGTTCAATTCATGAGTCTCAGAACATTTGCAGATCACATTCGACTCAGCAATACAAGGACTCATCGTTCTATGAAGTCAGCAACTGGCTCCACAATCACGAGACATCAATCGTGTCACATGGGGGATATTAACTAGGGTTTTGGTCTTGCGTTCTACGGCACGTGTGTTCATACACACGGGGAGAATGTGAGCAATTCGTGCAATCAATTGGAAGAGTTAGCAAAGTAGTGGGTAGAAAATCAACCAAGTCTCCACACGATGAGCAACTGGTTTTAACACGATTTCCACTTCCCCACTCTTTGACTCCAACAACTTTCACACTTCATGGGATCAAGGTGTTTACAATTCTAGCAATATAAATAAGTCTCTTAATCATGATTGAAACAACGGGTAATTTCTCGTCAAACAGACAACACGAGATTAGTAACCTAATGTCTGAGCAATTACTCTCAACAGAGCAATTACTCTCAACAGAGCAAATTCAATCAATCAAGACTTATCTTATTTCTTCACGCAGAATACATAATACACCTACAATCTTCAATCACCATTGATCTCACATATTTCTCAGCTTCTCTCCTACAGATCGACCCATCCTCTCCTGTGACCGAATTGACTCTGGAACGACCATTGTCTTGGTTTAGTCCGGAGCCCTACAGATTGATCTCTCGAACTTAAACACTCACTTCTTGCAGTGCATCTGTGTGAGGTTAAACATTTCGCTCGGTTCAAGGAGTCTCCTCCGCACGGTCGTCTCCTCAATTCCATAAAATCAGCAAAAAAAAAAATTCCCCATCTACAAGTACTTATCCCGTTCCCTGTTTTCTACACACAAGGATAATTGCCTCCACCCACAACTTAGAAGGAGACCCATAATAGCATAGTTGGATAACTCAATTAGTTCCTTGAAAGAAGTCGATAATATCTGAAAAATTATGGTAAGAATGATAAGCTGGCCCAGAGATGGTTCTTTTGCAGTAGCAAGAACTTGACCATTCAACCCAAAAGTACTGTGCTTGTAAGGTTTCTTCAGTAAGCTATCACTAGTGAGCATGAGTTTAGACTGGTAAGTATAGAGAAGTAACTTGCTTTTCCTTTCCCCACTGCTATATCAATGAATAAAGAAATATTCAGAGCTTGAATTGTGCCCATCGCATAACCATGCTGTTGTACGAACCTTGAATTCTTCCAATTCTCATTACCAACCATATAAAAGCCTGAATTGAACATTTTAATATCACAACAGTTAATCTATCTAGGTTCTCCAAGTCTGAAGGTGAATACGTAACTACTATCATTTCCCATACTCTCTAGTACGAACGAGAATGCAGTAAAATCAAATTCAGACGAGAAAAACAAAAGTTTTGACTCCCTTAGGATAATCATCTCCCATACGAATAACATAATACTGACCTTGGAGGGTATTTCCATCTTCATGAATTCCTCTTCATCTTTTAGCATTCGAGCAAGACTAGTAACTCTGATAAGTAACTAGCCAGACAGTTCTGATGCAATACCAAACTCATTTTTCCCTTGCCACTTGTAGTATCAAAGTAGACCAGAAAATATAATCATGCTGCGGCATTTCATTAACCAGCTTACTAGCATCACACCTATTACCCTTGATAGCAAACTCAAACACATTCGACATTCCAATCAACAGGACTAGATGGTACCCAGTATTAAAAAAGAACTCATGAGCAGATTCACCATTACAAGCATCCATGAAAATCAACCCATTACTAACAAACAAGTAAGAAGTAATATATAATTTGGAAATATTTGTATCATAAAGGAGAATGCCTCTTAACATGTTTTACTTCTTTACCACGATCAAATATGAGTCGACAATATTCAGCAGCTGGTGAACTAACACATATAGAAGTATTCAGTCTTATGGGTATGAGGAAGTATACCTTGGCAAAAGCGAATGTACAGTGAGGATCTTGTCTAAGAAGCATAATGAGATAATCATCTTTGAAACTCAAACTTCTTGTGTTGCAATGCTTTTCCACATAATGTGCAACTCTTTTACTCATCAAAATTTTCTCATAGTCCTCAGATGTAAGCAATTTCAGCAGGATATGAGTATCCGACCAACCAAGCAAGTTAACTCCTATCGCGAGAGATTTTTCCCAACCAGAAATCATTGTTGGTGAGAGCCACAAATCTAACAGTTGCGCCAAGGAAATTCTCACACTCCAGAAAACTGCCGAAACTCATTCACAGCTCAATAAAATCTCCACTCGCAGCGCATGTAGAGTATAATCCACAGTGAACCATCTATGAGTTTCCAATACTCTGACATAGAACTGAAACTTGATATAGACTTCCATGGTTTGGTAAATTAGACTCAATAGTCGATATAAGCTATAAGATTTATGTCTAGCATAAAACCTAGAGTGAACATCAGCTGAATATCGATATACTTGCATACCTTCACCTAAAGTAGCAACACTTCCATAGATCACAGATGTAGGCATTGGATAAGGCAGGAAAACATCCATTCTGGAAAGCCTAGAACAATCTCCAATAATTGTGTTGGTTCTCATACGAAAATAGCAATGTAATAACACAAAATTACTAGCAGGATTTAAGAACTGAACCACATAAGCATACATCCTAGTTGCTGGAATATCTGTTACCTTGAGATGTCTACAAAAACAAGAACCATGATCCCCACAGAACAAAAATATATAATATAAGAGAATCCAAGGTTGCAATACTTGAAATTCCAAGGACCCATGAAGAATGTTAAGCAGCGTATCGAAAGAGACAAACTTAAAGACAAACTTAAAGACACGATGAATACTGTCCAATGGGATCTGAACACTGTCCAATGAGTTAAGTTGTAGGACTGTCTTCTCATGAGACAAACCACACTTTAGCTGCAAAAGAAGAATTAATTCTCTCCGCATCACAAGCATTTGAACTATCAACTGATAAGCCATATCAAAAGAAACTATTCTAGCCAACACAATTTTGCCTTTCTCTGACATTTGAACAAACACCTTAGTCTCACCATGGATTTCAACAGAATTAACACATGAACTAACAATCAAATGTGTATACTGAAAATCTGACTGGTACCCCAGGCTAGGAATCCATATATTTACCAAATTCTCATAAGAAATCGATAAGACAATAACATATTTACCTCTGTCAAATAGCGGTCGAACATCATTCAAATGAAGATAAAAATAATTGATACCGTTTACCTTGTTGTCTAGAATGAAAAACTCCCTCAAGCATTTAAGATTATCGAAATTCTTCTCAAAATTGTTGAACAAAACTGGGGAAGAATTATTTACCTTATCAATCTTGACTTGATTTAACTTTGAGAAACTAATTAGCTTTTGTTTTGAAACTTCTTCAAATTGTAAGCTCATACCATTAAGTGAATCGTCATCTTCGTTCTCATCAAAGAAAAATGGAGGAATTAATTCCAAATCAAGGTCATCTTCTTCATCAATAACAGTAGGAATTGAATTTTCTTTTTCCTCAAATAAAAACGACGGAACCACTTCAAAATCGAGAGACTCCTCTTCAATACCCCTGGAAATTGATTTGAACATTTGAGATCCAACATCATCTGGAATTGGAGTTTGAGAATTAGAATCACAAATTAGGTCGGAAATTGGAGTTGGATTTGTAGAATTCCCTTCCTTACTGTTCATTTCCTCCATAACCCCAACTTCTTTAACAAACTGTTGCCTAGATGATTGTCGATTTTTTTATTTGGAGAGTGCCATCATTGAATTCAACTTCATCTTTGTAATGGTAATCATCATATCTGTTATCTGAAGGTTAACTTCTCGATTTGGTAAGGGCATATCCAAGGAAAACTTAATATACTTCAACTGCAAATCCATTAATTCGCACCTTACAGCCACCTCCGCCATGGATAGAAACGGCTCTGATGCCAAATGTACTGTTCTTAGTACAATTCGTATCAAGATCCGGTAGATAAGAAGAATATCAGAGATAGACAGGGAAGATTGGACGAATAAAGAGATAAGATTAGACGAATTGAGAAGAAGAAGATGAAGAAATCTGGCTCAGGAGAACACAGCCAAAGAGTTAAAGATTCATTCATTCATTGATTCCTCTTCCGATACAAAAGCCATCATATATAACTAGGCTAATTTATCTAATTTAACGACCATTATGCACCCAGATGGCTACATCTAAACAATATAGTACAATTGTTAAAGACATCCTATCACATGCTAAATACTACTATGACTATAATAGTAATAAATATTGAGACTCCACTGATTGGGGCACTCCTCCTCTGCACTGCAGGTACATGACAGTCTAGTAATTCTCAGATTATTCCCCCAGGTTTTAGCTATGCTAAGAATCTTTCAGGACCAACATAGTTTCAGACCCCTTCAGAGACTCAATCATGGTTGTATTTGAATAATATAAACCCTCATAGAGGATATGAACTAGCCTAACCTTTTCTAAACCATGATGAGGGGACATTGGGATATGAAATCATTGAACCTTTCCAAATACCTATATAGAGATTCTCCCTCTTGATGAGCAAAAGTACAGATCTGCGTCCTAATAGGCGATGTTTTGTGCCTAGGGAAAAACTTATGTAAAAAGGCAGATGTAAGTTGGTCATAGGTTTCAATTGACTCGGAAGGCAAACTATACAACCAAGATTTGGCTTTATCTTTCAGGGAAAAGAGGAATAACCTAAGTTTCAAAGCATCATCATCTAGGTTTTTAATTTTCGGACTACAAATTTCCTCGAATTCACTAACATGAAAATATGGGTTTTCATTCTCTTTCCCTAAAAAGACTAGGAGTATCTGTAAGGTCCCAGGTTTCAGTTCATAATTTGCCTCAGTTTCAGCTAACTTAATACATGACGGATAAGAGGTCCTAGTTGGGTTTAATAAAGCTTCCAAAGTTGTCATTTCTGGCACTACCAAAGGACTAGAGTACTTTCTTCACTAAGTGTCAAGTTTTCAAAGCTGAAGTTTCCTAAAACATGGCTCTCAAAAGAAGAGTCTTCGATCTCCCTGCTTCCAAAAGAAGAACTACTAGGTTTTTCACTAATCAAACTACCTAGAGTGTCTCTTTTCCAAGCCTGTGTCTCTAATGACCTCGTGCATACACTAGAAAAAACAAAAAGAAGAAAAATACTAAAAGGAAGGGAAGTTCTAAGCAAACACACACAAGTCTGACTCCACCACAACAAACCTAGTGTGTCTAGCAAACAAAAAGCATGATGGCTCCACTTAGATTGTTTCTAGACCAGCTTCTATTCTTTCAAAAGGCAATTCGTTACAATTTGAGCAAACCTCTCTGGAATCGATCTGATTTTAAGTAAGTTAAATAGAGACAAGGGAATCACAATGGAGCTATGACACCCAAGCCTCACTGGAAAACGTTTCCTCGGGTTACAAGGAGGCACGCTCAACTTACATTAACCATCATGAACTTCGAAGAATGATTAGTAGAGCAACCAATATTTTTCCAATGACTTTCCTATTAAGCTCTTTACTCTATAGGTCTCGTTCTATTAAAAATTAAGCATGGGTTCGTGTTTGGTATCGTTTTCCTAAGGCGGTCAAGAAGAGAATGGTGATGAAATCCGAACATTTATCTTGATTTGGCCAGTCCTTTCCCTTTACTAGAAAATTAAACTGTTTTCAATTCCTGAACATATATGCATACGAAGGAAGACAGTAACCCGCTGACAGGAGATTTGCGGGTGTTTCTAAAAATTTACCTCCTGTACCACATGGGCGAAGAACCGCTGTAGTCGACTCGGGCCATCGACTCCTATGTCAGTGTACGAACCTGAGGGGTCGAAGTAATATCGTAATTGTCGTCCTTCTGCAAAAAGTTTATATTTAATTACCCTTCCTTTGGGTTTAAAAATAAAAAATAATGTCCAAAGTCCAATATTCAAAAAGGAAAATGCAAAATAAAAAGAAAATTACAAAAATAAAATATTCCTAATACAATTTCTAAAGAGAAAATCTAATAAAAAAATAAAAAAAAATAAAACTAAAATCTAAAATCTAAATAAAATCTAAAGAAATAAAATTATTAATCCTAAAGAAAATGTAGGTTAAGTTTTTCTAGGGCTTTCAGAGAAACAATGGACAATGTTATTCTTAATCCTAAAGATATTTCTTGTTGGATTAAATTATTGCTTTTTCCCATTTGTATGTTGAGGAATTATACTCCTAAATGTAAGGCTGAATAGAGATTCGGTATGCGTAAGAGGTTACAAATTGCTTTTATAAATCAGGCCTTATGTAGAGTATCTAGTACAACTACAAGATGAATTTTGGATAATAATGGTAGCAAGCTACCTTCTCTCTGATGAACAGAGCCTAAACTTCAATTGAAGTCAAATTTGGTTCTCATTACATAATTCAGGAGAGAAGAATGATTGACCTTTAATAGACCAATCCTTAACAGTTACATCAACGGCTAGAATAGAATCATAACTCAGTTCTAGACTCGAGAAGGAACCCCTAGGATTAATACACCCAACTCAACTTAGTTACACCCACTCACTAGTTACTCATAATTACAAGGTATGTGGAATAAATACCCTGTGAACATGACACTGCCCCTCCCATTTAGAAATCCTTGTCCTCAAGGATGAAATCTGGAAATTGAGCTTTGATGTGAGAAGCATCCTCCTATGTTGAATCAGTTGGGTCTGCATTGTACCACTGTACTAAGACTTGGGGAATCTGAGAAGATCCTCTGACAATAATTCTAGTATCTAGAACAGCTACAGGTTCAATCACAAACTGGCTTGCATGGTCCACTAAAGGTAACTGAGGTGAAGTAGTTGACTGCAAGCCTATTTTCTTCTTCAGCTATGAAACATGAAAGACTGGGTGTATCCTAGACCCCACAGGAAGTTGCAGCTTATAAGCAACCTCCCCAATTCTTTGTAAAACTTCAAAAGGTACAAAGTATTTGGCAGATAACTTGAAATTCTTTCTTATAGCCACTGAAGTTTGCCTGTAAGGCTGAAGTTTCAAGTACACTAGATCACCAACTGCAAATGTCCTGTCAGATCTCTTCTGATCTGCAAAGAATTTCATCCTGCTCTGTGCTTTTGAGAGTTATTCTTTAAGTAATTGCAGCATAAGATCCCTCTCCTGTAAGTAATTGTCTACAGTGGCAACCGATGTATCAGTAGGAATAGGGAAGATCAAATGAGGTGTAGCATACCCATATAAGGCTTGAAAAGGAGACATCTTCAAGCTGGAATGATAGTTGGTGTTAAACCACCATTTAGATAAGTCTAACCACTGGACCCATTGTTTAGGGTGAGAGCTTGTCATGCACCTTAAGTGTTGTTCAACACAAGAATTGGTTCTTTCAGTCTGACCATCAGTTTTTGGTTGGTAAGCAGAGCTGAGTTTCAAGGTGGTACCTAAAGTCTTGAATAGTGCCTGCCAGAAATTGCTGATGAAGATTTTGTCCCTGTCACTTACAATGGAGCTAGGAATGCCATGGAGCTTAAATACATGTGCAAGGAACTCTTTAGCAACTGTAACAACAGTGAAGGGATGTCCAAGAGGAATAAAGTGACTATACTTAGTCAGTTTATCCACAACCACTAAGATAACATTCTTCCTAAAAGACATTGGGAGCCCTTCTATAAAATCAAGAGAAATGTGTTTCCATGCAGTGTCAGGTATAGGGAGGGGTTGAAGTAGACCACCTGGAAGTGAGTTTTCTCTCTTATTGCATTGGCACACATCATAAGTGGTGACAAGCTGAATGATATCAGTCTTCATATTTGGCCAAAAGAAGGATGTTCTAGCCCTGTGGTAAGTACCATTGATTCCAGAGTGGCCTCCTACAACAGAGGCATGTAAGGAATGTAATATAGAAGATCTGAGTTCAGTACCTGAGCCAATATATAGTCTACTATTGAACCTTAAGAGGCCTTGTGCATAAGAATAATTGCTCTGGTTAGGAGTGACAGTGAGTTGAGTAATAAGTTTTTGTGTTGTTGGGTCTGACTCATAGATGGCATGAATGTCTTGAATCCATTGTGGTTGAGATAAAGACAATGCTGAGGAAGAGGCAGTTGGTAGTCTTGATAATGCATCAGCAGCCTTATTATCTAACCCTTTTTTGTGCTTGATAACATAGTCAAAACCCATCAATTTGACCATCCATTTTTTTTGTAAAGCAGTAGACAATTTCTGATCCAGTAAATACTTCAAACTTTGATGGTCTGTATGTATGATAAACTGTTGGTTTCTTAAATAGTGTTTCCACTTTTGAACAACCATAACTATGGCCAAAAATTCTTTCTCGTAGGTAGATAAGGCCAGTGCCTTAGGACCCAATGGCTTGATGAGGAATGCAATGGGTTTACTATTCTGCATAAGTACAACACCAACTCCCCTTGAACATGAATCAGTTTCTAGAGTAAAGGGATGAGAAAAATCAGGTAAGGCCAAAACTGGTGCAGATTTCATGGCTTGCTTGATGGTGGAGAAGGCAAGAGTGGCAACATCATTCCAAGAAAAAGAGTCCTTTTTGAGCATAACAGTCAGTGGATTGCAGATGTTGCCATAATCCTTAATAAATTTTCTGTAGTAACCGGTAAGCCCCAAGAATCCTCTGAGTTGCTTCAGTGTATGAGGTTGTGGCCAATTAACCATTGCAGCAACCTTGTCAGGGTCAACAGCAACACCATTGGCAGTAATGATATGACCAAGGTATTCTAGTTGTGGCTGAGCAAAGGCACATTTCCACATATTTGCGAATAAAGAATGCTTCCTTATTAAGGATAAAGTAATTTGAAGATGTACTATGTGTGCTGTAATGGATCGACTGTAGACTAAGATGTCGTCGAAAAACACAAGGACAAACTTACGTAGATATGGCTGAAACACCTCATTCATGAGTGCTTGAAAGGTTGCAGGGGCGTTAGTGAGACCAAATGGAATAACTCTGAACTCGTAATGGCCTTGATGAGTGCGAAAATCAGTCTCGTGAATGTCATATGCATAAACCCGGATTTGGTAATACCCAGAACGAAGAACAATCTTGGAAAATACCACAGAACCATTCAACTAATCCAACAATTCTTCAATAAGAGGAATAGGAAATTTATCCTTGACCTTAATATCATTAAGCTTTCGATAATCGACACAAAAATGCCAAGTACCATCCTTATTCTTGACTAAGAGAATAGGAGCAACAAATGGGCCATGGCTGGGTTAGATCACTCCACTAGATAGCATTTCTGAGACCAATGACTCCACGACAGAATTATGTATAAAGGGGCATTTATATGGTCTTTGAGAAGTGGAGTTAGACCCATGTTTGAGTGGAATCTTGTGGCCAAGTGATCTAGAGGGTGGAAGGCCAGTAGGATCTGCAAAAACATCTGCAAATGTCCCTAATAGTGTAGAAACTGCAGGTGGAGGTGGGAGTATAGGAGTTGTAGAAATAGAGAAGAACTGGCCAATTACGGCTGGAGTATTACTCTTAATAAACTTCTTCAATGAAGAACCACTAATCATGCTTAGAGAATGTTTAGAAGTGATACCCTGAAGTGTGATATGGCTACCTTGATGTAGAAATGAAATGCTCAATTGACTGAAGTTGAATGTAACATCACCAAGTTGGCGCAACCAATCAGCTCCTAAAACAATGTCACAACCGCCAAGAGGAAGAACTCGTAAATGTGCAGAGAATTGATGGACTTGCATATCCCAATGTAGGTTGTGGAAGATACCTTGATTGAGAGTACTATCTCCATTATCAACTGTGACAAGCATTTGTCCAGTTGGAGAAGCATGTAGACCCTACTTTGAAGTTAAATTAGCATCAATGAAACTATGGGTGCTTCCTGTATCAATAAGGATAATGACATAGTGCTTATTAAGATGACCAACAATTTTAATTGTGTCAGGGGCAACATTCCCTGTCAAGGCATGTAAAGAAATCTCGATGGGAGAATCAGGAGTTGAAGGAGAGTCTTCAGAGACATCTTCAGTTGATAATGATTTATGTCATTCAAGGTCCTCATCAGCAATCAACATAAATAGTTGTTGAGTTTTACATCTATGCCCTTGTCTGTAAAACTCATCACAATTATAACAAAGCCCTGTGTATTTCCTAACCTGCATCTGTGCATGGGTGAGTCGTTTAACAGGAGGGAGAGAGTTGTCTGGGGATGTTTTAGTGGGTGTAGTAAGATGAGTCACAATGGGGGATGATGATGATGCAGTGTGCTTAGTAAATGTGGAGGATGGAGTAAAAAAAGGTTTGATAGTAGATGGTGGGTGGGAAACAGAAAATGGTGAGGGAGCAAATGTTTTAGAGAAGGATTTAGTTGATTTATGCTGGTGATGCATAGAAGCTTGCGGCAATCTAGCCAAGTAAAAAGTTGTTCAGTATTATCAGGTTTAAACATTTGCACCATAGTACGGATCTCCTCTTTTAACCCATTAATGAAACTCAAGGTATAAAAACTCCCAGGCAAAGAAGGATTGTTAGCAACCATGAAACTTTTATAATGTTCCCAAATATCATAATAATCCTCAACACTGGTGGTCTGGTAAAGTTTATTGAAGCTACCTACATAATTGTCCTGAGCAATATCCTCAAATCTAATACATAAATCCTCAACAAAAGTATCCCATGGAATGAAATATTTACCCTGTTGGTAATTTAGAAACCACGAATCTACGGAAGAATCGAAGTGAATAGCAGCAATATCAACACGTTCATTATCAGGAATATTATATAATTGGAAGTATCTTACACATTTGAGAGCCCAACCACGGGGATTTGTACCATTGAATCGAGGAAAATCTACTTTAAGAGTACGAGAGAACTTACGATGTTCAGTATGAGAAAGATTGTGAACCATCTTATGAAATCCTGCAATTGAATTTTCCAGATTCGTTTGATGATTCTCAGATGCAGAAGGATATGGAGGTGAATTCGAGTTCGGTGCAGACTCAATTAACCCAATGATAATCTTCATCTTAGTACTTAAAGACTGGATTTCAGATCTAATCTCAGTAATTGAATCGGTATGTTGAGAAATGGTTGATGAAATCTCTTGAAGCTTTTCTTTGGTGGCCATGGCTACAGGTTCCAGGATGGAGTCTGATACCAATTGTAGAGTATCTAGTACAATTACAAGATGAATTTTGGATAACAATGGTAGAAAGCTACCTTCTCTCTGATGAACAGAGCCTAAACTTCAATTGAAGTCAAATTTGGTTTTCATTACATAATTCAGGAGAGAAGAATGATTGGCCTTTAATAGACCAATCCTTAACTTACATCAACGTCTAGAATAGAATCATAACTCAGTGCTAGACTCGAGAAGGAACCCCTAGGATTAATACACCCAACTCAACTTAGTTACACCCACTCACTAGTTACTCAGAATTACAAGGTGTGTGGAATGAATACCCTGTGAACATGACACCTTAGATAAATGGCGTGATACTGATGGTTGTTCTTCCTTGATTTTAGATCTTTTGGCAGAGCATGACTCCTCTACTAAACATATGGTTTTAACCCACAAAGACAATCAGGTAGACATTAATCTTAGACTTTGTAAAAGGAAGTTAAGTCAGGGTTCTTATAATGCTGCTATCAGGATTCTTACTTCCAATGGTGTAGCTCTCTTTTCTGATAGTACTTTGGAAGATTTACAGCTCAAACATCCTTGTGCATCGCCGCCTACTCTGCCTACTGTTTCTAATGAGGTTGTCGCATCACATGTTAGCGCAGACGTTGTTCTCAGCAGGATTAGAAGTTTTCCCAAGGGTACTTCATGTGGCAGAGATGGACTCCATGCTCAACATTTCCTTGATGCGCTTAGTGGGTCTTCCGAAGCTATTGCTGATGATATTTTAGCTTCAGTTACTGCGATTGTTAATCTGCTTTTACCTGGTAATTGACCTCCTCAGCTCGGAATGTTCATTGATAGTGCCCCTCTTACCCCGTTGCTTAAACCTTGTGGTGGGATTAGACCTATAGTTGTTGGTACTATTTGGAGACGCTTAGTATCTAAGGTGGCGGCTTTATCTGTAAGTAAAGACATGGATGTTTATTTAATTGATTTTCGGTTCAGTGTTGGGGTACCATGCGGAGGGGAGGCTATTTTACATTCTGTCAACTGCATCTTGACTGAGAAAAGTAATCTGAATTCCATGTTGTTGATGGTGGTTTTTAGTTTAGGGCGAAAATTGTGAAAGTCTATCTACCTAACCCGACATAGAAAGTAATAGACCTTGATATGTATATATTCCGCAAGGAATTTGAAGAATATATCAAAATATGATGAGTGCCTATGTCGCTCTTCATATTGTATTGAAACTCAAGATCCTAGATGAATTGTTCACTAGTATAGAGCCTAATGAGTATTTAAGATCCTAGTTGCATTATTCACTAATGAAATGGAGCCATTCAAAAGTGTTGAGTGCCTAAAGCCTCTTCGCTCATATATGTATTGAGCAATTCAATACATTTATGTATATAAAATTTACTCAGAATGGTGCATGTAGCAACAATCCCAAATATTCTATAAATTTTATCTTGCACCAGCATTAGTCACTAATGCATGGTCTTCCTAGTGTTTTCCTATGCTATATTCCCCAGCCGAACTCTCAATATTGGCATGACATAACAATTAATGTTCACTCGCAACGGAGTAGCGTAAATCTCCCGAAGTGTCAGTATTGAGACCTGCATGAAAACACCCACATAGGCTACACCACCCTCTGACAAAGAGATCAGCGCGTTCGCACACCTTTGAATTAAAAGTTAGCGCGATCGAACATGTGTAAATTCCTTAAGGAAAATCTAGACTGTCCATATCAGTCTCAGAAACGATGACGGCCACACAAGCTGGCCGCGCAATTTAACAAGCCTAGTCAAACCCTGGAAGGAATAGGCAATTATCGTGATGACCACCAGCGGGCCCACTTATGCCCTAGTCGGTCGAACATCACCATACATCTCCCAGACACCAACCCTAAGTAGGGTGTCCGCGCTGCTTGGGAGGAGTTCGAACGAGCTTGAACTGTCTAAGAAAATCTCAAAACCATCGCAGCCGTCCAACTTCGCCTACTTGCTTGGACGGGTTAGATGATCCCATGAGCAATTGGGGAAACACTGACATGCACACCGGCGACCCTACTTTCTCCTTGCTCGAACGACTTGTCCATGGTGGGGCCATTAAGCAGTGAAACGCTTGCCCAAACCATGGCAAGCGTGATGTTTCCGAACCCTAAATTGGGTCATGGAAATATAATAACGTCTTAAATCGATCACGACCTTCCAACTTAGCTAGCCTATTTGGATGGCTTAGATCGCGTTTAGGACCATGAGGAAGGTACGCATGCGTTCGCCGTCAGCCCAACATTGTCCCCAGGTGATCGATCTCCCCAAAGGAGGCCAACGGCGTACCAAACCGTTTGGTCAAAGTCGCGTGGGCGTGGCTGTTTCAAAACCCTAATTAGGGTTTGCGGAAACACACATATGTCGTAAATTGATCGTGACCATCCATCTTTACCATCCTAAACGGACGTTGTAGATATAGACTCAAGAGGTCCCAAGGATGTCAACGTGATCATCGTGGGCCCACCTTTGCGTGTGACCGACCGGCCTATGCAGACTAGGTCCTGGTTCCTCGAAACGCACGCCCAAAAGGTGGCATGCCGTACGGCTTTAAAACCCTTTGCGAAAATATATTTCTTTCGCAAATCGATCACGACCACTCATCTTTGCCGGTCAAATTGAGTGGCCTAGATCGAATTTTTGAGGGACTGAGAGGTGTAGACATGCACGCCAGCGGGCCGTCTCCACGCATGCCCGATTGGTCCATAAAAATTAGCGCCAAATGCTTGGATTCGATCATACAAAGAGGGAATGATTGCATACCTCTAAAAAACCCTAAAATTCCTTCAACGGCAGCAAACATGTGCAGTAAATCATCTCGTCCGTCCAACTTCGCCAGCTTGGTCGGACGGCTTGGATTAAAAACTACGCGATCAATGGAGTGCCTCAATGATCACCGTTCGCCACTCTGTCATAGGGAGTGATCGACCAGATGATGGCCCCCCGTGCGGCCTCCAAACGATCACTCGAAGATGGTTGGACGTGCTGCCATTTTAAGACGCTTAATCCGAGACTTATTCAATCAAGCTCTAAAACAACGATGTTTCGTGTATATCTATTGTTTTGAGCTGCTTGCTTAAAAGTGATGCATTACATGCATCGAGCATGCACGATATTTCATGAATATCAATTCCATAAATAACTTAGTTATTTAACCTCATAACACCGTGTGTTATTTCTTGCGGCAGGTCCCACGACTTGACCCACTCATTCGAGACATCAAACATGTCACAAACTGGGGGATACTTAATGGGGTATTGGTCTGGCGGTTTACAGCGTGCGGCATGCAACGCCCCCAGTACGAGAACGTGTCAGGAAAGGTGGACGGTTAACGGTGATGAGGGAAGTGGGCAAAGGAGTGATCGTGTGACAATCACTTACACGACCTCACTACTCCATCACTCAACTTCCTTCACTTCCTACGAGATGAATATTGAGCTCAAATGACTTGTATAAATGGGTTCTTCAACCTATTTTCAAACAACACGAAAAAACCAAGTTGTTGTTAACAACGTATCCAGAAAACACCTAGGACTGATAGCTTACATTGTGCAAGCCAGTTCAACATTCTGATACAAGTCATAAACAGCCAACACCTTCATAATCTCAACACCTTCTTCGCTTTCCTCCCTAAGATCAACCCCATCTCCTTCATTTTGTGACCGAAGCAAGTCTGGAACGACCATTTCTTGGTTTAGGCCATAATTGTACAGATTTATCTCTCGAATCTAAAACTACTACCGTGCAGTGCATTTGTTTAGGGTTTGGATTCTTTTCTCATTCACACACACCCCAAATTTACCAAAACCAGTAGAAACAGTTTTCACCCATAAACAACTGGCGACCACAGTGGGAGATTGATCGCTCGGTTGCAAAAAATCATTTTTCCTATCCTGTTTTCAATTTCCTAAAATTCTCAATATAGTTGATCTTAGGAATGGTTCAGAAACCCTCAATCCCCATTTTAATTCTCCCAGCACTGACAATACTTCACATGTTATTCATGAATCCGTTCTTTCATTCAAAACCCTTGTCGAGGCTATGAAGTCTCGATATTTAACAACTATTCATGATTTGATGAAAACCCTAAATGACATTTTCAGGAATCAAGCTACTATTTTCAAGATGCAGGACGGAGTATTTTCGCTCTTAAAAGTCCTCACGGATCAACTATCGAAGGAATCAACACGCATTCATTCTGAAGGAAACGCCACCAACAATCCATTTTGGATCAATATTGATGGTATTAGTCCTTATTCCAAGATTCATATTCCTACTCCTAGTGAGGAAGATGAAGCCTATGATCGTGTTGGATGGAAATGTAGCCACCAACCTAACTTGTCTGCTCATGAAGATCGAGAGATGCTTCCTCAAACTCAGAAAGAAGACTCGTGGAATTTAGCACGATCTCATCAGAGTCCTCGCAATGAAAAGGTGATTTCATTATGTGCGTCCTTCCTGGAAAGTATCAATTCCCATATTGCATCAGAATCTGCTAAGAGATCCGCTGCTGCTTTACTCAGTCGATCCGAACCTTCCCAGAATGAAGAAACTCGTGAAGATATTCAGGAAAGCAGGTGTCCTTCTAATAAAAGACCAAACCTCCAATTAGTCACTCGTGAGGGTGGAAAGAGAAAGCATCCGGGGAACAACTATCAACAATCTAAGCGTCCGACTCCCATTTCAAATAGGACAAATGAGACTCCACCATTCCCATATTTTCCATTTCCAATGTAAGAGGTGATTGAACTCTTGAAGGTCTGGATACAAGATGACGTCATCAAGCTACCTCGTGTCAAACATCCTCCAACTAAACAAGAAATGAAAGATCCCAAGTACTGCCGCTTCCATAGGTTTGTCAACCATCATACCAGTGACTGCAAAAAATTGAAGCACATCTTCCAGGAGAAGATCGACTCAGGGGAACTTCAATTAGGCACCGAAAGAGTGTACAAATACCATCCTCCTATTAGAAGTTGTTGTATGCTTTCTGGGGACTCCGTCTACAAAACTGCACAGTCAACCATGGAACATGTGTGTGAAATTCTCTCTTTCTCCAAGGAACAACATCAAGATATCTTTGCCGCTCTAAATTGTGTTGTATCAGGAAAGCAACTACCTTCAATCGATGAAGCAACCCCCAGACCTAAATCTCTTCTGGAAGATATGATTGGCATAAGCGGCTGGGGGCTCTTAACCACTTCTTATCTTAGAGATGCCGAGTTGGGAAAAGCGTTGATTAACGCAGAGACTACGATGGGAAATCCAGAAGCCCCATGTCGTATATCCAGAGGCTCAAACGCACGAGTAAGTCTTCTCGAACAACCTCTTTTGCAGTATGTTAATCCTTATCTCATCAAGAACCGGGGACTTAATCCGATCGTCAACCCGACTGCGACTGGGCGATGTAAAGAGGAAGCTGGTCCCCGTTAATATTTTATTAAATGTTTAGAAGAAGTCTAGATCGAGGATAAGAGGTCCATAGGTCAAGTAGCAGGAGTCTTACCCAGTGTCTGAAATTAAACAAGGTTCCTATTGCAAACTGTTAGATCATTGCTCGGTCGAACTCGCATGCGTTGCTATCTCAAGCATGTTTGTCAATGTTAATGATCAAAACTATAAGTCTTGATTTCTAGTCTACTATATCTAAGTCTCAGACTAGGATAGAAAGTGTAGTTCATCTCAAGGACTTCATGGTGATTCATCATACAAGAAGAAGAACTACTCAAGGAACCGGTGGAACATCTCGACAAAAAGGTATGTGAAGACTTGAACTTCTCTGTCACTCAAAAGTATATATACTCTATCTCCTACTTCTTGAGACCAAAAGTCGTATGCTATATATATACTTAGATTATACACATTTGGTATTTCGAGCCGAGTATACCTCGCCTATCTATATCTCGAAATATGCGTCGGTAAGCGTTTCGCTTCGACCCTGTTTATCTTTACCTAGTGACGAAAGTCATGATATGTTTCTATCACTTTGAAAATTGCTTTGACTAGAAATGGTGTAACAACTATATAACGTCCTCTAAGAATGTTTAAATGGTTGGAATGAGAGTTCAGATTACATAACCAATGATGGAAATAAGTATTGTTGTGGGAACACATATGTGCATAAGTCCTATTCCTTGAACCAAAGTTTACAAACTTTGTTGATCAAGAGAAACCGGAAGAATGGTTCGTTGCCAATTCCGCGAACTTCCGAACTTCTCATCCCGATAAATTCTGCTGGAGTTGACAAACTTATTGCGTGAGTACCAGTCCGCGAACCGGCGGAAAGTCTTTGCTGATATTTTCTGCTGGAGTTTGTAAACTCTGCCCGGTTTCTTAAGTCCGCGAACCTAGTGTGCGAACTTAAGAAGGTTATATATCTGAAGATGATTTCTGAACTTAAACTTATAAATACCAAGGAATGCAAATTGCAAACAATAGCTATAAAGTTCATGAACCGATTCAAGTGAATCAAATCATCTTTGCTTCAATTGTGTCTTGTGTAGTGCATAAGATTTCCTTGCAATTGAACAACTCTTTAACTAGTTAAGGTGAAGAAGAATATGGTTGGTATGAAATGCTCATATGGCTAAACTTTTGGTTAACTATTATTGAACCAACAATGTATACGTTTGGGTACGGTTAACAAACCTAGAAGCGTGCATTTTTTTTTATAACAAGCTAAGTTTTCGATCTAACGGTTGAGAAATATTAGCTTGAATCTAAATGAGGTTTTCATCTTACGGTGGATATTGTTTGCTTTGTTACCAAGGAGAAACCCTGATTTGAAAGACTATATAAGGGGACATCTAGCAACTCTGCAAAACTAATCTCCACACCTCACGTGTGATACTATTTTACGTGCTAGAGTCGTTTCTCCTTTAAACTTTGGTTTTCTTCTTCTAAAACCAGGTTAACGACTTAAAGACTTCATTGGGATTGTGAATCCATACCGATACTACTTTTATCGTAGTTGTGTGATCTGATCTTGCATCTTCTATCGTACGAGCACAATCAGATTGATTGGCTTGAGATTAATATCTCCGATAGGCAAGATATAAAAAGTAGTCACAAACATCTTCTTCTCATTGTTTGTGATTCCGCAACATCTTGTTTCGCTACCATACGATTAAGATTGTTGTGAGGTGATTGATTCATCTAGGCTGTTCTTCGGAAATATAAGACCGGATTATCAATTGGTTCCTGTTCACCTTGATTATTATCAAAAGACGGAATAAAGAATTTAGGGTTTTTCTGTGGGAGATAGATTGATCCTTTGATAGACTTGTATGTGTGAGACAGATTTGTTTATTGTCAAAGCCTGTGATTTTGGGTCGTAGCAACTCTTAGTTGTGGGTGAGATCAGCTAAGGGAATCAAGTGCGCAGTATCCTGCTGGGATCAGAGGCGTAGGGAGTACAACTGTAACTTGGATCAGTGGGAGACTGATTGGGGTTCAACTACAGTCCAGTCCGAAGTTAGCTTGGATTAGGCTAGTGTCTGTAGCGGCTTAATACAGTGTGTGTTCAATCTGGACTAGGTCCCGAGGTTTTTCTGCATTTGCGGTTTCCTCGTTAACAAAATTTCTGGTGTCTGTGTTATTTCAGTTTCCGTATTATATTGTTTTATCTTTATAATTGAAATAATACAGGTTGTACGTTAGATCATCAATTAGAGTAATACAACCTTTGGTTGTTGATTGTGATTGATTGATCCTTGGATATTGGTCTTTGGTACCATCCAAGTTATTCCTTGTATTTGATTAGTGCTCGCAGTTTCTGTTTGACGAAATCAAATCAAGAGAGAGAGAGAGAGAGATATAAACTCGTTGATGTACTTTTAATTGATTGAGTCTTGTTGATTCTCTTAAAAGTATATTCGAGTTTGTCCATACAGATTTCTAAGCAAAATATTGGGTGGTGTTGTTAGACCACCGCTTTTTCAATTGGTATCAGAGCAGGCAAACACATTAAAGATCTCAAAAGTCTGTATTTGTACCGATCTGACTCTATGGACAGAGGTGCTATCTCTATTAACGTACCACCAGTCTTCGATGACTCTAATTACTTATGGTGGAAAATTGCTATGTGAGCTTTTCTTCAAGCGTGTGATTTTGAATCGTGGGTATATGTTGTTAATGGCTATGAGGTTCCCGTTGTTATAGTTGAAAATGCTACCATGCCTAAAAACATCGGTACATATACTGGTGTTGAGTGACTTGCTGCAAAGCAAAACTCCGACGGTTTGCATGCCATCACCCCAGATCTTCGACACAATGTGGCTTCATGCTCCACATATAAAGATGCTTGGGATACTTTAGAAACTGTATTTGAAGGTAACACCAGCGAAAAGGAAGCTAGGCTTCAAAACCTTAACTCCGAATGGGAAAACCTTCATATGGCAGAAGAAGAGTCATTTGATGAATTTTATCACAAAATGTCTGAAATTGTTAATGCATCCTGTGCATTGGGTAGGACTATTCCTGAAAGGGAAATTGTGTTGAATATTCTCAGATCACTTCCATCTAAATATGAATCTAAAAAACATGCCATCGTTGAAGAAAATAACCTTCATACTCTTTCACGAAATACGCTTGTTGGGAAGCTTAAAATTTTCGATCGTGAACTTAAATCAATAGATAAACATCACATGTCTAGCAATCATGTTACTACTCCTGATGGAAAATCTCACCGTCCTAAATTGATTGATATGAAAAATGAGAATTGCTTTATTTCTACGTTGTCTCGGTTTATACAACATCTAAAGAAAATTCTTAGACAAAGTAAAAGAAAGTCTCAAAAAGAGGTTCAATCAATCAAAAAGGGTGATAAGAGAGTCCAGAAAAACTGTACTAGCGAAACTGGTCTCGTGTGCTGTAAAAGTGTGCATACTTCCAATGGTTTGGATACTAAGGTGAATAAGATAACTAAAGCATGGATGAATACTCTTGACTATTGTCCTTAGGATGAAAACTGTGATTGTTCTCTTAATCTCTTTGCTTAAAATCACAATCGTGATTCTTATACGACATGTCGAATAAATCCGACTGTGTCTCATAAGCCGTGTCAGCAAATGTCACCCGATTTTGTATCACTCTCCAGTCATCTTGACAACAAGGGTGATACAGAAAAACACAAGATGCCACCGAAACTCTCGGTTTCCTTGTGTAAAAATCAGGATCATCTTAGCACGAATGGTCAAAAGCAATCCTGCTCTGCTAAACGTTGTGTGCAGAAGAAGAAGAAGAAATTTCAGGTGAAATCCTTTTCTAGAATGGTGCAGGATTTGCGCAAATCAACAATCAAGTTATTCAAAACTGTGATTAAAAGGGAAAAGAATGATGTGCATAACTCTTCTTTTCTAAGGAATAAGCAAAAACTTGGATTAACGAATAATTCCTCCCCTCACGAGTCATATCCCAGTCCTATATCAGATTGGATTGATTATGATTTGTAATCTGGTTATTCATGATTCTTTCGTCTATCCCTATTAGGCAAGAATCATAATTTTCGAGAGGGTTGTGTTGGAATGTGTCTGTTAATTCTCTATGTTTGGCTTTTGTTGTAACGTTATTGTTCATGTACGGTTTCTGACTCTTTCTGGTGATAACCTATTTCTGTTAGGGTTTGGTAAAAGGTTGTTTTAGGAAATTCTTCATCTTCATTCTTTTAAAATGAAGTTTCTCCTCTTCTAGATGATCATTTCATTTATCTTCTCTATCATGTCCTCCTCTAGCCTTTCAAACAAAGAAAGTGATGTATGGACTGTTATGTTTCCCTCTAAGAAGATTCGTTTTGATTCTTCCGATAACGAGATATGTTATGACAAGCGTATCTCATCGTCTGATGAGAATCCTTCAGTCTCACAATTTGATAAGCTCTCTTTAACCATGAATCTTGTCTTGGATCAAGTACGTGCCCTGAAAAGTGATCTCGAAGCTTCCTCCAAGAGACTTGAAGAAAAGGTGGATAATCTTGAATCTAGGATTGATCTAATCGAAGATGAGCTTGATGAATATAGGGAATATTAAAAGAATTTTCAAAGTAAGTGAAATGCATCACAGAAGTTTGTTTGTTGCCTAGTATGTCTTCTTTTTGGTTTAGTTGGAAGAATAACTAGTGCTCGAATAGCAATGATTGTGACTATACATAGCTATTATTTTCATCTTCTTGTTCTTTTTTAGGTTTATTTGGTATTAAATTCTAAAAATATTTGGAGGATGATGGTTTGCAGTATTTAAGCTTTATGATTTGTTATATTGCAATTTGTTATGGGATATTGGTGTTTACGTCCGTGAACTATGTTGTCCCATATTTTGTCAAAAGTAAAGTCGTTCATGATCGGTATTCATGTATTGATTTAAGGATGAAGACTTTTGACATATACAAAAGTTAAGCCTATATTGTCAATTCTTTGATGGAAGATAGGTTAAAATCTTTTGTGTTCAAGGATTATGTCTATTAAAAATCGTTATTCAAATAGTGATGGAAGATAGAATGAAACCTTGTGTATTCCACAGTATTGATCTTCACTGATCCATATTTTATGTAATATTGTGAGGCTCCGTAATGTGTCTTATGTCGAGCACGATACAACCAAGTTGATTTATTTTTGATTAGCTTTGTTGGTTGTTCCGTAAGGTACTTTATGTTGAGCATTTTGAACTAAATTAATCATCTTGTTTGGTTATTTAGTTATTGCTCCATAAGTCTTTTTATGTCGAGCAAAACAAATGAAAATTAAATTGATTACTTTTGTAATTAGTTTGGTTGTGTATTCCAATTAGATTAATTATGGGTTCTCTTGTAATTAATCTAGTTGAGTATTTTCTTACTCCGTAAGATTCCTCTTATGTCGAGTATATGAACGACTATCCTATTCATTTTCTAATGGGTATGTTAGTCGTATGCTCTGTAAGTTCTCTTATGTCGAGCATAATCAATTAAGTTGATCACTTTTGTGTTTAATTTGACTGCGTATTCCGACTAAATTAATCATGGGTTTACTTGTGATTAATTTGATTGAGTTTTTGGATATAGAAAATCATTCTCATGGTTTTTGGTGTCCAATAAAAATCCTTATTTTCTTTTGAAAATAAGGTCTCTCTTGTTGTTCCCTTGGGAATGACATCAAATGGGGGAGAGTTCTTTTGAACTTGTGCTTAATGGTCATATATTGAGGGGTGTGCGGCTGTGGAATTTTAAAAGGGTTATCTTGTATCTTTTAAACTCCTTGATGAATGCTATTAGCTTCGGCTATATGATTGCATCTAAATTAGATGGTATGTATTTTTTCTTTTAGTCATGAAATGTCTCTTACGGAAATTTCATTATGATCCCGTTCTTTTACCTTTTCCAATTTTATTGACAAAAAGGAGGAGAATTAATATGTAGTTCACACTACAAATACATATGGTTTTCGGATCATTGTGTAAGGGGGAGCGGTTTCCATGTAAGATGGAGTATTGGCTAAGGGGGAGTGATATGTGGCGCATGCTAAAAGATGCGCCATGGCCTGAGATGAAGCTTCATCTAAAGCTTCTGTTGCGTGGTACGCGGTATATTGGCTTAAGGCCAATGTCGCGCCAAAATGGTGCATTATGTTTGGCATTTGGTCAAGGGTCAATGTTGCATCATCATGATGCATTAGGCCAGTTGGGTAGGTGGCCTTGAGCTTGCAGCGTAATAATTGAGCATTACGAAAGTTATTGGCCTAGAGCCAATATCGCACAATCATTGTGCATCAGGCCAGAGACGGCTGTCCGAACGAGTGTTGCGCAATCATTACGCAAACATTGCGAAGTAAATCAATCATTGCGATGAACAGTGAAGCAAGCATGTCAATTTGCTCCCCTAAACATACTTGTAGAAATTCCATTAAGACATATATAGGGAGTGGTACTTGGTTGAAGGTGCATATGCGGACTAGGTACCAATTAAGCTTCATAGCTTAGACGTAAGAGTATAAATGATGCCTAAGGCTCATTTATAGCTGCGTAGACTTGCGAATAGGGCATTTGATGCTTAGGTATCACTATTCCATGTCGCGGACCCGATGATGCATAATCATTGTGCATCTTGACATAATGGCCTACGGACCAGGCTATTACCATTTTTGCTAGGCTACGGCCTTGCAAACGGGTTGGTTAAGCTTCTGTACCTTCGAAGATGAACTACGGTATGTGCTTGATCCCTTTAGAGTAGGTAAGGTTACATAGGCATCCACAATTATTTGCAGCATTGCCGGTCCAGCACGTTGTCGCTCATATCATCTAATTGAGAGATGATTGCGGCAGAGTGGCCCCTCATATCATCTAAGCTCAGTAGCTCGATCCAAGAGATGATTGTGGTCAATCTTGATGAGGCTTAGTTGCATGCCATCCAGTAGATGCTCATACTTCCTATCAAGCTACAAAGAACAAACTATAGCCTATTTGGAGGCTAAAAACCCGAGTGTCATAATTTAGCTCAAGAGGAGTCTATTTTGATGGTCACCAGAATTTAGCCAAATTCCATCGTTTAGGGCTTCAAAAGGTCGTTTTTGTCATTTTAGGAAAGTTCTTGTTTTATTAATAAACCCTTTGCGGATCAAGGGTGAGTTGGAATGGTGTGGAAGCTAAGTTAGCTGCATCATGCTCCACGAGCATGCTTGCAAGGGCATATGGACGTGCATTTGCCTAGCTTTAAGGCCCGGACCGTAGCTTCATCATGGCGCACCGGGGGAGTTACGGCCTGCGGGGCAACGCGCCAAAGGCGTAATTTTCCGGTCCATAACACAATTGGACTTTGACACTGTGTAATAATACTATGACACTGTATAACAATGATCGAGACCGGTGCTTTCTCATTGTTATAGCTACGGATCTTCAACAACGGTGATGCTAAACTTACAACCTTTGGGATCATTGGAGTACTTGAAAGTGACGAAGATTTCGAGGAATGTTGAAGATTAGACATGTGGAATAGGAGTTACTAAAGTTTCTTTATCTTTTTCGTCTCAACTTTGTAATCTCATCACTGCCCCCCCACCCTATGCATGTATTAGCAGTTCAGTATTTTGCAGTTGTGACTAAGGAAATGCCCTCCCTTTATAACATGTCCAAGCGAGATTTGGTTCTATGGTAATGTAATAGAACTCAACATGCACAGGATTACCTCCTTGCAATTCCTGCTGACGGGCTTGGACAAAAGATTGGACCGCGACATTTTTGTGCAGTGCTTAGCTATAAACTTGGTATTCCATTATTCGCTGTGAATAGTTCTTGTTTCTGCTGTAATAGAGATATGGACGTATACGGTGACCATGTTGTTCATTGTGATAGTGAGATCAGTATTAAGTTTCGACATGATTTTGTCAGAGACACGTATGTGTATATTTGTTTCCGAGCTGATGTGCAGTCCAAGGTTGAAGCTTCCTTGGAGTTCCTTTCTCAAGATGGTGGTGATTCTAGGCCGGCGGATATTTTAGTCTACAATTGGGAAGACGGTCGTGATACTTGCTTTGATGTGACTGGGGTTTCTTCGTTTGTTGGGGGTGGTGTGCAGGCTTTTACTCCTGGCCTTGCTTTGGCTAAGGCTGTTGAGCGTAAGCGGATTAAGTACCTTGATGTTTGTAAAGCTAATGGTTTTAATTTTGATACCTATCTTTTACTACTTTAGGCGAACTTGATTTTGAGTCTATTGAGTTTTTTCATAGATTGAAGAACTACATAGTTAGACATGATGTTAATATTCATGTTGGCAATTTTCTTTTTGTTAGAATAGGTTTATCTATTCAAAAAGGCGTTGGAGCCCAGCTTGTTTCTAGGCTCCCAACTGTTTTCTTGTAAAATATTTACTTTTTAATAATAAATAAAATTTGCAGCTTGTTGCTCGGTTGCCAACCAAAAACTCTGTAATTTGATCGTCTATTTATTATATTATTGGATAACGATACAAAATAAAATAAATAAAATAATGTTTTTTCTCTTCGTTCTTTTCATTTTGTCTTTTTGACTCCAAATTCTTTAATTGACCACCAAAAGCTTTGGCAACTCCTTTTTTCTTTCGCTCCAAAATCCAAAATCTGTAGTTAAAATACAAATACCCAAAAGCATAAAATAGAACAAATAAAATAAAATAAAAATAAAAACTACAAAAACAAAACCTAAAAATTAAATCTAAAATTCTAAACCTAAAACCAAGTCTGCATTGCCGGCGCTAAAAATTGATGTGATTTTGTATAGTGATAAGTAACATGGTTCGTTCAAGACTTGTGAAAGCAGATTTTTTAGACTTAATTCTTATAAATAAAAATAACAAACTCAAATAAAAAGGTGATGTGAATATTGTGGAAAGAGTGGGGCTAGGATTCCACTATTGACCGATATTAGTGATTTCATAAAATAATAATTATGCAATTCAACGTTCAATTTGATTCTAAAAGTATTGCCTAGACATGTAGATTTGCAAAAGAATAGATGTTAATCGCAAGCATAGAACATCAAAACCCTGAAGCAAGCATGCTCTATCAAGAGAAAATATAACTAACTAATCAAAATCATATAACCAAATTTTAGTTCAATGCAAAAATCATAACAAAATTGCAATAATTAATTTAAAATAGAAATGTATCACTTTTACCGAAACAAAGGCTTCCTCCATCGTCCCGGGGATTGGGTTTAGCTCATTTTCATGGAAACACGCTCAAAATTTGATTTCATTGCTCAAAAGGTGTTTACAAGGACGAACATATATGAAAAAACAGATATTTGTAATGTTTATAATTGTTACAAATAACAATTACAATGAACGATAAAAGGTAACTGTCGTTGTCACTGTAGCAAAAACGACAGTCGTGTAGTGTCTAATGTTCTTCTTGTTCTTCACTGCACCAGCAGAAAACTATTTTCCTGCCACTTGATTTTTCACTCTGCTCTGGCCCAAACTCTCTGTCCCCTCCTCTATGACTCCCGTAAAGCCTTTTTATACTCCACATGACCAATAATAACTCCTCCTTACTCCGAAATCTCTCCATAGCTCGGAAGTAAATAAAAATAATCTCGGGAAATTTTCTTTCTTTTCTCGCCTCTTCATGCGTTTAATTGCTGTATACACACTCCAATATACTCTGGTACACGTTCAAGAGCGATTCAACACGCTGTAAACATGCTCAAACTTTCCAAAACAATCCCAACAAAAACCTGTGTATCTATCATATTCTGTTTTACTTCCAAACCCGCGTTGCATCCCAATTATGTCGATTCCAGGATCATTACCATCCCTATTTGGTCCAAACAGGCCCAAAGCAGCCAAATCCAGCGCTCGAGTCTCACTCAAACTTTTCCAAATTCTTAACAGGGTTTCCGCAGGAAGATAAACCCAAGAATCATTTCAATCATTAAATCCCCCCATTCTAGCCTATTCTGGTCCAAACGAAGACCATTACCAGCTTTGTTGATCCAAAAGAAACAAACCCAATGAGTTTCGGCCCTTGAATCTCCTTAGAACATGATCAAAATTCGAACCCTAATCTGCAGTCGACTATGAAAGTTTTTCCCGCCAAAAGTAAGATTTGAAATGAAGAGGATGAAGTGCCCTGATCCAAACAGGGGAGCCTTTAACAGCTGGGGTGCCTGGGGGTGCCCTTATCTAAAATAAGGGTGCCTTTAGTACTTTTCTCCGGGGGACCAAATAACACTTTTTGAGCAACTTTTTCCACACAAGTGTATTTATCCAAAAACACCTACACAAACATAAAAACACCATAATAAGTACAAAATCAAGCACCAACAATACAGACAGTGAGGGCAATTCAGACACAAAAATGTGTCTATCATAGTTGAAATCCGGGAACTTATTATGCATACCAGTATGCGTTCCGCCGTAAGTTCAAGTCCGCGAATTCAACTGAGGTTGGTCATTTACGACAGTGTGTGTACCCGTTTGCATACTGGCGAACCCAGATCAAGTCTAGCTACTTAGGTATGCGTACCCGTTTGCATACTTGAGTGATTTATGTTCTAAAATCGCTTTGTTCATGAACTAATACATTTATAAATTAAAGAATGCAATCTTTTGCAAACCGTGGATATTATGTTCATGAGTTGGCTCGAGTGAATCAAAATCGATTTTGCTTCAATTGTGTCTTGTATACTTCTATGAGAATATAAACAATTGAACAACTCTATAACTAGCTTCATTTGAGTCATTTGAACTAGTTGTGTTAAGATGAACAAGGTTGATATGAAAGTGTTCATATGGCTAACTTCGGTTAACTATTGTTGAACCAACCAAGTGTACACGTTTAGGTACGGTTACCCATATCTAAATGAAGTCACATTTTATTTGTGTGTAACAATCTAAGTTCGATCTAACGGTTGAAATATATAAGCTTGAGTCTAATCAGGTTTTCATCTAACGGTGAATATTGAATGCTTTGTTACCAAGGTAACATTGATTGCAAACCCTGATTTAAAGACTATATAAGGGAGAACTCTAGCAACTGAGAAACCTAATCCTCATACCTCATGTGTGATACTAGTTGCGACTAGATTCGATTCTCCTTTAACCTAGGTTTTTCCTACAACCATTATAGGTTATAGACTTAAAGAATTCATTGGGATGGTGAAGCCCAATGAAGTGTATAATGGTTTTAGAATCCCAATGAAGTCTTTAAATCGCAACTAGTATCACATAAGAGGTGTGGGATTAGTATCACACAGGAGGTACACATACTTAAGTTCCCGGACTTGGTCTTGTTCGCCAGTTGTAGATGGGGAAAAACGGTTTGCTGGTTTTTTAAGAAAGTGAAGAGTCGAGCGTGTGGACGAGACTCCTCGACCGAGCAAACTGCTGAACCTCACACAGATGCACAACAAATGGAGTGCTTAGATTCGAGAGATCAATCTGTAATACTCTGGCCTAAACCAAGTCAATGGCCGTTCCAGAGTCAATTCGGTCGTAAAGAGGGAGATGGGTTGATCTGTAGGAGGCAAGCTGAGAATTTTGTGGGATCAATGATGATCAAGGATTGTGGATGTGTTGAAGGTTTCTGCAAATTGATGAACTGCTGAAGTTGAGTTCTGTGAATAAGTTTTAATCGAGTTGTTGACGAATGATGATAATGATCGGTTGTCCTCGATTTGGACTTATTTATATTGCAAGAATGATGAACATCCCTACACCTGTAAGTGTGACGGTTTCTTGAGTGAAAGAGTGGGAAGGTGGAAGATCGTGGTGAAACCAGTTCCATGTCGTGCGGAGACTTGGTTAACCGTACACCCACTACTTTGATAACTCCTTCAACCATTGCACGACTTACTCACATTCTCACCGTGGATGAATCCACGTGTAGGCCGCCAGATCAAAACCCTAATTGACATCCCCCATTTGTGACATGATTGATGTCTCATGAATCGTGGAGTCTGCATGACAGACGTGTATTTAATTAGTCACGTTGACTAATTTAGACAATGAGTCTAAGTTTTTTTGAATTGAGCATGAATGACGAATTGACAGTGGAACATTTGAGTAACTGAGCAAGTATCGCTCGACGAATTACTGGATATCGATGGTTTGATCAATATTCGAGCAATTGAGCAAGTATTGCGAATTACTGAATATTGATAGTTGGGCAATTGAGCAAATATTGCTCAAATCGACGAATTACTGAATATTGATAGTTGGATCAATATTCGAGCAACTGAGCAAGTATTGCTCAATTCGACGAATTACTAATAAATTACTGAATATTGATAGTTGGATCAATATTCTAGCAACTGAGCAAGTATTACTCAATTCGACGAATTACTGATAAATTACTGAATATTGATAGTGGATCAATATTCGAGCAACTGAGCAAGTATTGCTCAATTCGACGAATTATTTATTTATTGGTGACGTGACCCAATAAAATATTAATTAAAATATTGGTAGATTACCGAATATTATATAATTAATCCGCGTGTTTTTTGTTGGATCAACATAAATCTATTTAGTGTTTGAACTTGCTCAGAATGATGATTTTTCAAGCGTTTGTTCGAAACCCTAATTTTTGATCAATTGCTCATTAATTGACGAATTGCTGAAAATAGGTCATGAGAGAAGGAGGAGGGACCGACCACATGGGACTACGGGCGTCCATGTGATGCCCAATTGCTTGAGTGAGCGTACACCAGGGTTTTGAGTTGACCGGTTGGTGAAGGAATGACGATTGAATGTCGATTTCATAATTTATTAAAATAGTGCTCGATTGAGCATTAGGTGATAAAACCTAATTATGGAAAAGTGAGGGACCGACCAAGATGGCATGAGCCGGCCCTTGGTGGTCATGAGACAGCTGGTGGGCGTTAGAGCAAACTCTAAGTTGGTTGGGAAGAGTTTGGACCCAATATGAGCAATTGCGCAAATTATGTCAAAATTGTGAAAACGTGTGGGACCGGCTCGTTGCAAGCCTTAGAGCCTCCCTTGGTCGGTCAAGGGAGTATGCCCGTGTCACCATAATTCCCGTGTCTCAGTCCCGAGAGTTTCAACATTTTTTTGATGTGCGTTTTAGCAATATCTTGGATTTTCAGAAGAGTTCGATCTTTGACTGGAATTCTCGATTTTGCTCGAATGGGCAAGTATGCCCGTTTGATTAATATTTGGTGAATATTAAAATAATAATATTTTAATATATTTTTTGTGAGTAGCTAGTCGGTCATGTGACCATGTTGACTTTTGGCTTTTCATGGTTTGAGCAATATTTGAGAAAATATGGAGAAACCATGATTTTTGCTGAAACAGGGAAGTTTCACAAGATGAGAGAAACAACAATTTATGAAAGATTAGAGATTGTAAGGTGGGGGACCGGCCATGACTAGGGTATGGCCGGCCACCTAAGTTGCCGGGGCCCGCAACACCTTTCCCTATTTTTATATTATAGTTTTCATGAAACCATGAAAATATGGAGAAACCATGAGTTTTGCTCAAACAAGGAAAGTTGTTAGAAAGGAGAAGTCTTCATGAGTTCATGAAAATAACAAAAATAAGGGCAAAATAATGGAGGAAGCATGGGACCGGCCACGGCCAAGGCATAGCCGGCCCGCCGGTGGGACACGACCTATGGGCGCTTCTCCATTATTTTAATGTTATTATTTTCTCTCTCCCATTTTGTGCGGGATTCCTCGTTTGTCCATATTTTTGGATGCTCGTTCGCGCAATTGGGTGCTCGTTCGTGCATCATTGTTGAGTACACTTGCACCATTAGATGGGACTTACTCAGTGGTAGTTCAGATGCCCGATTATTGAGTATTTATTACTAGTTTATGAAATTCAGTGGAGAATGATTCATGAAATTGAGTAATAAAAGTGAGTATTTTATTATTATCAATCCATAGGATCAGTCGTGGATTCGACCATGAATTCGTAATAATAATAAAATAGGTATTACCATTCCATGAGATCGTGGATTCGACCACATAATCGGAGTAATGAAAGTTGTTATTACCATCCCATGAGATCAGCCGTGGATTCGATCATGAAGTCGGAGTAATGAGATTATCTATTACCATTCCATGAGATCAGCCGTGGATTCGATCATGAAATCGGAGTAATGAGATAAAATAGATTATCTTCTAGGAATTCAGTTGTGAATATCACGGTAGAATTAATCTATTGCAGAAGGGATGTTATCCAGTTAAAGCGTCATACCCGTTCTGAGGTGCATAGTCAGGAAACAACAAGTGTTGTCGAAGTCCTGAAGGAGTTATTGCTCTCAATCTTACGGAGAACCACCTCGGTCTATACACGGTCTCTCTACATAGTCAGGGAACAGCGAGTGTCACCGACATCCTGAAGGCATTATTGCTCTCGATTTTACGGAGAACCTCCCAATCGTTCTTCTGTGTAGAGGGGGGTGTCTCTCATGTAGTCATGGAACATTGAGTATCACCGACGTCCTAAAGGCGTTAATACTCTCAATCTTACGGAGAACCGCCCAATTACGTTTTCTACATAGAGGGCATGATGAAATGCGAGGTGTCGAACGCTCAGCTGGTGGAGGCCTTTCGAAAACAGATTCACCATGAATCGTAAAATATGAATCATCACATGCCTGAAAGCCGTGTCAGAAACATGCAGTATCATGATTTTACGATTTTGTCATTTGTTGAAAATCCACCATCTACATTAAGTCCCCTGCTTAGTGAGGGACAGTCATGTTCCGCAGTAAGCATTAAATGGTGATTTTCAATCGACGAGATCAGCGGTTTGAACTCAGTCGTGCAAAGGTATTTTTAGAATCCTCGATTTGCTCCAATGGTGTCATGTACGAGCAAATGTTCGGATGAGGACCCTGATAGTGTGATAGAGTGTGATTTAGTGAACACGGAGAGATGAAGCATCGCTGATTTGGTCGTTCAAAAGTCCAGTTTTGGTCGATTTAGGATTTATGACCCGAGTCCAAAAAATAAAACCCATGTTTTATTAGGTTTTGGAAATAAATTTGATATAAAAGGGAGGAAGCCTAAAATTCTTTTTATTTTTTGATCGACCAAGCACCTCCCTCCCTTCACCATTCTCACGAGAGTAACAACAGGAAAAGAGGATTTTCTCTTGAAATCAGTCGTCGCCGACCGTCACCATCCATCGTCGGCCAAATTCCGGCCGGCGCCGACCAGGTAAGTCCGGAACATTTTTGCTGTGTGTTTGGTGTTTTCATGAGTTGTTCATAAAACAAAATTTTCATGTGTGCATGAATGCATAGGTTTTATGAAATTTGTTTGTTTTTAAAATACGTATGCACGTTCGTTTAATAGTTTAAGAAACGAGCAAGAATCCCTAATATGAAAGAGATACATATATTATTGAATATACGTGGTCTAGCTGCAGTAGAGAAAATTTTGTTTATGGGGTTTCATGAAAACCCAAATTTGTTTTTAAAGCATGAACTTTCACAAATATTTTCAGGAACGTATATTCGTTTGTAGTAGAAGCAATAAATAATGATCCTTAGAGTTTAAAGGAATTTTAAAAAGTCCTATAGTTCATGATAAAATTTATGTGTGAACTTTCAAAACTTTGTTTGGAACATGTAGACTTTTACAAAAATAGTAAAGACCCTCGTTATAGACGAATGCTCGTATGAGCAAAAGTTTTTTTTTTATAAAAAGGTTTACGTGAGTTATTAGGTCACGATTTTTTTATTTATTTACATGAATTATTCATGTTTTTTCCTTAAAATCAAATATTGATCTATGAACAATTGTTGAAAGCAAACAATACTTGGTGAGTTCGTTTACTAGTAGTGTATGCATGAGCTTGGTGATTTTATAGTGGATGTAAAAAAAAAAATCAGCGAATGTTCATATGGAAGGTTATATAAATCATTCATGGTTTCATGAAAAGTAAGGTGTTTGACTTTCAATTTTTCCCGTCCTTGCAGGTTTGAAGAAACGAGCAAGTTTTCATAGTTTTACGTTGCTATCACTAAGTTCGTGAAATCGTAAATAGGTAAGAGTTGAGGATTACCATTTTTTGCAGAAGTTGATGTGAGCATCATGATTATTCTTTCGCTTTAATTCCAATGATGAAATTTATGTGTGGATGTTACAGCGACTTTATAAAGATGACTGATCATCATGACAGTGCTTTTGAAGATGCTTCTAGGGAAGAGTCTTCCAGAGAGGATTCTTCTGGAGAGGATGCTTCTAGAGAGGATTCTTCCGGAAAGGATGCATCTGCTGATGTATCTTCCAGAAATGATGATTCTAGGGCCTCCAGGAAAAGGGAGGATAAAACCAAGAACATCCCAAATACTAATGACAAATTCTTCGTGTTTCAGTACAAACCCGAAAAGCGTACTTCAGGTTCCGCATTCCGGTTTCTCATAAATCCCAGAAGCACTACTCAGAACAAGATGGTAACTCCTCAGGCGATAATTAGGTTCTGTTTGGGTGGGAAGCACTATTTGGGTTCTCACATGGAACTCAAACTTTCTCGAAAACCCCTGACGCATTTCTCCGGATGGGCACGTCATATGTTGGGCTATAGTCATGTAAGAACTATGCTGGATCGTGTACAAGTGACACGATCTATTCAAGCGACTGGGGATTTAGTGATCAATCAAGACATACCAGGTATGGTGGATCTGCTTGCCCGTTGGTGCATTCCTACTCACACATTCATATGCAGATGGGGAGAATTCACTGTCACTTTGGAAGATGTAGTCGCTTTATTGCATCTCCATAGTTACTGGTAATTTCCCTGAAGAGCTCTCAACGGAGAAAAATGCAATATCTGGCATTCTTGAAGCCAAAATGCAAGAGCTCAACAAGTCGCTTATCGTTTGCTATGCTCGATGGCTGAAACACTGGTAGGCGAGAGACGTGATTCCTGAAGAACCTGATACTTTTAAAATTGCTGCTTTCTTATGTTTGTGGCTCTCCAAAGACATTCTTGAAGACAGTGGACATTTATTGAAGCTGTTTGTGATCCCTTTTGCTATAAAAATGGCTAAAGGTGAGAAACTTCCTATTGGTAGTTTGTTTCTGGGTTCACTGTTTGCTAACTTGGATTCTTTAGTCATGGATTCCAGTGCCTCCAATGGTTTCATGAAGATTGAGACATATGCTAATATCGCGTTCCTCCAATCCTTAATGTGGGAGCACCTTGAGAAATATGCTCCAAATCCCCGTAGTGTATTGCAAGGACCCAATGTGGATACCCGTCATGCCATCCTTGAAAAAAATAGTGCTAGGATTATGCGTTGGTCTACGAAGCGGCCACGGAAAAAGACATGTCTTGCTAGTATTTTAGACACTGAATATGAGTTCAACTTTCGCTCCTGGATGAAAGTTCCTCATTTGTTCTCGCAATTGATCACTTTCAATGATACTAAAGAGATCATCACTTTGAAGTCTGGCAATGAGTTGAGTGATGGAGAGAAATCTTTCATGCTGAGTTGCACTCCTGGTTACATAGTATCAGTGATGCAAGGAGAATTCCAGTTGGAAGAATATAATATCGACAGAGCAGCTCGACAAATGGGCCTCGATCAGTGTACTCCAGGTCATCGAATGAATAAACCATTGCTTGAATATTTGAAGGCTCATTTAGATAACACACACGTGGAAGGGAATGATTATGTATCTTCTTTTACCGACCGGGACATTTACGTAACTCCAGGTTATGCAGCATTCTGGAATCAACAACTTGAACGCTTGTATAATTTTATGATGGATATCAAATCTTCGACACGAGTGTTTCCTTATACTGAAATACTCTTGGATCGCCCAAGGTTGAAACCTCTTTCTAGTGGTGATAAAAGGAAAACATCTCCAGAATCTTCACAGGTGAATATTTTCCTCATGTTTTTGATAATAGCATAATAATCGCAACTTTAATTGTTTCGATTAACTCATTGTAGGTTAGTCGTGCTGTGAGGCCTCGAATTCCTCTAGACTTCTCTGAATGGCAAGACAGTCCCCAGGGTGGAGAAAGCAGGAGCAGGATGAATTACAGAAGGATAGCGAACAATACGCAGTCCCCAGCTGCTTCTTTGGTGAGTTGTTAGCACTTCCTTTATCGTTGCGATTTTCTCGTCCATGTAATTAGGATCCCAAAAAATGTTGTTAATTTGTTTCAGAATTTTGCTCCATCTATTATTGACGGTCTTCATCTTTCCTCCATACGAACAATTCAGGAATCCAGCATCGATGGAGAGGTTGATGTGAGTATCCTTTCATGTAAGTGATTTCAGCATTTCCTTGAATGAAATAATGATGATTATTATTGATGGATCCAGGAGGAGATTGTTGTGGAAAGCCAACATGGTCATGCTATCATTCTTCTTTGAATGGTAGTGAGAAAGAGAATCCTCAAGAATCGCGACTGAATGGTGCTCCCAATGTTTATGCCGACCCTGTTAACCCTTCGAATGACTTGGAGACTCCTCAAGTAAATATCCATTTTGTATTATCTTCATAGAAGTGTAGTATTGCTGATTTGAGGTTGATTGAATGAAAATTAGCATAAATGAATGAAGAAACTTATGCCCAGGAAATTTCCAATCTTTATCAAAGAATCTTTTAGAGTTTTGAGCATGTTTAGTAAACTTACAGGAGACTTTCAGGAATTTTTCAGCTGGCATGTAGTCCGATGTTTTGTCTATAACTCACTCGTTTATCCGATTACTATGAAATTTTAATATGTTATAGAAAACATCGATACAAAGAGAACGGTATATGACTCAACCTTAGATTCTTTACCAATTGTTCCCAGTTCATCATCTCATACAAGGCAGTATAAAATCTCTTCGGTCGGACTTACTGAAAAACGTGTTTCATGACTTCCACACCATTTGCTCATGCCTTGGATGCATAATAAAGAACTTAGATAGTATTATATCACTTACATGCTGGACTCTATGATTTCCTTTAGTCCTTATGCTTGAATCCTTCTAATCTCATGTAATCTTCGTATTAGGCGCCAAATACTGAAGTTGGGTATAACAGAACCAATGTTGATGATTCGAGCAATGTGGTGAATCAAAGAAGTGGCATCACCACCTCTGCACCTCTGGGTTATGAGAATATCACCGTTGAAGTCATGGAGGAAACTGAGACTCCAGTTGCTGTTGAAACCGAGCCAAGAACAGAAGATACCGTCCCAGAAAAAGATGTTGCAATGGCAATAGAGGATGCTCCAGTAGTTGAGAATCGTGTAGTAATACACGAATATCCCAATGCATGGATTATTTGTGAGCCTCCATTTGATGCTTTACTACCGTATCATGTATTTGTTGGTGGATTCAGCGTTCCTACTGGGTATGCCAGCATGTATGAGAAGTTGTGGAAGATGTATGGCCATATTGTCGTTATAAGAGATTCTGAACGTAGCTACTTCTTGACAATGCAATTAGGAAACATATTGCGTGTTATAGATGATATACGAACCAGGGCCAGAAATATTGTTACTCAAGATGTACTCTTTGATTAGGAGTACGACTTGGATAATTATGAGAGACTTGTGGTAGGCCGGGGACAGTGTATAAAAAATGGAGAAAGTTAAGGCCTACAGTGATACCGCAAGTGCACGGTTTCGATGTAGTGAGTGCACAAGTACGGTTCGATCCACAGGGACTTGGGTGTGTTCATGAAGATTCCTAAGCTAAATGGCAGTGACAGTGCAGTGAGAACAATGAGAAGGCAGTAAAGAGAAAAGCAAAGCCAATAGGCAGTGAACAGGGCAGTGAAGATGATGAGTGAGCAAAGCAGGAAGAATCAAGGCAATGTAACAAAAACAGTGACAGTGACCAAAGGTCATAGGCAGTGGGTGAGCAGTGGTGAAAGCAAACAAAGCAGATGAAGGGAGCTAGGATCATTAATTCCACCACTAACCTACACCATGTATTCAACGACTACATTCTTGTTCTTGTGATGACATGGGTTAAGATGTGGTCTGCCCTATGTCTAAGAAGTTTCTCCACTAGAGAAATCATCCCCAATAAGACATTGCTCCATAGCACTAGTTATCTGGCTAAGTATAACTAGTCTAAGGCTCAACATGGTCTGGTTTAGCATGATTGGTGGCTGTGTCCACATAGAGATATTCTAACTACAGTGGATACATGGCATCCACTGTGAGAGCAATTTGCAGACATGCCAAAGTGATTATCTCCTAAACATTTTTAACATTCAAGAATGCATATTCACATCACACAGGATAGCAAGTTAAGGCTTCCTTAAGACCCTAGCAATTGAAACTAACACATGATAAAACTGAAATTAAAATTGGAATTAAACTGAAATTAACCCAATTAGGGGGTATCTCGGCTAACCAAGAACACCCTTCTCTCTACACATCAATTGCCTTTTATAGTTTTACAAAATATCCCCAAATTTCGAAACCCTAACTTGCAAACCCTAATTTTTGAATTGAAAATTCCACTCACCTAATCCCTGAATTGATGTCGACCCATGCCTATTCTCTCTTCTCTGCTCCTCTCCATGTCTTCAATTGCGTCTTATAGCCTCACCTAATTTATTGATTTATCACCTAGGGTTTCAGTGGTGAAAAAATCAATAAGTTAGATAGCTATAGAGGTAGGGGAGGTAGCTAAGGCGTGTAGGTGGTGTTTGGTGACAGTGGAGGAAGTGGCGATGGCAGGGTGGTGTGGTTCAGCGAGGTGTAGCTGGTGGAGGTGATGGAGTTGCAGAGCAGCTCTCTGCAACAGGGTATGGAGGAGAAGAGGTCGAGTGATTTTGGGTTAGGGGGCGTTTGGCTAGGGGTATAGGGTGTTCGATACTTGGGTGTTAGGCGGGTGCAGCGAGGTTTGATGATCTGCGACAAGGAGCGATGGATGGGAAGATGGTAGGTGGATCTGACGGCGATGCGGAGGCAGGCGATGAGCGACCGTCGGATGAAGAGATACAACGAAACGAACGGTACTTGATGGAGTTAGGTACTGTAGTGTAAGGCGGAGATATCAAACTTCGATGCACAGCAAGGGAGCGACCGTCGGATGCTTCTGAGAACTGATCTGACGGCTGAAGACGCAAGCGGGTATGGATTTGGGTTTTAGGCTTTTGGGTATAGAATATGGGTTTGGGAAATGAGTTTGGGCTTGGAAAACCTTGAGCCCACTTCTTCTTTAAGAACAACTTTCTTCTTCAAGCACATTTCTATCCTTTTTTTGGTCTTCCGCACATCACTCTTCGCGGCTTCCTTGCGTAATTCCTCCTGGCTTTTCACTACTTTTCTGCTCTTTTTGCTCCGCAACTCATCCAATCTTTATTTATTACCTAAAAATGCAAAATTAAGTAAGAAAAATATTTATTCTTGAAAACAATGAAAATACAAAATATGGGATAAAATGTAGAATTAATGCACAAAAGATGAGTTAAATGCCAAGAAAAATATATAGAAATATGCACTTTTTAGCACTCATCAACTTGGCTTTAAATTGAAGTGGCTTCGTCATAAGATCAACACTATCAAGGATGCAGTAGTGAAGAACATCCCTTTCACAAGTGATGCCGTAATGGAGAAAATAACCAAGATTGCTGAGCTGACCAAAAAGCTGGAGTTGGAGAAAGCGGCTTTGCAAGTCTTGGAGAATGCTGAGAAGCAAAAATCATACTTTGATGAATTTCTTTAGTTGATTCCGATAATCTCCGAACATTGAACTTCAGAGAGATGTGAGGTTTTATTTCGGTTTTGAACTTTTGATTGGTTTTGAATTTATGAGTGACTGAGGATTTTTTTTTGAATTTTGAATCTGATAGATATTTTTCTTAAATAAAAGAGCTTTGATAAATTGATGAATTCAAATACTTAATGCAAGTATTGCAAACGTTTTGGAGGAATTGAAAATACAGGTAAAGGAAAATCCTAAGATGCAAACGCCAGATCTCTTGAGCGTTTGTCCTGGACATAAATTACCCAATGTTGAATGCTTCACGCATCAAAAATCTTGAGCCAATTCTCATGGATCACTGGTATACTGTCTTGCCCTTGATGTCAGCCAATTTGTAGTATCCTCCGGCAACTGACTTAGCAATCATAGAAGGTCCTTCCCAGTTAGAACTCTTTGAGGAATGCAAATTGCGTCTAGTTGCCTTAAGAACCAAATCTCCTTCATAAAATTTGTTAGGTTTGGTTGCTCGTGCCCTGAATATCTTCTGTTGGTTCGGAATTCCTCGTACAGTAGGATTCCATGTCGGTCGAGATTTCCAATTCTGCGACACATGTGGACGCTCACGCAAGGGAGAGTATGCTGGGTATCGCTTGTTGAACTGAGCCATGTCTTCAACGATAAACTTTTTAATAGGATGCTCAGTTTGGAGAGACTCTAACCATTTAGTGTAATACTGTTGAGGCGAGGCTATCCACTCATAACATTTGATGATAGCTTGGTCATGAGTAAGATTGAGTCCCCGGACAAAGGCAGCATATTTGAAAGTTGATAATATAGACGCATGAGGGGGAATAAGACTTGCCTGAGTGCGGAATCTTCTAAAAATTTCATGTGCGCTTTCCTCAGGTTTTTGTGTAAGTCCTATAAGGATTAAACTTTCTCCAAATGCTCGAATGGTGGATTGTCTTCTGAGTCGGATCTTTCCCCAAAGTCGGAGCTTTCTTCAACAGAGAAATGAGCGATTGAAGATGTTGGAGTTACCTTCTCTGCATGAATCCATGTCCCCCAAGAATCATGTCATACCCTGGATCTTCTCTAATTATGTAAAACTTGGTTTCAGTCCAAGTTGAGTCAGTTTTCATCTTGAGAATGATGTAACTATAAGCATCCCTGGGGATTCCTTCATGATCTCTGACTGAGGCAGGAGCGTGAGTTGCTTCTTGTCGAGTGATGCCTGCAGCTCCGAGAGTCTTCAAATGAATGATATTGACGACAGTGCCAATGTCGACCAACGCTCGCTTGAATTCATTTCCTTTGAGATGGATTGTAGTGAGAAGTCCCTAGTCATACATCTCTTTGTGTATTGCTGGAGGTTCAGGGAGTGTCTCCTGAATTGTTAGTCATTTCCCTGACTCAATGTGGTTCAGTGCAGCAAACATGTCATCTCTTTGAGGCTTTGACAAGTATAGAAACTCTCAGACATGCTCAATTAAGGATTGAACAGCTTCCTTGACCGGTTGCTCGGAGAGTGCAAACATTCTAATCGGGAGAGGATTTCTGCGCACTCCTTCAGTCCCCAGTTCTCCTGATTCGGCCTTTTCCTTGAATATGCGCTTCAAAGTTATGAAATCACTTGTTGGATGACTGACATACCTATGGAAATGGCAGTAACGTGCATTTTCCATTTGTTCTTCAGTTGGTTCCTTTTTGACGGGAGGTAATTTGATTGCACCATCTTGAATCCAAACTTCTAATAGTTCGATCACTTATTCAATGGGAAAAGGGAAGTCAGGCGCTCCCTGATCGTTATGTTGATGCTGAACTGGTGGTTGCGCGTTTCTAGCCTGGTTGTCCTTCCTTGGTGCTTTTGGAGGGTGAGACGTCGTAGGATCATTCTTGTGTTGTTGTGCCTCAGCTTTCTCTTGCTCCCTTCAGCAACATTCATGAAAGCTTCAACGTTGTACTGCTTGTTGATTAAACGCCTGTTGGTGCTGCTTCGAGCGTTCGGTTCCTCAACTTTGACAATTTTGTTCTTTCTAACAAAGCTGGAGCAGTGGTTGCTGATCTCTTGGCCGCTTCATGAAGTTCTGAAAAGGTTTAAAATCAGAGATTTTTCAACAAGGCTCTATAGACTGGAATCATTCCGTTGATGCACAAGTCCACCAGTTTTTGCTCAGTAACATTAGAATCATGACAATCCAAAGCTTGAATCATGAACCTCTTCACATAATCATTTGGATTTTCAGTAGTTTTCTGATCCATCCTTCCTAAGTCAGGAAGAGTAATATGCTCAGAAACAAAGAAGTATTTCCTGTAGAAAGCATTAATCATCTCTCCCCAATTGGCTATGCTCCTGGTGCAATGTTGTTATACCAAGTATATGCTCGACCCGTCAGGGATTTTGAAAACTCCTTCAAACAGACAACATGGTTGTGTTCATGCTATCCTAATGCTTCCAATAATCGAGAAACATGTTCTCGAGCATTCCCTGTTCCATTGTAGAGTGTGAACGTTGGAGAGGTGTAGCCCTTTGGGAGAGGTATTCTTTGCGTAGAAGCGGGATATGGAGGTTGATGACGGTGCACGGAAGGTGTATGGTACTTTACCCGATTCTCCATAAAACGTTCCAGGTCTTCACGGGTGATGAAACCGGCAGGTTCAGGTTCTGCATATTTGCGAGCTTCATCATCGTCAGGGACCGGAATAACTTCGGGATCTGTTGGAGATATTTCTTTGTCTTTTCCCTTCTCCTGAGTTTTATCTGACCTCTTGTCAGTAAGAGTTTTGAGGTAGTTACACAGCTCCTTCTGAGTAGTAGCCATATCAGTTTGATTTTTGGCGAGAACTTCCTGGACTTTCACGAGATCAGCGATGGCGGGTGGATTTTCTCTGATTTCTTCGGGAGACCGACCAAAGAGAGGATTACTTCCGATATTGGTTTGTGGATGAGTAGTATTACCGCCATTGTTGGAAGTAGGAACGGTTTCTGGAGTACCACCGATGTTGCTAGTGCTAGCATTGTTTGAGTTAGGATTGGTAACTGAACCTGACCTAAGATCAACCATTTTGTGAAATGAGAGATTGCAACCGAGAGATTAATCTCCCACTATGGTCGCCAATCTGTAGATGGGGAAAAACGGTTTGTTGGTTTTTTAGGAAAGTGAAGAGTCGATCGTGCGGACGAGACTCCTCGATCGAGCAAACTGCTGAACCTCACGCAGATGCACTGGAAAGGGAGTGCTTAGATTCGAGAGATCAATCTGTAGGAATCCGGCCTAAACCAAGTCAATGGCCATTCTTGAGTCAATTCGGTCGCAAAGAGGGAGATGGGTTGATCTGTAGGAGAGAAGCTGAGAATTGTGTGGGATCAATGATGATCAAGGATTGTGGATGTGTTGAAGGTTTCTGCAAATTGATGAACTGCTGAAGTTGAGTTATGTGAATAAGTTTTAATCGAGTTGTTGACGAATGATGATAATGATCGGTTGTCCTCGATTTGGACTTATTTATATTGCAAGAATGATGAACATCCTGATCCCTGTAAGTATGACGGTTTCTTGAGTGAAGGAGTGGGAAAGTGGAAGATCGTGGTGAAACCAGTTCCATGTCATGCGGAGACTTGGTTAAACATATACCCACTACTTTGCTAACTCATTCACCATTTCACGACTTACTCACATTCTCATCGTGGATGAATCCACGTGTCGTAGGCCGCCAGACCAAAACCCTAATTGACATCCCCCATTTGTGACGTGATTGATGTCTCATGAATCGTGGAGTCTGCATGACAGACGTGTATTTAATTAGTCACGTTGACTGATTTAGACAATGAGTCTAGGTTTTGTTGAATTGAGCATGAATGACGAATTACTCAGTGGAACATTCGAGTAACTGAGCAAGTATCGCTCGACGAATTACTGGAAATCGATGGTTGGATCAATATTCGAGCAATTGAGAAAGTATTTCGAATTACTGAATATTGATAGTTGGGCAATTAAGAAAGTATTGCAAAATTCGATAAATTACTGAATATTGATAGTTGGATCAATATTCGAGCAACTGAGCAAGTATTGCTCAATTCGACGAATTACTGATAAATTACCGAATATTGATAGTTGGATCAATATTCGAGAAACTGAGCAAGTATTACTCAATTCGACGAATTACTGATAAATTACTGAATATTGATAGTGGATCAATATTCGAGCAACTGAGCAAGTATTGCTCAATTCGACGAATTATTTATTTATTGGTGACGTGACCCAATAAAATATTAATTAAAATATTGGTAGATTAACGAATATATATAATTAATCCGCGTGTTTTTTTTTGGATCAACATAAATCTATTTAGTGTTTGAACTTGCTCAGAATGATGATTTGTCAAGCGTTTGTTCGAAACCCTAATTTTTGATCAATTGCTCATTAATTGACGAATTGCTGAAAATAGGTCATGAGCGAAGGAGGAGGGACCAACCACATGGGACTACGGGTGTCCATGTGATGCCCAATTGATCAAGTGAGTGTACACCAGGGTCCTAAGTTGACCGGTTGGTGAAGGAATGACGATTAAATGCCGATTTCATCATTTATTGAAATAGTGCTCGATTGAGCATTAGGTGATAAAACCTAATTATGGAAAAATGAGGGACCGAAAAAAATGGCATGAGACCGGCCCTTGGTGGTCGTGGAAAGCTGGTGGGCGTTCGAGCAAACTCTAAGTTGGTTGGGAAGAGTTGGACCCAATATGAACAATTGCGCAAATTAGGTCAAAATTGTGAAAACGTGTGGGACCGGCTCGTTGCAAGCCTTAGACCCGCCCTTGGTTGGTCAAGGGAGTATGCTCGTGTCACCATAATGCCTGTGTCTCAGTCCTGAGACTTTCGGCATTTTTTTGATGTTCGTTTGAGCAATATCTTGGATTTTCAGAAGAGTTCGATCTTTGACTAGAATTCTCGATTTTGGTCGAATGGGAAAGTATGCCTGTTTGATTAATATTTGGTGAATATTAAAATAATAATATTATAATATATTTTTCGTGAGTAGCCTAGTCGGTCATGTGACCATGTTGACTTTTGGATTTTCATGGTTTGAGCAATATTTGAGAAAATATGGAGAAACCATGATTTTTGCTGAAACAAGGAAGTTTCACAAGATGAGAGAAACAACAATTTATGAAAGATTAGGGATTGTAAGGTGTGGGACCGGCCACTGCTAGGGCATGGCCGGCTGGCTAAGTTTCCCGGTCCCGCAACACCTTTCCCTATTTTTATATTATTATTTTTCATAAAACCATAAAAATATGGAGAAACCATGAGTTTTGCTCAAACAAGGAAAGTTGTTAGAGCGGAGGAGTCTTCATGAGTTCTTGAAAATAACAAAAATAAGGGAATAATAATGGAGGAAGCATGGGACCGCCAAGGCTAAGGCATGGCCTGCCGGCCGGTGGGCCCGCCCCGTGGGCGCTTCTCCATTATTTTAATGTTATTATTTTCTCTCTCCCGTTTTGTGCGGGATTCCTCGTTTGTCCATATTTTTGGATGCTCGTTCGCGCAATTAGTTGCTCGTTCGTGCATTATTGTTGAGTACACTTGCACCATTAGATGGGACTTACTTAGTGGTAGTTCAGATGCCCGATTATTGAGTATTTATTACTAATTTATGAAATTCAGTGGAGAATGATTCATGAAATTGAGTAAAAAAAGTTAGTAGTTTATTATTTGTGGTAATTGAGTTATTGTCCCTACTTTTGATGGTCTATACAAACATCCATATCACATAATAATTATGTCCCTCTTTATCTATAAGCCCATCAACAATTTAGGGACTTCCAAATATACCCCATTTTTTAACCTTTATACCTTATTGACTTCTGCTTCTTCTTATCTTCTTTATTTCTCATCCGGAAAAAAACGAGCTCACCACCATCTTCATACCCGTCGCCACCACCATCTTTATCTCCGTCGCCACCATAACGAAGCAACCAACACCAGAACAACAATCATCTCAATCGTCATCATCACCAATTCAATTACCACGAATAAAAAACCCATGGAAACCATAGAAGATCTAATCGAAGAAGCTAAACTTCGCACTGTTTGGTGGGCTTTATTAGTCTTCTTCATCTCTTACTTCTTAACTTGTAAGTTATCTTTCCCCCTTCCATCTAATTCTATTATTTGTCAAGTTTCGTATATGATTGTTGTTTTAGAAGAGAGATCGATTGGAAATAAAAAATGTTTAAATTGTGTGGCATGGTTGATGATTAAAGTTAGGGTTTCTGTTTTCCGCAACATTTGAGTTATCTAGGTTCTGCGTAATGCGTAGGAAATTGGCAAAGAAATTTAGTGCATGATGATTGTTCAGCTAATATTTTTATCTGTGGAGACAACTATGTGGGTTGGTTAAGTGGTAATTGCCATGAAAATGTTGTGGTTAAGGAGATACCTATGCTCTTGGTAATTATGGAGAGCATGTAGAATCAGGCGATATACAAGTAGTTCTAGGATCAGATTTTTTTTTCTAGTATCGGAAACCAATTTTTTATGGGATCAACTACTGTTGTTGACCCAACTATTTATGGGATCAACTACTATTGTTGATCCGAACTCTTGAATTTGTGGTGCAATGGTAGCATGAATGACTACATGCCAGATGATGCGTGTTCGATTCATGCCAAGTTCACTCCATTTACATGGATCAACTTCTACTGTTGATCCTTTTTTTTTGGATCAACTACCGTTGTTGATCCCCTAAATTGGATAAAATTCTACTGTTGGTTCTATTTTTATTTGGATCAACTACTGTTGTTGATACAAAAATATCTGAACCATTTGGTGGCGGCGACGGTGGCGGTGGTGGTTGTGGCGGCGGCGGAGGACTCGTGGTGGTGGCGGCGACGGACTAGTGGTGGTGGAGGACTGTTGGTGGTGGTGAAGGAGTGGTGGTGGAATATTAGTGGTGGTGGCGGTGGGTAGGTGGTGGTTGTTGAACGGTGGTGGTGGAATTGTAGTTGAATGTTGGTGGTGGTGGTGGCGGTGGTGAAGTCGTAGAGGAAGAAATTTGTTCCATTTAAGAAAAATATTATATGGATGAGGGTATTAAGGTAATCTAATTTTAAATGGATAAGGCTATTAAAAATTAGAGACATATTTATTGTTGTATAAGGATATATTTATTGGGTGTCAAAAGTAGGGACATATAAATAACGTACCCTTATTATTATCAATCCATATGATCAGCCGTGGATTCGACCATGAATTCGTAATAATAATAAAATAGGTATTACCATTCCATGTGATCGTGGATTCGACCACATAATCGGATTAATGAAAGTAGTTATTACCATCCCATGAGATCAGCCGTGGATTCGATCATGAAATCGGAATAATGAGATTATCTATTACCATTCCATGAGATCAGTCGTGGATTCGATCATGAAATCAGAGTAATGAGATAAAATAGATTATCTTCTAGGAATTCAATGGTGAATGTCACGGTAGGATTAATCTATTGCATAAGGGATATTATCCAGTTAAAGCGTCATACCCATTCTGAGGTGCATAGTCAGGAAACAGCAAGTGTTTCCGAAGTCCTGAAGGAGTTATTGCTCTCAATCTTAAGAAGAAAAGTCTGGGTCTATACACGGTCTCTCTACATAGTCGGGGAACAACCAGTGTCACCGACGACCTGAAGGCGCTATTGCTCTCAATCTTACGGAGAGACGCCCAATCGTTCTTCTTTGTAGATGAGGGTCTCTCTCATGTGGTCAGGGAATAATGAGTATCACCGACGTTCTGAAGACGTTAATGCTCTCAATATTACGGAGAACCGCCCAATTATGTTATTCTACATAGAGGGCATGATGAAATGCGAGGTGTCGAACGCTCAGCTAGTGGAGGCCTTTCAAAAACAAATTCACCATGGATCGTAAAATATGAATCATCACATGCCTGAAAGTCGTGTCAGAAACATGCAGTATCATGATTTTACGATTTTGTCCTTTGTTGAAAATCCACCATCTACACCAGTATGCAAACGGGTGCGCATACAGTCGTTGATGACCGAACTCAGTTGAAATCAGCACGCATATGGGTATACATACTATAGTTCCGGGACTTCAACTGTTTAATCAGTACGCATATGGGTATGCATACTAAATTCCATGACTTGGAATACACTTGCAACAGTTAGCATACAAGTACGCATACTGTGTTATATCCAATCAATGGTTAATTGTTCTAAACTCCCATTTTAATGGTTGAAACATTCTTAGAAGACGAGAATAGTTGTTAGAGCATTGCTCGGTTGAACCCACCAAGCGTTGGTATATCAAGTTTGGTTGTCATATTTTAGTGAACAAAAACTCATTTAAAGAGTCGCTTGATTATTTACTAGAGTCAATTTCGTATAGGTAAGCTAGAAAGTTATTAGGATATGAGTGAAAAAGCGGGGGTCTAACAACCACACCCAATATTCCGCTTAGAAATCTGTATGGACAAACTCCAATATACTTTTAAGAGAATCAACTAGACAGTCAGACTCAATCTTATAAAAAGTATATCAAGAGTTATATCTCAATTTCTCGATTCAATATTTAGCTCAAGCAAATAGAAATACGCGAGTCTACTTGAATAGAAGAGAAATTAACTTGAACGGTAGCAAAGACCAATGTTCAAGTCAATCAATTTCAATCAACAACCAAAGGTTGGATTTACCAATTGACCGATTCAACGCACAACCTGTGATATTTCAATTATATAACAAAATATAATGCGGAAAATAAATAATACAAACACCAGAAGTTTTGCTAACGAGGAAACCGTAAATGCAGAAAAACCCCGAGACCTAGTCCAGATTGAACATACACTGTATTAAGCGTTACAGACACTAGCCTACTACAAACTAACTTCGATCTGGACTGTATTTGAACCCCAATCAATCTCACATTGATCCAAGGTACATTTCTGCTACTTACGTATCTGATCTCAGCAGGATACTACGCACTTGATTCCCTTAGCTGATCTCACCCACAACTAAGAGTTGCTACGACGCAAAGTCGAAGACTTTAATAAACAAATATGTATCACATATAAAAGTCTACAGTAATAGATAAATATGTCTCCCAAAGAAATACCTACAATTTTTGTTTCGTCTTTTGATAAATCAAGGTTAACAGGAACCAATCGATAACCGGGACTTATATTCTCGAAGAACATACTAGAATTATCAATCACCTCACAATAATCTAAATCGTATGATGGCGAAACTAAATATTGTGGAATCACAAACGATGAGACGAAGATGTTTGTGACTACTTTTCTATCTTGCCTATCGGATAAATTAATCTCGAGCCAATCTTACAATTGTACTCAATACGATAGAAACAGCAAGATCGGATCACGCAACTACAGAGAAAATAGTTGGGCATGGCTTCACAATCCCAATGAAGTCTTCAAGTCGTTACCCTACAGGGTCTCGAGAAGAAACCTAAGGTTAAAGGAGAATCGACTCTAGCTTATACAACTAGTATCACTCATGAGGTGTGGGGATTAGGTTTCCCAGTTGCTAGAGTTCTCCTTTATATAGTCTTCAAATCATAGTTTGCAATCAATGCTACCTTGGTAATAAAGCATTCAATATTCACCGTTAGATGAAATCCTGATTAGATAGAAGCTAATATCTTTCAACCGTTAGATCGAACTTAGCTTGTTATACACAAATGAAATGCACATTCATTTAGGTTTGTGTAACCGTACCTAAAGGTGTACACATAGTTGGTTTAATAGTAGTTAACCAAATGGTTATCCATATGAGCACTTTCATATAAGCCATATTCATCTTCGGCATAACTAGTTCAAATGACTCAAAAGAACTATTTAGAAAGTTTTTCAGTTGCTTAGATCTTATAGAAGTATACAAGACATAATCGAAGCAAAATTGGTTTTGATTCACTCGAATCGATTCGTGAACATTATAGCCACGGTTTGAAAATTTCATCCCTTAATATATAAATGTTTTAGTTCATGAACAAACCAATTTTAGAAAGTAACACACTTAAGTATGCGTACGGGTATGCGTACTTAAGTAACCGGATTTGAGTTTGTTTTGGTTTTCAAACTCAGCAGAAATTCACGGACATGAACTTTCCGCTAGTATTCATATGGGTACGCATACTTTGGTAAACGGATTGAGTTGGTTTTGGTTTCCAAAACTCAGCAGAAATTCACGGTCGTGAACTTCCGCCAGTATGCGTACGGGTATGCATACTTACCCAGTCTCCATCAACCATTTAGTACACACACAAGTATGCATACATTTGGTTCCCGGTTTTGGACTTATACACTAATGTGCAAACACACTATATGCTTATATCCAAAGATGGTTACATATTCTAAACTCTCATTTCAATCATTGAAACATTCTTAGAGAACGTTATATAGTTTTTGTTCACACACTATTTTTCGTCAAAGCGATTTTCAAGTGATTGAAACTAATATGACTTTCGTCACTAGTAAAGATGAACTTGGCCAAAGCGAAAGCTTACCAACACATATTTCTAGAAATAGATAAGCGAGATAAACTCGGCTCGAAATAGCAAATGTATATAAACAAAGTCTATATAGCAATACGACTTTTGTCTCAAGATAGGAGATAGATTAGATAAACTTTTGAGTGATAGATACGTTCAAGTATCCAGATACCTTTTAGTCGATGAAGTTCCACCAATTCCTTGAGTAGTTCTTCGTCTTTGTATGATGAACACCGTGGAGTCTAGAGCTCAACTATAATTTCTATCCTAGTCCGAGACTTAGCTATAAGTAGACTAGAAATAAAGACTTATAGTTTTGGCAACTAAACTTGACAAACAAGCTTGAGATAGCAACGCTTGGGAGTTCGACCAAGCAGTGCTCTAACAATCTCCCTCTTTGTCAATTTTAGTGACAAAACTATCAATACATATGGAATACAAAATAAATAAACTTTGCAGCTTCTATTCCACATGCATGATCTCCTTGGTTCTTCAACATTACTCGAAATCTTCGTCACTTCCAAGTACTCTAATGATTCCAAAGGTTGTAAGTTCAGCATCATCGTTGTTGAAAGTCCGTAGCCATAACAATGAGAAAACAAAGGCTCTCAATCATTGTTATACAGTATCATAGTATTAATACACAACATCAAAGTTCAATTGTATCACAACTTCGACAACAATACTATGGTGATATGTATCACTCCCCCGTAGTCAATACTCCATCTCACATGGAAGCCACTACCCCTTACATAATGATCCGAAAACCATATGTATTTGTAGTGTGAACTATACATTAGTTCTCCCCCTTTTTGTCAATAAAATTGGCAAAGGTACGAAAACTAGTGAGATCCTAATGAAATTTTCATAGATACATTTCATGACCAAAAGAAAGCACATATCAACTTTTTAGATGCAATCATATAGCCGAAGCTAAATGCATTCATCAAGGAGTTTATAAAGAACAAGATAACTCCTATAATATTCCACATCCGCACTCCCCACAAAGATTTGGAAATTAAGCACAAGTTTAATTAAGATCTCTCCCATATAAAATGTCATTCCCGAAAGAACAACAAGAGCGACCTTACTTTCATAAGAAAAAAATGATTTCATTGGAAACTTACAGTAAGAAACCTGACAGAAAATCAACCTATTGAAACAAATGCAGAATTGAAGTAAACACTTACTGGAGTTCCAAACTCCATTTCCCAAATATCGAGATAAGCACAAGGGCAAGAGTTTTAGGAATAACTAATGAACCAAACAACACCAATAGACTGCCTTAAGTGTTGAAATGTAGTAGTGTCTAATGGTTTGGTAAGAATATCAGCCAATTGTTGTTCGGAAGGCACAAATTCCATATTTATGATACCATTTTCATAGAGATCTCGAATAAGATGGTACCTTATATCGATGTGCTTTGTTATTGAGTGCTCAACGGGATTCTCAGTGATTCGAATCGCGCTAGAGTTATCACAAAAGATCTTCATTATTCCAGTATCAATTCCATAATTGGCCAACATTTGTGTCATGCAGAGAAGTTGAGTACAACATGAGCCGGCAGCAATATATTCTGCTTCACATGTGGACATGGATTGTGAATTTTGTTTCTTCTTATGCCAAGCCACAAGATTCATTCCTACGTAGTAGAAACCCCCTGATGTACTTTTTTTGTCTTCTACACATCCTGCCCAATCAGTATCAGAATAAGCAGAAAGGTCAGTGTTAGTATCAAAAGTATAGGATAGACCATACCCGACAGTGTGATTGACGTATCGTATGATCCTTTTTGCAGCTGCAAGATGAGATTCCTTTGGGTTAGCCTGAAATCTAGCATAAAAACCAACACTAAACGCAATATCAGGTCTAGTAGCTGTAAGATATAAAAGATTACCAATAATAGATCGATACATTTTTTGATCCATATTTACTCATTTCTCATCTCTGTGTAGTTTACCAGTAGTGGGCATAGGTGTCAGTTTTGGAGTTGACTTATCCAGACTGAATCTTGAGACAAAATCCTTAGCATATTTTTCTTGAGATAAGTAAACTCCATCCTTATGTTGTTGAATCTGTAATACTAAGAAGAACTTTAATTCACCAACATTGCTCATTTCAAATTCTTTGCCAAGAGAGACTTGGAAATCTTTTGCAACATTGTTTAGGGTTTAGACTAGTTTCTCTTCCACACACACGAAATTACCAAAATCAGCAAAAACGGTTTTCACCCATAAACAAAGCTAAGTTCGATCTAGCGGTTGAAAGATATTAACTTGGTTGAATCAGGTTTTTCATCTAACGGTGATTAATGAATGCTTTGTTACCAATGTAACTTGGATTGCAAATCCTGATTTGAAAACTATATAAAGGAGAACTTTAGCAACTGGGAAACCTAATACCCACACCTCTTGTATGTTACTAGTTGCATAACTAGAGTCGATTCTCCTTTAACCTTAGGTTTCTTCTCGAAACCCTGTAGGTTAAAGACTTTAAGACTTCATTGAGATTGTGAAGCCAGACCCAAATATTATCTTTGTAGTTGTGTCATATGATCTTTCTGTTTCTATCGTGTTGAGTACAATTGAAACAATTGGCTCGAGATTTTATATCTCCGATAGGCAAGATAGAAAAGTAATCACAAATACTTTGTCCCATCGTTTGTGATTCCACAATAACTTGTTTCGCTAGTCGATTAAGTTTATTGTGAGGTGGTTGATAATTCTAGGATGTTCTTCGGGAATATAAGTCCGGGTTATCAATTGGTTCCTGTTCACCTTGATTTATCAAAAGACGGAACAAAAACTCTTGGGTATTTCTGTGGGAGACAGATTTATTCAATCCTATAGACTTTTCTATGTGAGACAAATTTGTCTATTCTTCGACTTTGGGTCGTAGCAATTCTTGGTTGTGGGTGAGATCAACTAAGGGAATCAAGTGTGTAATATCTTGCTGGGATCAGAGACGTAAGGAGCGCAACTCTACCTTGAATCAATGTGAGATTGATTAGGGTTCAACTACAGTCTAGTCCGAAGTTAATTGGTGGTAGGCTAGTGTCTGTTGCGGCTTAATACAGTGTGGTGTTCAATCTGGACTAGGTCCCGGGGTTTTTCTGCATTTGCGGTTTCCATGATAACAAAATTTTGGTGTCTGTGTTATTTCTTTTCCGCATTATATTTTGTTATATAATTGAAATATAAAAGGTTGTGTGTTAAGATCAATCAATTAGAATATCCAACCTTTGGTTGTTGATTTACATTGATTGACACTTGAACGTTGGTCTTTGGTACCGTTCAAGTTACTCCTCTTATTCAATCGGCTCGCAGATTTCGATTTCCTGATTGCGGATTGAATTAAAAGTTAGAGATATTAAACTCTTTGATATACTTTACTCTAGATTTAATCTGAATGTCTAGTTGATTATCTAGAAAGTATATTGGAGTAAGTCCTCTCAGATTTCCAAAAGAATCGTTGGGTGTGGTTGTTAGACCCCCTCATTTTTAATTGGTATCAGAGCAGGAAAACACGTTAAAGACCTTACAAGTATGTGTTTGTAGCGATCTGATATGGACATAAGTGATATCTCAATAAATGCACCACCAGGTCCAGGGATTCCAGAAGTTGCTTCCATTTATGATTTAATTAAATCCATAGAAGAAATTATGTCCAAACCTCCACCAGGTCTAAAATCCCTTGAAGTATTTTCAGGAATTGAAAATAAACTTGAAAGCTTATCTTCAGATGTTGAGTCATATCTCCAGAAAGAACAAGGTTCTCTTGACAATCTAAATCAAGTTATGATGAATAACATTTATGTTGAGGTCGACATTGATTTACTAATCAGTGAGAGCATAGCTCCTCCTCTGGGTAATCCGATTAGTTGTAACAAACTAAATGATTTACAAGAAGAGTTTAAATCTCAGTCATCTGAGTATATCACCTCAAAGCATGAATTAATTCATTTCTTAATCCCTGATACTTCATATCAAGATAGTAGTAGTATCGTCTCTTTTGAAGAAGTCAGGATGTCTCTTTTTGTCAAAAGAGTTTCCCTCCACTATACTAAAAACTATATGCTGAAGTTGTTCCTTGTAAGTTGGAAAACAGGAAAACAGAAATCAATTTACTTTGGGCTCTCTTGAAATTCCTTGATAAACTTAGAAGAACAATGTTTTGGGTTTCACTCGTTTTTGGAGGTTTTAAGAGTTACTGGAAAGAAACCCTCTCATGGTGTTATGGCAGTCAAAACTAATCCAATGTGTCCTTGTGTCCACAGGTCTCATCTCAAGAGGGTTATTTGTTGAGTCTATACTCCAAATACTTCTTGGTTTTCCAAATAAGTCCCTCTTACACACGCGTGGATGACTCTATTTGAACTTAGTTCCCGTACGTTTTAATTCTAGAATGCACTCGAACCAGCTCAAGTTCACCGTTTGACACATTAAAAGAGAAAGTTTTCTTCTCTACTTCGTTCTTTTCACCTTCTCTTCATAGTTCGAGTACGATTGAGAAACCCATATGTTCATATACCAATCGTTCTCATTCTTCTTGATTCGTGACCAATTTTTGATTGGTTTGTACCATTAGAATCAGAAGAATCTTTTGCATGTTGGGTGAAGAACGTTTCTCACTTTGTTCACCGGTTTGGAACTCCACCATCAACAACAGTTCACGAACCAAGTAAGTTGTTCATCCTCTCTGTTGTGTTTTTCTTCAAAAATGGCTTCTAGGAAAAGGTTAAACCGTGGTGAAAGTTCGAGTTCTCAACCCAATCGAAACTTAGATAGTGATAATAAGTTTGAAGATGATGAAATTAGTTTAGACGTTTTACAGCCTTTTTATGACCCTGCTCTTCAAATTAGCTTTACTAGTATTCTTGCTAGGAATAAATATGTCAATTTTATTAAAGGGAAGTTTGTCATAGAAAGGGTTTATGATCGTACTGTTAGCGAACCTGAGTTTCACCAGTTTATGAACCAACATGAATGGGGTTATATTCATGATGGTCTTGGGTCTTCTTATCCTGAGATGACTTACCAGTTTTATGCTAACCTGCATGCTGCCAACAAAATCAGTTGTTGCTTCAAGACAATGGTTGGAGGGATAAAATTTGAGGTGCATATTTGTTGAACTTATCACTTGATCGCTCATTTGTGATTCCTCAACCTGAGAATCACAGACCAACTCAGGGTCAACTATCCGAATTGCTTCTATATAGAAGTGAATTGTGGTCTGGGGGCAAGTTGTCTGTTGACAACATTAGCTTTCATTTTAAAGTCTTCAGTAAATTGGATGTTTCAAATATGATTCCCATTATACTTGATAAGAATCTATGGAGCAGAACCCTTGCTGAGATGGTTTGCTATTTTATCTCTGGTGAATAGATTGATTTTTGTGGTTTGATTATTCATCAGATGATTTATATGGTTTCGCAGAAAAAGAATCTTGGATTCCCATGTCTTATCAGTAGAATCTGCAGTCAATTTAAGGTTAAGCCTATTGGCACCTGCACTGGTTATGCTTCTCCTCTATCACAGACAGACATCAACAAGATGAAGAAGCCAGTCATTTCTGAAGACAATCTTCTTAATGAATGAATCGAATGCCTACAGGAACAACTGAGCTACGTGTTGGGAATTCATCTCAAATTAACTGAACATGTTTGTAAGATTGCTGAGAAATATAATCGCAATCAAGCTTAGTTCCTTCTTTTTCTGTTGTTAAACTTCTTTTGTTAAGTGATACTCTAAGTATTGTAATAACTCTTTATTTAGCTTTGAATGTTTTTCTTCATGCTAAAAGTATTGCATCTGATGAGCGATTAATTCTTACATATTTATTACCCAAAATATATATTGTTGGTGCTTATTTTGGTATTTATTGTGTTTTTGTAGGTAAATGAATAAAATGGGCTCTTCCAAGAAAATCGGCTAAACCTAGGATTCCAAGAAGAAAATATGGACTACGGAGTACAGGGGTCGTAAATACTTTTGGATCTAAATGGGATAGGCCCAATTTAAGTTAGTGAAGGAGATGATGGGCTGAAGTTGGTTTAAGAAATTAACATGCTCGGACATTTTGGTCTCGTGGATTTTAGGATGAAGGACTTGGTGATTAGTTCTCGAAGGATTTAGGAGATATTACGTAAAATGAAAAATAATACTCAATAATTAATGTACGAGGTATGTCGACATGGTGGAGGAAGAAAGGAAACTAAATATCTTTTGCAACTAAAGAAGATTGATTTTGAGCATAATATATACTTCACCACATTAATACATGACATCTGTTTTGGAATCGAGATAATGACAAAATGAGTACTTACCTCGTACATAAGATCAGTATGTGCTCACATAATATTTTCTTTCCCATGAAAAGAAAAGCAAGTGGTCGGACATGTGGCGAGTCTTTATTAGGTGATATTGTGTATTCTTAGACAAGTGACACACTCCCATTGGACATGACATGTGGAAGAGAACTAAAAGAGGAATGTTATATTTTGTTGAAATCTATATATTGATGTCGAGAACAGGAAACTAGGGGAGTTATCGGAGAGTCGGTGAGCCGCTATCCAGTTTCAAAATTTTCTTTTATTTCTTTTATTTAGTTTTCTTTATAATAATGAGGAATGAGAATCACATGCTGGGATTATGGAGGAAGCGTTGTTCCAAAGTGCTATTTTCTTATTAATTTATTATTGCAATTTCTTTATGATTATTTGCAATGAACTATAATTGATTATAATATTTTTATTAATTAGTTATGTTCTCTCTTGATGGTGCATGCTTAGCGTAGAGCTCTTGATGTTCCATACTTGCGATTAACAATTAATATTTTGGAATCTAATATTGGCAATATCTTAGAATCAAATTGAACGTATGAATTGCATAAATATTGTTGTTAACTGAATCACTTAAAAATTGGTCAACGGTGGAATCCATAGTCTCAGTTCTTTCCATAATCTTAAATCTTAAATCAATCTTCACAAGTCCGAGAGAACGACAACCTTCTTACCACTATATAAAATTCGATCAATTTTTGGTGCCGCTGCCGGGGATTTGTCTATAGATTTTTTTTAGGTTTTATTTTATTTGTTCTTTTGTACGCGTTTTGGTATTTTTATTTTCTTTCAGATTTGGAGCTAAGCTAAAGGAAAAGAGAAAGTGCTGAAAAGAAAGGAAAAGCCCAAAAAAGAAAGAAAAGAGAAATCCAAAATGAGTGAAGAATAAGATTTTGTAAAAAATTTTATTTTTATTTTTTTAGAAACTGTAATTAAGGTTTTTAATTTTGTAATATTTTATTTTTGGACATTTTTTTTTCTTCTTTTCTTTTGGACATTGAACATTGGACTTTATTTTTAAAACCCTACGGAAGGGTAGTTTTAAATAAACTGTTTGCAGAGAAGGACGGCGATTACGATATCGCCTCGGCCCCTCGGGTTCGTACATGACATAGGAGTCGTGGCCCGAGTCGACTTCAACGGTTCATCCCCCGTCTGGAACGGGAGGTAAGAATTCTAAACACCCGTGAATCCCCTGTCAGCGGGTATACTGGATGATTTTGTATGCATATATGTTGAGAACCTGAAATCGGATTTAATTTTCTAGTAAAGGGAAAGGCCTGGCCAAATCAAGATAAGGACTCGGATTTCATCACTGTTTCCTTCTTGCCCGCCTTAGGAACACGTAACCTACGCGAACCTAAGCCTTAAAATTTGGACTAGAACGAGACCGATAGGGTAATGAGCTTATCAGGAAAGTCGTTCGGAAAATATTGGTTACTATTTTGAGCATATTTTGAAGTTCATGATGGTTTCTGTAAGTTGAATACGCCGCCTTGTAACGCCGGTGAGGCCTTGGGTATCAAAGCTACACTGAGCTTCCCTCGTCTCTATTCAACTTACTTTAACTCGTATTGATTCCAGAGAGGTTTTCTCAGATTGTAACGAATTCCTTTTCGAAAGAATAAAAGCTGGTCTAGAAACAATCTAAGGGAGCCTTCATGCTTTTTGTTTGCTAGATAAAATAGGCTTGTTGTGGTCGAGTCAGCCTTCTTTGTGTTTGTTTAGAATTCCCTTGCGGTTAGGATGTTGAACTGGTATAGCCAATACAATGATTATTCGACTGAGCAACAAGAACATTATTCTTTTTATGACCATAGTGTGAATAGTGGTTGGGAACACCAAACTTTTGAAGGTTATGGCTCATACCATGGTGAGCCCAATTACTATTCACATGAATACCGGTCATACGAGCAAAATTCCTATAATTCCTCTTCTCTAGATGAGGCACGTAAGATACTTGAGTCAACGCGTAAGTTACATGAGTCGACACATAAGTCAGCGGACACATATGACTTAGTTATAGACGAAAGAACTGTAACAATGAGTGAACCTTCTTTAGAAGATAACCTCAGGAAGTTAGCTGAGTCAACATGTAAGTTAACTGAGTCAACACGCGAGTTTGCTGAGTTAACACGTAGGCTTGAGTTAGAGACGGAAGAAAGAATTGCTCGAATTGCACTGAATTGCCAATACATTGCTTCAAAAATCAACTTTGAAAGTGAGGAAAATTTTTATTTACATAATCAAGATGACAAGGATAGAATTGGAAGCAATACTTTATATGAGGTTCAACCATTTTCATGTTATTATGATTATGATGAGGATAGTGCTGATGAAGAATCGGAAATATTTAGGCATGGTGATTAGGAATTTTTTACTCCAACTGAGATTTATAATGATAATATTATTTCTAGTTCAAATCCAGATAATTTTAATAATTATTCACCTATTCAAAAGGACGAGGATTTGACTAAAGATAAGACTTCCTTAGATGATGTAGTATTTCCTTTTGATTACGAAGGCGATGATAGTTTAGAGGAGCGGGTTTATCCTGAGAATATTGTTTTCGAGTATAGCGATTTAGAAAGATTAGTCTTAGAAAAATAAAATGAAATCGTAGATATGAGTGAGGATGTACCTGACTTAGAAGAATCAATTGACCATTTTCAGGAATCTGATGACCTTGAAACTAGGGAAGTTGTGACTAGTCTTTATAGAGACACTGAAAACTCTAAGTTTGGGGGTGATTTTTATTCTCCATGTGCTTTAACTCTTACAAAGGTCCCTCACTTGGAACTTAACATATATGCCTCAACTATTTTACAAGATTATCTTCATACACGTTTTCCTGAACCTAATGATGTCCAGAAAGAAGTTCAGTTGTTAGAAACCCATCATCTGGTTGATGTGGTTAACCCAGGATACGATACCTCGATTGACTTTGTTTTCCCACCAAAAACTTTTTCTCCAATTGTGGGAACTTATGAAATTCAAATGTGTCAGATATTAAGTTTCGAGACCAAACCTAATTACTTTAGGAGATTAGGTCGACATATTTGTTTAAGGAAGACCACCACTCTCTTTGTGGTCAGTTGTGTAAGTCAAATTTAATTGACTTTAAGGATCCGCAATTATTTAGGTTATTATTATGTGCTTCTAAGTTTTTATTTGAGTTTTTCCAGACTCTAGAACCTGAACATTCGGATCTAACTTTTGAGGAAATGCAACCCAGGAAAATATGTTATCTAGACCCATTTATAGAACCTGAACCTGAACCACATCTAGATGTAGTTGTCTTAAACATGAAACTAGACAAGGGTGTGCTTTATTTGTTAACTTTCTTGGCATGGTGCAGATTCCTTTTACTTGTAATAGCTCTATTTGGTTTTGGTGATCCGCATTTATTCCAGCTATTACTTTATGATTCTATAAGGTGACTAATCCTTTCTTAGTATGGATGAAGACTTTAAACTTAGCACTTCTTGGGAGGTAACCCATGCTCTTGCAACACGGTAATATCTTTCCTTAACTCTTTTGCTTTGAGTGGTAACAGTTTCTCCTTGTTCATGATTTTAATCTTATCTTTAGAACATTGAGGACATGTTAGATTTAAGTTTGGGGGTATGGGAGAAAATTTTAGTTGCAACGAATAAACTCCAGAGCCTAGAAATTTATGCTTATTAAGGTTGGTACTAACCAATATAAGTGGATGGGAACATCTTGGTTGTAGGAGTTGAGGAACCAATATGATTAGATGAAAACATCTAAAGAGTCTATTCATAAAAGCACAGAGCTCAGGTGTTAGAATTGAAAAAAAACATGGTAGTTTCGCCATATCTTGTTGAATCCTAATCCTTCTGTTTTTATTTCTTTTAAGTGATTTGGTGGGGCACACGATTCAAGTTGTTACCATTGCTAGGGTGAAATAGAGTGATTGAGATACCAAAAAAAAAAATTGAGACCAGACCATCAGACCAACCGGAATAAATTCAATAAAGTCGACCACTGGTGCCCTTGTATATGCCAGTTTTGTTGACCTAGAGTTAGGTTTATCGACCAATAGTCCCCTTGTATATGCCAGTTGTGTTGATATTAGTCAGACCGGTATCTCAGTCCATTAGGATAGGTTCATCTTGGCAGAGTCCTTCAGACAGATATGGGAAACACCGTTCACTTTAAACCATCTATTTTTTCTCTTTATCCATCTTCTTAATCTTTCCATGTGATTGGTAGACTCCGGTTATGATGTACAGAAACTATATGAGTAGAGCTCTGTCACTTATATATGAATTTTAGTATGCTGAGTGCAAACTCATGTACAAAAATTGGAATTTCGCATCAGGGTACTTCCTCCTGTAGGCAATGAGAGTATGCCAACCAAGGAGATTCTTTAGTGCCTTTCAAGGTTCTGCGTAGATAGCTAGGGTCTGGAGTAAAGGTTTTGTGGGTACACCTCTGGTAAACCCTCCTGAGACTATAACTCGGTCACTAGGGCCACCTAATGAGTTTTTATTTTCTAGAATAAATTTTCTCGAGGACTAGAAAAATATAAGTTTGGGGTGTGATGAGCGATTAATTCTTACATATTTACTACCCAAAATATATATTGTTGGTGCTTATTTTGGTATTTATTGTGTTTTTGTAGGTAAATGAATAAAATGGGCTCTTCCAAGAAAATCGGCTAAACCTAGGATTCCAAGAAGAAAATATGGATTACGGAGTACAGGGATCGTGGATACTTTTGGATCTAAATGGGATAGGCCAAATTTAAGTTAGTGAAGAAGATGATGGGATGAAGTTGGTTTAAAAAATTAACATGTTCGGGCATTTTGGTCTCGTGGATTTTAGAATGAAGGACTTGGTGATTAGTTCTCGAAGGATTTAGGAGATATCACGTAAAATGAAAAATCCTACTCAATAATTAATGTACGAGGTATGTCGACATGGTGGAGGAAGAAAGGAAACTAAATATCTTTTGCAACTAAAGAAGATTGATTTTGAGCATAATATATACTTCACCATATTAATACATGACATCTGTTTTGGAATTGAGATAATGACAAAATGAGCACTTACCTCGTACATAAGATCAGTATGTGCTCATATAGTATTTTCTTTCCCATGAAAAGAAAAGCAAGTGGTCGGACATGTGGCGAGTCTTTATTAGGTGATATTGTGTATTCTTAGACAAGTGGCACACTCCCATTGGACATGACATATGGAAGATAATTAAAAGAGGAAGGTTAGATTTTGTTGAAATCTATATATTGATGTCGAGAACAGGAAACTAGGGGAGTTATTGGAGAGCCGGTAGCCAGTTTCACAATTTTCTTTTTTTTCTTTTATTTCTTCTATTTGGTTTTCTTTATAATAATGAGGAACTAGAATCACATGCTGGGATTATGGAGGAAGCGTTGTTCCAATAATAAAGTGGTATTTTCTAATTAATTTATTATTGCAATTTCTTTATGATTATTTGCACTGAACTATAATTGATTATAATATTTTGATTAATTAGTTGTGTTCTCTCTTGATGGTGCATGCTTAGCTTAGAGCTCTTGATGTTCCATAGTTGCGATTAACAATTAATATTTTTGGAAATCTAATATTGGCAATATATTAGAATCAAATTGAACGTATGAATTGCATAAATATTGTTGTTAACTGAATCATTGAAAAATTGGTCAATGGTGGAATCCATAGTCTCAGTTCTTTCCATAATCTTAAATCTTAAATCAATCTTCACAAGTACGAGAGAACGACAACCTTCTTACCACTATATAAAATTCGATCAGCATCCATGCACCAACATCTTTAGTCTCGTATGAGTAGTTCTGAGTACCATCAGGTTTCACAAAGCCTAGACTTTGTTTATCATCTGACTTATGACCATTCTTCATAGAAGAATAAACAGAGTTATTCAAATCCATTGAAGGAATTTTGCCAGACTTCAAATACTTATATAATGCAATTTCTGCAACAAGATCAGAGTTGATCCGGATTTGTTCATCCAACTTATTCTGGTGAATAACTAGTTTTTCAGAACTTTCTCTACAATCTTAATTTATCCCTGGTGAAGTATTTATAGAGACTTTACTGTCCGTAGAGTCAGATCGCTACAAACACAGACTTATAAGGTCTTTAAGAATATTTGCCTGCTCTGATACCAATTGAAAAAGCGGGGGTCTAATAACCACACCCAATATTTTACTTAGCAATCTGTATGGACAAATTCCAATATACTTTTAAGAGAATCAACTAGACAGTCAGACTCAATCTTATAAAATCAAGAGTTATATCTCAATTTCTCGATTCAATACTTTACTCAAGCAAATAGAAATCTGCGAGTCTAATTAAATATAAGATAAATTAACTTGAACGGTACCAAAGACCAATGTTCAAGCATCAATCAATTTCAATCAACAACCAAAGGTGGATTTACCAATTGATCGATTCAACGCACAACCTGTGATATTTCAATTACATAACAAAATATAATATGGGAAAGAAATAACACATAACCAGAAGTTTTGTTAACGAGGAAACCACAAATGGAGAAAAACCCCGGGACCTAGTCCAGATTGAAAACACGTTGTATTAAGCCGCTACATACACTAGCCTACTACAAACTAACTTCGGTCTGGACTGTAGTTGAACCCCAATAAATCTCACACTGATCCAAGGTACAGTTTCGCTCCTTACATCTCTGATCCCAGCAGGATACTACGCACTTGATTCCCTTAGCTGATCTCACGCACAACTAAGAGTTGCTATGACCCAAAGTTGAAGACTTTAATAAACAAATTTGTATCACACAGAAAAGTCTACAGTAATAGATAAATCTGTCTCCCGCAGAAATACCTACAAGTTTTGTTCCGTCCGTCTTTTGATAAATCAAGGCGAACAGGAACCAATCGATAACTCAGACTTATATTCCTAAATAACATCCTAGAATTATCAATCACCTCACAATAATCTAAATCGTATGATGGAGAAACTAGATATTGTGGAATCACAAACGATGAGACGAAGATGTTTGTGATTACTTTTCTATCTTGCCTATCGGAGAAATTAATCTCGAGCCAATCTTACAATTGTACTAAATACGATAGAAACAACAAGATCAGATCACGCAACTGCAGAGAAAATAGTTGGGTCTGGCTTCACAATCCCAATGAAGTCTTCAAGGTGTTAACCTACAGGGTCTCCAGAAGAAACTTAAGGTCAAAGGAGAATCGACTCTATCTTATACAACTAGTATCACGCAGGAGGTGTGGGGATTAGGTTTCCCAGTTGCTAGAGTTCTCCTTTATATAGTCTTCAAATCAGAGTTTACAATCAATGCTACCTTGGTAATAAAGCATTCAATATTCACCGTTAGATGAAAACCTGATTAGATTCAAGCTAATATCTTTCAACTTAGATCGAACTTAGCTTGTTATACACAAATGAAATGCACGTTCATTTAGGTTTGTGTAACCGTACCTAAACGTGTACACCTAGTTGGTTTAACAGTAGTTAACCAAATGGTTAGTCATATGAGCACTTTCGTATCAACCATATTCATCCTCACCATAACTAGCTCAAATGACTCAAAAGAACTAGTTATAGAGTTGTTCAATTTCTTAGATCTTATAGAAGTATACAAGAAGCAAAATTGGTTTTGATTCACTCGAATCGATTCACGAACATTATAGCCACTGTTTGTAAATTGCATCCCTTAATTTATAAATATTTTAGTTCATGAACAGACCAATTTTAGAAAGTAACACACTTAAGTATGCATACGGGTACGTACTTAAGTAACCAGACTTGAGTTTGTTTTGGTTTTCAAACTCAGCAGAAATTCACGGACATGAACTTTCCGCTAGTATGCGTACGGGTATGCATACTTTGGTAACCGGATTGAGTTGGTTTTGATTTCCAAACTCTACCCAGTTTCCATCAACCATTTAGTACACACACAAGTATGCATACGTTTGGTTCCCGGTTTTGGACTTATACACTAATGTGCGAACACACTATATGCTTATATCCAAAGATGGTTACATATTCTAAACTCTCATTTCAATCATTGAAACATCCTTAGAGAACGTTATATAGTTTTTGTTCACAAACTATTTTTCGTCAAAGCGATTTTCAAGTGATTGAAACTAATATGACTTTTGTCACTATTAAAGATGAACTTTCCAAAGCGAAAGCTTACCAACACATATTTCGAGAAACAGGTAAGCGAGAAAAGTCGGCTCGAAATAGCAAATGTGTATAAACGAGGTCTATATAGCAATACGACTTTTGTATCAAGATAGGAGATAGAGTAGATAGACTTTTGAGTGATAGATAAGTTCAAGTCTCCACATACCTTTAGTGGATGATGAAGTTCCACCAGTTCCTTGAGTAGTTCTTCGTCTTTGTATGATGAATTTTATCCTAGTCCGAGACTTAGCTATAAGTAGACTAGAAATCAAGACTTATAGTTTTGGCAACTAAACTTGACAAACAAGATGTGCTCTAACAATGAGACTTACAAGTATTACTCGAAGACTTGAAGAATGTGAAGAAGTAAAGAGCTACAACGACGACATCATCCTTCCTCTTGAGGTTAGTAATATTTTGACTTGAACTTTTTCATTCCTAACGTATCTTTCAAGTCGTGATATATTGAAAACATGATTGCGAAGCTGTGAATGATTATACTCTACGTAGTATTAAGGAATTAAAATACGAAGTATAACGCCTATCTTTTGAACTTCGTATATAAGATATCGACATAATCGTATAAATTCTATTGTGATTATGTATGGGTATGGGTGAAGATTTCTTCCTAGGAAACAATGTTTTACATTCGTTTAAAGGATGTACAATTCATAAACTTGTTTTGTGAATCGAAAGGGAAATCGCTAGACTTATTGGTATTGTTATTCATTGCAAATCTTTGGATTACCAATATGTGTGTTTAGTATAACCGCTCATAACTTGTTGATGTATCTTGGTAAAACTATTCACAATGCCTGACTTATGAATCGACATGACTTTTATCAGTGAAACAATCTTAAGTAATCATCTGAGATGGTATGATCGATATTTCTAATTGGTGTGACCATTCCTAGTCATTGGGTAACTGATCGTAGAACTTGGTTGGACTAATCACAAGATATGTAATCGATCCTTGTAGTAGGTTAACAAGTTTTAGTAATTGGTGTAACCGATCCTATAACTTGTGCAACCGATCACATGTAAGTACCATCACTACGGGAAAAATATACATCTACAACTGGAGATTTACAACTCTTCGCTAAACATCGTAGAAAGTCACATGTTTTACAACTGGTTTCAAAGGAAGAGTTGTCGTATATCATAACTGCCAACCCTTAGGAAACAAGGGGTTGCGCTAAGAAAACAAACGACAACTCCTTAAGCAAAAACGTTGTGACGACATTTAGCTATAACAACTTTGTTCCATAAAGGTAGTGACTAAGCCTATCAAAATTTTCACAAGAGTTGTTGAAGAACACCAAAATATGATGATGAAAAATAGTGTTAGAGGGGAGATTCGAACATGAACCTACTGCATGGAAGTCTGGCTCATCAACCATCCTTACAGTTCACAAGTTTTGTTTTTTTTTCTTTTTTTTTTAATAAAAACGTATAACAACACTTATAAGTGTTGTTGAAGTAAAAATATAGAATGGTGGAAAAAATGAGATTAGAAGGGAGATTCGAACATGAATCTACTGCATGGAAGTCTAGCACATCAACCATCCTTACCGTTCATAGTTTGTATGTCGTTATACCACATTTGAAGTTTGAATCGACATTGAGCTTCATATTTATCGATTTCGATGATATATCATGCTATTAATGTGAACTAAAGCTACTTCATGACATGTATGACTAGTCAAAATTACTTCATGACCTATGTAACTAGTCGAAATTCAAACCGGAAGCACAAAGAGAAAGCACAAAAGCACAAAGAAACACACCAATTATCGGATTGATTTCTTATTTTTCAACTTTATTCTTATACATTTTTTTGGATTTTTTTATATCAAAATGTCGATAAGAATGTGCTACATTTATTCATACTTTTTTTGGATTTTTTTCGTGTCGAAGGTTGATAATCAAACCGAATACATGAGCTCGTATTAGCACAAAATGAAACACATACTTCTCAATCCGCATGAGCATCCTAAATACAATCTCAACCGTCAAGATCTTTTCTTAATCCGTATGAGCATCTCAAATACAATCTCAACCGTCCATCATTTTCATTCGGATTCACTCTTTTCTTCTTTTTTTTTTTCCGAAGCATAATCCTCCTTCAACCACTCGAACCCAATTCCTATCTGTTTTTCTCTCAATCACCACCGCTGAAGAACACCTCTACTCCACAGATGACGGCGGCGCTCCATCACCACCGCTGCTCTTCTCTCGACCCATCTTCTTCATCATCTTCTCTCAATCTCTCTCTTTAACTCCCCCTTTCTCTCATCCGCAACAGTCAATAGTAGCAGCTCATCAAATCCAGATCTGAACCAAATTCTAATCAACCCCATCACTGATTCAAGTTACACAAAACCAAATTTCTTCTCGGTAACAATCAACGGCGGCCCTAACTCAAGTTTCCTTCAAATCTTCATCACAATCTAGAACCTTCAACGGCGGCCCTAACTCAATTCTTCCATCTCTAGAAGTTCTCGATTCATCAAAATCTTCTTCTCAATCTAGAACCTCATCCCAATTCCCATAACCGAACCCTAGATTTAAAAACAAAAATAAAAACCCCCCGAATCTCAATGTTGAGCTGAAAAAAACAAACCCTAGATTTCAAAATCAAAATCAAAATCTCTGAGCTCAATTGGGGACGATGAGTTTGTGGTTGAATGGTTGATGTTTTAGTTGGGTAGAGTCTGAGTTGACAACCGAAATAGTGAAATTCTATGGGTGATTTGGATGAATTCTGGCAGTAAATGGTACCATTGTTCTGTGAGGTTCTGTTTGAGAGAAGACAAAAGTTTTTGAAGTTAATTCAAGCATAGATGCAGATGAAGAACTCAGGGAGGAGATGGAAATCGAAATGAGGGTTTCTGAGCTTCAACTGAAAACAGAGATGGGTTCGATTGATTTCCTCAGATAGATAGAATACATGAGAATATTTATGAAGAACTAGGGTTCTATTGTGTTGGAGGATTTATGAAGAACTAGGGTTCTACTGAAATGGTGGTACTGAGAATGGAAGTTGGATAATGTGCAGCTGAAAAGGAGGATGTTGCTGTGATTATTGGCGTGATGCAGTAGTGGTGGATATTGACCGAGAGTTAGAAGAGTTTTTCGAGGGATTAATGGATGCTTTTACAGCTGCGAGATAAGCAAGAGAAGACAAAACCAGAGCCACTGATGATTTTACGTCAAGCCTGGCTTGCCAATATTCTTGTTCAATTACTCTGATCGAAAAATCCATGGAATATATGAAGCTGCAAGCAATGGGGAAATAAATATCAACCCATATGGATGGAGTGAAGGTGGTCAAGCAAACTCAATTCCCTGCACAGGTATCTCAATGTAACTGCTAGAATTTATTATTTTCTTTGGTTATTAACAGGCAATGGGATTTTTTCTTTGTTGTTGTGAAATTGGGGGTTATGTAGAAAAATTTCGGCCTTCACTGAACCATATAGTTGTGTTTTAATGGTTTTATGGATATGTCTTTTGTAGATCAACAATTGAGATAAATACAGCAGAACAAGAAAATGTAGATTATAATGTACAGGTTTGGGCCTGCTAAAGAGAATCGTATTCTCTACTCACTGCAACCAGTGGTCTTTGATTTAGGAGCTTTATTCGGAGCCAACTGATGCAGTTCCCATCTTGGTAGACCATGTAAGTTGTCTCCTTCATCTAGTATAGAAGCATACAACTCAGTATAGTGAGACAGCTGAATTAAATATGTTATGTTCTGATATTTTTGTGTTACTCTTTCGTAGTACTTACCAGATATGTTGGAAAATGTTTGTAGGTACAAAGTTTCGGAATTAGAGTTACTGATCATGTGTAATCTGAGAATTTAGGAGAAGATAAGAGGATTTTGCATGGCTACATATAGTTCCCAATTCTCAAGATGTAGCGCATGAAAACATGATTGCGAGGCAACGACAGTTAAGAAAAAGGAATTTAGGTAACTCATTCTGTCTCTCTCTTTCTCTTAGTTCTTTAGATTACTAATTTCAACTTATATTTGATTCTTCCTGCCAATCTTACATGCTCAAGAGTTACGGCAACAATGCAACTTAGTTACATAACCACTTCTAGGACAATGATACTGCTAAGGGAGCTAGTATTGCTTTGTGCAATGATGTTGTGCTTATTTCAGTATGGGTGAAGAAGCTGTGTTTGACCTTTACTGTTTTGTTGTAGGAAGACTGGTGGAGATGAGGAACGGATGATAGCTACTGCAGCTTAAATGGCAGGGCCTTCAGAAGAAGGTTGTCTTTCTCTTAGTTCTTTGTTACTGTTATTACAGATCTCAACACCTGCCATTGCACATGGTGAGCTCCTTATTAGTGTGAATTAGTGCATATGTTGCTTTTTCACATTATCAAATAAATTGTTCAAACTTGCCTTTCAAATGAGTGAATCATTTTATCAGAAGAATATTTTAGACCATGCCTTTGATGTACAGAAATGGGATCAGTTTATTCATAATATGAGCGGCCCATAGTTTGCTTGAGGATGATCTGTGAGATTATACAATCATTCTTTTTTGTTTCAGGTTCAACACTGGTGTCAACCGATGTTACTGCCCTTCGGACGAGGTTGCCAAAAGGGCATTGGTTTTCCAGTTAGGCCCTCGTTTTATCGGCCTGTAAAGAAACCTGCAAGAGCTCTCGGTGAATCACTATCCAATGCATAACTTGGTAAACCAATTGGACAGATTATCATCATATGTGGCAGGAACAAAATCTTAGCTTCTACACTAGAAACTGGTTCATGGTTTCGGTTTGATATTGAAGTTTTGAAGACTGCTGCTGCTATAGATGAATGTAACTGGTGGTGTTAACTTTTGCCATCAGTTGAGAACAAAAACAACAAGTTTTGGAAATTCAGGATGTAAATGACAGAACTTATGATCTGGCATACAGTGTATGATTACTGCTCATGTGGATGATGCTTATGTCTACATGCCAACTTCAGAGTTCAAGTATGTTAGTAATGCTGTCGGAAGTTTTATTACATGGCCCAAGGATCGATTAGTGTTCCCATAAACATCTTCATAATCTTTTTGGAGTGTGTTTAGAAAACTTAACTTTTGTATCACTGCCATTTTTTTGAATGTATGTGGTTAACACTAGTAGGTTAACTTGAATGAATGTAAGTGTATTGCACTGGCAGGTTAATGTGAAATACTTTCGGCAATCCAGTTTCAGCTATAATTTTTTTTTTCAAAATAGTTTTATGCACACAACTTCTAATAAAAGTTGTAGTTACACATTCATTTACAGACAACAGAAGTTGTTACTTCAAATATTACAACAGTTAAAGGTATTGTAAAAACAAATCTTGCAACATAAGTAGGAGTTGTTCAGTATAGTTGTACAACTCTAGGAAGTGTAATGATAGTAGTATTCACAATACTAATCGATGTTGTCTTCCAGTTTTCGACTACGAAACAGTTACTTTACAACATAAGTTTGTGTTGTCCAAGATAGTTCGACAATTCATACAAGTGTTGTGCAAATATTATTCATAATACTGGTAATTGTTGTTGCATATGTTTCTACGATATGCTACTTATGTTGTCCACGATTGTTCTACAATACAAGCAAGAGTTGTGTTAGGTTATCAAAAAAAATCGAAAGAGAATCACAACATTGACAAACTATTGTCGAACCATGAATCACATCACCTTACAACACTTGTCAACCATTGTAGAAAAACTTGGACTTTCTACAATACCCCCGTTCCACAATGCATGAAATGGAGTTGTCGTAGGGGTACTGCAACTCTTATCTTGTGTCGTCAATGATGATTTTTCCCGTAGCATAAATAGTGGTAACCGATCCTAGTACTTAGTTAGCCATTTTATGGAAACTAGTGTGACCGATCCTAGTAGCCACTTGGAGGTAGAACCGAACTTCATGTTTGGTAGAGCCGTTAAACCCATGAATGGTGATTGAATGTTTTTTTGATCAATCACATAGTTCTTGGAAATCAGATGAACCAATTATAAACTCGTTTGGAAGTGTGGAAAATCGGTTCCAAGATTGTAAATATGAAAAAGGATTTACAAAGTAAAGATGTCGACATACTTTGAACATGTGCAGTAATTCTTATCTATTATTGTTCAAAGATATTCCTTAATAACTAAAAGAGAATCCCGGATCGAAATAAAATGAGAATCTTTTAATTAAGGTTTTTAATTTTATATGCTTTTAATTTCCAGCAATTAAATGCATATGTTTAGAAAATAAAAATTGGTAATGTGCATTTACTAATTAGAGATTTTCTACTGATATTTCAGTCAATATTTAGATAGAGCATTTCCAGGAATTATGAAAAACTGATTTTGGATTTATTGCATATCTTTGAGAATATTCGGTTTTGGAGATTCCTTGGTGTCCAAACATCCTTGGTCGATAAATATTGAAGTTTGCATTTCGAGCAAACTAATCCTCAGAGCCAGCAAAACTACCTAGTTATGTTGTTACTGGTGGAGTCGTTTATTCGGAGAGGAAAGTACCCTAATTAGGTGAAATCTCTTACGACCTCTCGTTTTAAAGACTTTTTTGGGATTGAGAAGCTCTACGAGTACTGTTGGTGGGAAACTAGATAATTGCAGTTTATTATTAGTTTTCGATTGATTTGATTGACTAACGGTTGTTGAAATTTGATGGCACCTAGTTTTTTTATGCTTGAGAATCTTCTCTTCTGATATAAGATTCACTCAAAATAGATTGAAGTATCAACGAGGACTTTATACTGTTTCTTGATCTAAAGATGTCTTATGATAATCCATCGTTAACAGACTCCGTTCTGTGTGTGATTTATCGCAAGAGATTCAAGTTGTTTGTGTGCAGGTGTTTATTGAAGATCTAAGAAGATTTGAAGACAAAGAGGACTTCTTATTTGAGTTCATAATCTTTGGTGTGCACAAAACTTGATCGGCTGGGGATCCAACTATAATCGGTTTATCTTTTGATAGATTGGATTGATTAGTTGCTTAGATCGGCATCAATACATTTCTTTGCGATTCATAGTATTGATTGCATAGTCTAAACAATTACTTTGGTAGTTGTTAAATAGATTGATCGAAGAACCCGACAAAGGAGTTTTTTGGGATAAACGGAAGAGCCTTTTGTCAAACTCATATCACGTTGTTTGAAAAGAGTTGTTACCGAACAGATTTGTTGTTCCGTTACTGTTTGGAATACGAACCAAAGGAATTGTTCCAAGTACGTGACTTATTGCAAGTTGGAGGCGCTGGGATACTGAGGGAACTAGGTGAACTATAGGTTTAGTTGCTTGGTCTCAACTATACGAAGTTGGTTTATATTTTGTATAACGGCTTAATTCTGAGAGTATTCAATTCTGGACAAGGTCTCGGGGTTTTTCTGCATTTGCGGTTTCCTCGTTAACAAAATCTTGCTGTGTATTTTACTTTTCCATTTCCGAAATTATAATTGATTTATTATAATTAGAAGTAAAATACATAAACGTTTATTCCTAATTACTTGATAGCAATCCTATAGTGTTTGGTTAAGCCCGAACCTATTATCAAGTAATCATACTGCGTTGTTGTATTGTCTCGATCTTGTATCCATGGTCAATCACGCAACTTATCTTGTTATCGTATTGTCTCGATCTCATATCCATAGACACGAAGTGTGAACCGATTCGTTGTATTGTCTCGACTCAGTCCATAGGCAATCACTTTCGTAGAAAGGACTTATAGGTGGAAAAGTTCTAGATTGAGGTTTATTTGGGTTCCCTCGTCTTTTTAATTGGTATCAGAGCAGGCAAACACGAAAAGATCTAACAATATGTGTTTGGTGCGACCCAACCTATAAGAATTGAATCTAATGGTTGATTCAGTTAACGTAGAACAAGAAGATGATATACTTCAGAAAGGCGGTTTGGTTTCAAATTCTGATAAACAACTCTGTACTGTTGGTTCACTAGTTGAACACAATTCAGGAAACATTAACCATGATGCGTTAATAAGAAACCAAATAATTGTGACAAACAAGTTAGATTCACATGACAGTGATGAGATTAAGTTTTTCATAAAACTTGCTGAAAAATACAATTTAAAAGATAATTTATATTATCCTTCTGCCGAGAAGCTTATCAGAGAATCTTTGATAAAAACTAGGATTCATGAAGAAGCTGAATCTAAGGAACATGACTTTGTTCAATACAAAAATGTTATACTAGTTAAAACAAGGATATGTGATTCTAATCTCCAGAATCTCTCAAATAATATACAACATCGTGATTCTAATAGTCTAACCACTTACAAGAATCAAAATAGATGTGTCTCAAGTGGTAATCCTATGACTAATATCCGTTCAAGACCATCTGTCATACATTATGACAATGACTATCTCTTAGACAGAGGAAAAGATCAGCACAAGTGCACAAAAACTAATGATTTCAGATCATGTTGTTTTGTTATTGATCAACTGTCTAAAATAGAATACAAGAAACAATCTCAACAAATGATGTTGTCGTATTCCAAGAAATTCCTGGGTCGATATAAGAGTTTTGATTATTTCACGACTCAAAAGAATTCATGTCACGCTTATGATGTTGTTCATCAAACTGATCATTCTGTTAAATCAGATCACTCCAGTTGTGACTTACTAAAAGAAGTTTATTCTTGGAATAATCCCAAAAAGGAAGATATTCGAAAATATCATGATGGATCATGTTCCACAAAATCTGATCTATCACAAGCTCACTCCAACAACTAATGTTGGTGATCGGAATTTCCCTAGATGTGAAATAAATGGGAAGTTCTTAAAAAGAGCACAAAAACATGAAGGAGGTAAAATAGTACACAATCTACCTGTATCATGAATATCTAAAGAATTTTTCTAGATTTGGAAATACTTCTTCTATTTTTAGAAACATGCTTTCGATGTTGGAGAATTCATGACAAAATTGGGCAAGATAATGTCAAACCCTCTTAATTGCATTAATTTGGAAAAACTCTCAATATTATTTCCGTAAGTATATATTTATCAAATAAAAATACCTTGATTAGGTATGAATAAAACTTGGAAACCAAGCTCTATTTGATATTTATAAAAACCATCTTAAGAACCGATTCCTTTCTCAAGTTTTGCTGAAGTTCAAAATGGATAAAAATATTATTGATATTGGTTCACAATTACAATATGTTGAACCTGTCCTCCCGCTGAGATTAAATGTTATTTCTCAAGGGAACACAAGAAGAATCACATATCTCGTGATCTCATGTTCTATTTAATGAGGGACTTTGAAATTGCTCAAGAACAATTGGAAGCTTCTGTAAAGAATGAAAAATGGCTTGAATAAACTCTTTTGAAGTTGATCGTTGAGGTGAACCTCTTGAAGTGAAGATTCAATCTTCTAAAAGAAAAGAGAAGACAGAAGAACCTGATTTCTGAAGAATCTTCAGTAAACAATAAGAGCATCACTAGATATTAAGTTATTTGTTGTAATACTTAAACCAAGAAAAAATAGAAATCAGTTTTTGATTTCTTTTAATAATTGTGTAAGGTCTATTTTGAATAAAATTATTATTTATGAATAGAATTATTATTTTATAATTTTTCTTGTGATAGTTTTTCGATTACATAGCCTGTGCTTGAATGCTTTATATTATTGTTATGTGTTTATGGGATGTTTGATTTCGGTTTTCATAACCTTAATATTCGATCTCATATTGTGTGAACCCTTATGGTTTGGGTGACTTTTTGATTTAGCGGGGTTGAGCTCTAGCCCATGATGGTAGGCTTTATCAAAGGATCATAAGGGGTTCCGATTGAAACTCATGTGTGAAAAAGTCACAATATGTTGAACCATTTGGTTTAGCATAAAAGCATATGTGTTTCAGGTTTTCAACTTTTGCATCGCATTCGTTAAAACCGATTTTCAACCTTTCTCTGGTAAAGGTTGGTTTTTGTTGTTGTTCTTTTGTCTTGCAAGAGGATGACAACACAGTGATATTCCTCCCTGGAAAGATGCGAAGAAAAGGAGAAGAGGATGCAGAACTTGAGATAACGAATTTGTTAGTTAATCGTTTTCCTGTTTAAGAAAAACCTGATTTTATTGCATATATTTTGCATTTGCTTAACAAAATTTCGGTACAATTGATGTTTATTCCATTATTTGTGTATGTATATGTGTATGTGATTCAATTGTTTCCGGTTGAGAAAAACTATTTTTATCTTTCTTTATTGTTTGGTATCAATTGTTTAGGCTTAACAAAATTTCGGTGCAATTGCGGTGCTTTAATGTCTATGTTTGTTTCAATTGCTTCCAGTTGAGATAAATAATTATGCAAGTTGATTTATTTGGTTTGTATGAATTGTTTATGGATTAAAAAAAAGTTTTCGGGATCAGTTGTTTAGTCCAATTCGATTCCAGATAAGAGAAACTAAGTTAATTCTGATCTTAGTTAGACTTATCAAAGTGGAGGATTCGGTTATTCAAGTCTAATCGAATGCCTTAACAAAAAATACTAGTTAACTAACCTAGTACTTGTCTTGTTTAAAGTGAAAGGTCTAAGTTATTGTTCGAATAATTAGAACCTGATGAGAAAAATAGAGTTAATTCTGATCTTTATTTTGGTCTTATCAAACAAGCGATTGTATTTGTAAAATCGGTTTAGCAAAAGAACTAAGGTGCTTAGTCAATTTTTAATTTGCTAAAGTATTAGGGAAAATTGCTTCGGGCAATTGTTTCCTTGATAACATATCAAAATCAAATTACTTTATAGTTTCAGTTTTGATATTGGTTATCTAAAATGGTGTGTGGAACCCTCATGCTTAACTCTTATAGGTTGCAAGTCTTTTAAGATTTGTAAGATCCTTTCGGTTTGTCCTTTATTTGCTCATACTTTTGTCATTTTGTGACAAAAAGGGGGAGAAATATATGGAGTAAATAAGTGATTTGGTGTCACTAAGGAAAGGACAATGGTGCTTAAACGTTATATCTAACGAAAGGGTAAAGCATAGACTAAGGGGGAGTAACATATCATATTGATACTTGTGGTTATCTTAACTACAAAGGGAATAACAAAGACGTGCGGATTGAAAATCTACCTATCTCACCTTTAGGGAGAGTATTAGCTTTGTTATTATAATTTCAACAGCGGCATTTGTGGATTGAATGTATACAAATTATTATGTTGTTGAAACTTGGAATCCAGCGTATGTATAATGAATTCTTGTAATTTGTTTATCCATATGATGTAAGAGTTTTGTAACTAAAATTGACAAATGAGGAGATTGTTAGAGCATATCTCGGTTGAACCCACCAAGCGTTGGTATGTCAAGTTTGGTTGTCATATTTTATTGAACAAAAACTCATTTAAGGAGTCATTTGATTATTTACTAGAGTCAACTTCGTATAGGTTAGCTAGAAAGTTATTAGGATACGAGACTTACAAGTATTACTCGAAGACTTGAAGAATATGAAGAAGTAAAAAGCTACAACGACGACATCATCCTTCCTCTTGAGGTTAGTAATATTTTGAATTGAACTGTTTCATTCCTAACGTATCTTTCAATTCGTGCTATATTGAAAACATAACTGCGAAGCTGTGAATGATTATACTCTAGTAGACGTAATATTAAGGAATTGTAATACGAATTATAACGCTTATCTTTTGAAATTCGTATATAAGACATCGGCATAATCATATGAATGCTATTGTGATTATGTATGGGTATGGGTGAAGATTTCGTCCTAGGAAACAATGTTTTACATTCATTTAAAGGAAGTACAATTCATAAACTTGTTTTGTGAATTGAAAGGGAAATCGCTAGGCTTATTGATATTGTTATTCATTGCAAATATTTGGATTACCAATATGTGTGTTTAGTATAACCGCTCATAACTTGTTTATGTATCTTGGTAAAACTATTCACAATGCCTGACTTATGAATCTGTATGAATTTTATTAGTGAAACCAATCTTAAGTAATCACCTGAGATGGTAATATTTGTAATTGGTGTGACCATTCCTAGTCATTGGGTAACCGATCCTAGAACTTGGTGAGACTAATCACAAGATGTGTAATTGATCCTTGTAGTAGGTTAAAAAGTTTTAGTAATTGGTGTAACCGATCCTATAACTTGTGCAACCGATCACAAGTAAGTACCATAAATAGTGGTAATCGATCCTGGTACTTAGTTAGCCATTTTATGGAAACTAGTGTGACTGATCCTAATAGCCACTTGGAGGTAGAACCGAACTTTGTGTTTGGTAGAACCATTAAACCCATGAATGGTGATTGAATGTTTTTTTGATCAATCACATGGTTCTTGGAAATAAGACGAACCAATTCTAAACTCGTTTAGAAGTGTGGAAAATCGGTTCCAAGATTGTAAATATGAAAAAGGATTTACAAAGTAAATATGTCGACATACTTTGAACATGTGCAGTAATTCTTATCTATTATTGTTCAAAGATATTCCTTAATAAATAAAGGAGAATCCCGGATCGAAATAAATTGAGAATCTTTTAATTAAGGTTTTTAATTTTATATGCTTTTAATTTCCAGCAATTAAATGCATTTCTTTGAAAAATAAAAATTGGTAATGTGCATTTACTAATTAGAGATTTTATACTGAGATTTCAGTTAATATTTGGACAAAGCATTATCAGGAATTATGAAAACCGATTTTGGCTTTATTGCATATCTTTGAGAATATTCGATTTTGGAAATTTCTTGGTGTCCAAACTTCCTTGGTCTATAAATATTGAAGTCTTCATTTCGAGCAGATTAATCCTCAGATCCAGCAAAACTATCTAGTTGTGTTGTTACTGGTGGAGCCGTCTATTCGGAGAGGAAAGTACCCTAATTAGGCGAAATCTCTTACGACCACTCGTTTTAAAGACTTCTTTGGGATTGAGAAGCTCTACGAGTACCGTTGGTGGGAAACTAGATAATTGAGTTTATTATTAGTTTCCGATTGATTTGATTGACTAACGGTTGTTGAAATTTGATTGCACCTAGTTTGTTTATGCTTGAGAATCTTCTCTTGTGATATAAGATTCACTCAAGTATCAACGAGGATCTTTAGACTGTTTGTAGATCTAAAAACGTCTTGTGATAATCCATCGTTAACAGACTTCGTTCTGTGTGTGATTGATCACAAGAGATTCAAGTTGTTTGTGTGCAGGTGTTTATTGAAGATCTAAGAAGATTTGAAAACAATGAAGATTTCTTATTTGAGTTCATTATCTTTGGTGTGTACAAAACTTGATCGGATGGGGATCCAACTATAATCGGTTCATCTTTTGATAGATTGGATTGATTAGTTGCGTAGATCGGCATCAATAGATTTCTTTGTGATTCATAGTATTGATTGCATAGTCTAAACAATTACTTTGGTAGTTTTTAAAGAGATTGATCTAAGAACCCGACAAAGGAGTTTATTGGGATAAACGGAAGAGCCTTTTGTCAAACTCATATCATGTTGTTTGAAAAGAGTTGTTACCAAACAGATTTGTTGTTCCTTTACTGTTTGGAATACGAACCAAAGGAATTGTTCCAAGTGCGTGACTTATTGCAAGTTGGAGGTGCAATGATACTGAGGGAACTAGGTTAACTATAAGTTTATTTGCTTGGTATCAACTATACGAAGTTGGTTTAGATTTTGTATAGTGGCTTAATTCTAAGAGTATTCAATTCTGGACAAGGTCCCGGGGTTTTTCTACGTTTCCTCGTGAACAAAATCTTGTTGTGTCTTTTACTTTTCTATTTCCGCAATTATAATTGATTTATTATAATTAGAAGTAAAATACAGAAACGTTAGTTCCTAATTACTTGATAGCAATCCTATAGTGTTTGTTTAAGTCTGAACCTATTATCAAGTAATCATACTTCATTGTTGTATTTTCTCGGTCTTGTATTCATAGTCAATCACACAAGTTATCTTGCTGACGTATCACACGAAGTGTGAACCGATTCGTTGTATTGTCTCGACTCAGTCCATAGACAATCACTTTCGGAGAAAGGACTTATAGGTGTAAAAGTTTTAGATTGAGGTATATTTGGGTACCCTCGTCTTTTCAACGGCTATCCCATACAAACTATTAGCTTCAAAGCAATTTTCAAGTGATCAAATGATCAATACGAAACATTCCGAGTCTACATCAAATGACAGTCTCACACAAACCATATAAGATGTTACCAGGCAATTTTCACATGATCATCTTTTGACTTTCGTCAAGAATAAAATATGAACTTGGCTAAATAAAAAGTTTACCAACACATATTTCGAGAAATATGTAAGCGAGTTAAACTCAGCTCAAAATATCAAATGTGTATAACTTAAAGTCTATATAGCTATACGACTTTTGTCTCACTAGGAGATAGAATAGAAATAGACTTCTGAGTGATATATGAGTTCAAGTTTCCACATACCTTTTGTTGATGAAGTTCCACAAGCTCCCCTTAGTAGTTCTTCGTCTTCAATCGATGAACGCCGTGAAGTCTAAAGCTCAACTACACATTGTATCCTAATCCGATATATAGCTATAAGTAGACTAGAAATCAAGACTTGTAGTTTTGACAACTAAACTTGACAAACAAGCTTGAGATAGCAACGCTTGCGAGTTTGACCGAGCAGTGCTCTAACAAAAGTTATACAATATTTGCGTGCACCAATTGAAAATTGAACATTTTCGGGAAAGAAATTTAAAACATCTGCATAAGGCACTAACATCACAAGGATGATGTATGGTATAGATGACATGTTCCTGGCTGATGAACCATTGGCAAGAGCAAGAGAATTGCATGCATTCAATGCATGGTTAGAGCGAACTAAAGTCTTGGGAATTAGGTATGCAATGGCATATGTACTAACCTTAGGCATGCACCAAATATTGGACAATGCTCGGAACTCTGTGATGCATGCAAAAAGGCACACCATTGGTCGTTATATGCTTGCACCCTTTGCAGAACAACGGTAAGTGGTGATGGTGTAGAAATTACGTTAAAGTATTATGCTTATAAAGAATGGTTGGAAAGGCAAATCAACACTCATTTGTCTGGCAAGAAGTGAAGGGTTAAGGCACAATGACTCAGTATCATTCGTGCATTGAGAAGTTGTGGCCTGGGCAGACAACACTTGAGGCAAAATTATTTTCTGGTTTGTCACCACTAGGGGTGCACATATCCTACCCATACCCGCATATCCTACCCTACCCGTCAAAATTTTACCCGTATCCTATCCTACCCGCCGTTTGATGGGTAGAGTGATGGGTAAAGGTTTCTTACCCGCCGTTGAACAAATATGATGACGGGTAAAGCTCGAAATTATCCTATCCTACCCGCCTACCCGTCTAATATTAAAAAGACAAAGTAACCCTTCTATTGTTTTTTTCTCCTACCTATTTTTTTGTTATTTTAAAATATATTAGGGGTATAATGTAAACTGGACTTTTCTTCTACCTATCTCTATTATCTTCTTTCTTCTTCTTCCTCAAATCAAACACAGATTCATAGAAACCCTTTCCCAGTGCTTACCCTAGACCTTACTCTTCTCGAATTCATGTTCATCTTTCAAGGTCTCGGTTAAAACCCTTTACTCAGTTGGTTCGTTTACACCCTAATAATCTAATTCCGGCAAATCTGATGAAGAAGTTATGAACTGACGTCCAATCTTAGGTAATTCCATAATAATCACATAATTATCAAAAAAAAATTGATAATATGAATGGATTTTTCTTTTTATACCTGAAGTATGTTGTATTGGTTGGTGGTTTCATTTGTATTTGAAGAAATTATTTGAAATGAGTTGAGTAATATGATTGCTGTTCTGAGAAATTGACATGCATGTTAACTGATTGATGAAATTTCTCATAGGAGTTTAATTTGTTCTTTTTTATTAGTAACTGATTTTGAAATTTTTATGAAAAACTATACTACTGAAATAGAACGTGGGAATTAGGATTTCTCTAATTTCTTGTTTATTTTGTGATTGATTTGTATTTCTTCTGTTTGGGTTTGTTTGCTTTGTTATATAGAATCCTAATCCTAACTAGAGTATGAGTGATTTACTTGAGTTGAGCTTGATATCTCAGAAGCTTGATTCTGATTTGAATTTGGATGCTTAGTTTTCCATAAGTGAATGAATTTGTACTTTCGTAGATTGCAATTGCCAGGGGTGTTCCTCCTCTGGAGTTCATTGTCACTAGGGGCCTTGTCTTGTATAATTTTTGTAAGCATAACACATAGAAGGGTTATCTTCTTTTCTTCACTACCAAATCAATAATGGGCACGAACCCCACGTAGCCACTATGATATGGCAAGAGTTTGAGTGAATATGATTCAATGTAAATGGCCCAGTGGGTTGTCAATGGAAACTTAGCCATTTAATGTTCTGATTTCTTTGTACTGATGGATTGTTTAATGCAACAGTGTAGCTACAAGTTGGCATAATACTGTACTACCTTATCTTGGACAAACCATTCAACTTTTCTACTGCATATTGCCGTGATTCCTTTCTTATTCCATAGTTCAGTTAGTAACAAAATTGAGAATCCACAAGGTTAGCTGTGGATTAAAATCATGTATGCCACATTTGGAGCCTAAAAGAAATAAATTGTTGTCTACATGGTTTTAACGATGGGAAATAAATTTCAACTATAGGATGATGGGAAATGTTTCACATTAATTCCCGCACTTTCAGCATTTACTTAGCCTCTACTTGGTACCAAAAGACCATGAGATATGCACAAGACCTTAAAAGGGAGAGCGTTTTGTCTATCAAAGGCTGGTTCTGGATAGGATGGGAAACAACATGATTACACATGAGTAGTATCCACCTGTAGAATGCCATATGATGCATATAGGCATATACATGAATTCTTTGAGGCTCACAACAAATGCCATTTCTTTTAGTCAAACATGCCTGGTCCAACATTTCATTTTTCTTGATTTTAGGCACATGCTTGAGAAGTTCACTTTATGATTTTAGGCACATGCTTGAGAAGTTCACTTTACACAGTAGTAGTTAGCATTTGGCACAAATATTTATGTTCTATTTTTATCTGTTGTTCTTATTGTTGATAAGTACATTTTGGAGAGATGATGTACACGTACCTTGTTGTCTTTCCTATAATTTTACACACATTCCCTTTCGAATCATTTTGAAGTACTGATTATTAAAATATACTGAAATCAGAAGTTATGATTCTTATGAATGATTGCCTTTGACGTGTAATTAATTTAGTTTGTGCAGGCTTAGTGTGAGGAAACATGGTTGAGATTAAAGAAGTGATGTCAACGAGACCTCCTATTCCCTCTCGAGCTACATCTCAATCTGTGCAACGAAGGTCCAGTGTTGTTGCATCTCCGCCACCTCCACCTCCACCATCTTCTCAACTTGAGGTCAGAGAAAGTAGGAAGCGGAAGAACACATCTTGGGTATGGGAGCATTTCACGAAGAGTGTTGATGACGATGGTATTAAATGGGGGAAGTGTAACTACTGTGAAGGTGGTAAATATAAGGCTGGTGGTAAGGAGTATGGAACATCAAATTTGAACTATCATTTGACTAAGTGTCAAAAGTATTTGAAAACACTAGAATCTGCACAGTTGGAACAACACTCTCTCGGTCAGCCTAGCAATATGAGAGATGAGCAGAAAACAGTTGGGGTTACGTTCTGTCAAGATGCATGTAGGAGAGCCTTGATAAAGTTCACTATCACAGATGAACAGTCTTTCCGAATGGTTGAAGGAGAAGGATTTATAGCATTTTGTATATATCTTGAGCCGAGGTTCAAGCTTCTATCGCGGATGACCGTCTATCGTGATATCTGCAGACTGTTTGTGAATGAAAAATCCAATTTGGTGAATTATTTCAAGATGAACAAGGTTAGAATTTGTCTCACAACCGATACTTGGACATCCATTCAGAACTACAACTACATGGTAGTTATTGCTCACTTTATCGATGACCACTGGAAGTTACACAAAAGAATCATATGTTTATGTCAAATCACTAGTCATGGAGGTGAGCATATTGGAAGAGCATTGGAGAAATGTTTGATAGAGTGGGGTCTTGAGAGAGTGTTCACCATCACTCTCGATAATGCATCGGCAAATAAAAAACAATTGAATATGTCACAGAAAAAATTGTAAGTTGGGGATCGTTAATTGCTGGAGGTAAACATTTACATGTTAGGTGTGTTGCCCACGTATTAGCTTTAGTTGTTAAGGATGGGTTGAAGAAGTATCATACTTCAGTGGGAAGAATCAGGTCAGTGGTTAAATACGTCACGGCCTCTCCTGCTAGAACGAACAAGTTCTTAGATGCCTTATTTCTTGAAAGAATGGAATATAGAAAGGGATTAGTATTGGATGTGAAAAAAAGATGGAACTCCATTTACTTGATGTTGGATGCAGCGGAGAAATATGAAAAGGTCTTTATAAGGCTATGACGGTCGGATAAATCATTTCGTGAGAGGTTTATCTTCGATATTCCCGATGAACCAGTAATGGGTGATAATGTTGATGATATTGACAGTACAGATATTCCTGATGAAATAGAATCCAGTTCTTCTGATTCTGATGCTCCTGAAGAACCCTTATCTGGTCGAAGAAAAAGCCTCGCGTGCATGCTCCTGAAAAGTATGACTAGGCTAATGCTCGAGTCTCATTCTCTTTAACTATCAGCATGATTATAAATATTTAAGATTGTAGCCATAAACTTGGGAAAATCAGTTGGTTCTCAGTAGTCAAGAGCATACTTGTACATATTTTGTTTGACATGTATTAATCATTGTAGTACCATGCTTAGAGACAATAAAACCTAGCGTGTAATGTACTGATGCCAAAATGAAGTGTCTGACAGGGACTGTAAGAGAGAAGTCACCTTAGAAAAACTTCTAAACTTACTATCTCTAAAAATCGAGAAACTTTTGTTCTCCTGTAGGTTACATTCACCAAAAAACATAATGTATTTAACTAATTACAAAGAAACTTCCAGAGTAGTAACGGCTCATAATCATTTGGTTCTCAGTTGGTTCTCAGTAGTCATAAACTTGGGAAAATCATAAACTTGGTAAAATCAGTTGGGAAAATCATAAACTTGTAGCCATAAACTTGGGAAAATCAGTTGGTTCTCAGTAGTCAAGAGCATACTTGTACATATTTTGTTTGACATGTATTAATCATTGTAATACCATGCTTAGAGACAATAAATTTATCAATTTATCTTGGAAAGATGTTGTTTGATCTTGTTCCGGCCTCTTCTCGAAATACTGTGTAAAGTCAGTTGGCTTAGTCAACTGTTTTGAGTAGCTTGTTGTGTTGCTTCCGAGTTAATAGGATCTGTATATGAAGTTTCTATGCTTACTTAGATAACAATTAAAATTGTTTCTACATGTATTTTTTGAAGCCACTGTTGAGTTTTCTGGTTCTACGTATGTTACTTCGCATATATTTTTGGAGGAAATTTGTGATGTACATGGAGAGTAAAATGAATGGCAAAAAGCTCATTATGATCCTCACTTAAGCCATATGGGTGAGAAGATGTTACTTAAATACAACAAGTATTGGGATGAGTATAAAAACATGAATCCTTCATTGTTTATTGCGGTGCTTCTTAATCCAAGAGAAAAAGAATGTGGACTGCAAGTAATACTGGAAGACTTGATTATGCATGATATTCCTTGGATGAAACAAAGATTGGTAAAAAATTGGTTAGATAAAGTGAAAGAGGATTTTAATGAGTTATTTACAGCTTATAAGGCAGAATATACAGGTGTAGGAAGTGTGTTAACCTCGTCAGAGTCCGTAGGTGATACTGGTGGTAGTCCTAGTCAAGATAGTTTGAGTTCTAGTTCTACGTTACATATAAAGAGAAGACATAAGGCCCATAAAGAAGATCGTAAAACCCAGTTGTCTATAATGGAGGTTGTTGACAAATCAGAGGTGGAAAGATACTTATCGGAGCAGATTTACTCACCAACAAAAGACAACAAAGAAGGTTCAAAGTTTGATATACTGACTTGGTGGAAAAGCAATGCTGCAAGGTTTGATATTCTGTCACTTATAAAAAGAGACGTACTTGCTATTCCTGTCTCTTCAGTTGCAAGTGAATCCTCTTTCAGTACTGGAAAGCGAATACTTGGTCATTTTCGAAGTTCTTTAAGACCCCGAACTGTGGAAGCATTGATTCTCCTACAAAACTGGTTGAGGACACCAATTGATATGGATCCATCTACATTTGGAGCTGAAGAGAAGGAAGATGATGTCTTAGAGTCAGGTATGGAACTTGTTGCTATTGAATTTTGCATGGATCCTTCTAACTCATTATACACTATACTTCTGCTACCTACTCAGTGCATTGAGATTTTTATGTTGATTGGCTTTATCTGTTGTTTTGTAGATTTATTTGGTGATCTTGGTACTTATTCCATCATCGTAGATGATGATTAAAGAAGAATGTCGTATGAAGAGCTTTTGATGATGATACTAATGTTTTTACAGGAACCTACCATCAGTTTTTTATCCAACTCTTGTTCATATTATCGTTAATTCTATGTTGGTTACTGTTGAAAAGAGAATTGTTCTTTTGGTTCTCATCTTGTGCCATGCAGAAGCTATTTCTAAATTTTGATAGAAATATTAGGCTGGTTTTCAAGATGGTACTGTTATCTTCATTTGGTAGCTTTTGTTTTTTCCTGTCATTGTCATATCTATCCTAGTCTTTTATGTCTGCAGGGGAATCATATTATCAGTCATATCATTTTATTTTTCCTTTTTGTTTTTGTTTTCTTCTGCATCATCTTCTTTGTTTTCTAATCTATCCAGCTAATATTCACAAGTGTTTGCCAATTGGTTATAGTGTTGGAAGGAGGTCCAGCTCCCCTTCCCTGACATCCATGAATGACTTCGCCATTCATGCATGTTTTGACTGTCAGACCCCCCACCCAAAAAAAATAAAATGGTTATACCCGCTACTTGATCTGACCCGACCCGTTATTAAATCGGTATGGCAGGATCTTACCCGCTTAATGGCGGGTAGGATGGCGAAATAGGCCATATCCTACCCAATCTACCGGTTGTGCAGCCCTAGTCACCACTTTGTTATCTCATAAATAATTAATTTCCAAATTGTTTTCACCAACAACATTAAAACTATACTTGATGCCTCACACACCCAGCCAATATTGTTGTCACCAAAAATATTTCTGCTGTATGTAGTGCATGCCTAAGCTTCTTAATGTACCACACACTGTCCTTTGAGGCCTAGGATACTCCATTTGCCGTAAACTATGAATGGGTACCTCAATCTAATACCACGAGCTATAAATATTTAATAGTTGAGAATTTTAACTAGATATGTCAATACTTGACAACATCGGCAGGCAGGGTTAAGTGATGCCACTATCTTGCATCATCAACAAAGTGACACCACTAGCTTACATCAACCAAGGAGGTGGTGCCACTAGCTTGTATCACTAACATGGTTACCACTATCTTCATTCCCCACAAATTGCCACTAGCTTGAGTCACCAATAAATGGATGCTAACGTCTCTCTAGTACCTCATGTTAATTCGCATCTCCTGTTGATGCCCCGAAGTGCTAATGATAATGATGAGTGATCAGATCATCCAATGCCAATGCGTGACATCACCTACTAGTAGAGGCATCAAAGCCAATATCATTATCTCACAATGTCAATAGATGCCCACGATTGGCATCATCAGTTGAAGCGCCACTTAATGCTCAGATCTACTTGTCAAAATTTGACATGGATTTAGTCAAGTACATATTCCACTTTATCAAGTCTCTAATAAACTTGCGGGTGTCGCGAGGGTTGACACTAATTAGTCTAGTTAATTATTGCAGTGTACTGAACCTTGACTCAATCGCTTTTCCAAGGAAGTCTCCGTTTGAATTAATCGACTTAACAGTAACAACACTTTATTTTACTATTGTTATTTATACGAGATATCAATAATGTCCCATGGAGAATATCTTTAGGGTTTTAGTCTGGCAGTTTACAGCATTTATAGATGTCGTAGAACATTTACTTGCAACATGAAAAAGAAGTTAGCTGTGGAATATTATAGGTCAGTCGACCTATTGATAAGACGGTATTGATAAGACGGACAAATCTTATACGATTGTAGTTTCACATGCTTCATATTACTTGAACCACAATGATAGACATTATCTCAATAACCGCATAGCTTTACATACTTCCGCTTGAATCCTAACACTCCGATCTCGCTCTTTATCTGTTTCTGTTCCTAAGACCAATTCTCCTCCTCCTATTATGACCAGAGCAATACCGTGGTCGAAAATCTTCATCAGCATCTAGAATTTTCCTCCTGACCGAATACCAACACGGTAACCTGAAATGTAATTCATAATCCAAAATTTGCATTATGAGTACCCTTGACCTAAAATCTCCTTTGTAATTCAAAATATTGGTCACTACATAAAATCGTCTCCTGTAACTCTAAATATTTCATCAAGATCCACAGTGCTCCTTATGAAGCAAAGTGTACTTAATGGCTCAAAATATTCATGTGGTTCAAAATCTATCTTGCGCGCACAACAGTCATGTGACACAAAGTCGATAATGTAATGAAATGTTTTTCAGAATGGAGATCGGACTGAGTTTAGGTGAGAGAAAGTCTGTAAATTGGCGATTGGCTCACTTCATTCTTTTCAGATCTGACTTTTATGTTTCGAATTTTTCATTAATTTTCTTCGGGTTGTGGTGAATTAAGGTGGTTGTTCAATGATTGACGTTGTTTTCAGTATCCAATTTTGGTATTAATGATGTCTGAATCATCGGAAAAATCGATTTTTCGATTTGAATCTGAAATATTTGAAAAATAAAAAATAATTGATGGATCTTGTTTTTCAGTGGGTAATAACGATCCTGCACTATATATTCTTGATGATGTTATAGATGCATGTTTAGATGAATGGAAATTTAACTTGATTGGGAGATTAGATGTTGTAAAATTGAAGATAGAGATTGCAGAATCGTCTTTAAGGAAACAATAGAGTATTTCAGGAGCTCAAGTTTTACATATTCGAGTTTGGGGAAAAAAATTATTCCTGAAAATAAAAAATCATCTAGAGCATTTGTATGGGCTTATTTTCCAAGATTAAGTATTGAATATTTGAATGAACCGGTAGTTATGTCAATCGGTAGAGATATTGGTCGTCATGTAAAAGTATATTAAACTACATTGAAGAAGGATGTCGGTTATTATGCTAGTGTGTTGGTGAGAATCGTTTGGCTAATGCAGTTCCAGATAAAGTATGGGTTGCATCGAAGTATAGAGGCTTTTCTCTACAAGTTCAGATTCCTAAGCTTCCAAAATTTTGCAATCATTGCAAGGTTGTTGGGCATTATGTTGTTGAGTATAGACTAAAAAGAAAGAAAACTTCTCAGAATGTGGATGACAATGTGGTGATGGTTGGGAAACATAAAAACAATTGGAGATACAACTTACAAGCCTAAAGAAGTTAATATTCCAAATACCGAGAGTTTTGATATTTTTTTTACTCCAAAGGAGAAATTGCTTACAGTTGAAGAGGAAATATGAAGTTACAATGAAGAAACAAATGCAATCATTCCTTCTATTATAAATTCAGGAGAGGGTTACTCCAGATAAAATGCAGAATTCAACAGGACTTTTGAGTTCACTAAGTATTTTCCTCATTTATCAGTTGAGAAACTAATGCAAGCTACTTCTGGTATTTCGGTTAATAATGATATTATGAAATTGAAGGTTATAACTCAAGTGCATAATCAAATTGATGGTTATGTAATATCAGAAAATATGTAGTTTGGTGAATTTGGATCTTTTGCTTCTCCAAGTAAGTTTCAAGTACTGGTGGATGTAGTTGAGGAACATATAGAACATAATACAAAACCTCAATCTCAAAATGAGGGGAAAGATGTGAAAGGTAGATCTTCATCTACTGTTTCTCTTATCACAACAAGAAAAAACATCCTGCAAGAAATTTAGTTAAGACAAAAGGAGGGAGAAGTCCTGAATTTTCTCAAATAATTCCTTCTAAATGAGAGTGATGTTATGGAATGTCATAGGCTTGAAGAGAAATAGATCCAAAGACAAACTCAGAAGGTTGGTAAACCAGTTTAATCCTTCCTTACTCTGGATGGCTGAACCTAAGGTAAGAGTTCATGGTAGTCATGTTAGAAATTTAAAATTACCTGGAATGGGTCAGATGGTGATACATAATTCTAATTCAAATATAAAAGCTAATATTTATATTTGAGTTATTACAGTGAGATTCCTCTTTATCTACCCCGTCTGTTATGTCAATTACTAAGCAAGCTATTGCAGTGAGATTAGGGGATATATTAGTTACTGGAGTTCATGTTGCTTGTCTAACTATTGATATAAGGGAATTATGCGAGGAGATGGAGATAATAAGTGAGATGAATTTTCCCTGGCTTGTCCTAAGAGATTTCAGTGTGGTCTTGAGTAGTGAAGAAAAGATTGGAGGAAGAAGTCCTCTGAGAATTTCTATGACATAATTTAGAGATTGTGTAGAGATCTATAGTTTGGTACAAGCTCCAAAATATGGAATTCAGTTTTCATGGTGCAATAATAGAGTGGGAAGAAAAAGAATTTTGTGTGATTTGGATAAACATTTTTATAACAAAAAATGGTTGGAGTTATATGATGACTGGAATTATAAAGTGGGAGTTAGGGGAGTATCTGACGATGGAGCTATAATGAGATGTGCTATTGGGATACCTAAACCAATGAATGTTCCTTTTAAATATCAAGCTGTATGGACTTCTCACCCTGAACTTTTACAATTAATTGAGAATTTTTGGAGAGAGGAATGTACAAGTAATCATGCGTTTGTCTCTATGAGCAAGCTCAAAAGGTTCAAGACGGTTGTGAAGAAATAGAATTAGGGAGCCTTTAGGGATTTAAAGGTCAAGATGAAAACACTGAGGAGGATGCCATGACTGCCTCTTTACTTTCAGATGCTCAGCCAGAAAGTATTGAGTTATTAAACAATTTAGTAACTGCAAGAGGAAAGCATGAGCTTGTTTCACATCAATTCAATGAACTTATGAGGTCAAAATCTAGAGTGAAATGGGTGAAAAAGGGAGGTGCAAAAACTTATTTTTTTCATGCTTCTATGAAAATTAGAAAGGCTCACAATGTTATTGCAGAACTGGAAGATACAAATAGTAATATGATAGCAGATCAAGCACAAATTTCTTCCTTGTTAGTGTCTCGTTTTAAAACAATATTTGAATATCAACAAGTGGAGCTTGCAGAGGGTTTATTTGATGTGATTACTAAGGTAATAACTAAGGAGGATAATAATTTTATGGATGCTATTCCATCTGGTTTGGATATTAAAAGTGCAGTATTTAGTATGGATCCGAATAGCTTTCTAGGGCCTGATGGCTTTCCTTGAAATTTTTATAGATTTGTATGGGATATAGTGGGGCAAGACTTAATAGATGCATTGTAATATTGTTGGAGATGTAGATTCATACCTAAGGGGATGAATTCAAACTTTCTGTTTTTGTTGCCAAAATTTCCAGGTGCTAAGAGAGTTGAACGGTTTAAACCAAAAGGTCTGGAAAATTTCTGTTTTAAAGTGACTACAAGAATAATAACAACAAGAATTAGTTCTATAATTGGAAAGGTAGTCTCTCAACATCAAGGGACTTTTATCAAATGAAGGAGTATACATGAAAAGATAGTCTTAGCTTCAGAAATGGTCAATGAAATGAGTATTAAAAGAAGTCGAGGTAATGTGGGGTTGAAACTGGATATCACTCAGGCATTTGACTCTATGGGTTGGGACTTTATTTTTGAAGTACTGAAGCATTTTGGTTTTTCTACATAAGGAATTGATTGGTTGGAAAAAAATCCAGTCTGCAAAAATTTCAGTATTGGTAAATGGTGGCCCTTGTGGATTCTTTGATGTTGCAAGAAGACTTAGACAAGGAGATCCATCATATCCTATTTTGTTTGTGATAGCTGAGGAAGTATCTAGCAGAAATTTATCTAAAATGGTATATGAAGGACAAATTACATCAATGGTCAATAGAAATGGATGTCAGCCATCCCATTTGTTGTTTGCTGATGATATCTTTATTTTCTATAATGGTCACAAGAGGTCATTAGATAACTTGATGAAGTTGTTAAAACAATATCAAAAGGCATCTGGACAAACAGTGAGTAGGATGAAAATAAAATGTTATGTAGGAAGTGTTTCAGATGAAAGAAGAAAATTAATTGATGATAGTTTGCGAATGGAATTATCTGATTTTCCAGATAAGTATTTGGGAGTGATTTTAAGCCCTAGAAGTGTGAAGACTTCTCAAGTATGGGGACTGGTGAAAATGATGCAAAAATACTTAGCTGTATGGATGGGAAAGTTACTTGCATTCCCAGAACATTAGTGAAATTTATCTTGAGTAGCATTCCAGTGTATAACATGTCAGTATATAGATGGCCTATAGCTGTGGTGAAGGAGTGTGAAAGAATAGCTATAAATTTCTTATGGACTGGTGATCCAGCTATTAAAAAAATAGTAACAATAAATGGGATGAGGTATGTGCTCATTTCTCAAAAGGTGGGCTTGGAATAAGATGACTGGAAACAATGAATAAGGAATTACTTTTGAGGTTACTCTGGAAAATAGAGACTGAAGATGAGGAATGGGTAATATTTATGAAAGCAAAATGTTAAAATAAAAAAGAAGAGTAGATAACATACTACATGCAATATTCAGTTTGGCCATGTCTCAAATGGGTGGTGCATGAATTTGATGAAGGAAATAGGTGGTTAATTGGAGATGGGAGTTATGTATCAGTCTCGAAGGATAATTGGGTCAAGGAATGCATTGATAGAAAGACATGCAGCAGAATAAATATTTGATGGTGAAATCTAACAACAGAAGGAAAATGGATAATTCCAATGGAGATGAATAATTACTTCACAACAAATAAGTTACCAGTTATTGGAGAAGATGGTGATAAAAGAATAGGACTACAGAGCTATCTGAAAAATTCACAGTGGATAATGTTGTTCAAACTATAAGGAAAAAATGTACAGTATTTCCTTGGACAAAGAAAGTGTGGAGTCACTGTATTCATCCATATACAGCCTGTAATTTGTGGAAGATCATGAGGGGTGCATGTGCAACTGAGGAGAATGTAAGGAAGAAAGGATAACATGGAACATATTTTATGGATGTGCCAATAGATAGGATAACATGGAACATATTTTATGGAACTGTACATTCAATGAACAGCCCTAGCATTGGTTAGGAGGTATATTCCAATTCTTAAATAAATCCTTTAAATTTTGAAGAAGTATTAAGTTGTGTTAAAAGCAAAAGCTCTGCCGTTAAGAAAATCTGGTATATATGCTCATTTTCATTATAGTGGAATTATGGTTAACAAGGAATAAAAAGATATATGAAAGTGAAAATTCTAATGTAGAGAAACTTAAAAACAAAATTTTGAACTTTACGAAGGAGTGTAGTATAAGGATAAAATGATGTATGAGAAATTGTATTTATGATATTGACATCATGATGGCTTTTGGTATTAGAGGAATCATAAGTACAAGTGCAATGTTAAGGAAGTTTTCTTCAGATTACCTGAAACTTATTAGATATTGATCTGTTGTGATGAAGTTGTAAAAGGGAATCCAAGTACGGCTGGTTTTGGATTTATTGGCAGAAGCAACGATGGTGGTTGTGTGAGTGTAATATCAGGGGGGTGGGTATAGATACTAACTATGTGGCAAAATTCATGGAACTGATGGTGGCTGGTGAACGGGCTATACAAATGCAATTCATGGATGTATGCTTTAGTCTAGATTCAAAAGCAGTTTTAACATCTTTTGCAGGTTGAAAAATATCTTGGATTGTACTGAATAGATGGAAGAAAGTGGTTGGAAATATGAGAAATATTTTCTTTAGACATTACTACAGGGAAATCAATTTTTCAGCCGATAAATTAGCTAAAAGATGGGCTAATCTTAGCAAGGGGGAGGTTGTTGTTTATATGGGAAGCCCAATTTAATTGGTGTTATGGAGTGTGCAGATATATTTTTGGATTCCCTTACACCTTTAGAATAACTGTATTTTTGAGATATTTTTTTTGTTATTTTTGCTTTTGATTGTTAGCCTTTGAAATTATTGACTAAATTTGGTGATATTTTTGCTAATAATATTTTATGAATTAGCACAAAAAAATAAAATGTAATGAAATCTCCAAAGCGGTCCACAATGTGATCCAAATCAGACGATTCAAAGACAAACTTTCATTACGTATTTTACATTCTGTTAGTATTCGCTCATTTCATCCCCTTTTTGGTCGGTTTTACCTGTTTCCCATCCCCACTTTCTCTAATTCTCATCCCAACCACAAAAACCATATTTCATATAACTCTTCTAAAATTGGGTAAACAAAACTCACTCTCCTTTTTTCCATAGTTAACGATGAGGTTGGAAATTAGTAATCAAAGCACCATTTTTATCAGGTTTGATTCAATTGCCGAACTTACTTTCATATGATACGATAGTGTGTGGATAAAAAGATTAATAAAATTTATTATTTTTGGGCTTGATGACGATGAAAACCTAATTGAATACGATGAATACTTAATTATATATTCCTAAACATCTCAATTTTAGTTCATATACACAGTTTTCCACTGCATAAACAGGAAAACCCAAAAGAGAAAGAAAAATTAATCACGGGTTCCATGGTCGATCACAATTCCCATTTTTTTCGTTTTTGGTATCGGTATAAAATGATTATTTGATCATTAGGACGATATAGATATACTAATAGTAGTGATGATTATGTGTCGTGGTGTTGGTGTTGGCATAAGTTGCAAATGTTAGTAGTTACGGTTCTTTTTTTGTTTTGTTTTTGATATACGGGTTTAGGATTAGATTCGAGAGAGAGCAAGGGGAAGGGGAAGAAGGAAGAAAATGGTGGATGAAGACGGAAGTCACCCATAAAATCTAGTAGGAAATACTATTAGGTCCCAGAAATAATATATTAGAGAGAGTTTGGTCCAGTTGACCTAGTCAACTGTCTGTTTGGTCCTTTTTCAAAATATATTTTTTAGTTTGGTCCTAAAAATTATGGTTTGATCCTACGATGACGTCATGGTGTAATTGTCATTGTGTGGTGACAGAAATATCATTTTGGGACCACATATATAGAAAAAAAACTTAGAAAATATCTTATTTTCAGATTTACTTTCTCTCTCTTCCTGTTTTCAGATCTATTTTCTCTCTTTTTTCCATTTTTTTTCCTGCTAGTGATGAAGAAGATGAAGATGATGATGAACGATTATCTCTTCTCTCTATTTTTTTCTCTGCTAGTGATGAAGAAGATGAACAATTATGAATACGATGAAGTTTTGCGTTTTTTTTTTTAGTGTTTGCTTCTGTTTTGATTATGAAGACGGTGAGGTTGAAGATTCTGCTGTTATTTATGATGATGATGAACCTTTATCATCTTCGCATGCTTGGGTAAGTTTCGGATCTATAAAACAAGATGAAGATGATGGAGTTCATTTCTGGAATGAACTCTGGTTTGTGATGAAGATTTTGATGTTTTTTCGTCTGTTGTTGTTGCTGATGATGGAGACGATGAAGATGAGTTGCTGCTGATGATGAAGAAGATGAAGATGACGGAGTTCATTTCTGGAATGAACTCTGGTTTGTGATGAAGATTTTGATATTTTTTTGTCTGTTGTTGCTGCTGATGATGGAGATGATGAAGATGAGTTGTTGTTGCTGATGAAGAAGATGAAGATGATGGAGTTCATTTCTGGAATGAACTCTGTTTGTGATGAAGAATTTTGATGTTTTTTCGTCTGTTGTTGCTGCTGATGATGATGGAGACGATGAAGATGAGTTGCTGCCGTTGATGAAGAAGATGAAGATGACGGAGTTCATTTTTGGAATGAACTCTATTTGTGATGAAGATTTTTTATGAAGATGACAGAGTTCATTTATGGAATGAACTCTGCTTCTTGTTTCTCTGCTTTTGTTGAAGATTTGGGTTCATGTAAAGAATGAATTCTGTTTTTATATTTTGAATTATTAGGTGTTCATGTAAAGAATGAACTCGTTTTGAAGATGAACTCTGTTTTTTTAGTAGGAGTTCATGTAAAGAATGAACTCGTGTGTGAATTACTAGGTGTTCATTTGAAGGAATGAACTCCAGAGTTCATCAGTCAGAATGAATTCCGCACAAAAAATAAGTAGGAAATTTAGTTTAGTTTTATTAGGAGTTCATTTGAAGGAATGAACTCCGGAGTTCATCAAACAGGATGAACTGCTACAAAAAATAAGTAGGAATTAACATGGAAGGGTACTTTGGTCCGTTTAATATTTTTAAATAATTATGGACCAAATGAAAAAGGTGATTTCTGAAAAGACCAAACTGACTTGGGACCACCTAAAAAAAGAACAAACGATATTTTTCCCTAAAATCTAACGAGTGAGTTTTATTTACTTACTTAACAAGAGTTGTAAAAAATCTAGCTTGTATAGTTGGGATGGGATTTAGGGAAAACGGGGATGAGAAATAGGTTATCCTTTTGGTCTCGTGACTTACTTAAGCGAGATATAAAATTACATCCTTTGTTTCATTTCATGAACAATCTTGGCGTTGGAATTCGATGAAGATCATTTCTATTCTTCTACGTAATATGAACGTGCCCGCCGGTCAAGGAACCCCCAAATAGTCGTAAACGGGGCTGAGATTGTAATTTATGAGTTGTTTTTTTGTTAATTTTCCATCTGAATATGCTAGTTGAAATTCTCTATTATATCGCCATACAAAATGGTGTATGTTCTAAACATTTCCGTTTAGATAGGCCAGGAATGCATTTCAATAAAAAAAATTCAGGTTATAGAATAACCTGGCGAGATTGGGGTATAACCAGATTTATATGGACATAGTGCCCTTATTAAGGGGAGGCCAAATATGTGTGAAGTTACAATATTACCCTTACTCTTTATAATTCTAATTACCCTAAATCAGTTTTATTCTTTTCATTTCATCTTCCTTCTTCTCCTCCACAACCATACTAGCTCTCCATCACACCACCATCAAAACTCGTCGATTAATGCGTCGTAATCATCGATTCAAAAATTCCAATTAATCTTCTAACATGGAGCCACCACGGCCGAAACCTAGTCGTACGAAAAACATAAATAGAAAACCCAACGAATACAACCCTAGAATTACTTTGTTAGTTCAAAAGAAAGAGAAGAAAAAAGCGGTTGAAGAAGAAGAAATCAAAGCCGCTGAAAAAGGAGAAATGACGCGATTGAGAAAGTAAGGGCCTACTTAAACTCACTTTAGTACTTCAATTTCATGTTTGCATGTCAAATTAGGTTAGAAAAATCAAAATTCTGAATTTGCAGTTATTTAACCGGCAAGGTGTTTGTTCCACGACCTTGCCGACATTTCATAGTTAGGTTTAGTTGGCAAGCTCTTAGGTTGAAGATCTTGCCGGTGGTTAATATTTGTAACTGCTACTTACAGGGTCGGCAAGGGTATTCAACCTAGGAGCCTGCCGGCGTTAGTTTTTTTTTAAGTCGGTGGGTTATAAATTTTTACCATGCCTGTTGTATTTTAATTTTTTAGTATCTCCTGATGCCTTAAATTTTGAAAGTCGGAATGGTATTTGAATACCACCCTGCCGGCTTTATGTTAGCCGATATTGTTTTGATTATAGAGCCTGCCGACCGTTGATGTTGAAAATCATGTGTTCAAGTTGTTATAAGCCGGCAGGTTATTGGAATAAGACCATGCCGACTATGCTTTAGTCGGCATGTAGTTTAGATATCGACCCTTCCGACTTTTGTGTCTCCAGCAAGGTTATATTTGTCGACCCTGCCGACTGTTGAATTTTTTTTAAATTGTTATTGTTTAGGTCGCAAAAGGGAAAGAATAAAACTGCTACTCCTCCTTCAAGACCTCCTCGTGTGGGTGAAAAACTCTTGACTGCAACACATCGAGGGGAATTCGTTGAGCCGACGCTCAAGATCCGTGTATGGAATAATTCTCAACCACCACCGGAACCAAATGATTCGGATGAAACTCCAGATGAAGACCAATCAATTCCATCTGGTAGAAAAGATGATGATGATTATGATGTTGTTGAAAGAACTTCGGTTGCTGGAGGAGGTAACAATGATGATGATGGTGATCAAGACATGCCACTTGATGGAGGAGGTAATGATGAATATGATGATGATGGTAATGGAGATAAAGATAAGGATATCGAACATAAAATTGTTGAAGAGGAAGAGGAACAAGAAGAAGAAGAAGAAGAAGATGGAGAACAAACTCAAGCTAATGTTCAACAAACCCAATCTTCAACTTCAATTGAAACCGGAAAGAAGAAGAGGGTTATCACTAAACCAGCTGATTCCCACATGCCTCCCCCTCACTTGAAGGTTATACTGAAACCAGGTGAGCCTCTAAAGGGGACCCCAAAAGATGGTAGATATGTTCTTTTTGGATACAAAGACTCATGGGCATGTCAAATCCATAATACTATCATAAGTAATATCAATCCATCTTTGTTTTTTATTTAAGTGTATCTATCTTAAATTTGCGTCAAGTGTTTGTATTTCTTTTCATTTTGTTTTCTTTGGTATTTAGGATCACAAGCATGCCATCCGTCTCATGAGGCGCCAAGCTTCATGTTCAGTGACTAAGAAATGGGATCTTGACGATGAATATGATGAGGTGCAAGCGATTATCAAGAACTCCGGGTTGTGGCCTGCAGTGGAGAGTTCGAATATTGAGCATGATAGAGGTACCGTATCTGCATTCTGTGAGAGGTTATACGGAGAGACTGATACAATGTTATTCCCATTCAGTGAGACGGCGATAACTCCCGATGATGCTCATCAAATTCTAGACCTCGAGGTTGAGGGAAAAGCAATCAGTGAGGGATTCGATAATAGCATTTCTTGGGAGGGTATCTTCAAAATAACCAAAACTTTGTTCGGTTGGGATCATATTGAGACGGAGTCTATGCTTGTAATGAAGGATAGTCATCTAAGCACGAAGTTTAATCTGAAGAAGTTGAGGGACACATTATATGGGACCAAGAAAATCTATGATGAGGAAGGAAGGGTGAACTTGGTGCGAATCAATGCTACCGCGTCAGCTTATTTGTTGTACGTCCTGGGAAAATGTATCTTCCCCGACAGTTCTGGAAGCTTGGTCGACGTCAGGTATATGCAATTATTGGATCCCTTAGATAAGATGCATGAGTATTCTTGGGGTACTGCGGTGGTCGTCTTCTTGAACAATGAGTTGATAAAAGCTTCAAGGGAATTCACTGCGCAAGCTAACGGAAATATATGTCTCTTCCAGGTAATTTTATTGTCTAAGTCATTTATATTTACAAAATTCTAGTAAGATAAGATTCTTACTAAACTTTGTGTTTGCCTAGGTTTAGATATATGAGCACTTACCTACTTTAGTGAAAACCAACTCCTACCTCAAAGTGAATGAGAATGTTGCGATTGATAAGCCAAGAGGACAAAGATACAGTTTTAAGAGTGGTCAGGATAAGGAAATGCCGCAACAACTTATCAAAATCCGAATTTTCTTGGAAAAATTGACTGCGGATGAGGTAATATTTGATCAATATCGAGATGCCAGAAATCAAGGTTTAATCCAAAGGAGAGATGATGTTGCATTATACTACGGTCCCTTGTTTTTAACCCATGGATTTACAATGTACGATCCACATCGGGTAATGCGATAATTGGGTTACGTCCAAGAAGAACCCCATTTCGATGCTGAGCCGGACTTTAAAGTGGTAAGGGAGGACTGCACCACGTCCCAAAAAAGTTTTGTCATCGCTTACGCTCCAGCGCCAGTTAACGATCATTGGAACGGAAGATGTGGCCGTAAAGTCGATACGATTCTTTTGGACAAGGTGACCGAAGGTCATGAAGCTCATGAAAAATACATGACGTGGTACTTGGGTTGGGCTCGTCCTACTGTGATTAGGGAAATGATTGTTGAAGAATTGGATCGTAATAGGAAGATGGCATCGAAAGACCCAACAACAAGTCTTAAGTTCTTTATGAGTATTTTAGAGTTGCTCTTACTGTTTTAAGATTACATTATCGAATCATTCTATTAATTGCTTGTTGTTTAATTGAAAATAGAAGGAGCATTTGAAGAGCCTTGTGAGGGTGATGTGTTGCGCGAGAGAAAGAGGAGAGTCTTTGTCGATTGAAGAGAAAAGTAAGCACATTGACTTTGCTAGCAATGTTGAAAATGAGGATGCCTATGAATTGTTCAAGCAAGCTGATGCTGAAGTAAAGAGGGAAGAAAAAGCCAGGAGGGAAGCACAAGCCAAGATGAATGCTGACAAAAAGAGGGGTCATTCCCGTGGTGGTGAATGTAGTAGTAGTGGTGGTACTCCTAAACGGGTCTATGGTCTTGGTTGTGGTGGTGAACGAATGCATTCCTAGTTTATTTTTTTTATGTTGTGGTAGACAAATGTTAAAGTTAATCATTGGACAAATGTTTTTTTAAGGTCTATGTGACATGTTTTCGTATTTTGGACAAAAAATGTTGGATTTCTAGTTGTTGAATGAATGGTTGTTTATCTATGTAAAGTTTCAATAGTTCCGCCGGCATGCTTTTGTTAAGTTACATTGTCGACTAAACCAGGATCGGCGAGGTTGTGAACTGTCAGACTGCCGGTCCTAACAGCAGAAATGGTGTAATTACCATGGTCGACAAGGTATTAGATTATCGACCTTGTCGATTATCTGTTGCATAAAATACCTTCTCCTAATGCCTTAAAAGAATAAGGTTGGTTATAAAATTACGACCTTGCCGACTATAATTAATCCGACACGCTAATGACCAAATACCATTCTGACGGTTAAACAAAAGAAAATGAACTCCTGATGCCTAAAATCATAATAAGGTCGGAAGGTTAAGAAAATTAAGACCCTGCCGGCCAAACTTAGTCGGCATATTGGGGAAACAAAAACCGCGCCGGCGAATTCAAAATTCAAAATTTTTGCAAGTACAATTGCATTGATTGGCTTGTACTTAGGCACTATAACGGCCAAATTTGGGCACTATCCTATAAATACACTAGTTTTATGTACAAAACAACACACACCTATTTGCATATACTCTCCAAAGCTCATATCATCATGCACTCTATCTAACTCTCCTAATACCTCTACATACAACAATGGCATCATTTGATTCAAATGAAGATTTGACAATCACCAAAGCGGGGTACGCGGAAAATCGAGTTAGACATCAGTCCTCGGTAACGGTGGATGTCGTAACCTTTTGGTCTAGGGTACACAACAAATTTAGGCAAGAGTTTGGAAATCCTAATGGAAAAAGTGTTCAACAAGTCCATGATAGGCACCTAGTCATCCAAAATGCGATACTTGCTTTTTTAGCTCTCCAACCCCGGATTTTCAACGCTACCAACTTCAACTTGTCTATTGAACAATTTGTAAGTATGTTTGTGGTTTATTTTACGTGATCCATGTTGTTTGGTCTTCCTACTAAACACCACTAACAAAGTAAGTTTGTGTTTTGCTTGTAGCATGAAGTTGTCAAAGAGCGCTACTTGGAGGAAAAGGGGGAAGCATTCGCATTTGATGCAAGCTATGAATTCATGGTCTCCAAAATCCTGGAGTATGCCCCGGACTTCATGAGACCGGAGATGACTCGGATTCCTCCAACGAAGATTGATGGTTTTAGTGTAGGTTTTGTGGGTAGATCTCTATGTAAATCCTCACGAGACTATAACTCGTCCACTAGGGTCACTTAGGAGTTCAAAGGCTTGATGCACATGCTAAGTGCATTCGTTTTTCCGTCGTCAAGGAGTTTTATTTTATATTTCAATCAATATAGTAACCAAAATTGCGTGAATAAAGTGGATTACATCTTCCCATATTCTGTTTTCTGTTGGGGATAACTAAGAGTCGGCAAGGTTACATTGCCAACTTTTCAACAGCCGGCAATGTTAGAAATTATTTGCATGCCGACTATAAGTCGGCCGGCAATGTTAGAAATTATTTGCATGTCGACTATAAGATAGCCGGCATTGTAGAAATATTTACATGCCGATGGTAAGATTGCTGGCCCAAGATAGTCGGCATATTCTTCATTCAAAAACCCTTCCAGCCTACAAATGGTCGGCGTCTTCTTCATCCGCGGACCTTGTCGGCTATACTTAGTCGGCACCTTATTCAAACGTAGACCATGCCGGCGAAACTTGATCGGCACCTTATTCAAACGTCGACCTTGCCGACCTTTCAAATTTTCAAAACCAAATTTTTTGATCGAAATCGAACTCATAAGACAGATAAAAGGTTTAATCTCATAATTTCAAAATTTCAAAATTTTAATCTAAACTCAATTAATTAACCTAATCAGATTTTTTTAATGTTAATTAAACAAGAGTGTATTCGCCATTTAGAAAATACAAAATTATGGGACGGCTTCTTTTACTTCAAAATGTTTTGGGTTTTGTCTCATTAGGTATACTCCAATTAATCGGAGTATACCCCAATCAAGCCAGGTAGAATAGCTAATGACCTGTATCAATATATTATTGAGTACTCCTCCTACCGAACGTTATATATAAAGAACAATTAATTTGCGTACAACTGCTTCCTCATTCAAACAGCAAAAAGTATTACTCATTCTAATCGTACCTTATCTTTTTTCTTTCCTACATGAAGTAAAGTGCTAAACCTGAATGTACATCTATCAGTACAAATGCATCTAGATGCTAGATTCAGATGTACAATTTTGGTTGAAATGACTCGCAACATAAGTTAATGACAACACAATAAGAAGAAGTTAAGGCTAGTTAGACTCAGATGCTGAACAAGCTAACAAAAGTTGCGATAGCTGTTCTTGATGATTTTGAGTTGACATTCGAATTTGTTGGTCTGGCAAAACTGGTTGCAAAATTTTCTTTGCAATACATACGTAGCAAGGTGTAAAAAGTTCAATATGTATTTTATTCTCCTTTCATTTTACAATCATATGCAACACCGTTCATAGTACCGTAAAATGTGTAATTCATAAACCCCATCATCACGTGGGTTCCCTTTTCTCTCTAAGACAACACTACACATACACACAAAAAAGAATCCCAAAAATGCCAAGTAACCTCTCATTTTTTTCACAAATAAAAACAGGCTAAATATGAATTTTTACTGCAACTACTACTTCCCTTTACATTCTAACCCTCCCAACTTTTTATTTATAATTAGAATCTCACACTCTTTTTCCTTTAATAAAACTACTTAAACCCCTCCATGACCACCGGCTTATTTTCTTAAACGACGAAGTAGAGAATTTACCACTACTACCCACGTGACTCATCACGTGATTCTTCTTCTTCTTCATCTTCAAAAGCCCAGGTACATCAGGTGGACTATAAGTCCTAATCAAAGCCCATTTAATCTGGTCAAAAAATGGGTGTCGTTTAACATCAGAAGCACCCCATGCGCATCCTAGTCTTCTCCTTGGATCTTTCACTAGCAATCTTGCTATCAAATCCTTAACCTCCGCCACTCCATCTTCTTCTTCCACGTCGCACTCTGGAAAATCAAACGGCCGTGATGATGCTATGTTTCTCAACGTTTGTTCTTTTGTGCGTCCCTTAAACGGAGTTCTTCCGTACAATAACTCGTACAAGAAAATCCCAAATGCCCACCAATCAACACCGTTACCGTGTCCGTTGCCGTTAACTAACTCAGGTGCTAAATACTCATGAGTTCCAACACAGGACCTAGAATAAGCTCCGGTTGGTTCAGCTACAAACTCAGTCATTTCCTCATCACTGATTTCTCTTCTCCGTCCAAAAACCGCTCCGAAACAACTAAACCGGCTTTTAGATGATCTCACTTTTTTAGAAGAAAACCGCTTTTGCAATGTAGGCACCACGTCAGCAGTAAAACACAGATCAAAATCTGATAACATAACATGACCATCTTCACGGATTAAAATATTTTCTGGCTTCAAATCTCTGTAAACCACTCCAAGTGCATGCAAATACTCTAAACCAACTAATATTTCCGAGGCGAAGAATCTAACGGCGTCGATTCTAAAGCGGTTTCCAGGTTGCTTACGTAATAATGAATGCAAATCACCACCGGGACAGTAATCGATCAGAAGACATGTGTAATGAGAAACATCGATGTGTGCATAAAGAGTAGGAAGAAATGGATGATCAACTATTGAAAGAATCTGAGATTCCATCATAACATGAGAAAGTTTTTTATTAGTCAATGATTCTCTATCAATAACTTTAAGAGCAAAAGTAGCATCGGTATTATCATAATCTTTAAGACGGCAGAGAAATACACGTCCAAGATTGCCACTACCGAGATGACTAAGAAGTTTGAGATGATTTAGATGTAAAGTACCATCAGGTGATAGATTTGTTACTGTTTGAATAGCTGCCCAATGTGGATCATTTTTCCGGTGAGGTCTATGAGTATTTGATGATAATGAAGAAGATGAAGACGTACCAAGACGAGATTCATTGAAACTTAATGTTAAACTACTGCGACCACTGGAACAAGTGAAGGTACGATCTGTTGTTGTTGATGAAGCACAACTTGTGAAACTTAGATCAAGATCACTCTCTGATGGAAAAATACTTTCAACATCCATTTTTGTTGCTTGTTTAGTTTTTCAATATGGTTTTGAGAAAACCCTAGGAAGAAAGATTTGATGGAGATGAGAAATGGAATGGGAATAGAAATGGAAATGAAGAGTATGCCCGCAATGCTTTGTTATATAAACACAAAATTGGTTAAAAAGACCAAAATTAACAATTTTTAGGTGAAAAAACTTTACATTTGATACTGTTTAAATGGATAAAAATTAAAACATACTATTTAAATGGATAAAAATATAAAAATAGCCAGGATGTAACCAATTTCATCGTACCCATTTTCAAATTCTTTTTCTTATTTTTAATTTACATGAGGATGCATCCAGTTTCATCTTGCTATCTTTTAAATTTAAGCAAGGATGAATCCAGTTTCATCCTTTTTAATTTTTTTTTGTCCATTTCAGCCATACTAATTTTTTACTTGTCTATTTGAACTATGTTTTAAAATTTTTTGGACGGATGACCCATTTCCGTTATATAAAGGGTGTGGTTAGGAAAGAGAAAAGGAATGTCATTAAATTAGGATTTAGTTGACCATTTTGCGTCAGTAAAATTAAGAAAAATTAAAGACTGCTGACACAAGAAGTTCTTTGGAAGGCGCGTTTGTATTGTATTGGCATACCCTTGGATAGCTCAGAAAGGACAATGACCTAAACGGCTACTTTTTCGCTTGTCTTAAGACTTCGAGTAATTACATTTTCCTTTTTAAATTAGAGGTACTATTTGATATCCTACTTACCTTTGCTTACTATCTTACTCTCTAAACTCCAAAGCGGAAGAGCTTGATTGAAATCCGAATTAAGACTCATTGTGGCAACCAATCTTCACCGGCGTTTACAAAACTCATCCTTATGTCCACAATAAAATTCATTTTCCACTCATGCCGAGTGCAGCTTCTTAAAAAATACCAAGTGTGGTATGCAGTATGCTGCTTGAATGATCTCATACCAGTTCTTATCTAAATGCGAACATATATCGACCAAATGGTTCCAGTTGTACAACTTGCACTCTCCCACAGTGGTATAATTAAATTTGGTTTTGGTATGTGAATTTACATCCTTAGAGCAACTGCAGTGGTGCGATCAAAACCAAAGATCAAAGATCAAAAAAAAGACCAAATTTTGGGTTTAGTCCGTGTTGTGACGCAACGGTACATGATTAAAATTTCGTCAGGCGGACTTTAAAATTCCGCCCCATTTTTTTTTTGTAAAATTTCATCAGGCGGACTTTAAAAGTCCGCCCCATTTTTTGTAACTTTCATCAGGCGGACTTTAAAAGTCCGCCCCATTTTTGGTAACTTTCATCAGGCGGACTTTAAAAGTCCGCCTCATTCTTTTTCTTTTTTATTTAATTTGAATTTTCATCGGGCGTAATTTAAATCTCCGCCCGTTAACAAGCATACTTTAAATTTACGCCCAGCAACAAGCGTACTTTAAATTTACGCCCGACTATATTAGAATTTGGGATTTGGTCGCGACCATATTTGGTCTGGAATTTGATCTTTGGTTGGGATTTGATCTTTACTCCGTCCCACTGTGTTACGATCTCATCCCAAATTTTTGGTTATACTCGCCCACTGTGGATGCTCTTAAGGTTAGCAAAGAGATAAACTATAGGATAGCAAATAGCAATAGCCTTAAAATTTAAGGTAACTTAGTGGTGCGAATATTTCACATTTTTTAGGGTTCTGTTGTATCATCGTTTTTTATGCTGACCTAATCGCTAAAATCATCCTTGCTTAGCCGTTAGGCTGAAGCTGCTAGCTGCTAGGATGTTTTATCTGTTGGATATAGTGCTCAAGAAATTACGTGGCTCTTTGACTTTCCTATAGCCTTTACCGAAAGTTTTGACTCTCCTTAGGCATGACGTTGTCGGTTGTTAGTTACTAATTACACAGTTATTTATGCATGTACGTAGTAGTTTACCTTTCACTCTATCTCTCGTTAATAGTACTCTTTTTGGTTTTTTGGATATGAAAGCTCGAGTTTTCACGTATGACTTGGTAACTTTCTATCACCTCAATTACCTCAATAATTGGCTAATGGTACTTACTTGCTGGAAATTATAACCTCATAGTACTTATCATTAACGAATAACTACAAATCATAATTACATCATTAGTACGTACATTGTGGAACAATGAAATCTGGCAGCAAATCAGATAGATGTGTATGCACTGTCATTTCATCTTAATTACAGCTAATAACCTAATCATCTAGCACGTGGGTAAAACAATTTAAAGTTTGTTAACAGTTAAAGTTTGTTAGTTAGTTGGCATCATCACGTACTTCATTAATCATGCAACGTGAGTGCATTATAATTTTGCAACTTGCATGTTAAGGGGTGGCAAAACTTACCTAGAAGTAGCAGAGCCAGCCCAAGTAATGCGTAGAACCGTTTGATACATATGGGCATCCAGTAACTCATTCGTCGTACTAAAAAACAGAGGTCATCAGGTATAAACACCAAGGAAACCGATCCAGTATTCCACATAAACGCCGTCCAAATTGGAATTTTTCTGAAATATACTTAAACGTCAAGTTGTGGTCTAGCTGTAACAACTCAATAATCATCTGGATGATTAAAGGGTGGTTCAATAAAATACACTATAAGATGCTACTTAAAAACGGAAACTTACCGGAGCCAAAGCCGACATGTAGCCGATTTGGCCGACTTCATGACTTATAAAAGTAATTAAATTATGGTCTCGCTATAAATAATGTGGTTATTAATGTTGGTGTTGGGTGAGGGAACACAAAGATTGCTGATGAGTGAGAGAGAGGGTCCCATGTGATGGGACCAACGTGACGGACCCGCTCACTAGATGGTGGGACCAAGTCATGGAAATATCATACGATGCTGTCTGCCACGTGGTATGGAATGGCCCTTCATTGTCGGTCCTCTATCTCCGATAAAAAAAATTTTAAGTCCTAACGAATTGTTTTATCGTATTAAATGTCCTTAACTGTATATTATTATTCTATTCTTCGAAATAATGTCCATCAGTTCACCAATCTAAATTATCTAATCAATGTATACTAATCAACAACTTTTTCTGGTTCATGGGCTTTATGCATGTTGGGCTTGACATACTTCCGGCTTTTCCGCTAAGTGGGGTTATATCAGATTTAGTCCCACCTATAGAGGTGGCCGGCGCATTTGATCATCATAATCGTATCATTAAATCATCTACATTGCGTCTGGTTTTGTTGTACAAATCAACATGTTGTTTTTAAAAGCTCGATGTGGCAGCACTCAGAACCTTAAAAATGAAGAAGGACGTCACCAAAATTTGTTGTGTGTAAGAGTTGGATGTGGCATTTTGGAAACCCCAAGTTCTACTTGTCTAGAACATTAAACCAAAAACGACTGTTACAGCTGCATGATAAGGAATGGTACGTTGTATATCAACTCCAGCTTCATAAGTTGTTATTTTTAACCTCCATGTCTAATAAACATTCAATCGATTTGGGGTTACCATAATAAATTCTTTGATATGTATATAGTTTACACGTTAATGATGGGATACCCGCATTTTATATTCGAAGTGGGACAATAATATGAAATACAGAAGTAGTTTAGAATGATGAATTAATGTAGATCAGTTTCATATGAGACATATATTAATCATTTGGTATTATTTGGAACTTGAAAACGTTAAGAGATTGGCCTAAAATATAACATGCATGACCCCACGTTTGGAACATGCAACATGGCATATAATTCCGCAAAAACGTAATGCCAATCAAATATTTTAGTCTAATCCGTAGCTCTGGAAGTCTATTTCATTTCGTGGTTGATCTGATCTCCAAGCTCAAATTAGCAGCCTTTCGGTAGACAAACAACCTTTTTTACTAATGATGCACTAATGTGGAATGTTTGCACATTTTTGTAGCAAACGGAAAGAAAACTCCTCGATAACTTTTGTTGAATGCCTGGAAAAATAAAACCACAATTTCTCTTTGCCTAACAAGATGAATATTAAAAACACTAACAAAAAGTTCTTGAACTTAAGTTTGGACCATTACAATGATGATGAAAACAATAATAATATAACGGTGCTATATAATGAGAGATAATTGCACTTAGTTGTTCCGTAGAAGATAACAACAACAATGTTAATACTATAGTTTATCAAAGGTTTTGCCTAATAAGGTCAATATCGATCCAACTCATCTATCTGTTAATTTTGGATGGGAATAAACCACCATTATACTACCTAACATGAGATTAATCAGATTCAACCAACTCATCATGATTAACAATGTCAGTTACTTCGGTTGAGAACAAAACGTTAAAGTTGAATACAATAATTTAGCTTAATGTAGGGTTGATATAATTTATCAACTTGAGGTCAATAATAGTACAAAAATATAGGTTGTTAAGAAAGGGTTACGACTTATGTCAGTAAGCAACAAATACAATGCTTATGAAAACAACAAGTTGGATAATAGATGGAATGATAATGCCAACGAAACCAATTAAGCATCCAACCTAGTTTTCAAAGTTTGGCCCCTGCTTTCTATAAGTTCATTGAATCTATCCATCTTAATAAACAAATAAATACAGTATTATGCACATCGTAGGGTTTTCTGCACATATGTCGAAAATGATTTTCCAAATTAGGTTTGTTTAAACTTTGAACACTCTATTTATTTCAATACGTATAAAGCTAAAAACTTTAGAAAGACAAAAATAACAATAGACATATGCGCGTCGTTCATATTAGTAGGACTTGGAGAGTCTTAGATTTAGCAAATTTTTGGTGATAGTGAGGATAATGATTTTGGTCGACATATCATTATCAAACCATTCTCTGGTGCATGTCATTTGCATGTGACCATCAATAAAAATGAGCTGCACTTGAAGTTGTGGAAGCTGCGTAATAACATCCTTCTGGTTGGGTTTCATTTCCACCAAAATGGAGGTTTTACAGAATTGCAGGTATAGTGAAAATAAACAGACAACACATAGCAAGGCCATTTTAATTTTTAAGAGCTTAACACATTTTGTGTTGCATAATCTGATTCATACATGCGTTGTCACATGCAACAAAATGCTCCCCCAAAATCAATATCATTATTTTATGCATAATTTAATCATTTATTAACTAACTAATCATTGATTTAGATCCCAAACCACCAATCAAAATCCTAATACTTCACACATACTCCTTCCCTTCTTTTTTAATAGGCCGGTTTTGTTTTTAGCGAAATTTAAGAAAATTAAGAAAACTAATCATTGAAAGTGGTCTCATTACACTTGTCAATAAAAGAAGTGAAGTGAAATGGTCTCGTGACACTGTTAGCAAAAGAAGTAAAGTGAAGTGGTCCACATGACACTTGTCACCAAAAAAAAGTTAAGAGAAAAGTGGTCCCAAAAAATTAAAGTAACATTTGACTTTTCCAATTAAGAAACTGACATATTTTTTTGAAACTTTTATTTATAGAAACTGGTTTATTAAAAAAGAACTGAGGGAGTATATAATTCAGGAAAAGAGGCTACCAAAATACAATTAGTCGATAACAATTTTAGAATTAAAATTAAGTGCAGCATTAGTTGTCATTAGGGAAGAAAAAAGAGACTAAGAGCAATTAATTTATTTGATAACTTTCAGAAAATCCGGAAGTGATAAAAGAAAAGAACAAAATCTGTTCCAGAGTTGTCTTGGTTTCGATCTGTTTTGTCTGACAGGAACTGGTGGGTGAGTGTAGAATGGTGGAGATTGGGCAACAACAAGATTGAAGTCAAGCATAAGATAAGAGAAGATCTGAAGATGCTTGCAACATGTCCAACAAGGATGGACTCATGACACATCTTCTACGGAATAAAACAGAATGGGGGTTTTCATGTATTAATATCAATGTGTGAATGCATCTGACTATTTAACATGCGAGGTTTCAAAAGAGTGTATGAGTCAAGATCACATCATTGATGGGTCTGGTAACTCTATATGGTTGAAGCTATGACTGTTTCTCATATTTGGTGTATGAATATCCATCTTGATTTTGTTCGTAGTTTAATTGGGGAAGAGAAGACTAATAAATTCCAAATTGAGCAAGATTTTCATCCTCTCCAATTCTGATATTTGAGGAAAGCCTTTATGGAAAAAATTAGCTACAAAATGACCCTTGTTTAATGTGACCCTTATCCATAATTAAACAATTAGGTTGCCTACCACTATGGTTGCTTAACGCTGAATTCGGAACCGACCGGTCGACACCAGCTCAAATTTCTAGTTTCCATTTCTTATAATTTGTGAGGATGAAGATTCCCTTGACAATGTATACTGAAATACTATAAAGAGAGGAATTGAAATGGGATTTAAATATTTAAAGTTTCATGTTGGAAAACTCCCAAGTCCCAACCAAAACCAAGGAGCTGAACAGAGGTTAACACTGTGGATTCTTTGCTTAAAAATATGGAAAGAGAAAAAGGCCTTTTAGTTTTGAAGGAGGGTTGCATATTAACTTGTTTCCTACCTAAACTTTTTTAGTATTAGTAGTATTAATTAAACTTGTGTACTTAATTAGTAGATAATTAGTGTATTTTAGAAACCAATGAAGTACTGTCTCTTTAAGCTTTCTGCTGCTAACCTAAGTATTTCAGTACAGACATTCATTAGCTGTGAAGCTTTTGCTAACTTTTTTTATTTTCCGATCGGCTTTTGTTTTTGCTAACTTTAAGAACAAGGGAAAAGGAAATATTGCAAAGACAAACTTCATCATTTGATTCGTTCTGTAGTGATAAACAAGAAAAGTAGCAGATACATATAATCATCTTGTAACATGTTTAGCTAGGGACCTAGGGTCCCCGTTTGTTGTTGTTGTTTGGAATCTGTGATCCGAATTTTGTAAGTAGGTTATTTTCGAGATGCCATCTGTTGGCTGGTTCGCACCCCGGGGATTCACCCAACTTTTTTTTTTTGTTCAAATGAATCATATTTCTCATCCAACCTTTACCGTTCAATGAACATGTTTGTCTTCTTTTCTAACTCAACAGACTCGTTTCATTCTGATTTATCACATCTAACTCAAAAATTATCTTATCATATGACTATATCAATTTTTCTGAAGCCAGTTAAATGTGCACCTTGAAGTCAGATGTTATGACACAAATCAGACATTGGAAAAATGAAACAGCAAATGATCTGATATCAGACCGAGATCGAGTCAGACTCCTAGTCGGAACATGTTTCTTAACGGGCTATATTGCCCACAAGCTCTGCAGCTCTTGTACTATCTGACATTCCTTGGGGTGGCCCAATTGGGGTTGTAAGAATAGCAATTTAGCAAGATACATGACAAATTTGTTATTGATCATCCTTCAAGGGATGAGCTTTTCTTTTGTGGTTTATGCCTGCACCCGAGATCATAAACCTCTAGTTGCAGACATACAAGCTAAGGTTACAGATAAAGATCTAGAAGAGGCGCTACAGCTGGCGCATCGACAGGCTGTAAAATATCTTGCTCATCAAATTATATTGGCTGAAAAAGCTGGGAAACATAAGGAGAATTGCACTTCAACAATGCTCAAGGAGGGTAGTATCCAGAAAATCACGAGCTTGGTGGAAGCACAGTCTGAAGCTTTCTTCGAAGAATAAAAAGGTTATATGCACGGTGACACAAAGAAGACCAGGAGAGGATGAAGCTGAGAACCTGGGTGGTGATCTCCTTCTCCGTGTCCCCAAATATTCTGCGAAGAATAAAACAAGTCATATATGCTAGCCAAGCAAAAGAAGAAAATTTTTGATGGGGACGAAATCCGAAGGGGGCATGGTGGACAAATGATATGTTGACACATGTCTTTGATTCCCATGAATTCTATTTCCAATAATATAAAAGAAATGTATTTTTGGACAGAAAATTTGTTTTCTTAATTGTTGTTAGTATTATTGGAAACAGAATTCATGGGAATCAAATACATGTGTCAACATATCATTTGTCCCCCATGCCCCTTCGGATTTCGCCCCCATCAAAAATTTTCTCAACCAAAAGGTTGAAACTGTTGTCGGAAAATTGGAGGGCTACATGAGAATGATGCAACCGAAATGAAGAGTTGCCTGGATGTTAATGTCTGTTTTTGCTTCTGAAAAAACATTATATTTAAGCCGGTTAATCAACTCTTGGGTAAAGTATATGCAGTTCAGCGTCAAGAATCCTCTTTGAGCGGTTTCAGTGGCGTAGATCAGTTCCCTCACCGCCATTTAAAATTAAGTGTGCAGAAAATATTAGAATATTATGAAGTCGACTCAGCATCATATGAATGGTTACAATCGTATGAGACTCTCAGAATCATGTGAATCACAAATATCTGACTCATAAATGTCTGATTCTAAGCTCTAGTTGAGAAACTGAGTAAAGCCGGTGCGTTATGAATTTAATTATGACCCAAAGAGGGGATCTAGTTAGTACATTGATAGGCCTAGTTGGATGAATTTTGTTCTTTCTTTCGTACATCAGTCGTTGGAAGTTATAAATTTTGGTAACAGGTGATTGAGCAAAAAAATAAAGCTATGACACAAAGAAGGCTCTTTCTCTGTTGGATAAAAAAACGCTCGATTTTAGTCAATCAAGTATGCTAAGTTTCATCTAGAAACTGCATTCTACTACTTAGATAGCAAAAGTACACACATTCAGTTAGTTATTATCAACTACTTTTTTCTGCTAAAGTTTCCATATCTACTCAAAAGAAAAAATCCTGTATGTTGGCCTGCTCAATGCCAAAATGCAGTGCAGAAACCATTCCAGCGATGTGGTTTCCTCTGTTCCTTGGAGATTTTATCAGTGAACGTATCTACGATCTGATCTGCTAAACTGGAAGGTTCATCAATCAGAGTGTCCACATATGCAGTCACCACCCTTATGTCTTGCGCTGTTGCTTTCAAGCTAAACCAATTCAAAAATTTCACTCTGAACTCTTTCTTCATATGTCCTTCGCGCTCTAACCATCTGATAACTCGTGTACAGTACTCGTTATTACTTTCTGAATTATGCTTTTGAACACCAAAGCCTGATGGCTCATGGATCCCATCAGATTTGTATGGTGTTGGAGGAGGGGCAGATGTGGAACTTACAATAGGTACACTATCCTTGGTATTACTTAGTACATGACTGTCATCGTTCTTGTTGATGTCTTCCAACGAACAAAGCTTTGAGTGTTCATCACTGTAGGCTAACTTATTGTCACTAGTGTTCGTTGAGCCCCGCTGTGAATTTTGCTGCCCTTCTTTTTGCTGCTCTTCATATTGACCTACAATAGAGCTTCTACTTGATGTTTGTGTGACATAATTAGCTTCCCATACACCCAATTCTCTACTGCCATTAAACATAGAAACCTTGAAGAAATACTCCGTTGAGGGATCAAGGTCTGATATTACAAACCTTGTCTGTGGGATCAGCACAAGAAAAGCGGGTTTTTCTGGATAGTACATTACAGTAGACTGCCTATACCAGAGTCTACAGCCAAACGAGCCTTCTAGTTTCTTCTTGTCATATTTCAACACAACAACCACAGAGCCAGGTGAGGCTTCTTCAAATCGGATTTTGCAACCTGATGATAAATACTATAAGAATACATGAAAAAAAATCAGAGTTCTTAAAATAGTTCGAGCTTAGAAACTGAGAGAGTAACCAACTCACTTGGCGGGATATCTGAACCAGCACGATCATAGTTCATGCCTGGAAACATAGTTTCAAATGACTCTATAGCAAGAGAACACAGTTTCTGAACCTCCGCACCACAAGCAAGCCTATTCACAATGCCGCGCTCCAAATTTGAGCATACTTGATGTAAAGGTCCAACTTCTTTTTTGAGTTTTAACACGGCAGTATCGAGAATCTTCTGCTGTTCTTTGAACCTCTCAGTTCCTTTGAGAATCTTACGGCTCAGTGATAACCGATGATACAGTTTATCTACCCGTCTAGCACTCTGCGCAATCAACAATTGCTTTCTCCAACATCTGAAAGAGACAGAAATTGAGGCAGTCAGCACAGGATCCAGTGATAACCATACAACACTTACAAACTGAAAGTAGTAATTGGTAAGTTGGAAATGTCTGTTACCCCAATAATTCGTTAACTTTTCCACAAGAAACACAGTAAAAACCACCATCTAACTTAATATTGCACCCGGTATTCATAATCCCGGCCTTTTCATTCGTTAGAGCACATTCCAAGTGGCAAGACATCCCACACGAGTCATCCTGATTATGATGATCGGACGAGCAAGTCAACCACAGACTAGGATCTTTGTTATCGTCGTATTTGTAACAGATACAGCAGGAGCATCTCTTGCAAAATTTATCCTTTAACGTCAAAGTAGCTTGGCAAGCAACATTTTCACAAAGTTGGGTTTCAATGTGGTCTTGTCCAATGTTGCTTAAGAGGAGATGATCCGAATCACTGTCAAATTGATGTAGGTGTTCTTTCTGTCTTTGCCTTTTAAAGCCGGTTAGTGTACGTGAGTCATTGGCTTTTGCAGTTCCAGAATTCATGGAAACTACCTTGAGTAGATGGTCTATCATTTGGGGTTTTGTCAGACCAGAGTATTTCCGTTCTTTACCCATTTCAGCGCATATAACTTCTAAAATCTCTGCTCGAGTCCAAGAGCTAAGGAATTCAGGAGCAGCATGCGTTGACCATCGAGCAATTTGGTGAACCAGTTCTCTTTTCTGTTCCAAGCTCAACCGACTACATTTTTCTGGATCAAGAACATAACCTCTACATTTTGCAGGATCAAGGCAAGAACCTGGAAAATTGCAAAGCACGGGAAAGAAATTTTTGGAAAAAATAATCTCCCAAATATGAAAGCTAATGAATGTTCACTTCCCTTGAAGGTATTGTATACATTACATTAGATAAAGAAATTCAATATGCATTTACGCACATCCCATATACAGAGAGCATCAAGAATTATAATTATGCCTAATTTGTTTCTATTCAGCATACACGACCAGATTATGCTCTCTCTTGAATTCTTATAAAATCTATTTCGATACCATTATTCCTAGTTCTGTTACATTATCTTCAAAGAGCTTCTCATTAAACACTTTTAGACTATATAAGATACCTCTCCATGCTTACACACACACAAACACAGAAAAAGAGCGAAAGAATGGGGTTTGGTGGATGACAAAATGCAACAATTATATATGGTTGGTGAATGACAAGTATTGGACAAGCGGTCTTTCATGAAGGTCTAATGCTTAGTTGCATACTAGCAAATATCTGTAGGTGACTCTAAGAGAAGTTTTCTCAACGTTTTAACACCGATTCATGACTACGATGAAGTTAGGAAACACGATAGTAGTACTAATATATTGCACATACATTTCTCTTGATCTGCAGACAAATGCTCTACCACTGAGCTATGGACCATTCAAAAACAACAACATTTTTCTTAACCAGGGAATTCGAAGAGTAAAAACTAGAGCAATAAAAACCCATTTTAGATTCAGAGTTATCATCCATAAATGCATACATTATCAACAGTAGAAAACAACAACAGCAAAAGTTAACATCACCCCTATAACTTGATACGTAGTCGGAAAAAACAAAAACAAAAAAACCCTGAGAGAGAAGGGGGATTTTAAGGAACAGTGACATTACAAGAGGAAAAGAAAACCCAGATAGAAACTGACCTAATGATAATGCTGGTTCCATGGGTGTAAAGTAATTCTCGTCTGGTTTCCCCATTGCTTTCCTGGGAATTCCACTGCCCGGCTACCACTCAAAACCCCAAAACCTCCTCTTCTTCCTCGAAGCTGTTTTAGAAACGAAAGGAAGAGTCCAACATAAATCGGACGGAACTTAGGGGAAGAGTCCAATAAACAAGAGAAGAGAAGAGAAGTTGTTTTACTATGGAGAGATAGAGAGAGAGAACAGAAGAGAAAAAGATAGAGATAGAGAGAATAAATCGGACGGATATAAAAATGTTTTTCTATTAAAGGTAACTTAAAAGAGTGTCAGATCTTGCGGTGATGATACAGAAACTAATGCCAATCCAACGGCGATTACAGGGTATTTGTCATTATCTATAAAGTGAATCATCAATGGACAGCGACTGTCCATTCTGAATCCATCCTATATTGCTGAAGTTGGTGCCATATGATATGATATATGGGTATAGGTAACATCGCCAATGTGTAAAAGTTTTTTCTTTCTTTCTTTTGGGTGATTGATTATGAATGAGCAGGGATTATCAGGTGATTTGATGATTAAAGACGACCAATGGATGGCCGAACACTGACGTACTTCTTTCTCTTGTCGATGAGATTCATGAGAATGAGATTGCCCTTAAAACGTTTAGGGCACCTTCGCGTCCATTTTGGTTTTGCCGTATTGAAGTGGGAGATGAAAAAGATCAACGGTCTGAACTAACACATTAAGCTATAAGCCAATTTTGATATCCTGTGGGTGAACCAAGTACATTGTTCAGGCTCTGGATTCTGAATTCCAATTACTCACCCCCTATAGGTGGGTAAACCAAGTACATTGTTGAAGCTCTTGAAGTATACTTGCAAAACAAAAATTTGTTACAAACACCACTACGTGCTTTTAGATCTTCCTAAGCAACTACAACATCCAAATTTTACAGGAGGATGTGGCTTATAGGTGCATGGTGAAAGGTAAAATCATTAGCTGGTTAGAGAATTACATTGGATTTTGACTCCCTTAACTTCATGAGATTTCAATCTTCCTCCAAAGATTATGTACTTCCTTTCTTTTTATATCTGCCACAATATAACATTTGGTAAAAATGTCCCAAATCTTATTATTCTTGTCTTTAAGTGGATAGTTTTTCCATACAATCATGTTTTGCGAAAGAGATGTCCCCAAGTAGATTTAGAAAGACTTTATGAAATAGAACTAAACCCGAGATGTGTGTAAGGCAAGTGGAGTGGGAACTGGTTAACATCTTTTTCCTCTGAATCACGTAACTTGCAAGTTGTGTCATTCACCAAGGTTCTTCAAAGTGGGCAAGGATTTGTGAATAGCAAAACTTAGACTTTTGGGTATGTGTCCTTCTTCCTAAGAATCTTGAAAAAGTTTCAGTGGTACAATTGATGATGTTGTAATTCTCTCTTCTTGTATCTGCAAAGTCCGGTAACATATTTGATTTTGAAAACCATTGTTTTAGCTATCAAATAATTCAATTGAGCCCTCATCTACTTCAAGTATAGGTAGATTATGTTGGTCTTTCATATTCAGAGTTGAGCCTCTTCAACTTGCAAGTTCCAATTTATTTTTCTAATATACCCTTGGTGCCTTTCTGAAAAGGAAATACCTAGTACATCACCAACTTTTCGTTCGTGAACCTGTATGGACAACTCCTTAAACGATCAATACGTATAGATCTCTAAAATAAGATCTTTATTCCTGATTGTATATCATGGTCAACCTAGTATGTAGCTTAATTGTACAAGAACCGAATTCCAACAAGAAAAAGTCTTGTAATATACTTTTCAACAAATGAATTCACAAGAACAAATCATGTAGGTTCTTTGCAACTATCTAGGTTGATTATCATACTACTGTGATTTTCAATTATACTATACATAATGCAAAAAATAAACAATTCGAGACACCGGAAACTTTGTTAATAAGAAAAGTTCCAATGTAAGAAAAAACACCTCGATACTTAGTCCAGCTCGAACACTCACTATATTAAAACGCTATAAACACTAGTCTACTACTAGACTTCGGACTGGAATATAGTTGAGACCGAAGAAATCCTCTAAGCAATTCAGATTCTCGCGTTCTTCTTACGTCTCTTCGATCTCGCAATACCCTACACACTTGATTCCTCTAGCTGACATCCTTTACAGGTCTCGGAGTTGCTTCAGTCGCAATGAAGACTTTAATTAACCTCGCAACACCATTTCTAGTGTTTAATAACGGCACATTTTTGTTGCGAAGCGGGATTGCAACAGAAGTGAACTATTGTGAAACACGATGTTGTAATATTTCGTAGCGGCTATACTATCGTTGCGAAATCTTGGTCTCAACAATTTGGAACTGTTGAAAAACAGAATCTCGCAACAGCTTACTGTAGTTGCAAATTTTTTACAACATAAAAAAAATGGTTTGACTAGTCAAAATTAGAGTTCCTTGTAACAATATCAAGTTTCCTCCGTTCATTTGAAAATCAAATTAATCCAAAACAACTATCAAGAAAGTGTTCTTTCTTAGAGTTAATCACCATGGCATACCGTGATGAATTCCATCCATATACCCAAAAGATAAGAAACACATCACAAGAAGTTGGAAAAAAATAACAACTTAAACCGATAAACCCGTCTAAATGAAATAGTGGAAGAAAATAAGCGAATTATATATTGTTTTGCTACTACCATTTTCAAATAGACTTTTTGTCTCATAACTACTCCCCCATGCTCTTTCTTTCCGAAGCTTTTCAACCTACTCAAAGCTTAACCCTCCGGTTTTTGGTACAAAAGCTAGCACAAAGAAAACCACCCCAACAAGAATCAAAAAAGTAACAATACCCTCAATTTGAAACCCAATCAAGAGAAAGAATGGTACATGTCAATAAAGTTTCTAGTATGCCTTGAGGTCAAGTGAAAGTTTTTCATTCGATATAGGTCTCATATTCAATAGACAATCCTAACAGATAAGGTTCAGCATATCCAAAATTAAATGCCTATGAGAAAAGTAACAGTTTTGAAATATAAAGTGGCCTCTTTGCCGTGTTTGTTAAGTTCTTCATCAGGTACTTGTGTTTCCAAGTTCTGCTCACATAATGCCTTATAAATGGAATATCAATATGACTTGCACAAATAAAAAAGGGATGCCAAGGTATAAAAAATCCAAAGATGAGTATAATAGAATAAAATTTATCTTTGGTTGTCATTAGTTTCTTATGAGCCTTTCCAGAAGTTAGGAACCATGTCCCATAGAAATATGATGCCTTTGGATCCTATTTTAGTGATTGGGGTCTTTGATGTGTGGGGCATTGATTTTATGGGTCCATTCCCTAATTCTTTTGGTTATCTTTATATACTTGCCGTTGTTGACTATGTGTCTAAGTGGTTTGAGGCGGTTATCTGTAAAACGAATGACCTGTAATCCGGTTTTTGAAAGAGAAACCTACACGTTTTGGTATACCACAAGCTATAATTAGTGATGGAGGGACACAGTTTCCTAATAGACGTTTGTACTTTAAATGAAACAATATGGCATTACCCACAAAGTAGATACTCCATCTCACCCACAGACTAGTGGTCAGGTAGAGGTCTCAAATAGGAAAATTAAACACATTCTAGAGAAAAAAGTTAATCCTAATAGGAAAGACCGGTCTTCAAGGCTTACTGATTCCTTATGGGCTTACCGTATGGTATTTACGACCCCCATTGAAATATCACCTCACCGTCTAGTATTTGGCAAGAAAAGTCACATGCATGTTAACTTAAAGATTACAGCCTATTGGGTTGTGACGAAGCAGGTTAATTTTCCACTTGACAAGGCAGGAGCTCACATAAATCTTAGCTTAATGAGTTGGAAGAGATTCTTAGAGATGCATATGATAGTGCTAAGGAGTATAAGAACAAAGTGAAACTTGTGCATGATAGAAATATTTTAAAAAAGTCATTTTGTCCATGTCAAAAAGTTCTTATTTATGATAGTCGTTTCTATATATTCCACGGGAAGTTGCGCTCTCGGTGGACCGGTCCTTTTGTTGTCCGTACTTTTTTTACTCATGGCGATGTTGATATCGAGACACTGAATGGTAGTAGTTTTTCAAAGTTCAACGATAAGAGATTGAAGCCCTTTTAGAGCCTTTTCCTGCAGGTGATGTTGAGGAGGTCCCTTTGGAAGACCATGTTTACTTTTGTTAGAGCACTGCTCGTTCGAACTCGCATGCGTTGTTATATCAAGCATGTTTGTCAATGCTAGTGATCAAAACTATCAGTCTTGATTTCTAGTCTACTATAGCTAAGTCTCAGACTAGGATATAAAGTGTAGTTGAGCTCAAGAACTCCATGGCGATCATCATACAAGACGAAGAAATACTCAAGGAACTGGTGGAACTTCATCGACTAAAAGGTATGTGGAAACTTGAACTTATCCATCACTCAAAAGTCTATATACTCTATCTCCTATCTTGAGACAAAATTCGTTTTGCTATATAGACTTTGATTATACACATTTGTTATTTCGAGCCGAGTTTATCTCGCTTATCTATTTTTCGAAATATGTGTTGGTAAGCTTTCGCTTTGGCCAAGTTCATCTTTACCTAGTGACGAAAGTCATATTATGTTTCAATTACTTGAAAATGGCTTTGACGAAAAATAGTTGTGAACAACAACTATATAACGTCCTCTAAGAATGTTTCAATAATTGAAATGAGAGTTTAGATTATATAACCATTGATGGATATAACCATTGTGTGGTAACACATATATGTATAAGTCCTTATTCCTTGAACCAAAGTATGCGTACTTTGTTGATCAAGAAAACCGGAACAGAGTCCGTGAACCCAGTCTGCGAACTGTCGGTGGTTCTCGTCTCGAGAAAATATATTGGAGTTTGTAAACCATTTACAAACTTATTCCGGGTACTTAAGTCCGCGTACCTAGTCCGCGTACTTATGTTGGTTATTTTCTAAAAACGATTATTCATGAACTTATATAAACTAAGGAATGCAAGTTTATAAATTGTGGATATAAAGTTCATAAATCGATTCGAGTGAATCAAATCTTTTTTGCTTCGATTGTGTCTTGTATACTTCTATAAGATCTAAGCAATTGAACAGAAAAAGTGGGGGTACAACAACCTCACCCAATATTTCGCTTAGCAATCTGTATGGACTAACTCCAATATACTTTCAAGAGAATCAAATAGACTCAATCTTAATAAAGTATATCAAAGAGTTATATCTCTCTTTCTCGATTTAATTCTTACCCAAGCAAATAGAAATCTGCGAGTGTTATTGAATACAAGAGAAATCACTTGAACAGTACCAAAGACCAATGTTCAAGTATCAATCAATGTAATCAATAACCAAAGGTTGGATATTCTAATTGATTGATTCAAACGCACAACCTGTGATATTTCAATTATATAACAAAATATAATGCGGAAAAGAAATAACACAGACACCAGAAGTTTTGTTAACGAGGAAACCGCAAATCCAGAAAAACCCCGGGACCTAGTCCAGATTGAACACACAATGTATTATGCCGCTACAGACACTAGCCTACTATAAACTAACTTTGGTCTAGACTGTAGTTGAACCCCAATCAATCTCACACTGATCCAAGGTACAGTTATGCTCCTACGTCTCTAATCCCAGCAGGATGCTACTACTTGATTCCCTTAGCTTATCTCACCCACAACTAAGAGTTGCTACGACCCAAAGTCGAAGACTTTAATAAACAAATCTGTATCACACAGAAAAGTCTACGGTAATAGATAAATCTGTCTCCCACATAAATACCTAAGAGTTTTGTTCCGTCTTTTGATAAATCAAGGTGAACATGAACCAATTGATAAACCAGACTTATATTCCCGACGAACAGCTCAGTATTATCAATCACCTCACAATAATCTTAATCGACGCGGCGAAAGAAGATATCGTGGAATCACAAACGATGAGACGAAGATGTTTGTGATTACTTTTATATCTTGTCTATCGGAGATATCAATCTCAATCCAGTCGTTACGATTGTACTCAACACGATAGAATCAGCAAGATCAGATCACACAACTACGAGAAAGTAGTATCGGTTTGGCTTCACAATCCCAATGAAGTCTTCAAGTCGTTAACCTACAGGGTCTCAAAGAAACCTAAGGTTAAAGAAGAATTGACTCTATCTTATAAAACTATTATCACACAGGAGGTGTGGGGATTAGGTTTCCCAGTTTCTAGAGTTCTCCCTTACATAGTCCTTCAAATCAGGGTTTGCAATCAATGTTAGCTTGGTAACAAAGCATTCAATATTTATCGTTAGATGAAAACCTGATTAGATTCAAGCTAATATCTTTCAACTGTTAGATTGTAAACTTAGCTTGTTACACACAAATGAAATTCACGATTTTAGTTAACCAACTGGTTATCCAACTGGTCACCCAAACACATACATTCGTTGGTTCAACAGTAGTTAACCAACTGGTTATCCATATGAGAACTTTTATATCAACCATATTCTTCTTTACCATAACTAGTTCAAATGACTCAAATGAACTAGTTAGAGAGTTTTTCAATTGCTTAGATCTTATGGAAGTATACAAGACACAATCGAAGCAAAAACGATTTGATTCACTCGAATCGATTCATGAACTTTATAGCCACGGTTTGCAAACTTGCATTCCTTAGTTTATATAAGTATAAGTTCACGAATAATCTTTTTTAGAAATAACCAACCTCAGTATGCGGACTAGGTACGCAGACTTAAGTACCCTGAATAAGTTTGTAAAAGGTTTACAAACTCCATCATATTTTCTCGGGAAGAGAACCTCCGAAAGTTCGCGGACTGGGTTCGCGGACTCTGTTCCGGTTTTCCTGATCAGAAAAGTACGCATACTTTGGTTCAAAGAATAAGGACTTATACATATATGTGTTACCACACAATGCTTATATCCAACAATGGTTATATAATCTAAACTCTCATTTCAATCATTGAAACATTCTTAGAGGACGTTATATAGTTGTTGTTCACAAACTATTTTTCTTTAAAGGCATTTTCAAATAATTGAAACATAATATGACTTTCATCACTATGTAAATATGAACTTGGCCAAAGAGAAAGCTTACCAACACATATTTCGAGTAATAGATAAGGAAGATAAACTCGACTCGAAATAGAAAATGTGTATAATCAAAGTCTATATAGCAAAACGACTTTTGTCTCAAGATATGAGATAGAGTAGATAGACTTTTGAGTGATAGATAAGTTCAAGTCTCCACATACCTTTTAGTCGATGAAGTTCCACCAGTTCCTTGAGTAGTTCTTCGTCTTATATGATGATCGCCATGGAGTTCTTGAGCTCAATTACACTTTCTATCCTAGTCCAAAACTTAGCTATAGTAGACTAGAAATCAAGACTTATAGTTTTGATCACTAGCATTGACAAACATGCTTGAGATAGCAACGCATGCGAGTTCGACCGAGCAGTGCTCTAACAATCTCCCCCTTTGTCAATTTTAGTGACAAAACTATTAATACATATGGAATACAAAAATAGATAAATAAACTTTTGTAGCTCCTATTCCACTTGCCTAATCTTCAACATTACTCGAAATCTTCGTCACTTCCAAGTACTCCAATGATTCCAAAGGTTGTAAGTTTAGCATCATCGTTGTTGAAAATCCGTAGCTATAACAATGAGAAAACAAGAATTCTCAATCATTGTTATACAGTGTCATAGTATTATTATACAACATCAAAGTTCAATTGTATCACAACTTCAACAACAATACTATGGTGATATGTATCACTCCCCCTGAGTCAATACTCCATCTCACATGGAAACCACTCCCCCTTACATAATGATCCGAAAACCATATGTACTTGTAGTGTGAACTACACATTAATTCTCCCCCTTTTTGTCAATAAAATTGGCAAAGGTACGAAAACAGGATCCTAATGAAATTTCCAAAGAGACTTTTCATGACCAAAAGCAAACACATATCAACTTATTTAGATGCAATCATAAAGCCGAAGCTAAATGCTTTCATCAAGGAGTTTATAAAGATACAAGATACTCCTATAATATTCAACAGCCACACTCCCCATAAAGATTTGGCAATTAAGCACAGGTTCAATTAAGAACTCTCCCCCATAAAATGTCATTCCCGATAGAACAACAAGAGCGACCTTAAATTCAAGAGAAAAGAAGGATTTCTTTGGACATAACAAATCACACACGAATATGAATTTGAATCCAAATAATACTCAATTAAATTAACCACAAGAAAACCCATTATTAATCTAATCGGAAAACAAAACTAAATTACCATAAGAGTGTGATCAATTCAATTTGTCATGCTCAACATAAGAGAACTTACGGAGCCTCACAGTATTGTTGATGGTGGATTTTTGTTCAGGGATAAAGTTGTAAAACCAGTATTTTATGCGATGTCACCCTGCAAATGGAAAAGCCATTTAAGAAGTGATGAGTGCAGAAAACCTCTTCACTTTATTTGAAGCAATTCAATATAAACACGAAATTCACCCAGAATGGTGCGTGCAACGACAACCCCAAATATTCTGTGAATTTTATTAGCATTATTAATTAACGCATGATTTTCCTAGTATTTTCCATGCTATTTTCTCAGCCGAACTCTCATTATTGACATGACATGACGATTAAGTGTTCACTCTCAGCAGAGTAACATGAACCTCCTGAAGTGTCAATATTGAGATACGCATGAAATACCCACACAAGCTACATTAATCCCTGACAAAGAGAGTCTCGAATCAATGCGATTTTAATTAAAGACAGCTCGATCGAACATGTTTAATTTCCTTAAGGAAAATCTAGACTGTCCATATCAGTCTCAGAAACGATCACGGCCACACAAGTTGGCCGCGCAATTTAACAAGCCTAGTCAAACACTGACAGGAATAGGCAATCATCGTGATAACTACCGGAGGGCCCACTTGTGCCCTAGCTGGTAGGACTTGAAAGAAGCCTACGACTATGTCTAACTGCAAGTGCACAGTGTCGATATGCAACACAGGGCAAGCACAGGTCGATCCTCAGGGAAAAGGTGGGTGTAAAGCTGAAACTATGGTCTCACTTAAACTGATTCTAAACAAGAAAGAGTAACCAAAATGGGGGTTGTTTTGATGTGTAGATACAACAAGGTGTTGGTGAGGATTACAACAGAAAATATATAAAAGTAAAAGATGCAAATAACACAGGGAGTAAACACTGAGAATGAAGGTACTAGGATTGTCGAATCCACCATTAACTCATACTATGTATTCAACTGATTATGATACTGTTGTCCTTTTAACAGATAAGGTAGAGGTGTCAAGTCTATTACTTACCTAAGGTGTTTCACCAATGGAAGATTCAATCACAACTAAAATATCAATCCGGAGCACTAACTGTATAATTAAGCACAACTAGTCAAGGGATTAACAATAGTCTCTAAAGCATGAGTTGTGGTATAATCACATAGTTTTATCCTAACTACAATGCATACATGGCATGCACTGTGAGAGCAAAATGTGACGAACCAAGATTGAAATTTTTCTAGAACAATTTAAGCATTCAAGAATCACACAAACAGCATAAATAACATAGTACAAAGCTATGGTTTCATCTCAACCTTAGCTTAGTGAACTAAAACATGATCAAATTATACTACTGGATGAAACAGATGAAATAGTAAAATTACAGAACACTAAGAGCTTGGTGCTCCGGCTAGCCCGGGCATACCCCCAACATTACACACACCATGTTCTATTTATAGTGCAGAATCCCCAAATTTCTAAACCATACTTTTTGAAAACCTAAAATTTGATTTGGGGATTTTCAATTTGACGTACCCACTTGCGATTTCACCTCGACCCATACCTTCTTCTGTTCTTCCCACTTGTTCTGCTGCTTTTGCTGCTCTTTTTTGTGAACTGTGAACCCTAGCTCGAGTCGTCTCATCAAATCCACACCCTAGGTCAGTGGGATGTGAATTTGATGAAACACCTAGGCTAGGTAGAGAGATGGTGGAGTTGTCGGGTGGTTGTGGTGGTGGTGTGGTTCGAGGTCTGGTGGTGGCGGAAGTTGCAGGTGATAGGGAAGACAGGAATTTGGAGAGAAGAGGTCGATGAAGAATGGGTTAGGGGCTGTTTGGGTGTTGAGCGGGAGTAGCGAACTTTGATGCACAACGAGTAAAGAGCGTTGGATGATCCCATATAGATTGAATCGAACGGCTACGATGGAGAGGTATGTAGCGACCGTTGGATTATGAGATAAAACAAAACTGACGGCTTCAGATGGAGTTAGGTACTATGGTGTTTGACAGGAGCTTCGGATTTTGATGCACAATGATGAGGTGGTCGTTGGATGATGAGATGGATCCAATCTGACGGCTCTCATGGAAATGGGTATGGATAATGGAAATGGATTTGGGTAAGGGTTTTGGGCCTTGGGTATGCCAAGCCCATATCTTCTTTAAGGACAATTCTTCCTCTTCAAGCCCACTTCTAGTTGATCCGGCTCTTGCAAACATCATTCTTCGCTGCCTTTCTGCGGGAGTCTTTGCCGTTTCTTTGCTCTTTTTGATCAGTGAGTTAACCAGGCTTTATTTAGTACCTAAAAATGCAAAATTAATTGAGAAAAGTATTTATTCTTGAAAACAATGAAAACACAGAATATGAGATAAAATGGAGCGTTAGTGCACAAATGATGAGTTAAATGCCAATAAAAAGGTGCAAATATATACAATATTTGGCACTCAACAAATACCCCCAAACCTGAATTTTACTTGTCCTCAAGTAAAACAAAACTAAGCAAATCTTACCTATACCACTGTCGCTGGTCTCTCGATTGCATTTAGCGAATGCAATAAGCCTTTTAAACCACTAAGTGTCCCTAGTGGACGAGTTGAAGTCTCATGAAGGTTTGCTTAGAACGTACCTACAAAGTTCTAGGACAAAATATAAGCTCAGATTCCATGAAATGTGACATGTGCAAGACAGTAGAAGCTCACAGCAAAATGGAGATGTCAATCTAGCTATCAAAGGCACAATCCTAGCTCTGATAACAAATAAAGACATGTGATAAGAGTGTAAAGTGTATCTACACATGTGTAAAGAAAGATCGGATGTAATGACTACTAATCACCAAGAGATAGTTTCTAAGGCTAAGAACCGAGGTCGAAATCTAGCTAGCTGTCCGGACTTTACGAGAATTCTGAATGAGTTGGAGGTATTTCACAATTACTTGCGTTGTACATCACTGGCATACACCCTTCCTTGCTTATAACACAAAAACACAAAAGATGACTCTTTACATGACTCTTATTTACATTGACTACTCTCTTTTATTTTTGGAACAAGAGAGGATGGAATTGATGAATACATGATTTTTATTTATTTATTTTTTTTTTTTTTGAAAAAAATTATTTACAACATGGTAACTCTTTTGATACATAAGAAAAAAGAAAAAAAAATTACATGACACTTTGCAAGAGGTAGCCCTTTTTGATGCACCCAGTTAAATTCGATGGTTGTCTTTCTTAATGTAACCTCCACCTTCTATCCCAACCAACCAAAGAACAAGCTAGTCAAGTTTCGTTTAGTATTCTAAAGTGATTGGCAATCGTGACTTCCGATAGAACACCTCAAGGTTGAGGCTATACATGTATTGGTAGATCGTGCGCGTGCAAGTTTCTTATCACTATGTGAATTGTGCTAGAATCAGGGTGCCTAAATATCTAGACTAAGAATCCTTATGTTTACATACATGCACAAGAGTCAACATTTCAAGGTAAATGAGCTCCATTTTTATGTTTTTTTTTTCGAATTTTTTAATTTTTTATTTTTCAAAAAGAGGGAGGAGTTTTGTTTTCAATTATAGCATGATATCACGGTATCTACTTTTCACCCCTAAACCTAAACTAAACATTGTCCTCAATGTTTCTAAAGATAAACATATTTATAACTTGGACATATCAGAAGAACATGTTGAGTTTTGAGAGAAAGGAAAGAGAATACCCGATTTGACGAAAGAAAGAAACGAACTCCATTATCCATGGTTAGAATCCAATGTATTTCAGCCGCGATCACCATGGAGTAGCAAAATATATACAGAAATGGAAAAAGAAATCAAGTCAAAGTGACTCAACCTGAAGATTTTGAATCTTCAGGATTATATACAAAAATTCACTATATACATAAAGTCTAAAGAGTTGAGGATCAACCCAAAAGACAAAGTGTTGAAACATAGACATTTCAAAACACTAAAATTGGACTGAAATGGGAGTGAGAGTGAAAAACCAAATGAGCTACCCATAAACCTGGATCTTACACTAGATATACTATTGGATACAAAATCTCGCAGTTTTGGGGGTTCATCATGCACAAGGTCTAACTCGAAATGGACTTTGCTAGAGACGGGCAAACATGCATATTCCAACTGTGGCTCCTTAAAGGTATTGTATTTAGATGCAAAATAGTCCAAGAGGACTTGAGAGGCACACAGTTCCAATCCTAGATTAGGAATTCTCAGAATAGTTGGTTTAAAAATTTTGTTACAAACCATATCTAGGTTGGGTGGACTAATCTCAATATGTGACTTAGGCAAGAAGGTGACATCTAAGTTTCTCACATGCATGAGATCAAAAGTACCAATATTATCAGTCACATCAGCATTTTTTAAGTCATAATCAAGTTGTGTAGCATGCTTATCATCACAAAACAATTGCACAAGTCCAAATTCAGAATCATGGTTATCCGAAATATCCAAATCAACATCAAAAGAAGCAATATATTGTGGCTTAAGTATGGAATCAGACACATCAACTATATTTTCATGCATAGGATCATTAGTGTCAACAGAAGATTCAACATTGCCTAAGTCATGCTCTTCACAGGATAACTGCACAATATCTAAATCAGTAGCCTCATCACATGTAGATGGAATACTAGAAGAAACATCATTCATGAAGGTCGGGGTAGAAAATCCTAATGTATTTGAACCCAAAGGTTCCATAACATTTTCAGCATAGACATGTTCTTCTAACATAACATCATCATCATCATCATCACAAATACATGAAAATCCTACTTTGTCAAAACCATTAGTGTTTTTCGTCCATACATCTGCCTCTAAAATAGGTGAATATGGATTGACATTTTCAGCAATAGGGTATGAAACACTATATCCAGAATTAAGCTCATTGGGAAAATCAACATCTGACTCATGGTGATTACCCATATCATGTGGCATGGTCCTAGTTTCCCTGTAGGTTTCCCACTGATGGGTTTTCTCTGCAACTTCAGCTAGAAATGACCATGCATCGTCCACAGTTTTATCAATGAACTCACCATTACACATAGATTCAACCAAGGCTCGAGACTTAAAGTCTAGTACCTCATAAAGAATGGAGACCATTCTCCACTTCTCAAGGCCATGGTGAGGACACTCAAACAACAAATCATTAAACCGTTCAAAATAATGAAAAAGTGTCTCTCCATCTAACTGGACAAAACAATTAATACTTTGACGAAAAGAGATGGTCCTATGATGGGGAAAGAACTTTTTGACAAATTGATTTGTGAGTTGGTCCCAAGTGGTGATTGACTGCGGTCTCAGACTGTAAAACCATGTTTTATCTCTTTCCTTTAAAGAAAATGTAAACAAACGCAATTTCAAAGAGTCTTCAGACATATAGTCAGGTTGTATAGCCCGGACAATTTGTTCAAACTCTCTTACATGATTATAGGGATTCTCAGAATCGAACCCTCGAAATATAGGAAGTATTTGTATCATGCTTGCGTTTAGTTCAAATGGGCCATCAGTCTGGGGTAAGACGATACATGATAACTGACTTATTCTGTTAGAGTACATGTATTCATGGAGACTACGGGGTTTATTCACATACTCGCCCATTGTTTTCAGAAAAATTTGGTTTTGATGGGTTTTGAAATTTTTTGGATTTGTTGGGTTTTGAAAACAAAATTTGGTTTGAATGTGGGAGAAAAATTTTGGTTATTGGGAGCAAATTTGGTTTTAAAATTGGGAGCAAGCCCACATTGGTGGAGCAAAGCTTTGGTTTTGAATTAGGAGCAAAATTTTGGTTTGAATATGGGAGAAATTTTTGGTTTTGTTGGGTTTTGAAACTTTTGGTTTCAAAATGGGAGAAATTTGAGCAAGGCCCACTTTTGGTTTTGAAAAGAAGCCCAAAATCTTTTTTGAAAACTTTGAACTATTGGGTCTCTAAAAGTTTGTACTTTGAAGCCCACTGTTGGGAGTTGGAAGGAAGCCCTAGTTTTGAAGCCCACTGTTGGGTTTTGAGAAGTGGGTTTTAAAAAGTTTGTGAAGTGAAGCCCATTTGGGGCTTTAAAAACTACTCAAGTTTTGAAACAAAAGTTTTTACAAGCCCAAAAATAATCAAAGTTACAAGCCCAAAGAAAATACAAGCCCAACTGTTGAGTTTAATATTACAAGCCCAGAATTCAAAAATATAAACCCAACAGACAATTGGGCTTTCCTACTGGGTTTAGGCTTACCTGATTTTTGGAGGGAAGCCCAGTTGGGCTTTTTATCCCTTTTTTTGTTGCACAAGCCCAGTTGGGATTTGATCTTAATCTTTACAGCACAACCCAGCAACAGAACTAACTAGCCCACTTCTTCTTAGCTCTTCCAACAGCAGCCCAGCAACAGCTTGTAACACCAAACCCAATAAACTGGGTTGTATGCTTTGGTTGCTGTAGCAGCAACTCATAGTTCACAAGCTCCTGTTCCTTTCCATTTTCTCCCAGCCTTGGCAGCAGCAATGTTGCAGGCCTGTTCAGCAGCAACTCAACAGCAGCAAGATCCACAGCAGCCGGGCTACACAGCACTCAGCAGCTGGCAGCAGTAACAGGCAGCAGCACAGCAGCACAAGCTTCTTCCTCAGCAGCACCACAGGTACCTAGTGGCTCAAAGAAGCTTGTCAGAACCTTCACATAGGGAAGTTCAGTTGTGTGTAGGAAAAAGAAACAAGCAAAATTACACTAAGATGCTTACAAAGCTACAGAAAACTACTACATTAAGATGCTTATTAGAAAAGTTACAGCTACTACGTGGGTTTAAGCTACATATGCTATGCAAGATATGCAAGTTACACTAAGATGCAGTTACACAGCAAGAACTAGCTAAGAACTAGCTCAGAAAAGCAATGAAGATGAACAAGCTAAGATGAACATGTTAATGCAAAACAATATGCAGACAAGTTAGTATGCGGAACAGCAAAGATGATGCAAGTAAGATGAATATGCAAGAATCAGGAACAACACTTAGTTAAAAGATGCAAGAATAGCACTAAGCTAAAAGATGCAAAGAACAAGACAGCAAGTGAGCTTACACTAAATGCACAACAATTAAGAAGAACAACAAGTATGCTTACACTAAATGCACAGCAAGTGAGCTAAATGCTTACAGAACTAAGTTATGCCAAGTGAGACTAAGATGCACAGCAAGATGCAGGAACTAAGATGCACATGAACTACACAGTAATAACAGAAATTAGCCCAGAAAACAGTTAGGACAACAGTTCAACTACACAACAGCCAAGTCCCCGGCAGCGGCGCCAAAAACTTGGTAGGACTGAAAGAAGCCTACGACTATGTCTAATTGCAAGTGCACAATGTCGATATGCAACACAGGGCAAGCACATGTCGATCCTCAGGGACAAGGTGGGTGTAAAGCTGAAACTATGGTCTCACTTAAACTGATTCTAAACAAGAAAGAGTAACCAAAATGGGGGTTGTTTTGATGTGTCGATACGACAAGGTGTTGGTGAGGATTACAACAGAAAATAAATAAAAGTAAAAGATGCAAATAACACAGGGAGTAAACACTGAGAATGAAGGTACTAGGATTATCGAATCCACCATTAACTCATACTATGTATTCAACTGATTATGATACTGTTGTCCTTTTAACAAATAAGGTAGAGGTGTCAAGTCTATTACTTACCTAAGGTGTTTCACCAATGGAAGATTCAATCACAACTAAAATATCAATCCGGAGCACTAACTATCTAATTAAGCACAACTAGTCAAGGGATTAACAATAGTCTCTAAAGCATGAGTTGTGGTATAATCACATAGTTTTATCCTAACTACAATGCATACATGGCATGCACTGTGAGAGCAAAATGTGACGAACCAAGATTGAAATTTTTCTAGAACAATTTAAGCATTCAAGAATCACACAAACAGCATAAATAACATAGTACAAAGCTATGGTTTCATCTCAACCTTAGCTTAGTGAACTAAAACATGATCAAATTATACTACTGGATGAAACAGATGAAATAGTAAAATTACAGAACACTAAGATCTTGGTGCTCCGGCTAGCCCGGGCATACCCCCAACATTACACACACCATGTTCTATTTATAGTGCAAAATCCCCAAATTTCTAAACCCTAATTTTTGAAAACCTAAAATTTGATTTGGGGATTTTCAATTTGACGTACCCACTTGCGATTCACCTCGACCCATACCTTCTTCTGTTCTTCCCACTTGTTCTGCTGCTTTTGCTGCTCTTCTTTGTGAACTGTGAACCCTAGCTCGAGTCGTCTCATCAACTCCACACCCTAGGTCAGTGGGATGTGAATTTGATGAAACACCTAGGCTAGGTAGAGAGATGGTGGAGTTGTCGGGTGGTTGTGGTGGTGGTGTGGTTCGAGGTCTGGTGGTGGCAGGAGATGGTGGTGGCGGAAGTTGCAGGTGATAGGGAAGAGAGGAATTTGGGGAGAAGATGAGAAGAGGTCGATGAAGAATGGGTTAGGGGTTGTTTGGGTGTTGAGCGGGAGTAGCGAACTTTGATGCACAGCGAGTAAAGAGCGTTGGATGATCCCATATAGATTGAATCGAACGGCTACGATGGAGAGGTATGTAGCGACCGTTGGATTATGAGATACAAAAAAACTGACGGCTTCAGATGGAGTTAGGTACTATGGTGTTTGACAGGAGCTTCGGATTTTGATGCACAATGATGAGGTGGCCGTTGGATGATGAGATGGATCCAATCTGACGGCTCTCATGGAAATGGGTATGGATAATAGAAATGGATTTGGTTAAGGTTTTTGGGCCTTGGGTATGCCAAGCCCATATCTTCTTTAAGGACAATTCTTCCTCTTCAATCCCACTTCTAGTTGATCCGGCTCTTGCAAACATCATTCTTCGCTGCCTTTCTGCGGGAGTCTTTGCCGTTTCTTTGCTCTTTTCGTTCCGTGAGTTAACCAGGCTTTATTTAGTACCTAAAAATGCAAAATTAATTGATAAAAGTATTTATTCTTGAAAACAACGAAAACACAGAATATGGGATAAAATGGAGCGTTAGTGCACAAATGATGAGTTAAATGCCAATAAAAAGGTGCAAATATATACAATATTTGGCGCTCATCACTATCCGGTCGAACACCACACATTCCCTAGCGTCATCAAACGCCAACCTAAAAAGGGGTGGCCGCGCTATTTTAGGAGAAGCTCGAACGAGCATAGACTGTTCAATACAGTCTTAAAACCATCACAACCGTCCAACTTCGCCAGCCTGGATTGACGGATTAGATCATCCCATGAATGATTAGGGAAGCGCTAACGTACACGTTGGAGGGCCCACCTTTCTCTCACCTGATCGGATTTCTCACGGTGAGGCCATGGATCAATAAAACGTTTGCTCAAACCATGGAAGGCGTGATACTTCTAAGGGTCGCGGAATTCCACTAGTGTCTTAAATCGATCACAACCATCCAACTTAGCCAGCCTATTTGGATGGCTTAGATGACATTTAGGACCATCAGGAAGGTGCACATGCGTTCACCATCAGCCTAACATGGGCCCCACGTAATCGACCTCCAAATAGGAGGCTCACAGCGTGCCAAACTGCTTGGACAAAGTCACGAGGGTGTGACTGTTTCAAAACCTTAATTAAGGTTTGCGGCAATGCACATCTGTTGTAGATTGATCGTGACCATACATCTTCACCAGCCTAAACGGATGGCGTAGATATAGACTCAAGAGGTCCCAAGGATGTCAACGTGATCACCGTGGGCCTACCTTTGCGTGTGACCAGCCGACCTATGCAGACTAGGAACCGGCGCCTCGAAACGCACGCCCAAAGGTAGCATGCCACACGGCTTTTAAACCCTTTGCGGCAATATATTTTTTTCGCAAATCGATCGCGACCACTCACCTTTGCCGGTCAAATTAAGTGGACTAGATCGAATCTTTGTAGGACAGAGAGGTGTAGACATGCACGCCAGCAGGCCGTCTCCACTCATGCCTAGTCGGTCCCTCCAAAATTAGCACCCATGCTTAGATTCGATCAAGCCAAAATGGGATGTTCGCGCACCTCTTAAAAACCCTAAAATTCTTAAACGGCAACAGATATGTGTCGTAAATCATCTCCTCCGCACAACTTTTCCAGCTTGGTCGGACGGCTTGGATTAAAATTTAGGCGATCAATGAAACGCCTCAATGATCATCGACCGCTACTCTGTCACAGGGAGTGATCGACCATATGGTGGCCCGCCCATGCGACCTCCAAACGATCACTCGAAGATGGTTGGACATGCTGCCATTTTAAGACGCTTAATCCGCGAGTTATTCAATAAAGCTTTAAAACAGCGATGCTTCATGCATATCAACTGTTTTGAGATGCTTGCTTGAAAACGATGCATTACATGCATCGAGCATACACGATATTTCATGAATATCAATTCCTTAAATAACTTAGTTATTTAACCTCATAGCACCGTATGATATTTCCTGCGGCGGGTCCCACGAATCGACCCACTCATTCGAGACATCAAACATGTCACAAACTTGGGGATACTTACTAGGGTACTGGGCTGGCGGTTTACAGCGTGCGGCGTGCAACGCGCCCATTACGAGAACGTGTCAGGAGGCATGGAAGGTTAACGATGATGAGGGAAGTGGGCAAAGGTGTGATCGTGTGACAATCACCTACACGACCCCACTACTCCATCACTCAACTTCCTCCACTTCCTAGGAGATGAGGATTGCGCTCAAATGACTTGTATAAATAGGTTCTTCAACCTATTTTAAAAACACAGAAAACCAAGTTGTTGTTAACACCGTATCCAGAAAATACCCATAACTGATAGCTTACATTATGCAAGCCAGTTCAACATTCAGATACAAGTCATAAACAACCAACACCTTCACAATCTCAACACCTTCTTCGCTTCCCTCTCTAAGATCAATCCCATCTCCTTCACTTTATGACCGAATTGAATCTGGAACGGCCATTTTTTGGGTTAGGCCAGAGTCTTACAGATTGATCTCTCGAACCTAAAAGCATTCCCGTGCAGTGCATTTCTTTAGGGTTTGAACTCGTTTCTCATCAACACACCCCAAATTACCAAAAACAGTAGAATCTGTTTTTAACCATAAACAATTTGCGACCACAGTGGGAGGTTGATCTCTCGGTTGCAAAAAATTGATTTCAATCTTCATTTCAATCTTCCAAAATTGAGAACGGGTAGATCTTAGTTCTAAAACTCAGTTATTAACCTGATTTCATTCCAATCACCAAACTCAATTTCCGCTCCGTGATGTATCCCTACCAGTTGAATTCTCCGAAAATCACAAGTTATCAAAATCCAATCACTATGAAAGACATGGCCAGGATGTTAAAAGATGTTCTCGCGAATTAAGCTAACATCGCCAAGCAGCAAGACGAGATGCTTCATATTCTAAGGAATGTAAACCTATTATAGTAGGAATCGGCAAGCGTCCACCCAGCGAATGCCATCAATGATGCAAACATCAGACATGAGCAGAAAAGAAACAATCCACAAGATTCAACCAACAGCAAGGAGCTGAAACAGTTTCACGGGGAAACGACTCGCCAAGAGAGTCATGGTACCGGAGAGATAAAAATAAGCACCCAGATTACGAACATTTGTTAAAAAATATGTATCAAGAGACCCTCGCAGAAGTCCGGAGGGTTATTCAACAATGCGCAGCCTCAACTGCTCATACTCTCTGCCAGAAGCACCTGAAGAAGGAGAAATCAACCAAGGCCTTCAAGAAAACAAAGATTGCACTAATGAACGGTGCTTAGTTCCACCACCTCATAGTGCTACTATTACCGATGCAGAGTCCTTGAGAAAAGTTATGTGTCTACAAGATCACCGAGCTAAACGGTCTGCGGTTGCGTCAAAGTCCACGGAAGTTCTCACGACGGCAGTCGTTAACGCAAGAGAAACCAGATCTGGAATACACACACTTCCTATTTCCAACAAGGAAGATTCTGGAATTACTAGAAGTTTGGGTGCGAGACGGGGAAGTTCAATTACCTCCCTATGGTGTCCTCCAAATGATCAAGAGATGACGGACCCGAGGTACTGCCACTGCCAAAGATTCATTCATCGCTCTACCAGTGAACGCAACGGCCTGAAGCATATTCTCCAAAGGAAGATTAACTCAGGAGAGTTACCCCCTTTCTCCGAAGATTAATGTGTGCAGTTTCATCGAAGTGATCGAACCAACTACGGGTTTCTCGAGGCACGCCATAACAACTTGGATTCGAAGCGATCACCCTTGGAGAATTCAAGTCTCGTTCAACCGAGATCTTGTGAACAAGTAAGTTTTGATAAACAATTTTATATTTTAAAAGCCTGGGGACTTGACGCATGCGTCCCACATCGAGGAAGGGAGTCAATGATGTAGTTGTTCTTAGACACCACATTATCTTCCTTTTACATGTTTCCCTTTTTTATGCAACATTTGCAATTTTTACGAGCTACTCAGAATGATCGTATTCAAAACCATAATGTCGGCTTTCAGCCGATTCAAACATAATTCCTTCCAGCAAACCAATTCAAAAATCCAATCACCTACTAGTTCAAAAACCAGAAAATCAAATTGTGAAAGGAATTCCTTACATCACTCAAGACACCTAAAAGGGAAATATAAAAGAAAATGCGCAAGTATTCAAGGGAAGTTTTTCCCCAACAACTCATTCTTTTCGGAAAGAGTGCCTTTCATTTAGCGGAGAACATCCTGATTCAGCTTCAATTCCAAGTATAGCCTCTCGATCTCCTCCTCTTACCGAGCAATGAAGTCCACGGAGGGAACTTCATTTGTTTAATCTTGCAGCTTATGGATTTTAGAAAACCGTTCATAGAACCAGGAAGCATTGAACACATCTCAGTGGAACTCCCAGTTTGAAACCACCTCCTCAGAAACAGTGCACCCAGTCACGCTGCTCATGACATGAATGTAGGATAAAGCTTCTTCGACACGTCGGACCAACAGGCAATACAACCTTCAACCTTCTGTAAGCGGTTTCACTGGAGCAGCAAGAGAAAAACCACCGAGATACGAAATCCTGCGCGTCTAAAATCTCCAACTTCAACTCCAGTATCACATACACGACTACCATAATGATAAAACAACGTCCAAGATATTCCATATCTGGCTCGACGACAACAACATCTATGAGGGACGCTTTCAGAATTTCGTCTCCCGTAGAAGAAGAAGTTGCGTCACCAAAGGAGGTTGCGCCTGAGACTTAAAAGGTACACGGACTCTCCATGTCAAGAGCTTTATCATATTTGCAGAACCTATTACTTAAGTCATTCGCATAAGGATACTTCCCTACTCCTCAAAGACATGATCCAAAGATGATAATGACAAAGGAGTGTGACTGGGGACTTCTTAGAACTGCCCATCTCAAATATGCTGAATTTAGAAAGATGCAAGCACGCTATCATTATGATACCAAGATGTCCAAAGACGAGGATATATATATTGTCAAGACCAACGACATTCTTAGACGTCTATGAAACGCAACGCAGACGTAAAGACGGGATCATGAACCCACCGCGACAACATCTATCAAGTCGAAGGCTCAGTGGATACTCGTGGGAAGGGGACTGCCTCTCTCTTTTCCGTTCCATGAGGCAACATCAAGGAAGCAATCGGCTCCATCATTAGCTTCTCCCTCTAATAACGAGATAACCTCTACCACTATATGAAGACTGCCAAGTTTTTGCCCGTAGCTATCACGCCTCTCCCTGCTAGTCTTTTCTGATCATAGTCGTTTCCAAGAACTGTTGTTGCTCGTTTGTTGATACCAGCCCGAGCTTCACCATAGCAACAACCGCTGCGGATAGAGGTAATCCGAACTTCTGCATATTTTATTTTCCCACGGAGAAGTAATAGAGTCACGGAGGCGAGATGGCGATATCTTTATTATGGTAAACCCACCAGCCATACAAGATATAACCATATAAATCACGCTTGGGGACGGAGGCTCAGCATGAAATTCCTTCGCCGTCAGTCAAGGACTTCTTCAACACAAGAGAGATGGTCAATCAAGAAGCATGTAATTCACAAGGGGAAATCAAAATGAAGAATAATCCGCTTCAACGCTCTCTCCAGCAGAAGCCGCTACAATGCTCTCTCCAACAGAAGCTGCTTCAACGCTCTCTTCTGAAGAAGCCGCTTCGACGGTCTCCGGAAGAAGGCGCTTCAACGCTCTCTCCAACAGAAGTTGTTTCAACGCTCTCTCCAACAGAAAATGCTTCAATGCTCTCTCCTGAATAAGCCACTTCGACGCTCTCCAGAAGAAGGCGCTTCAACGCTCTCTCAAAAAGAAGCCGCTTCAACGCTCTCTCCAGGATCCGCTTCGACGTTCTCCCCAGAAGTCGCTTCAACATCTCAGCGAGCCACACAGACCAACCGCATGAGGTCTGCCACATCACCCACTCAGAACTCAGTGACGCCTACCCAAGGCTTGCACGAAGTTGCTCGTCAACAACCACATCGCCGACAAAATCAGATTCGGTGTTTCTAGATTTCCAATTTCCTCTAGGAGGGATACATGGGCTGCCAAAAGTTTGGATACAATACATATCTATCAAGAGCGACTCCCTCCCATTGATCAACAAATGACGAATCCAAAAGATTGCCGCCTTCATCAATTCATCAACCACCTTACCGGCAAGTGGAAGTACATCTTTCAAGAGAAAAAGCTCGGGATAACTACACCTGGGGACTGCCAGCACAAGATGCCTTCACGTCCCTCAACCGGTTTATTTCTAATATCAGCATCATCACTGTTGAAGCTTTACGAGCCGCAGAAATTTCTCAACATGAAGATGTACATGTGCATCAAGGACTCCAAAAGTACAAGTCGGAGATATTTTCACATATCCATCCACACCATCGAATCTGAAGTGTAACTGGGAACTGCTCATCGCATCCCATCCCACACAACCATCCAAGATTCAGAAGATGGTTCAAAAGATATCGCTTGGAATGAAGTCCTTGAAGATATCCCAAAAAGCAGCATGTTTCAACATTGAGACGGTGGCGCAGTACTCAGTGACAAAAGCATCATGAATGAGGGCAAAGGACGCCTTCGCTAGAGTCCTCTCCGGAAGATGCTTTGACATCCTCTACGGAAGCCGCTACATCAACGTTCTCTTTGGGAGCTGCTTCAACATCTGTTTCAGAAATTGCTTCAGCAGCCTTTTAAGGATGTTCCTCATGATAGGGCTCGTCCACATCAGAGTCGAGGATTATGACATAGTCATGAATAGTTTGAGATCCCAACCAACCGTATGCCTAATCTACCTGGGGCCAACCGACATCATGCTAGGGGAACGATCACCTGGATGCCTCTTGAACGTGATATGTTCCAAAGACAGGCCGAACTATCTCTCCTGGTAATATCTAACTTTTTCTCGTAAGCTTTATCTTTATTTGTCACCATCTAGTGCTTACCCCGCAATAGTGTAACTATTACGTGCTAAGCAGGGGACTTAATGTTGATGGAGGATTTTAGTTTCAGGGCTAAAATTGTAAAACCAGTATCTTATGCGCTGTCACCCTGCAAAGGGAAAAGCCATTTAAGAAGTGATGAGTGCAGAAAACCTCTTCACTTTATTTGAAGCAATTCAATATAAACACGAAATTCACCCAGAACGATACGTGCAATGGCAATCCCAAATATTCTGTGAATTTTATTAGCATTATTAATTAACGCATGATTTTCCTAGTATTTTCCATGCTATGTTCTCAGCCAAACTCTCATTATTGACATGACAAAACGATTAAGTGTTCACTCTCAGCAGAGTAACATGAATCTCCCGAAGTGCCAATATTGAGATGCGCATGAAATACCCACACATGCTACATTAATCCCTGACGAAGAGAGTCTCGAATTGATGCGCTTTTAATTAAAGACAGATCGATCGAACATGTTTAATTTCCTTAAGGAAAATCTAGACTGTCCATATCAGTCTTAGAAACGATCACGACCACACAAGTTGGCCGCGCAATTTAACAAGCCTAGTCAAACCCTGGAAGGAATAGGCAATCATCGTGATAACCACCGGTGGGCCCACTTGTGCCCTATCCGGTCGAACACCACACATACTTCCCTAGCGCCGTCAAACGCCAACCTAAAGAGGGGTGGCCGCGCTGTTTTAGGAGAAGCTCGAACAAGCATAGACTGTTCAATGCAGTATTAAAACCATCACAACCGTCCAACTTCGCCAGCCTGGTTGGACGGATTAGATCATCCCATGAATGATTAGGGAAGCGCTAACGCACACGTTGGCGGGCCCACCTTTTTCTCATCTGGTCGGATTTCTCACGGTGAGGCCATGGAGCAATGAAATGTTTGCTCGAACCATGGCAGGCGTGATGCTTCTAAGGGTCGCGGAAGTCCACTAGTGTCTTAAATCTATCACAACCATCCAACTTAACCAGCCTATTTGGATGGCTTAGATCGCATTTAGGACCATCAGGAAGGTGCACATGCGTTCACCGTCAGCCTAACATGGGCCCCACGTGATCGAACTCCCAATAGGAGGCTCAAAGCGTTCCAAACTGCTTGGCTAAAGTCACGAGGACGTGATTGTTTCAAAACCTTAATTAGGGTTTGCGGCAATGCACATCTGTTGTAGATTAATCGTGACCATCCATCTTCACCAGCCTAAAAGGATGGTGTAGATATAGACTCAAGAGGTCCCAAGGATGTCAACATGATCACCGTGGGCCTACCTTTGCGTGTGACCGGCCGACATATGCATACTAGGAACCGGCGCCTCGAAACGCACGCCCAAAGGTAGCATGCCACACGACTTTTAAACCCTTTGCGGCAATATATTTCTGTCGCAAATCGATCACGACCACTCATCTTTGCCGGTCCAATTGAGTGGCCTAGATCGAATCTTTGTGGGACAGAGAGGTGTAGACATGCACGTCAGCAGGCTGTCTCCATGCCAGCCTGGTCGGTCCCTCCAAAATTAGCACCCATGCTTGGAGTAGATCAAGCCAAAATGGGATGTTCGTGTACCTCTAAAAAACCCTAAAATTCTTAAATGGCAGCAAATATGTGCCGTAAATCATCTCGTTCGTCCAACTTTTCCATCTTGGTTGGACGTATTGGATTAAAAGTTAGGCGATCAATGAAACGCCTCAATGATCACCGTTTGCCACTCTGTCACAGGGAATGATCGACCAGATGGTGGCCCCCTCATGCGACCTCCAAACGATCACTCGAAGATGGTTGGACATGATGCCATTTTAAGATGCTTAATCCACGACTTATTCAATAAAGCTTTAAAACAGCGATGCTTCATGCATATCGATTGTTTTGAGATGCTTGCTTGAAAACGATGCATTACATGCATCGAGCATACACGATATTTTATGAATATCAATTCCTTAAATAACTTAGTTATTTAACCTAATACCACCTTATGTTATTTCCTGCGGCGGATCCCACGACTCGACTCACTCATTCGAGACATCAAACATGTCACAAACTGGAGCATACTTACTAGGGTACTGGACTGGCGGTTTACAGCGTGAGGCGTGGAACACACCCATTACGAGAACGTGTCAGGAGGCATGGACGGTTAACGATGATGAGGGAAGTGGGCAAAGGCGTGATCGTGTGACAATCACCTACACGACCCCACTACTCCATCACTCAACTTCCTCCACTTCCTACGAGATGAGGATTGCGCTCAAATGACTTGTATAAATAGGTTCTTCAACCTATTTTAAAAACACATAAAACCAAGTTGTTGTTAACACCGTATCCAGAAAATAACCAGAACTGATAGCTTACATTATGCAAGCCAGTTCAACATTCAGATACAAGTCATAAACAGCCAACACCTTCACAATCTCAACACCTTCTTCGCTTCCCTCCCTAAGATCAACCCCATCTCCTTCACTTTGTGGCCGAATTGAATCTGGAACGGCCATTTCTTGGTTTAGGCCAGAGTCTTACAGATTGATCTCTCGAACCTAAAAGCATTCCCGTGCAGTGCATTTGTTTAGGGTTTGAACTCGTTTCTCATCAACACACCCTAAATTACCAAAAAAATAGAATCAGTTTTCACCCATAAACAAGTATATACATAAATATGAATCAGGGAAGATCAATACTGCGGAGTAGACAAGGATTCATTCTATTTTCCATCACTATTTGCACAATGACATACAATAGACATAATCCTCGTAAAAAAAAGTTCATCCTATCTACCATCAATAATGACATAATAGACTTCAAACTTTTATAATGTCGAAAGCTCATTCATTCTTTTATCAATACATGCATATCAACATATGAAAGACTTAAATTTTGACAAAGTATGGGACAATCATAGTTCACGGACGCAAACACACATATCCCATAGCAAATTTCAATATATAAAACCATAAAGATTAATACTGCAAAAATCATCTTCCAAACAATTTTAGAATTTAAACAAATAAACCTAAAAACATGAAGATGAAAACATTTGGACATAGCTATGTGTAATCACAGTAATGGCTATTCCAAACTCTAGTTATTCTTCTAAATAAAACACAAGAAATAAATTCTCATACGAAGATTTACTAGACAAAAATCAACAAGCTAATAAACAAAGCGGACTTCTATGCCAAAGTCGAACACGAACTTGAGTCAATGATGGTTCGGGATCCTCACGAGTCTTGAGGTCTTTGAGCTTGTGATTGACAGCATCCATTGCATCTTCAGAGAAGAGATTCTCTTTGAGAAGAACATTGACCTGAGATTTTATGAGACCAAGGTCAGAGGTAACCTTTTTCAACTCAGTTTTTAACACATCAAGACTTTTCAAAGTATCAATGAGCTGCAGTTTTGATTCGTCAAAGTATTTAAGAAACTCATGAACCACTTCGGCAGAAACCATATCCTCCTTCTCAACATCCTCATGAGTATAGGCATAGTAACATGAGGCATTGGGATGATCTTCTTCTACAAGGTTTCTTTTCTTCCTTGCTTTCGACTTGAAACCTATACCTTTATCAAGAAACCCTCTTGCAAACCCACAAGAACGTGAAGGTGGGGAGAATGACATTCTTGACAAACAGAAAATAACACCCACAGTATGCGTATAAGTATCAAGGGATTGGTATTTAAAAGGTTTCTTAGGGAAGGAAGTTTTTTAGGGTTTTCAAACAGTTGACTCGTACCAGAACACGGGTATCCATGCGAATACAACTTGACCCAAACAAAGACTTTAAAACTAAAAACTCTTGCTACAAAAAAAAATGGCTCAATAAATTCTATAACTTCATAGAAGAAATTTAGAGCACAAAGGTAGCAGACAAGGAAGATGCAATGAGAATTGCATTAACAGAAATAATCGATACTAGACACAACCAATACTTTTTAGGCAGCGTTGTCTGCAGACAATAGCTAAGCTATGGACGATAAGAAGACAACTCAACTAAACTGAACACCGATTTGCCATAGTATACCTGAAAATGACACAACTTGCTCAACATGAATTTTTTTTTTTACGAGCAAGTTCTTTAACCCTTGTGATTAATTAACACAAGTATGAGCTCTGAGCTCATTAAGAGAATTGTGTTTATGATCGAGTTTCTTTTTTCTTTCAAATCTAGAAAGGGATCCCTTTTGGTGTGAGAAATTATCATAAAACTTATTGTCATCAAAATACGAGACATAGTTTGAATTCTTACCAAAAGACTTTTGACTTGAGGGGATTGACAACCTGTTGATAGTCTCTTTATAACCTTTAATCATCTCCTTCAGGTAGTTTCTTATATCATCATTTTTCTTCCTTTCTCCTGGAATTTTATTCACATCAAAGGAAACGTTATCTTCTCTTTTAACGGTAGAAGAGACTTGTTCTTTCCTTAGACGATTTTTGCTAAGACTTTTGTTCAGCTTCTGAGCATCCGAGAAACTCATTGAACTGACTTTCCTGGTAGCATACACACGGTAAGTACGAAAACCAATTGGTTTAGAAATACGAATGTCATTTACACCTTTGAGAATTAAGTCTATGGTGTGTTGAAGTTGAACAAGGGAATTTTTATTCAACCTAGAGTTCCCATTTTGTTTAGCAGAACCTTTTGCTTCGCAAAAGAGGCATACTTTCTGATCATAGGAGTGATTAGACAATACAGTCTTAACAACCTCGTTAGGAGATTTCTTCCTTCCATGTGATGTGGAAATTCCTTGATTAGAGGAGGAGACTAACAAATCTTTTCCGATAGGAAGGGATTTTGAATTTACTTCTGGAGCTGAAACTGTTTTAGTTGTAGCAGAAGTACGTGGCATATTATACTGCTTAGAGCATCTTGAATTGAGAATTTAATCAAGCGATGTTCAATTTCCAAAGCATCCTTCTTAAGGCTTGCCTCAAGAGACATACATGAAGAGTGATCTTCAGTATTTTCTTTGAAATTGCAGTCTCTTACAACACCAAGAAGAACATTGACATGGTGTTTTACCGATTAAATCTATCAGCTTGGTTCTAAAAAGATTTAGAATCAATTCACTCTCTTCAGTTGTTCCCCGTTCATAGAGATTGACACTTTTGAAGGGTAATCGGAATAACACATCTCAGTGTCTGTCTGTCTCATTAAAACACAAGGTTCATCGATTCTTGAGATTGAAGAATCTTTCTTTTTAATAGAAATAGTCGAGACAGAACTTTTGTTTCTGGTGACGCGTTTATCAGAGATAGTACTCTTGTTCATAGAGTCAGATTGCCACAAACACAGACTTGTAAGGTCTTTGAACGTGTTTGCCTACGCTGATACCAATTGAAAACGTGGGGGTACAAAAACCTCACCCAATATTTCGCTTAGCAATCTGTATAGACTAACTCCAATATACTTTCAATAGAATCAACTAGACTCAATCTTAATAAAGTATATCAAAGAGTTATATATCTCTTTCTCGATTCAATTCTTACTCAAGCAAATAGAAATCTGCGAGTCTAATCGAATACAAGAGAAATCACTTGAACGGTACCAAAGACCAATGTTCAAGTATCAATCAACGTAAATCAACAACCAAAGGTCGGATAATTTAATTGATTGATTCAAATACACAACCTGTGATATTTCAATTATACACAAAATATAATGCGGAAAAGAAATAACACGGACACCAGAAGTTTTGTTAACGAGGAAACCGTAAATGCAGAAAAACCTCGGGACCTAGTCCAGATTGAACACACATTGTATTAAGCCTATACAGACACTAGCCTACTACAAACTAACTTCGGTCTGGACTGTAGTTGAACCCCAATCAATCTCACACTGATCCAAGGTACAGTTATGCTACTACGTCTCTGATCCCAGCAGGGTGTTGCGCACTTGATTCCCTTAGCTGATCTCACCCACAATTAAGAGTTGCTATGACCCAAAGTCTAAGACTTTAATAAACAAATATGTATCACAAAGAAAAGTCTACGGTAATAGATAAATTTGTTTCCCACAGGAATACCTAAAAGTTTTGTTCCATCTTTTGATAAATCAAGGTGAATAGGAACCAATTGATAAACCAGACTTATATTCCCGATGAACAGCTCAGTCTTATCAATCACCTCACAATAATCTTAATCGACGCAGCAAAAGAAGATATTGTGGAATCACAAATGGTGAGACGAAGATGTTTGTGATTATTTTTATATCTTGCCTATCGGAGATGTCAATCTCAATCCAATCGTTACGATTGTACTCAACACGATAGAATCAACAATATCATATCACACAACTACAAGAAAGTAGTATCGGTCTGGATTCACAATCCCAATGAAGTCTTCAAGTCGTTAACCTACAGGGTCTCGAAGAAACCTAAGGTTAAAGAAGAACCGACTCTAGCTTATACAACTAGTATCACACAATAGGTGTGGGGATTAGGTTTCCCAGTTGCTATAGTTCTCCCTTATATAGTCTTTCAAATCAGGGTTTGCAATCAATATTAGCTTGGTAACAAAGCATTCAATATTCACCGTTAGATGAAAACCTGATTAGATTCAAGCTAATATCTTTTAACCGTTAGATCTAAAACTTAGCTTCTTACACAAATGAAATGCACGACTTTAGGTTTGTGTAACCGTACCCAAACATGCACATTTGTTGGTTCAACAGTAATTAACCAAATGGTTAGCCATATGAGCACTTTCATATCAACCATATTCTTCTTTACCATAACTAGTTCAAATGACTCAAATGAACTAGTTAGAGAGTTGTTAAATTGCTTATATCTTATGGAAGTATACAAGACATAATCGAAGCAAAAACGATTTGATTCACTCGAATCGATTCATGAACTTTATAGCCACGGTTTGCAAACTTGTATTTCTTAGTTTATATAAGAATAAGTTCACGAATAATCGTTTTTAGAAATAACCAACCTAAGTACGCGGACTAGGTACGCGGACTTAAGTACCCGGAATAAGTTTGTAAAAGGTTTACAAACTCCAGCACATTTTCTCGGGAAGAGAACCTCAGACAGTTCGCGGACTTTGTTCGATTTTCCTGATCAGCAAAGCATGATACTTTTGTTCAAGGAATAAGGACTTATACATATATGTGTTACCATACAATGCTTATATCCAACAATGGTTATATAATCTAAATTCTCATTTCAATCATTGAAACATTCTTAGAGGACGTTATATAGTTGTTGTTCACAAACTATTTTTCGTCAAATCCATTTTCAAGTAATTGAAACATAATATGACTTTCGCCACTAGGTAAAGATGAACTTGGCCAAAGCGAAAGCTTACCAACACATATTTCGAGAAATAGATAAGCGAGATAAACTCGGCTCGAAATAACAAATGTGTATAATCAAAGTCTATATAGCAAAATGACTTTTGTCTCAAGATAGGAGATAGAGTAGATAGACTTTTGAGTGATAGATAATTTCAAGTCTCCACATACCTTTTAGTCGATGAAGTTCCACCAGTTCATTGAGTAGTTCTTCGTCTTGTATGATGATCGCCATGGAGTTCTTGAGCTAAACTACACTTTTTATCCTAGTCCTAGACGTAGATATAGTAGACTAGAAATCAAGACTTATAGTTTTGATCACTAACATTGACAAACATGCTTGAGATAGCAACGCATGCGAGTTCGAACGACGAGTTCTCTAACATGAACAACTCTCTAACTAGTTCATTTGAGTCATTTGAAAGTGCTCATATGGCTAACCATTTGGTAAACTACTGTTGAACCAATGAATGTACATGTTTGGGTATGGTTACACAAACCTAAAATCGTGAATTTTATTTGTGTGTAACAAGCTAAGTTTTCGATCTAACGGTTGAAAGATATTAGCTTGAATCTAATCAGATTTTTATCTAACGGTGAATATTGAATGCTTTCTTATTAAGATAACATTGATTACAAACCCTGATTTGAAAGACTATGTAAGTGTTAGAGTATTGCTCGGTTGAACCCACCAAGCATTGGTATGTCAAGTTTGGTTGTCATATTTTAGTTGAATCAAAACTCATGTTAAGAGTCGCTTGATTATGTACTAGAGTCAACTTCGTATAGGTTAGCTTGAAAGTATTATGATATGAGACATTACAAGTATTGCGAAGACTTGAAGATGTGAAGAAGCAAGGAGCTACAACGACAAAAATCATCCTTCCACTTGAGGTTAGTGATATTTGACTTGAACTGTTTCATTACTTAACGTATCTTTCAAGTCGTGCATCTTGAAAACATAACTGCAAAGCATATTTGAACTCTAGATAGACATAGTATTAAGGAATACAATACGAGGTTTATTGCTTAACCATTAAACTTTGTAGATAAGACATCGCCATAATCATTTGAATGCTATTGTGATTATGTATGGGTATGAGGTGAGGATTTCATCCTAGGGAACAATGTTTACATGTGTTCTAAGGAAGTAAGTTCATAAACTTATTTGTGGACCGAAAAGGAAATTTCCAGGTGTTATTGGTTTTGTTATTCATTGCATATCTTATGAACAACCAATATGTGTGATAGAGTATAGTCGCTCACAACTTGTTGTATTCTTGGTAAAACTATTCACAAAGGCCTGACTTATGTATTGGTATAACTTTTATTAGTAAAACCGATCTTAAGTAATCACCTGTGATATGATCGAATTTTGTATGTGACCAATTAAAAGGAAAGGGGAACCGATCCTTGTAAGGGGTGCAGTACATCAAAAGGAATTGATCCTTGTATGGGGTGCATCAAGGTTTATAGCAGAAATGGGAACCGATCCTATGGACATGTGCAACACGTTTTTGGGCAAAGGGGAACCGATCCTATGGACATGTGCAACACATATAAGTTAGATACCCTATATATGTGGGGAACCGATCCTAGTACCTTTTTGGAAAGCTAGTGTGTCTATGCACAGTACTCACATGGAGGTAGACCCGTAAACCCATGATTGTGATTGAATATTGGTTTGATCAATCACATAGTTCTTGAAAGTCAGATGAACCAATTCTAAACTTGTTTGGAAGTGTGGCAAATCGGTTTCAAGGTTGTAAGTGTGGAAGAGAACTTACAAAGTTAAGATGTCGACAAACTTTGAACACGTGTGTGAATGTTTATTTCTTTAATTGTTCAAAGATATTCCTTGACGGCTAAGGGAAGAGAATCCCAGGATTGAAACATAAGTAAGTTAAGAATCTTTTAATTAAGGTTATTAAATTCATTTTGTAGGGAAATTACAGAATTAGTAATGTGCATTTACTAATGAGATTTTCCGAGAGATTTCGATCGTTATATTTGGACAGAGCATTTCCAGGAATTATGAAAACCGAATTTGTACTTTTATGAATATCTTGAGAATATTTTCGGTTTTGGAAATTCCTTGATGTCTAAACTTCTTTGTATATAAAAATACTCGAAGTTTGCCTTTCTAGCAAACTAATCCTTCGAAACAACATATTTACTCTTTTGTTGTTGTTACTGGTGTAGCCGCCTATTCGGAGAGGAGAGTAACCTAATCGAAATATCTTACGGCCGTTTAGTTTAAAGTCTTCTTTGGGATTGAGAAGCTCTAGTGTGTATCGTTGGTGGGAACTAGATAATTGCGGTTTATCTTTTGTTTTCGATTGATTTGATTGACTAACGGTGGTTGAAATCTGATTGCACCTAGTTTGTTTATTCTTGAGAATCTTCTCTTCTGATATACGATTCACTCAAACTAGTTCAGAGTTTCGACAGGGATATTTAGACTGTTGTTAGTTCTAAAGACGATCTTGTGATAATCCATTCTTAACAGACTCCGTTATGTGCGTGATTGATCACAAGAGATTCAAGTGATTGTGTGCAGGTTTTTATTGAAGATTTAAGAAGATTTGAAGACAAAGAAGATATTGAAGATCTGACTTGGGTTTTATAATCTTTGGTGTGCACAATACTTGTTTCGGTAAAAGAGGATCCAATTAATAATCGGTTTATCCTTGTGGTAGATTGAATTGATTAATTGAGTAGATCGGCATCAACACGATTCTTCGGATTAAAGGTGTTGTTGGCTTAATCTTAAACGATTACCTTTGGGTGATTGAATATAAGATAGATCTAAGGACCTGACGAAGGAGTTTATGTTGAGATAAACGGAAGAGCCTTTGTCCGACTGATATCACTTGGTTGAATAGAGTTGATACCAAACAGATTTGTTGTTCCTTTACAGTTTGGAATACGAACCAAAGGAATTATTCCAAGTACGTGACTTATTTATAAGTTTGAGGCGTGGGAATACAGAAGGAACTAGGTGAACTATAGGGTTAGTTACTTGGTCTCAACTATACGAAGTTAGTGTAATTTTGTGTAGCGGCTTAATCCTGAGAGTATTCAATTCTGGACTAGGTCCTGGGGTTTTTCTGCTTTTGCGGTTTCCTCGTTAATAAAATCTTGCTGTGACATTTACTTTTATATTCAGCATTATAATTGTTTTATTATAATTAAAGTAAATTACACAAACGTTAATTCCTATTTACTTGATAAGCAATCCTATTGTGTTTGGTTAAGCCCGAACCTTTGTATCAAGTAAACATACTTCATTGTTATATTGTCTCGATCTCGTATCCATAGACGATCACACAAAGTGTGAACCGATTAGTTGTATTGTCTCGACTCAGTCCATAGACAATCACTTTCGGAGAAAGGACTTATAGGTAGGAAAAGTTTTAGATCGAGGTATATTTGGGTACCCTCGCCTTTTCAATTGGTATCAGAGCAGGCAAACACGAAAATATCTAACAATCTGTGGTGCGATCCAACCTATAAGAATGAACTGGAGTTCCCATGAATCGACTTCAATTAACGTACCGCCAAGATTTGATGGAACAAACTACTATAGTGGAAATATGCTATGAGATATTTTCTTCAATAGCGAGACTTTAATACTTGGTTATTAGTCGTTGATGGTTATACTCTTCCAAAGAGAGAAAATTCAGAAACTGAGCTCAAACGCTTAGCAGAGTTTTCGAACGAAGAAAAGGCACTTGCAAAGCAGAATTCAGATGGTTTGAATGCTATTATTCATGTTGTAATTCGTGATTTACAACATCATGTGTCAACATGTCAGACTTCGAAAGAAGCTTGGGATAATCTTCAGATCGTATTCGAAGGAAATTCTTTAGAGAAAGAAGCTAGACTTCAAACCCTCACTTCCGAGTGGGAAAACCTTCGAATGAATGACAACGACACTTTTGAGGAGTTTCACATTAAACTCTCTGAGATAATTAATGTTTCTTTCTCGTTAGGAAAGACTATTTCTGAAAAAGATATAGTATGCAAGATTCTCAGATCGTTGCCATCAAGATACGATTCTAAGAAACATGCAATCATAGAAGCAAACGATATTTCAACTCTCACACGAAGCACACTCATTGGTAAGTTAAAGATCTTTGATCATGAATCACAGACTATTCAAACCAAAGGAATCGCTTTTAAAGCAAAAGTTCCAAAAGATCAAATGGAAAGGAATATACAATTGGATGATTTAAATGAACAAATTGAAGAAAATTTTGATGATAAAATTGAACAATCATTGTCATTAATTACTAGACGGTTTCGAAATCTCTTGAAGAAAATAAACAAGAGATTTGTTAAGTATACTTATCGATCTTCTCGACCGCGTGATCGAGTTCCTATCAAAAAGGATCAGGAAGAAGATGATGAATATCAGCCGCAGTGCTTCAAGTGTAAAGGGTTTGGTCATATTGCTAAAGACTGTCCCAATCTTAAGAAATACACTGCAAGCAAGGCATTCGATGTAACTCTAGACAAGTCCTTCGATTCATATGATTCTGAAGAAGAGGAAACAGTTGATGTTGCATTAGTTGTCAATCTTATTCCTTCCTCCTCCATTAGTGATTTACCCATTTTAAAAATGGACATGTCTTCCAATATTATTAAATCATCTAATGGTAAAGGGAGAAATAAGACAAGATGCAAAAACTGTCTTAAAAACAGAATTGCTAAAAGTTGCGTTTGCAATTTCAGTCTATCCCAAGATACTTCGTTGGTTCGAGGTAACATAAAGAGATCTTTTCATACTATACTAGATCAAGAACACTCTGGTTGTTCAAAATTCCATAACGAGAGAAAATCTCATACTAATGCCACTTGATCCGTATTAGAATTCTTTCCTCATCTCGTGTGCCAAATTTTGAGTGAGGAAGAAGAAAATTCAAGGAACTTTTGAGTAGATTATGGAAATAATATCTAGTACTTGAAGATATTTGATATATCCGTATTTTAGGAATATTATATTTTCGGTAGTATGAAAAATATAAAAAGATTCTTCTCACTTTGATCATTCCTTGTCCGAACTATGGGTCTGGATCAAATGGTTTCTCTGGAGAAGATGCAGGATCAGAAAGATCATCCTAAACTAAGTCCGGATTATCTCTTGATATTAAGGGTAAAATCAGAAAGGGAGATTGGCTTAGCAAGAAGGAAAGAGAGAATACTCTGAAGAAATATCAGTATATTGAGGCATCGACACATTTTTGTGTTCAATCAAAGACAGAATTACATGCTCTTGCAGAATCCTTCACGAAAATTTCTCATCTGCAAGAGATTCTGGTCAAGCAACAAGGTTTTCTACTTGAAGAAATTCAAAAGCTGAAAAGTAGTAATCCACCTTCATTCAGTTCTGACATGAAGGACTAGGTTGCAAGGAAAAATAGACATCAATTTTTGATTTCTTTCATTGATTGTATTAGTCTATTATGAATAAAATTATCTGATTAAGTAATTTTTCTTGTGATAGTTTTCGGTTTACATAGCCTGTGCTTAATTGCTTTTATCTTATTGTTATATATGTTGATTTTGGATTTACTACCTTAATATTCGATCTCATATATTCTGAACTCTTATGGTTTGGATGACATTTTGATTTAGCGGGATTAAGTTCTAGCCCTAGTAGGTAGGCTTCATCAAAGGACCATGATGGGTTCTGATAGAGACAGTATGTGAAAAAGTCACAATATGTTGAATCGGTTTTGGTTTAGCATAAAAGCATATGTGTTTCGACGGTTTTCAAATTTTGCTTGCAATTGTTAAAACTGGTTTGCAACCTTTCTCTAGTAAAGGTTGAGGTGTGTTGTTATTCTTTTGTTTATGCATAAGGATGACAACGTGGTGATATTTCGATATCAATTCTCCCTTGACGAAGATGCTATCATATTGGAGAAATGGATGCGAAATTTGAGGTAATAATCTTGTTAGTTAATTGTTTTCCTGTTTAAGAAAAGCCTGAGTTTATATTATATATATTTGTTGCTTTTGCTTAACAAAATTTCGGTTCAATTGATATTTATTCCATGATGTGTGTCTGGATGTGTGTTTCAATTGGTTCCGGTTAAGAAAAACTTTTGTTATCTTGATTTATTGTGTGTTATAAATTGTTTAGGCTTACAAAATTTCGGTACAATTGATGTGTGTGTGATTCAATTGGTTCTGGTTAAGAAAAACTATTGTTATCTTGCTTTTGTATGGTATCAATTGTTTAGGCTTACAAAATTATGGTGCAATTGCGGTGCTTTTAATGTCTATGTTGTTTCAGTTGCTTCTGGTTGAGGTAAATAATTATGCAAGTTGATTTATTTTGGTTTGTATGAATTATTTATGGCTTAATGAAATAATTTGTGTAGGGATGAGTTGTTTAATCCAATTCGATTCCGGATAAGAAACTAAGTTAATTCTGATCTTAACTTGTCTTATCAAAGTGAGGTTTTGGTTATTCAAGTCTAATCGAATGCCTAAACAAGGAATGCGAGTTAACTAACCTAGTACTTGTCTTGTTTAAAATTGAAAGGTCTAAGTTTATGGATAATTAGAACCCGATGACAAAAATGGAGTTTATCTTTATTTTGGTCTTATCGAATTAAGCGGTTGTTTTTGAACAATCGGTTTAGCAAAGGGAGTAATGTGCTTAGCTGTTTTTGGTTTGCTAAACTAAATTGGAAAAATTGTTTCGGATAATTGTTTCCTTGGTAACATATCAAAATAAGACTACTTGTAGTTTCGGTTTTGATATTGGTTATCAGAACGTGATGTGTGGAACCCTCGTGCCTAACTCTACAAGTTTGCAAGTCTATTTTGAGATTTGTAATATTATTTTCGTGTTGTCCTTTATTTTTTCGTTTCTTTGTCATTTTTGTGACAAAAAGGGGGAGATATATATGGAGTAAACAGGTGATGCTGGCATTGATTTTATATTGATTGGCATCGCTAGGGAAAAGAACATTGGTACTTGAATGTTTTATCTAACGAAAGAGTGAAAGCACAGACTAAGGGGGAATAACATGTCATATAAATTGGTATAACAAAGACGTGCGGATTGAATATCTACCTATCTTCCTTAGGGGGAGTATTAGCTTTGTTATTATAATGTCAACAGCCGCATTTTCAAGGATTGAATGTAAGCAGTTTTACTGTGTTGTTGAATCGGGAATCAAGCGGATTGTAATGAATTCTTGTAATTTGTTTATCCATATGATATAAGAGTTTTGTCACTAAAATTGACAAAGGGGGAGATTGTTAGAGCATTGCTCGGTTGAACCCACCAAGCTTTGGTATGTCAAGTTTGGTTGTCATATTTTAGTGAATCATAACTCATGTTAAGAGTCGCTTGATTATGTACTAGAGTCAACTTCGTATAGGTTAGCTTGAAAGTATTAGGTATGAGACATTACAAGTATTTGCTGGACGAGCCCAGACCCATCCACTTTTTGGCTGTATGAAACTCCAAATATTTTTTTTTTTGACTGGAAAGGGCAAATTTTATTTAAATGGTTCCAAGTCACTAAAAGGGTGACAAAGAACACAAAAGAAAAACAAAACAATTACATGGATGTGTTAATAACAACATCCCAATTACAAATCAATGTGGATAAACTAAAACCCGAGAACACATCAGTGTTTATATCCCACTTGAACAATAGACATTTAACCTGAATAATCAAATGATCCACATTCCTAGTCATATTGTTATACAACCTATTGTTTCTTTCTCTCCACATAGTCCACCAGATAGAAAATGGCAAATAGCCTCAAATTTTCTTAAGCATTTTCTTGCCTTTCCTGTTTTTCCATTCCCATAAAGTTCTCTTCACATCACAAGACTATCTAAGAAATAAGACCATACCTTGTAGGTAGTCTGGAAATGTAAAAATAGATGGGCATTTGTCTCTGTGTGCTGATTGCAGAGTAAACACTTTGCATCTTGAACAAGTCCTGCATTGTGAAGATAATCCAAGGTTGGTGCACCATTGTAGCAAAGAGTCCAAGCCAAAAATCCCAGTTTCAATGGGACTTTAGGATTCCAAAGCCATTTGTCAGGGAAACAAAGAAAGCCATCAGTTTCCAAAGCAGAATAAGAGTTTGCTACTGAAAAGCCTTTACCCAAACCATACTTTCAGTGCCTCTCATCTTCAACTGAATCTTCCAATCTCATATGATTGTTAGCAGTAGATTCACCACTTCTGCAACTTCATTCTCCTTAAGGCTTCTAGCAAAATTCAGATCCCATGCACCTTCCACAGGCACCATACCTCTCAACACAGCATCTTTACTTCTGGAAATTTTAAAAAGATCTGGAAACAACACTTTTAAAGTTTTTTCTCCCACCCAGATATCATGCCAGAATTAAATGTTATTTCCTTTACCCACAGTCAAAGTTGTACCTGTTTTAACAAAATCCATTGTTTTTAGAATACCAGCCCATAAACTATAACAAACAGACTGATTTGTGTCTAAATGATTTGTGTCTTATTCAGCATGAGAACAAAACACACAGACTGTTGCGCATTGAATTCTTTCTTTTTATTTTTCTTACTAAAAATCGAAATTTTATTGCCTTCAGTGAGGCGATTGTCGTTGATCTTTAGCCAGAAGACTATAGACCTTTAAACTAAAATTTTATCGAACAGACTTAGCTATGTGGTCAGTTACTTGGTTATCATCTTTACTTACAAAAGAAAAATTACAATAAGCAAAACTAGAGACTAAATGTTTAATCTCCTTTATTAAGTTCATATTTTCCCATTGAATCAGAAGAGTGTTGCCAGTAATGGACTGAACAACTAGTTCAGTATTAGCTTCAATGTAAATCCTTGATAACTGCTTTCCTTTTCCCATGATAGCGCTTCACGTACTGCCATACACTCCCCTGCTTCCGGACTTAGTACTCCATTTGAGCAACTCCCTTTGATCCCATGGCATTCACCTGCATGATTTCGTATGGCGATGCCAGTGCCCAGTTAGTTAGTATTGTGATCATAAGAAGCATCCACATTAAATTTTAGTATGCCATCTAAAGGTGGTAACCAATGAGAAACAGTACTAAGAGTATGTACATTCAAATTATTATCATTATCATGCAAATGTGATGACATGAAATAATTAATCTTATGAACTGAGTTAAAAGAATTTAGAGTGACTCCCTGAAAAACCACATCGCATTTATCCTTCTACAGCACCCAAATGCCAATCATAAGAGTATATAACAGTCTATCTTCATTCTTGGAAGTAAACCAATTGATAACCCAAATTTGATATTGTCTAGCAATTATTTCTAACAAAATCAATATTAATATTAACTCCTCTCTAGACAGCTCTAGCATGACTACACTCAAAAATGATATGCTCCATAGTTTCTTCATTATGCCCACAAGTGACACAATGAGTATCTATACTTTCATTGTAAATTGCCAGTTTGCTCTTAGTATAATTAATATCTCTGATGCTTCCAAGCAAATAGTTTGATTCTATGAGTTGTGCTGCAACTCCATAGAGCTCTCCATATTGTTGACATTGATCCCATTGACTTGAAAATCATTGCTGGATAAAGTTACTATCTTGTGGGTGCTTTTTATAGAAAATTTTCCATCTTTTGCAGCCATCCAGACCATGACATCCTCTTTGGTCTTGTATTCTTCTATAAGTATCATCATCAAACAGGTGATTAAGCAGAGGGACATTCCATTGATTTGTGTCAGGTAGTGAAAAAGCGGGGGTCTAACAACCACACCCAATATTTCGTTTGGCAATCTGAATAGACAAACTCCAATATACTTTCAAGAGAATCAACTATACATTTAGACTCAATCTAGAGAAAATTACATCAAAGAGTTTTATATTTCTATCTCTCAATTCAATCTGCAATCAACAAATAGGATTTTGCGAGCCCGATTGAATATAAGAGAAATCACTTGAACGGTACCAAAGACTAATGTTCAAGGATCAATCAATTTTAATCAAAAACCAAAGGTTGAATTTACCAATTGATCGATTCAATGCACAACCTGTGATATTTCAATTATATAACAAAATATAATGAGGAAAATAAATAACACAGACACCAGAATTTTGTTAACGAGGAAAACCGCAAATGCAGAAAAACATCAAGACCTAGTCCAGATTTAAACACCACATTGTATTAAGCCGCTACAGACACTAGCATACTACCAATGAACTTCGGACTGGACTGTAGTTGAACCCTAATCAATCTCACACCGATTCAAGGTACAGTTGCGCTCCTTACATCTCTGATCCCAGCATGATACTACGCACTTGATTCCCTTAGCTGATCTCACTCACAACCAAGAGTTGTACGACCCAAAGTCGAAGACCTGATAAACAAATCTGTCTCACACAGAAAAGTCTATAGGAATATAGATAAATATGTCTCCCACAGAAATACCTACGAGTTTTGTTCCATCATTTGATAAATCAAGGTGAAGAATAACCAATTGATATACCAGACTTATATTCCCGAAGAACAGCCTAGAAATATCAATCACGTCACAATAATCTTAATCGTATGGTAGTAAAACAAGATATTATGGAATCACAAACGATGAGACGAATATGTTTGTGACTATTTTTATCTTGCCTAATATCGAAGATTAAATCTCGAGCCAATCTTAGATAAGATAGTACTCAAATACGATAGAAACGGCAAGATCAGATCATGCAACTACAGATAAAATAGTTTGGTCTTGATTCACAATCCCAGTGAAGTCTTTAAGTCGTTAACCTATAGGGTTTCGTGAAAAACCTAAGGTTAAAGGAGAATCGACTCTAGCTTATACAACTAGTATCACACATGAGGTGTGGGGATTAGGTTTCCCATTTGCTAGAGTTCTCTTTTATATAGTTTTCAAATCAGGGTTTGCAATCTAAGTTACCTTGGTAACAAAGCATTCAATATTCACCGTTAGATGAAAAACTTGATTCAACCAAGCTAATATCTTTCAACCGTTAGATCGAACTTAGCTTGTTATACACAAATGAAATGTACCCTCATTTAGGTTTAATAACCGTACCTAAACGTGTACACTATGTTGGCTCAACCGTAGTTCACCGAGGTTAGATATATGAACACTCTCATATCAACCTTATTCATGTTAACCATAACTAGTTCAAATGACTCAAATGAAACTAGTTAAAGAGTTGTTCAATTTTTATATTCTCATAGAAGTATACAAGAACACAATTGAAGCAAAATCAGTTTGATTCACTCGAATCAATTCATGAACATTATAGCCACGGTTTGCAAAGTATGTATTCTTTAATATATAAATGTATTAGTTCATGAGCCAACCGATTTTAGAACTTTAACCACTCAAGTATGCAAACGGGTACGCATACTTAAGTAGCCGGTCTGAGTTTGGGTTCGCCAGTATGCAAACGGGTACGCATACTTAGTACACTTCCTAAACCCAACAGAAATTCCCGGACCTATACCTTACGCAAGTATGCGTACCGGTATGTGTACTTTGTACACGAAATTTCACAACTACAGGTACGCATACGAGTATGCATACTTTAGTTTCGGTCATGGATCACATACATGCAAGAATGCACAATATATTTATAAGAGTTCATTTTACCATCACGATCCACTTCCCTGTCATACGTCCATGGTTTTCCCAACAATATATGACACGTTAGGCATCCATAACCACAACATTACACCAATTACTATCTTGTTTGGTACAAAGAGCCAATTAGAATTTGACAAAACAATGTTTAGAAACAGTAACCTCTAAAACCTTACTGAGACAATAAAGAGAGTAAGAACGAGGGTGTTTTTTAATCTGTATCTTCCACTTATGGACGACTTCTTCCGACAACACGTTCTCACAACTACCTGAATTTATTATCATACGACAAATCTTGTCACTAATTGTACAAGTTGTCTGAAAAGTATTCTTTCGCAACACCATGTCTCATCGTCAACAATTTTTGGATTCAGACATGAATGGCTAAAAACCATTGATCATTCACCTTAATATCCATGAAAAACTAATCAATGTAGTATATCCGTGTTCTCTTTAATATCAGTGATATATTTATCCTTTACATCATCGTCTACTACTAAGGACTTACCAAGCCTTCCAGCTTTGCGAAAATATTTTGAAAAACGACATGCCTCTTCAGTCTCCATAACGATAACAGATAGCAGATGACTTTGACGACGAACTAACATCATGTATTACAAAAGCACTATGTGACGGGATTGTATAAGGACAACTGACAACCGAAATAACATTTTGATGGATCCATTGTTTTTCCAAGCGCAAAGTAGGTATGGTCATGAGGGCATGTGTGTCAATCCTAGTCACTACCCCGTTCGTAAAAAAAAAAAAAAAAAACCCATACCCTCCCACTACCCACATGAAATGGAGCGGGACAGGTATGTGGATTAACCGGTTGGGGTAGGTTTCCGATGGGTTACCCATACTTTTAATCTAATATATTATTTATCGATAATCATATCTTAAGTATGATGATTCAAACAATAATAATAATCTAAAAACAATGCATTCTAGAATTAAATTCAAAATTTAATCTTAAAACGAACAAATAAAACAATTGTTCCACAAAAATCAATGTAAAATCAATAGAGTTGATACCAAACAGATTTGTTGTTCCTTTAATGTTTGGAATACGAACCAAAGGAATTGTTCCAAGTACGTGACTTATTTATAAGTTTGAGGCGTGGGAATACAGAAGGAACTAGGTGAACTATAGGGTTAGTTACTTGGTATCAACTATACGAAGTTATTGTAATTTTGTGTAGCGGCTTAATCCTGAGAGTATTCAATTCTGGACTAGGTCCCGGGATTTTTCTGCATTCGCGGTTTCCTCGTTAACAAAATCTTGATGTGTCATTTACTTTTATATTCCGCATCATAATTGTTTTATTATAATTAAAGTAAATTACACAAACGTTAATTCCTATTTACTTGATAAGCAATCATATTGTGTTTGGTTAAATCCGAACCTTTGTATCAAGTAAACATACTTCGTTGTTGTATTGTCTCGATCTCGTATCTATAGACGACCATACGAAGTGTGAACCGATTAGTTGTATTGTCTCGACCCAGTCCATAGACAATCACTTTCGGAGAAAGGACTTATAGGTAGGAAAAGTTTTAGCTTGAGGTGTATTTGGGTACCCTCGCCTTTTCAATAAGGGATAACTCTAGCAACTGGGAAACCTAATCCCCACACCTCCTGTGTGATACTAGTTGTATAAGCTAGAGTGGATTCTCCTTTAACCTTAGGTTTCTCCCGAGACCCTTTAGGTTAACGACTTGAAGACTTCATTGGGATTGTGAAGCCATACCGATACTACTTTCTCGTAGTTGTGTGATCTGATCTTGTTGTTTCTATCGTATTGAGTACAGTCATAACGATTGGCTTGAGATTGATATCTCCGATAGGCAAGATATAAAAGTAATCACAAACATCTTCGTCTCATCGTTTGTGATTCCACAATATCTTCTTTCGTCGCGTCGATTAAGATTATTGTGAGGTGATTGATAATACTGAGCTCACTATTCTTTGGGAATATAAGTTTGGTTTATCAATTGGTTCCTGTTCACCTTGATTTATCAAAAGACGGAACATAACTCGTAGGTATTTCTGTGGGAGACATATTTGTCTATTATCGTAGACTGTGATACATATTTGTTTATTAAAGTCTTCGTCTTTGGTTCGTAACAACTCTTAGTTGTGGGTGAGATCATCTAAGGGAATCAAGTACGTCGTATCCTGTTGGGATCAGAGACGTAAGGAGCGCAACTGTACCTTGGATCAGTGTGATATTGATTAGGGTTCAACTACAGTCCATACCGAAGTTATTTTGTAGTTTGCTAGTGTTTGTAGCGGTTTGATACAGTGTGTGTTCAATCTGGACTAGGTCTCGGGGTTTGTCTGCATTTGCGGTTTCCTCGTTAACAAAACTTCTGGTGTCTGTGTTATTTCTTTTCCGCATTATATTTTGTTATACAATTGAAATATCACAGGTTTTGTGTGTTAGAGCACTGCTCGGTCGAACTCGCATGCGTTGCTATCTCAAGCATGTTTGTCAATGTTAGTGATCAAAACTATAAGTCTTGATTTCTAGTCTACTATAGCTAAGTCTCGGACTAGGATAGAAAGGGTAGTTGAGCTCAAGAACTCCATGGCGATCATCATACAAGACGAAGAACTACTCAAGGAACTGGTGGAACTTCATCGACTAAAAGGTATGTGGAGACTTGAACTTATCTATCACTCAAAAATCTATTTCTCGAAATTTGTGTTGGTAAGCTTTCTCTTTGGCCAAGTTCATATTTATCTAGTGACGAAAGTCATATTATGTTTCAATCACTTGAAAATGGCTTTGACGAAAAATTGCTTGTGACTAACAACTATATAACGTCCTCTAATAATGTTTCAATGATTGAAATGAGAGTTTAGAAAATATAACCAATGTTGGATATAAGGATTGTGTGGTAACACATATATGTATAAGTCCTTATTACTTGAACCAAAGTATGCATACTTTGTTGATCAGGAAAACCGGAAAACCAGTCCACGAACTTAGTCAGCGAACTGTCAGAGGTTCTCGACACGAGAAAATCTGCTGGACTTTCTAAACTCTTCCGGGAACTTAAGTCCGCGAACTAAGTCCGCGTACTTGATTTGGTTATTTCTATAGACGATTATTCGTGAACTTAAACTTATATAATCTAAGGAATGCAAGTTTGCAAACCGTGGTTATAAAGTTCATGAATCGATTCGAGTGAATCAAATCGTTTTTGCTTCGATTGTGTCTTGTATACTTCTATAAGATCTAAGAAATTGAACAACTCTCTAACTAGTTCATTTGAGTCATTTGAACTAGTTATGGTGAAGAAGAATATGGTTAATATGAAAGTGATTATATGGCTAACCATTTGGTTAACTGTTGTTGAACCAACGAATGTAAGGAGTTAAGATAAAAAGTAATCACAAATATCTTCATCTCATCGTTTGTGATTCCACAATATCTTGTTTCGCTTCCATACGATTAAGATTATTGTGAGGTGATTGATATTACTAGGTTGTATGTCCTTCGAGAATATAAGACCGGTGTATCAATTGGTTCCTGTTCACCTTGATGTATCAAAATACGGAACAAAAACTCGTAGGTATTTCTGTGGGAGACTGATTTATCTATTCAATAGACTTTTCTGCGTGAGACAAATTTGTTTATCAAGTCTTCGACTTTGGGTCGTAGCAACTCTTAGTTGTGGATGAGATCAGCTAAGGGAATCAAGTGCGCCAAATCCTGCGTGGTTCAAGAGGTGTAAGGAACGCGACTGTACCTTAATCAGTGTGAGATTTGTTAGGGCTCAACTACATTCCAGTCTGAAGTTAACTTGTAGTAGGCTAGAATCTGTGGCGGCTTAATACAGTGTGGTGTTCAAATCTGGACTAGGTCCCGGGGTTTTTCTGCATTTGCGGTTTCCTCGTTAACAAAACTTCTGGTGTCTGTGTTATTTCTTTTCCGCATTATATTTTTTATATAATTGAAATATCACAGGTTGTGCGTACTTCAGTAATTGAACAACAGTAAAATGAACTCTTATTGGATCATGACAGGGAAGTGATATGAGTGGGACAAAGGCTCTTCCGTTTATCTCAACATAAACTCCTTCGTCAGGTCCTTAGATCTATCTTATATTCAATCACCCAAAGGTAATCGTTTAAGATTAAGCCAACAAAACCTTTAATCCGAAGAACCGTGTTGATGTCGATCTACTCAATTAATCAATCCAATATATCACAAGGATAAACCGATTATTAATTGGATCCTCTTTTACCGAAACAAGTATTGTAAACACCAAAGATTCTAAAACCCAAGTCAGATCTTCAATATCTTCTTTGTCTTCAAATCTTCTTAAATCTTCAATAAAAACCTGCACACGATCACTTGAATCTCTTGTGATCAATCACGCACAGAACGAAGTCTGTTAACAATGGATTATCACAAGATCGTCTTTAAAACTAACAACAGTCTAAAGATCCCTGTCGAAACTCTGAATTAGTTTGAGTGAATCTTATATCAGAAGAGAAGAGTCTCAAGAATAAACAAACTAGGTGCAATCAGATTTCAACCACCGTTAGTCGAATCAATCAAAAACAAAAGAGAAACCACAATTATCTAGTTTCCCACAAACGGTACACGCTAGAGCTTCTCAATCCCAAAGAAGACTTTAAAATGAACGGTCGTAAGAGATTTCACCTAATTAGGTTACTCTCCTCTCCGAATAGGCGGCTACACCAGTAACAACAACAAAAGAGTAAATCTGTTGTTACAAAGGATTAGTTTGCTAGAAAGGCAAACTTCGAGTATTTATAGACAAGGAAGTTTGGACACCAAGGAATTTCCAAAACCGAAAATATTCTCAAGATATTCATAAAAGACAGATTCGGTTTTCATAATTCTTGGAAATGCTCTGTCCAAAAATAACGATCGAAATCTCTTGGAAAATCTAATTAGTAAATGCACATTACTAATTCTGTAATTTCCCTACAAAATGAAATTAATAACCTTAATTAAAAGATTCTTAACTTACTTATGTTTCAATCCTGGGATTCTCTTCCCTTAGCCGTTAAGGAATATCTTTGAACAATTAAAGAAATAAACATTCACAGCACGTGTTCAAAGTTTAACGACATCTTAACTTTGTAAGTTCTCTTTCACACTTACAACCTTGAAACCGATTTTCCACACTTCCAAACAAGTTTAGAATTGGTTCATCTGACTTTCAAGAACTATGTTATTTATCAAACTAACATTCAGTCACAATCATGGGTTTACGGTTCTACCAAAACAAGTTTTGGTTCTACCTCCATATGAGTACTGTGCATAGTCACACTAGCTTTCCAAAAATTCGGTTGACTAGGTACTAGGATCGGTTCCCCACATATATATGGTATCTAACTTATATGTGTTGCACATGTCCATAGAATTGGTTCCCCTTTGCCTAAAAACGTGTTGTACATGTCCATAGGATCGGTTCCCCTTTCTGCTACAAACCTTGCTGCACCCCATACAAGGATCGATTTCCTTTGATGTACTGCATCCCTTACAAGGATCGGTTCCCCTTTCCTTTTAATTGGTCAGACATACAAAATCCGATCATACCACAGGTGATTACTTAAGATCGGTTTTACTAATAAAAGTTATACCAATACATAAGTCGGGCCTTTGTGAATAGTTCTACCAAGAACACAACAAGTTGTGAGAGGTTATACTCTATCACACATATTGGTTGTTCATAAGATATGCAATGAATAACAAAACTAATAACACCTGGAAATTTCCTTTTCGGTCCACAAACAAGTTTATGAACTTACTTCCATAGAACACATGTAAACATTGTTCCCTAGGATGAAATCCTCACCTCATACGCATACATAATCGCAATAGCATTCAAATGATTATGGCGATGTCTTATCTATAAAGTTTAATGGTTAAGCAATAAACCTCGTATTGTATTCCTTAATACTATGTCTATCTAGAGTTCATATATGCTTCGCAGTTATGTTTCAATATGCACGACTTGAAAGATATGTTAGGGAATGAAACAGTTCAAGTCAAATATCACTAACCTCAAGTGAAGGATGATTGTTGTCGTTGTAGCTCCTTGCTTCTTCACAGAAAAGTTTATTGAATAGATAAATATGTCTCCCACAGAAATACCTACGAGTTTTTGTTTCGTATTTTGATACATCAAGGTGAACAGGAACCAATTGATACACAGGTCTTATATTCCCGAAGGAAAGATAGCCTAGTAATATCAATCACCTCACAATAATATTAATCGTATGGAAGCGAAACAAGATATTGTGGAATCACAAACGATGAGATGAAGATGTTTGTGATTACTTTTTATCTTACCTATCGGAGATTAAATCTCGAGCAAATATTAGAGAAGATAGTACTCAATATGATAAAAAAAACTAAGATTGCATTATAGCCACGATTTGACAAAGATTGCATTCTTATTATATAAATGTATTTGTTCATGTACAAACCGAATTTAGAACTTAACCAACTTAAGTATGCAAACGGGTACGCATACTTAGAGTTCCAGACTTGGTCTGGGTTCGCCAGTATGCGAATGGGTACGCATACTATCGTACGTGCCAAACTCATTAGAATTCCCGGACTTGAACTGTCAATCCGGTACCCATAAGGGTATGCATACTAAGTTCCCGGACTTCAACTATCAAACAAGTACGCATACGGGTATGCATACTATGGTTCCGGACTTTGAATAACTTGCAATAGTTAGCATACAAGTACGCATATTGTGTTATATCCAATCAATGGTTAATCGTTCTAAACTCCATGTTAATCATTGAAACATTCTTGGAAGACGGGAATAACTGTCTCACACAAACTATTAGCTTCAAAGCAATTTTCAAGTGATCAATATATCAATTCGAAACATTCCGAGTCTACATCAAATGACTGTCTCACACAAATCATGTAAGATGTTACCAGGTGATTTTCACATGATCATATTTTGACTTTCGTCAAGAATAAAGATGATATATGTTAAAGTGAAAGCTTACCAAGACATATTTCAAGAAATATGTAAGCGAGTTAAACCCATCTCGAAATATCAAATGTGTATAGAATAAAGTCTATATAGCTATACGACTTTTGTCTCAAAAGGAGATAGAATAAAAATAGACTTCTGAGTGATAGATGAGTTCAAGTATCCACATACCTTTTGTTGATGAAGTTCCACAAGTTCCCCTTAGTAGTTGTTCGTCTTCAATCGATGAATGTCGTGAAATCTAAAGCTCAACTACACATTTTGTCCTAATCCGAGACATAGCTATAAGTAGACTAGAAATCAAGACTTATAGTTTTGGCAAATAAACTTGACAAACAAGCTTGAGATAACAACGCTTGCGAATTCGACCGAGCAGTGCTCTAACACTATGTCCTTCTTTATATAGGCTTTTCCCAAAACCCTTCTTCTCATGACATCATGCCACATGTCATAAAAGCTTCCTTATTTTACAACTATTGCCATTTCTCCTAATGTAACCTTCAACTTCTTTATAAATTCCTTCCCCGTCATTTCCATTCCATGGACATGTCTTATTGGACTTGGGCTTTAGTCCCCAAGTTCCCTATGTCTCATGGTGGGTTTATCCTTCCTTTAGGGGCTCCCTAGCCCTACTAAGGGGTAATTATTTTTCATGTATCAAAATTAGTCCCCTGATTATATTGGGTTATTTGTCAAATAGCCCGATAGTCAACTGATCTCCTTCTATCCGCTTCATTGAAAACATGAAAGGAGAGGAGGGCTCCCTGTTAGAGCACTGCTCGGTCGAACTCGCATGCGTTGCTATCTCAAGCATGTTTGTCAATGTTAGTGATCAAAACTATAAGTATTGATTTCTAGTATACTATAGCTAAGTCTCGGACTAGGATATAAAGTGTAGTTGAGCTCAAGAACTCCATGACGATTATCATATAAGACGAAGAACTACTCAAGGAACTGGTGGAACTTCATCGATTAAAAGTTATATGGAGACTTGAACTTATCTATCACTCAAAATTTTATCTACTCTATCTACTATCTTGAGACAAAATTCGTTTTACTATATAGACTTTGATTATACATATTTGCTATTTCAAGCCGAGTTTTCTCGCCTATCTATTTCTCGAAATATGTGTTGGTAAGCTTTCGCTTTGGCCAAGTTCATATTTACCTAGTGACGAAAGTCATGTTAAGTTTCAATCACTTTAAAATGGCTTTGACGAAAAATGGTTTGTGAATAACAACTAAATAACGTCCTCTAAGAATGTTTCAATGATTGAAATGAGAGTTTAGAATATATAACCATTGTTGGATATAAGAATTGTGTGGTAACACATATATGTATAAGTCCTTATTCCTTGAACCAAAGTATGCGTACTTTGCAGAGTCCGCGAACCCAGTCCGCGAACTGTCGGAGGTTCTCATCCTGAGAAAATCTGCTGGAGTTTGTGAATTGTTTACAAACTTATTCCGGGTACATAAGTCCGCAAAACTCAGTCCGCGAACTTAAGTTGGTTATTTATAAAAACGATTATTCATGAACTTATACTTATACAAACTAAGGAATGCAAGTTTGCAAACCGTGGCTATGAAGTTCATGAATCGATTCAAGTGAATCAAATCGTTTTTGCTTCGACTGTTTCTTGTATACTTCTATAATATCTAAGCAATTAAACAACTCTCTAATTAGTTCATTTGAGTCATTTGAACTAGTTATGGTGAAGAAGAATATGGTTGATATGAAAGTGCTCATATGGCTAACCATTTGGTTAACTATTGTTGAACCAACAAATGTACATATTTGGGTATGGTTACACAAACCTAAAATCGTACATTTCATTTGTGTGTGACAAGATAAGTTTTCAATCTAACGGTTGAAAGATATTAGCTTGAATATAATCAGGTTTTCATCTAACGGTGAATATTGAATGCTTTGTTACTAAGCTAACATTGATTGCAAATCCTGATTTGAAATAGTACATAAGGGAGAACTCTAGCAACTGGGAAACCTAATGCCCACACCTCCTGTGTGATACTAGTTGTATTATCTAGAGTCGATTCTCCTTTAACCTTAGGTTTCTTCGAGACCTTGTAGGTTTACGACTTGAAGACTTTATTGGGATTGTGAAGCCAGACAGATACTACTTTCTTGTAGTTGTGTGATCTTATCTTGTTGATTCTATCATGTTGAGTACAATCGTAACTATTGGCTTGAGATTGATATCTCCGATAGGCAAGATATAAAATTAATCACAAACATCTTCGTCTTATCGTTTGTGATTCCACAATATCTTCTTTCGCCGCATCGATTAAGATTATTGTGAGGTGATTAACAATACTGAGATGTTCTTCGGGAATATAAGTCTGGTTTATCAATTGGCTCCTGTTCACTTTGATTTATCAAAATACGGAACAAAAATCATAGGTATTTCTGTGGGAGACATATTTATCTAGTACCATAGGATTTTCTGTGTGATACAGATTTTTTTATTAAAGTCTTCGACTTTGGGTCGTATCAACTCTTAGTTGTGGTTGAGATCAGCTAAGGGAATCAAGTGCGTAGTATCATGTTGGGATCAGAGACGTAAGGAGCGCAACTGTACCTTAGATCAGTGTGAGATTGATTGGGGTTCAACTACAGTCCAGACCGAAGTTAGTTTTTAGTAGGCTAGTGTATGTATAGGCTTAATACAGTGTGTGTTCAATCTGGACTAGGTCCCGGGGTTTTTTCTGCATTTGCGGTTTCCTCGTTAACAAAACTTCTGGTGTTTTTGTTATTTATTTTCCGCATTATATTTTGTTATATAATTGAAATATCACAGGTTGTGCGTTTGAATCAATCAATTGGGAAATCCGACATTTGGTTGTTGATTGTAATTGATTGATACTGGAACATTGGTCTTTGGTACCGTTCAAGTGATTTCTCTTGTATTCAATTAGAATCGCAAATTTCTATTTGCTTGAGTAAGAATTGAATCGATAAAGAGAGATACAACTCTTTGATATACTTTATTAAGATTGGGTCTAGTTGATTCTCTTGAAAGTATATTGGAGTTAGTCCATACAGATTGCTAATCAAAATATTAGGTGTGGTTGTTGTACCCCCGCTTTTTCAATTGGTATCAGAGAAGGCAAACACATTAAAGACTCGATAAGTCTGTGTTTGTAGTAATCTGACTATATGGACGAGTCTATCTCTGATAACGTACTAGTTCAGAAATTACCAGATGATTTGATAAACTTGGATTCTCTTGAGTGAACTATCACATCTAAGTTAATATCTAAACATGTGGAAATTGTTGATAACTGAGAAACACTCCTAGAAAAACAGCTGGATGAACTTTCTGACGAAGGTGACTCAGATATTGATAGAGATGTTGATGAGGAAGTCTCGGAGTATGTTAATCTTTTGAATTCGTTGGAAAAGAAGAAGATGACAACTTCTCATATCACACCCTTTATGACTAATCTATGTCGTTCAAACAAGAAATTGAGAAGATGTTGCGCAGGTGTTTTTGTTTCGAATCGTTCAAACAAATCGATCCTCAAGGATTCTGAGGAAAATCTACGTATGAAGTCAGTTGAATGTGATAATATTTATCAAAAGTATTATTTGTTGGAAGAGAAACTTGCAGAATCTGAAGTAAGGAGTGACTCTCAACAAACAAGTTTTGATGACAGAGAAAGTTCTTATCTCGCTCGAGAAAAACGCCTTGAGACTGATTTAGCTGCTTCTCTTGATAAAGTCAAGATGTTGGAAGATGACTTGAAAAATTTCAATACTAGTTCAAGCAAATTAACCATTATGTTAGGAGAAAGTAAAAATCATCGTGATACACGAGGATTGGGCTCCAAGGGAATAGATGCTCCAAGTATTAGAAAAGAGGTAAAATTTGTCAAGTCTAGTGATTCTTCTCAACAAAAGTTTTCCACCGATGGAAAAAGTGAAATACCTTCACCGGAAGTTAAGGTTCGAAATAGAAAAGTATATCAACCTCCAAAGTCAGCACACACGGATCAAGGTAAGAACATTCCTTATGTTTTCCACTATTGCGGAAATAAAGGTCACCTGGAAAGGAGATGTCGTTTCCGTATAAGGAATGAGAAGCTTCATGATGTTCTTGTTTGGGGATCACAAGAAGTTGTGAAACCAAGATCATATGTTAAGACTAATTTCCTTAACGCTACAGGTTGTAACTGTCCAACCTTTAAGCAAAGGAATCATTTTTGTGATAAATCTAGATTTGCCTATAAACGTCATACGAATCCTTTTCATAATCGTAATGGTTATCAAAAGGATAACTTTGTAAATACTAAGACAAGATCTGATGCTCCCAATTGGAGAAAGACTAACTTGCAAAAGAATAGTCAATCCAATTCTCTTCCGAGAAATCTTGAAGAGAGTAATGGGAAGAAGGTTCAGGTTGTTCCTAAACGCACTCAGAAGTGGGTACCAAAGAAAGCCAATGATACTTTGAGTGTGAAAAGGAATGATCTTCCAGAAAATTCCATGACTATGGAGAAGGCAGTATCCATGATGTTAGAACTTAACAAGTTTTTTGGAAAAATGGAATTGGATGTCAAAGTTTTTAAAAACGATCTCTTTCATGATAATCTAAAGGTCACTTGTGGTGAGAAATATATTGTTCACACCAACACAAATTGATTGTGTTGTAAGTGCATCCTCACCAAGGAATGCCCTGTTATGTATACGGTGAGCGAAACACGAAAATTGGGGCACATAGATTGTGTTCGGTAAGGCTGTAGAATTCAACTGGATTCTTCTAAAAAGGTATGTCTATAAACTTGAGAAATATTTGTGTTTTTATTTGCTTAGAGAACTTATAATGATCCACGTACCTTTCTTATCGTTCATTTCTACCTAACTTGATCTGTGTTTAAGGTTTTTAAATGTTTAGGTTTGAAAATAATAGTTCGGGATGTTTGGACTACATGGTAAACCTACCAGGTTTGCATAACATCATTTAAAATCAAAATCCAGGGGTTTAAGTACGCATACCCGTTTGCATACTCCCCCAGGTCATGAAAATTCGTTTGCAAACCAGTATGCATACTTAACGTCGATATTCGGTAAACTTGTTTTAGCCGTAACTTCTTCGTCCGAACTCAGAATGACCTCATTCTTTTTGCATTATCTTTATCTTTGAATTCTATTCAAAATAGATATGAGAAAACTTGAATTTGGATGAGTTAAGATTGGTATTTGTCCTGTCTCTTTTTTTTGAGTGTTTTGCTCCGTTTCGTCGCACTTGTTCCACTTCTCTTGTAAATGGGTACTTGGATTCTTGGAGTACTACTCTTCTAAGATAATTTGTAGATTTTACAAAAATGTTGTTTTTGAATCACAAAGAAGTAAGTTCAAGAATGGCAGTAGCACGCTTTGTTATGGGATTCTTGAATGTTCACAATCATCTTTTGTGAACTGTGGTGCATGGTCATTAGTGACTTTGTATGTTCTTCTCTGTTAAGAAAATCTTTTTATACGCCTTTGGTAGCTATTCTTGGTATAAATCCGGGTGAAAAATATTGATTCTACCCTCTAAGGACAAATCATCTTATATGTGCATTACGAGTTTGTCTTGTTGCCTAGGAAACTTCTTATGAGAATTTATTCTTGTTTTTGAAAAGGATTACTAGAGTTTGGAATAGCTATTATTGTGAGTACACATAGCTATGTCCAACGATTTTCATCTTCAATGTTTTAGATTTATTTATTTAAATTTTAAGCTTTTGGAAGATGATTTTTGCGATTTTAATCTTTATGATTTTAAATATTGCAAACTGTTATGGGATATGTTTTTTATGTCCATGAACCTGTGACTGTCCCATACTTGTTCAAAAGGTATCTCTATTATTTCGGTATGAATGTATTGATAAAAGAATGAATGAACTTTTGACATTACAAAAGTTTGAAGCCTATCATGTCATTATTGATGGAAGATAGGATGAACTTTTGTTTGCGAGGATTATGTATATTGTATGTCATTGTGCAAATGGTGATGGAAAATAGAATGAGTCATTGTCTATTCCGCAGTATTGATCTTCCCTGATCCATCTTTTATATATATACTCTGCGGTTTCGTAAGTTCTCTTATGTTGAGCACTTCCGATTAGATTAATCATGGGTTTTCTTGTGGTTAATTTAATTGAGTATTATTTGGAATCAAATTCATATTCGTATGTGATTTTTTATGTCCAAAGAAATCCTTCTTTTCTCTTGAAATTAAAGTCTCTCTTGTTGTTCTTTCGTGAATGACATATTTTGGGGGAGACTTCTTAATTGAACTTGTGCTTAATTGCCAAATCTTTGTGGGGAGTGCGGCTATGGAATATTATAGGAGTTATCTTGTATCTTTATAAACTCCTTGATGAAAGCATGTAGCTTCGGCTTAATGATTACATCTTAATAAGTTGATATGTGCTTGCTTTTGGTCATGAAATGTCTCTTTGGAAATTTCATTAGAATTCTGTTTTCATACCTTTGCCAATTTTATTGACAAAAAGGGGGAGAATTAATATGCAGTTCACACTACAAATACATATGGTTTTCGGATCATTATGTAAGAGGGAGTGGTTTCCATGTGAGATGGAGTATTAACTAAGGGGGAGTGACACATATCACCATACTGTTGTTGTCGAAGTTGTGATACAATTAAACTTTGATGCTGTATAATAATACTATGACACTGTATAACAGTGATTGAGGATTCTTGTTTTCTCATTGTTATAGCTATGGATTTTCAACAACGATGATGCTAAACTTACAACCTTTGGAATCATTGGAGTACTTGGAAGTGACGAAGATTTCGAGTAATGTTGAAGATTAGGCAAGTGGAATAGGAGCTACAAAAGTTTATTTATCTATTTTTGTATTCCATATGTATTGATAGTTTTGTCACTAAAATTGACAAAGAGGGAGATTGTTAGAGCACTACTCGGTAGAACTCGCATGCATTGCTATCTCAAGCATATTTGTCAATGTTAGTGATCAAAACTATAAGTACTGATATCTAGTCTACTATAGCTAAGTCTCGGACTAGGATAGAAAGTGTAGTTGAGCTCAAGAACTCCATGGCGATCATCATATAAGACGAAAAACTACTCAAGGAACTGGTGGAACTTCATCGACTAAAAGGTATGTGGAGACTTGAACTTATCTATCACTCAAAAGTCCATCTACTCTATCTCCTATCTTGAGACAAAAGTCATTTTACTATATAGACTTTGATTATACACATTTTCTATTTCGATCCGAGTTTATCTCGCCTATCTATTTCTCGAAATATGTGTTGGTAAGCTTTAGCTTTGGCCAAGTTCATCTTTACCTAGTGACGGAAGTCATGTTAAGTTTCAATCACTTGAAAATGGCTTTGACGAAAAATGGTTTGTGAATAACAACTATATAACATCCTCTAATAATGTTTCAATGATTGAAATGAGAGTTTAAAATATATAACCGTTGTTGGATATAAGAATTTTTTGGTAACACATATATGTATAAGTCCTTATTCCTTGAACCAAAGTATGCGTACTTTGCTGATCAGGAAAACCGGAACAGAGTCCGCGAACTGTCGGAGGTTATCATCCAGAGAAAATCTGCTGGAGTTTGTGAATTGTTTACAAACTTATTCCGGGTACTTAAGTCCGCGAACTTAAGTTGGTTATTTCTAAAAACGATTATTCGTGAACTTATACTTATATAAACTAAGGAATGCAAGTTTGAAAACCATGACTATAAAGTTCATGAATCGATTCGAGTGAATCAAATCATTTTTGCTTCGATTGTGTCTTGTATACTTATGTAAGATCAAAGTAATTGAACAACTCTCAAACTAGTTCACTTGAGTCATTTTAACTAGTTATGGTGAAGAAGAATATGGTTGATATGAAAGTGCTCATATGGCTAACCATTTGGTTAACTATTGTTGAACCAACAAATGTACATGTTTGGGTACAGTTACACAGACCTAAAATCGTGCATTTCATTTGTATGTAACAAGCTAAGTTTTCGATCTAACGGTTGAAAGATATTAGCTTGATTCTAATCAAGTTTTCATCTAACGATGAATATTGAATGCTTTGTTACTAAGATAACATTGATTGCAAACCCTGATTTGAAATACTATATAAGGGAGAACTCTAGCAACTGGGTAACCTAATCCCCACACCTCCTGTGTGATACTATTTGTATTAGCTAGAGTCGATTCTCCTTTAACCTTGGGTTTCTTCGAGACCCTGTAGGTTAACGATTTGAATACTTTATTGGGATTGTGAAGCCAGACCGATACTACTTTCTTGTTGTTGTGTGATCTGATCTTGTTGATTCTATCATGTTGAGTACAATCGTAACGATTGGCTTGAAATTGATATTTCCGATAGGCAAGATATAAAAGTAATCACAAACATCTTCGTCTCATCGTTTGTGATTCCACAATATTTTTTTTCGCCGCGTCGATTAAGATTATTGTGAGGTGACTGATAATACTGAGCTGTTCTTCGGGAATATAAGTCTGGTTTATCAATTGGTTCCTGTTCACCTTGATTTATCAAAAGACGGAAGAAAACTCGTAGGTATTTATGTGGGAGACAGATTTATCTATTACCGTAGACTTTTTTGTGTGATACAGATTTGTTTATTAAAGTCTTCGACTTTGGGTCGTGGCAACTCTTAGTTGTGGGTGAGATCATTTAAGGGAATCAAGTGCATAGTATCCTGCTGGGATCAGAGACGTAAGGAGCGCAACTGTACCTTGGATCAGTGTGAGATTGATTGGGGTTCAACTACAGTCCAGACCGAAGTTAATTTGTGGTAGGCTAGTGTCTTTAGCGGATTAATACAGTGTGTGTTCAATCTGGACTAGGTCCCGGGGTTTTTCTGCATTTGCGTTTTCCTCATTAACAAAACTTCTGGTGTCTGTGTTATTTCTTTTCCGCATTATATTTTGTTATATAATTGAAATATCACAGGTTGTGCGTTTGAATCAATCAATTCGGAAATCCGACCTTTGGTTGTTGATTGTAATTGATTGATACTGAAACATTGGTCTTTGGTACCGTTCAAGTGATTTCTCTTGTATTCAATTAGACTCGCAGATTTCTATTTTCTTGAGTAAGAATTTAATCGAGAAAGAGAGATATAACTCTTTGACATACTCTATTAAGATTGAGTCTAGTTGATTCTCTTAAAAGTATATTGGAGTTAGTCCATATAGATTGCTAATCGAAATATTAGGTGTAGTTGTTGTACCCCGGTTTTTCACTCCCTTTAGCAACCCCCATCCCACTTTGGCGGTTGATCTTCCAGCGACGTGTCATGATCCCTTTCAGTTACTTCACCTTTTGTAACTGCCACATTCTCTTTCTAAGGAACACCTAGATATACGCCTGTCTTATTATCTATCCCACTTTTCATTGACTCAGTCGTTTCGCTCTTTTTCTGTTCTGAATTTACCACACACGCGCCACGTCAAGCAGTTCTTCTAGTAGTAGTTCATCCGAAGAAGAAGAATCTGAGGAAGAGATAAGTACGGAAGCGGATGAGGTCGATCCCGTGGTTCAAGGGGAGCTACAACTACCTCCTTCTTCCAATGGCGAGTGTTACACAATTGAGGAGATCTTGCGGACTTCTGATTTGAAGCGCGAGTTAAAGTTGAGGGTCATCCACAATGGTCGGCGCATTCCTCCTGCGAATGATGTCCTCATTCCTCATATTAATCCTTTTGTATTTCCTTTTCCCCCCGTACCTGGGTCTCTCATGTATCCCGAATCAGCGGATCCGGCTACCTTTTTGTTTAAGAAGGTCCAATGCATGGCCATTCATCGTGGCGATTATAGCCTCCCTATATCAAGATCATTTCAACTGCCGTAACGTCTCTCATATGGCCGCATTGGGTATCTTATATCCTTTCCAATCCCGACTATGCATCCACTCTCCGTTCGGCGGGAATCGAGGAAGATATAAATTCATCATGTCATCGAGAAGTGGTTAGGTGCAGGCGGGACGTGATACGACTTTGTTGTCATTGGGCTCCTCCCGTCCACTCTCCGTTCTTCACAGGGGGGAGGCTACTATCATTTTGGAGGATGTAGTCGTTCTCACAGAGTTACCCGTTCATGGGACTGTTTTTATGACGAGGCGGCCATCTTCGCAGCTTTGAATGATGAGGATAGGGAGCTGTGGGCTTATTTGTTAGATTTCAAGGACGATTCTCGCAACGAGCAGGTGAGGAAAGATCAGCTGTCAACAAAACCGAAGAATGGGGAAATCCTGAAACCGCTGATCAAGAGGAAAAAACAACCTTTGTGGCCAAAGGTAAAAACAAGGTGATGGAGGGTAAGAAACTCCCTTCATCGCGTCCATCAGGTGAGTGTCTTCTTGCCAGTTCTATTCGTGCTCATGAGCCACTTTATGGTCCGGATGGTTCAACCGTTGCTTCTAAATTTGTTATCAAACATCACAGTACAATGTCCAACCCTCCGTAAGTGTGGTAAGCGAAGAAGGAAAGAGGAAAGCTCCAGCTACACAACAACAACCCAAACGTGCGGCACCAGCGCAACAGACAACTCAACCTCGGAAAGCTGCAACTAAGACTCCTACACATCAGCAAGAAACATGAGAGGCTACTCCAAACTTCCCATTTCCAATCGAAGAGGTAATTGAACTCCTAGAGGCATGGATTCAAGATGGTGCTAACAAGCTACCTCCAATCAGACGTCCGCCAACTGAGAAAGAAATGGAAGATCTCAAATACTATCGTTATCATAGGTTCGTCAATCACCCAGCCAGTGACTGCAACAAGTTGAAACGCATTTTCAAAGGGAAGGTGGATGCAGGAGAACTCCAACTAGGCACCGAGGGAGTTCACAGGGTCTCTTCCTGTTAGAAGTTGCATGCTCTCCGGGGACTCCGTCCACAAAACTGTGCAGTATATGATGGAGCATGTCTGTGAGATTCTCTGTTTCTCTAAGGCGCAACGATAATACATATTTGCATCTCTCAATCGTGTCGTGTCAGGCAATTGATTGTTTTCAATCAGAGAAGCTGCTCCTGGACCTCAACCTCTTCTAGAGGATACGACTGGTGTATGTAACTGGGGACTCCTAACCACTGCTCAGCACAAAGGCGCTGAGTGCGAGAGCACACCGATTGACGCAACCTCTAACTTTAACATTGTCACCGTGAAGACTCTGAAAGCTGCAGGAATTTCAAAACAAGAGGTTGTTCACTGCCCAACTGTGATTAAAAACTCACAAGGAATGCTTACGGGTACATTAATCTCGAAATCAAGGTAGGAGATTCCCTAACACAATCTAAGTTTCATATTGTTAAGGAATACTCAAATTATGATATGCTCCTGGGGCGCTCATGGATACATGACAACAAAGTAAAGCTAGGATTATGTCCTTTTACAGTGTCTATACCTGAGAGGATCTCCAATAAGCCGTCCAACCCTGAAGATTATTTGTTGCCATATCAACAACTCACAAATGTGATACAATTACCTGGAGAGAGTGGAGAAGCGTCCGTTCGCAGGTTCCGCACATAAGTAAGTCTTGTTGAACAACCTTTTTTATAACCAGTCACTTATCGTCCTTTCAAGACCTGGGGACTCGACCCAATTATCAACCAAGCTGTTACTAGGTGATGTGAGTGGGATGTCGCTCATTTTCAATATCTTACCAAGTGTTTAGAAGCAGTTTCGCTTAAAGATAAGAATTCTAGAATTCAAGTAGCAGTACAAAACCTGAATTGTTTCCGGGTCGGGGACAAGGTGTTACTTCTAGTGCTCATCCTGCTCCTTCAAGTCCCTCGGGAGATGAGAAAGAACCTCTCCTATTTACAGAATCATTTTGGGAGCCTACTGCAAGCTCATTGGTACTGACAAGATAGATGGAGTAGTAATACACTCCAAGTGGATCAAACCTCTCGATGTATAGAGTGTCAACATTTCCTTAATCTCATGCAATATTTGTAATTCCTCCAAAATGATTGCACCATCTTGCATTCATAATTAGGATTTCAGTTTGTTAGTTAATCAAAGCACTATTTCCTTTTTAGAATTACTCACAAAACCATTCCAGATCAAAATCTCAAATACAATCAAAACCCTTGCCAAAAAACAATTACCTACTTGTTTAAAACCAGAAAATCTAACCTTAAAAGAAGTATCTCTTTCCTTTCAAAAACACCTAATAAGAAAAGGTTCCGAAGAGAAAAAATAAAAAACATTTAAGGGAAATCGTCCTGCAACGGCTCATCTTTCTTAGAAAAGGCATCTTTCATGATATGAAGAGCAACCTGCTTCAAATTCAACTCCTGGGACGCCTTCTCGACCTCTACCTCTTGCTGATTAATGAGATCCATGGAATAAGCTTCATTTAGTACTTTCGGATTTGGAAATCTCGTCACGTAACCCAGAATCATTGAACCTGAAGTTCACGCACATGTTTCGATGGTACTCCCGGTTCGCGATTACTTCTTCAATATGTCCAGTCACACTACACATCTCATCCATTGAAGACAGAGCCTCCTCCATACGTTTAGCTAACGAAACATGGATTTTAGATTTCTTGATCGTGGCAACGTGTCCATGCTTCTTTCATATTTGAGTAAACAACTCCGCATACTTAGCTTACATGATGAATCCTCCAAATAACACATGATCTGCAAGAGGAATATCAAATGGAAAGTTGAATACAGGTTCGCGGCTGAATCCTTGACCATTGTTGTTGTTTTCTCTACTTTAGAGTTACTGTTACTGGGGTTACATGTGTTAAAATATCACTGTGGATATGACATCCCTTCTCATGAAAACAAAGTACCGACCTCCTAGTCTCGTCGGCCACCGCTACTGTCATTTTCTATTGGCATTCGGAGAAAGAATATTGTGTCGTGTGGAGATTCTACAGTAACCCTACCGAAGAATGTTATATCTAAAAATTTCAAAATATTACGAGATCTTTCGAAAAATTTGGATTCTTTAATCGTGGGGTTTTTACTTATTCATCCAACTGGAAACAAAAAAAATAAATCACGAGAGCAACGTGATTGAAGAATAATTATTCGAAGAAGTCCTGGCTACAGCCGTGTGAAGCAAGACTACTAAAATAACAAAGAAGCATCTACAAGCTACGAAAAGATGCTCATCTACAAAATAAATCACAAAGCGGAAGATCTTTTTATCAGGGTTAACGTCAGGATTAATACCACCTTCATCGGAGCCTTCTTCAGAAGCTACTTCAACATTCTTGGGATTTTCATCATGAAAGGGTTCATCCACGTCAGAGTCCAGAATCACAACGCCGTTATGAATAGGTACTCATGTTCATCCATAAGTCCATGTTCACCCAGAAGTATAGGTTAACGACTTGAAGACTTCATTTGGGATTCGTGATGCCAGACCCAACTATTTTCTATGTAGTTGCGTGATATGATCTTACTTGTTCTATCATATTGAGTTTTATCTTCTCTAAGATTTACTCGAGATTTATCTCCAATAGGTAAGATATAAAAATTAATCACAAATCTCTTCGTCTTATTCTTTGTGATTCCACAATAACTTCTTCTACTACCATATAGTTAAGTTATTGTGAGGTGATTGATATTTCTAGGATGCTCTTCAGGAGTATAAGACCGGATTATCAATTGGTTTCCTGTTCACCTTGATTTATCAAAAGACGGAACAAAAACTTGATAGGTACTTCTATGGGAGATAGATTTATCTATCAGAATAGACTTATCTGTGCGAGATATATTTGTTTATAAGTCTTCGAATTTGGTTCATAGCAACTCTTAGTTGTGGGTGAAATCAACTAAGGGAATCAAATGCGCAGAATCCGGTATGGTTCTAGAGGCGTAAGGAACGCGATTGTACCTTAATCGGTGTGAGACTTGGCTAGGGCTCAACCACATTTCAGTCTGAAGTTAACTTGTAGTAGGCTAGTGTAGCGGCTTAATACAGTGTGGTGTTCAAATATGGACTAGGTCCTGGGGGTTTTCTGCATTTGCGGTTTCCTCGTTAACGAAACTTCTGGTGTTGTGTTATTTCTTTTCAACATTATATTTGTTTATATAATTGAAATATCACAGGTTATGCATAGTTCAATCAATTGGTGAATACGACCATGATTGTTGGATAGTAATTGATTGGCACCTGGACATTGGTCTTTGGTACCCTCCAAGTTATTTCTCATATCAATCGGTCTCGCAGATTTCTATCTGTTCGATTGCAGATTGTATTGAGAAATTGAGATATAACTCTTTGGTATATTTCTTGATTGAGCTCGCTTTATAAGCCGGTGCTCTCGGAATTATATTGGAGTTAGTCCATACAGATTGTCGAACGAATTATTGGGTGTGGTTGTTATACCCCCGCTTTTTCAACAAATAAGATCCGAATACGCAACTACAGAGAAAATAGTTGGATCTGGCTTCACGAATCCCAAATGAAGTCTTCAAGTTGTTAACCTAATAATGGTTTTGGAAAAACCTGGGTTAAAGGAGAATCGACTCTAGTTTGTAACTAGGACACAGGAAAGTGTCGGGATTAGGTTTCCCAGTTGCTAGAGTTCTCCCTTATATAGCCTTTCAAATCAGGGTTGCTTTCAATCAAATCTAAGATAGCTTAGTAACAAAACATTCAATATTCAGCGTTAGATGAACTCCTGATTTAAGATTCAAGCTAAGTCTGCTTAGAAATAAAGCAATTATTCTCCACCGTTAGATGGTCTTAGCTTGTTACACATAAATGAAATATACTTATATTTAGGTATGGGCTACGTACCTAAACGTGTATATTGGGTTGGCTCAATAACAGTTAACCGAAGTTAGCCATATGAACACTTTTATCTTAACCATATTCATGTAACACTTCTAGATCAAATATGGAGATCAATCAATCATGATAGATAATCAAATGAATATAATTGTGTTTCAAATAGAGTTATTCAATTGTTCACTATCTCATAGAAATATAAATGAACAAATTGAATCGAAATCGGTTTGATTCGTAATCGTACAAAGTACTTATACAAGAATCAATTCATGAACATTAAGCCACGGTTTGCAAAGATTGCATTCCTTAAATCATAAATATTTCATTTCATGAGTATGGGAATCATACATAACCGATTTTGAAACTTAACCACTGAGTTCGCAAACTGGGAACGCGAACAACAGCTCTGGACCTTGGCCTAGTCAAGCCGTTCGCAAAACCCGGTTCACGAACAACTATACCGGACCCATCTCAGGTAAACCAGTTCGCATACTAGGTACGCAAACAAGAGTTTCAGACCTTTTCAGGTAAATCCGTTCGCATACTAGGTACGCCAAACAAGAGTTCGGACCTGAATCATCACAATACAGTTCGCATACTAGGTATGCATACGGTGTTGTATCCAGACATGGGTAATTGTTCTAAAATCTCATTTCAATCATTGAAACATCCTTGGAAGACGACCATGGTAATCTCACACATACCATCAGCTTCAAGTAATTTTCAAGTGATCGAATGATCAATACGAAACTTCCTGAGTTAACATTAAATGACCGTCTCACACGAATCATATAAGATGTTCAAGGTAATTTTCACACGATCATATTTTGACTTAATATTTAGTTTCCAACAAATAGATTTTTTCCAAATAAACTCGTCAAGAATACGATGAACATAGCTAAATCAAAAAGCTTCCAACACATATTTCGAGAAATAGATAAGCGAGATAAACTCGGCTCAAAATATCAAATGTGTATAATATAAAAGTCTATATATTTATACGACTTAGTCTCATTAAAATATATAATAGAATAGACTTCTGAGTGATAGATAAGTTTTAGTCTCCACATACCTTTTGTTGATGAATTTCTTCCAAGCTCCTCAGTAGATCTTCTTCTTCAATTGGTGAACGACGTGAAGTCTAAAGATCAACTACACATTCTATCCTAATCCAAGACATGCTATAAGTAGACTAGAAATAAAGTATATAGTTTTGATCAGCTAAACTTGAAAAACAAGCTTGAGATAGCAACGCTTGCGAGTTCGACCGAGCAGTGCTCTAACAAGATCAATCTGTACAATTCTGACTTAAAATAAGACATGGTCATTCCAGTCTTGCTTCAACCACAAAGGAATAAGATGGGTTGGTCTTAGGGAGAAAAGTATAGGAAGTGCTGAGATCAGAGTGATAGACTCTATAAGTATATATCAGAATGTAAAAACTTGTTTGTAAGTTGTATGTTTTGTTTGTTCTGAATTAGCCGTTGTGAATAGATTGGAGAATCTATTTTTGTAGAGTCATAACCGCATACTTTGACCTCGTAGGAAGTGGAGTTGTGAAGTAGTAGGAAGGTGAAGATTGTGGTAAAGTGATGAAAACCATGTCCTTATTGTATAGTAAGACTAGACAAATGCATACCCACTACCCATTTTCTCTTTTAAACTGTCTGCTCTTCCTGACACTTTATCGTAATGGGTGTATTGCTACACCACATACCATAGACCATCAGGCCAATGTCTTAAGAATATCCCACCATTATTGGGACATTGTTGATGTCTCGTGTGATTTTAGCAGAAAATACTAATTTTATGTGAAGTTAAATGTGACTTGCATAGTCAAGATGACTGGTGACTATCATGTTTGTCTAGACGTAATTGATAAGTCTTGATGAGGCTGACAAGGCTAGTGAGAGTTCATCAACTATGTCAGTCAGTGTTGACATGCTTGGATGGACATGTGATGTCAAACATGTGTGTTGGAGCAGGTCAAGCACTGCGTTTCATGATGTCTTCTTCAGTTGCAAAGAAACTGGAAAAACTCATGAGGGATTTTCTCTAGAACGATAATAAAAGGCAACATAAAATTTGATCGTGTCAAATGGATTACTTTAAGAAAAAAGAGAAAATCTGGTGGTCTTGGAGTTAAGAGCTTATAGATGATGAATAAGCTCTTTTGACCAAGTGACAGTTTGATTTGCAACTGAAAATAATGTTTTGTGGAGGGATATAATTGAAGAGAAATATGGAGCTGAACTTTATGGATGGTTTTCTAAATTCCCTAAAATTATTTATGGTAAATCTCTCTGAAGATGTATTATGTAGTATAAATCCATTTTAAGAGTCGTGATAGATTTAAAGTAAATTCTGGTAGTGGTATCAGTTTTTAGAAGGACACATGGCTTGTTGAAACTCCTTTACATTTGAAATATCCCAACTTATATGTAGCTGCTAGAAGTAAGGATAAATCTGTTGCTGAAGTTTTTGTGGAAGAACATGCTTGCTGGGATATAAATTTATATAGAAGATTAAATGAAATAGAAAGAATTGAGCTTTCTGAATTACAATCAAGACTGAGTGTGGTATCTTTCGGAAGGGATTTGAATGATGAGATAGAATGGCCTATTGGTAAAAAAGGATCAGTTTTCAGTTAAATCTACTTATGATGTGATCATATGCATATATTTCAGTATATTTGGGCTCAGCATTTTTTTTGGATAAAAGTTTAGAGATTTTATTAAGAAATACCAGGGTCTAAAAACCTGGATAGAGCGGTGTCAAGATGTGCAACATCATGACTGAATTCTTCCACAGAAAGATTGTCTTTCCTAACTACTTTTGAAATAGAATAAGCTAAAGAGTTTAAATCTCTCTTGACATGTGAAACTTTAAAAGAATTAAAAGCTTTAAGTAAAAGCTTAATGTCTTGGATGGTTCTCATATTCTTCCATCTAACAGCCAGAACTTCGTTATTGATTGAATTGACTACTATCTCTGCATCAGCTACCAAATGAATGTTATCCAGATCCATTGCTTTAGCCCATCTCAGCCCCTCCAGTACAGCTCTGCACTCTCCAGCCTCTACATCAATTAATCCAGCTGCATAGGATCCTTTGAAGCCAACTCTTGCACCTGAAGTGTTATACAACACAATGCCATAGCCACACTCATTAGTATCAGGGTCAAAAGATGTATCAACAAAGAATTTAAAAACAAAAAATTCATCTATAATATCTTGCAAGCATAATGAGCTGTTAGAGTGAGAGTCATATTGAGCAGAATTAATTTGTGGATAGGAATTTGAACTGTCTTGAGTGCAGGCAGTGTAGCTATTCAACGAAAACTGAATTCTGGTGACTGTGGTCATAGGATTCAGCTTCTTATCTTGAAAGACACAATCACATCTTTCCTTCCATATAATCCAGCTTTCCACCATTAACAAACTTCTCAAGTTGTTGATTTCCTTACTTCCAGCATTCTGAACATCACTGAACCATGAGATAATCCATTCTTTTACAGACTGGCATTGAGAGATAATCTAGTCAATATTGATATTAAGAAAGCGCCATAATGCTTTAGCATGTGAATAACTAATAAGAATGTGGAAAGGTGTTTCTTCATCTTCCTTGCAGATCTCACAATGTGTTTCCATATCATGCATAGCTTGAGATAATCTGACTCTTGTAGGGACTATATTTTTCAGACACTTCCATACAAATAATAGAACACGATGTGGAAGCTTCATTTTCCAAAGAGCTTTCCAAATTGATGTTGGAACATCACTTAAAGCAATCTGATTCTGAACTTTGGCTTTTGTGAGTTTATTGTAAGCAGTTTTAACAGAAAAAACACCATCTTTAGAAGGAGCCCATCTAACTATGTCTTGTTCTTCATGAGAGAGATGCATTTTTTTGATTCTATCAACAATATCTGGACTGAAAAGATCATTGAGGAGAGAATATTCCAGTTGTTAGGCTAAGGAAGAATTATCTCACTGACAAATTTATATTGTAGGTGATGAGGATGAAGTGGCACAACTCTGATGTCAAGCCCTATGATCTACCTGTCAGCCCAGATTTTAGTATTATTGCCATTGTTAACTTCCATGATGTAGTGTTGTTGAAGAATAGAGAGACCAGGTTCAACCCCTTTCCAGGTCCAAGATGAATTGCTCTTTTCTCCTTCAAGATGTAGAAACTCTTCTTTCTTAAAGAACTCTTATAGAAGCTCATACTTCCAAAGTTATCAAAGGTATTTCAGTTGTAAGAGGAGCACCACCTATAAATCATTTTCATTTTGCTGATGATTGTCTCATTTTTACTCAAGCCAATTTAACCAGTGTGAATAATCTTCTTCAAGTCTTGAAGGATTTTAGTTCACAATCTGGTCAGGTCATTAATTTTGACAAGTCTTCTGTTTTTTTATAGTAACAACATGGATCCATTTGTGTGCAATGCTCTCAGTAGCATTTTGGGAGTTCAAAGTATGGAGAAAAATGAGAAATATCTGGGCTCAGCATTTTCATCTAAAGATTTGCTTTTTTCTATTGGCACTTGCTGACAACAGTCTTCCGACAAAGGATATGTTAACAAGGAAAGGAATTGAAGTAGATCAAAAATGCCTATTTTGCTCTCGTAATGAATCTGTAAGTCATCTTTTTCTTCACTGTGATTTTGCAGATAAAATTCGGAGATAGTTTAAGGGTAAGCTGACTGGAGGTTTACATGCGCGTTTCTAGAGATATCTTTCAAAAATATCTACTCAAGGGATGGCCCACCTTCTGTTTTCAGTAGCCAATACATGTTGTTTTTTTTTAATTATTATTATTTGTTAATACCGATACACAGTAAACCAATGCATTGAAAAAAAATAGATGCGCCTAGAAAACTAAGTCTGCCAATTATCCAAACTATCCCTAATTAATACCCACAATGTATACTCATGAAAATATTTTAAAGTGGCAAAATAGGAAACAGAATATGCAGCTTCAACTAACCATAGTTGGCTTTATATAATAGAATAGATATATTCTTGAAATTGTCCTTGTGCAAATGCAGGCACACGGTTCTTTTGCTACAAGGTTCGTTAGTGCGTTATTGTTAGGGTAGATGTGAGTTTCCTTCTGTCACCACCTGAAAATATACATCGACAGACTGGAAATTAAATGATACATTAAATACTAAATAGTCCTAATTTTTCTTCTTTATTGACGCTTAAACATAGAATTCAGTCAACGACCCCACTCGGAAAGGGCTTTAAAGACCCGAGTTTTCGTATCTTCTGTTCCTTTCCGTTCTGGTTTTGGGAATTTAGTCCCTTGTTAGTATCTTCTAGGGTTTGAAAAGAAGCACAGGGAGAAGCAAAAGTCGAATCTACTTGAAATACATTCGATTGCTTCTCTCTGTTTAAGCTTCAGAGTCTCTGCTAATTATGGGTTCGAATAATTTAGCTAATTCGATTGAATCGATGTTAGGAATATCAATAGGATCAGAATATATTTCTGACCCAATTTTCATTATGGTCACAACTGTAGCTTCAATGCTGATTGGATTTGGTTTCTTCGTATGTATGAAATCTTCGTCTTCTCAATCAAAACCTATTGAAACTTATAAACCAATAATTGATAAAGAAGAAGAGGAGATTGAAGTTGATCCTGGTAAAATTAAGCTCACTATATTTTTTGGTACTCAGACTGGTACTGCTGAAGGATTTGCTAAGGTAAAGTACAATTTATTTATTTTTGGCAATTCGTTGCAAGATTTTTTTTGGGGTTTAACTGTATTTGCCAAATTTGGGATTTTTTTTGTGTTCATTTCATTGGTAGGAATATTTTTTGGGGTTTAACTGTACTTACACGATTTGTAGGAATGTTCTTTGAATTTTGGTTAGCAGAATAGAACACCTTAGTCTTAGAGAATGGTGAATTTTAATACTTTGCTCTTTTGGTATAGTTAATGGACGGGAAACTGCATAAACTTTGTTGTGAACTTTTTGTGTACGTAACTTAGTTTTTGAGATTGAAAACCATGGGAGAAAGATGTACAATGCAGTTGAATCCGTACTTACTTTTTCTACTTTACTGTAAATTCTATAATGCCTTAAAGTCCATATTTCGTTTTCTTTGGTTTTAAGGTGCTTGATGTTGAGCCTGGGTGCTTGAATTTTTTGTTGTATTTTGGCTCAAGGTTGTGTTTGTTGTAGGCATTGGCAGAAGAAATTAAGGCAAAGTACAAGAAAGCAGTTGTTAAAGTAGTTGACCTGGTAAGTGTTATGAATTGTTGTCTGCAGCTTATGAAATGCCTGCTGATTTTAGTTTTTTGATTGGCGTTTATGTCTCTTTAATTTCTGTATCTTCTCTAGGATGACTATGCAGCCGAGGATGATCAATATGAAGAGAAATTAAAGAAAGAGTCTTTGGTGTTTTTCATGGTAGCCACGTAAGAAAAAATCTCTTCTCTGAAGTCTTAACATGATTTTGTTATAAACTCTCGACTAATGAGAGGTTGATCAGTTATGTAATGAAACTATGATACTGCAGTTATGGTGATGGTGAGCCAACTGACAATGCTGCGAGATTTTACAAATGGTTCACTCAGGTGATTCTTGTGCATATAGCTAGTTTTTGTATTGCTAAGTTTTCCATTAAGTTTTTTGTGACAAGACTGGATATTGCTGCCAGGAACATGAAAGGGGAGAGTGGCTTCAGCAACTAACTTATGGTGTTTTTGGTTTGGGTAACCGTCAATACGAGCATTTCAACAAGGTAATTCTTTTGCCTTTTCAAGATCTTCACTTTAAAATTGTTTGTACAAGGCATTTACTAAATCATCCTTGCGAAACAGATCGCGGTAGATGTGGATGAGCAACTCGGTAAACAAGGTATGTGTCTAATTGTATGCTTTTTTTATAAGCTGATGACTGTTTATGACATTTATCCTTGATAGAGTTTCTTGTTGGTAACTTCTCCAGCAGTCCTGTGTTTATATTTTCATAACTCCAAAATTGACTACACGTCTTGTAGGTGCAAAGCGCATTGTTCAAGTGGGGCTCGGTGACGATGATCAATGCATTGAAGATGATTTTACTGCTTGGTATATCTTTTGTTGCTTCACTAAAACACTATCACTAAATTTTGTTTCCTTCTTTTGTTGCTTGTTTATTTCAAATTCGACTTCTATTTTGATGGCTTCATTTATTCTGGGTACTTACATAAATTCCATTCAGGCGAGAATTGTTGTGGACTGAATTGGATCAGTTGCTCAAAGATGAGGATGCTGCTCCTTCAGTGGCTACACCGTATATTGCTACTGTTCCTGAATACAGGGTAGTGATTCACGAAACTACGGTCGCGGCTCTGGATGATAAACACATAAATACTGCTAACGGCGATGTTGCATTTGATATTCTCCATCCTTGCAGGTAAGGGAAAACATGCATATGCTGGTTCTTTTCCTATCACAACTATTTAATCACCACTGCTATCAATTTATCTTACCTGCAGAACCATTGTTGCTCAACAAAGAGAGCTCCACAAACCCAAGTCTGATAGATCCTGTATACATCTGGAGTTCGACATATCAGGCTCTTCCCTTACGTAAGTACTTTTACCATAATTTTGCTTGTTCGGCGTAGTTCTAGTCCTACTCTTTTATGTTCGTAGTCATGCAATTGCCAGAATGAACGAAATGAAACACTTTGATCATAAAATCCAAGAACCACATTTGCCCTAGTATTTCATATAAATGGTGTTTGAATTTTTCTTCTTCCCAGATATGAGACTGGAGATCATGTTGGTGTTTATGCTGAGAACTGCGATGAAACTGTCGAGGAAGCAGGGAAGCTGTTGGGTCAACCCCTGGATTTGCTGTTTTCAATTCACACGGATAAAGAAGACGGGTCACCCCAGGGAAGCTCATTACCACCTCCTTTCCCAGGTCCTTGCACCTTACGATCTGCCCTAGCACGCTATGCTGATCTTTTGAATCCTCCTAGAAAGGTGATGAGTGGTCCGGCTAATATTAATCTTTTGTACTATGCTATCTCTGTTATATTGTAATGCTGATCTTTTGTGATGGAAATTTCAGGCTTCTCTGATTGCTCTGTCCGCTCATGCATCTGTACCCAGTGAAGCAGAGAGATTGCGCTTTTTGTCATCACCTCTGGGAAAGGTTAACATAACTATAATTTTTATTTATTTACATTATTTTCGTGTTGTTATACCAACCCTTGAGCACTTTTTTAAAAAAAAATTTCCTATTATTTTATTGCAAAGTGCATGTGTACTACTTGTTGACTTGATATATGTTTTTAGAGCTTCTGCTGTGCTTTTTTGTAGAATGAGTATTCAAAATGGGTAGTTGGAAGTCAGAGGAGTCTTTTGGAGATCATGGCCGAGTTTCCATCAGCAAAACCCCCTCTTGGTGTTTTCTTTGCTGCAGTAGCCCCTCGCTTACCGCCTCGATACTATTCTATCTCATCCTCTCCTAAGTTTGCTCCCTCAAGAATTCATGTGACGTGTGCTTTAGTATATGGTCAAAGCCCTACCGGAAGGGTTCACCGAGGAGTGTGTTCGACATGGATGAAGGTTGGAATTGACCCTGATTCATGCTTCTTTTTTACTTATTGAAGTAACTAATAGAATGAGAGTCAACCATGATCTAATCAGCTGTTTGGGTATCATTAGCATGCAGTTCCTCAGGATAGCTGGGCTCCTATTTTTGTTCGAACGTCAAACTTCAAGTTACCAGCTGACCCCTCAACTCCAATTATCATGGTGGGACCTGGTACAGGGTTAGCTCCTTTCAGAGGATTTCTGCAGGTATTAGAAGACATCTTAAATATTCAAGTTATAGCTTTTTTTCTTTTGGATTGAAAGAAAGAGTCTAACCTTCATATTCTATCAGGAAAGAATGGCCCTCAAGGAAAATGGTGCTCAACTTGGCCCAGCAGTGCTCTTTTTCGGATGTAGGAATCGTAATATGGTAATTGGTCATTTTGATTATGGAAGACTGTTTTCGCATTTTGTCACCACATCAAGTTAAATTATTGCTTCAATTGAACTGATAAACAAGGCACATTATTCGGGACTGTAAAGCTTTCTTAATGCTGATTTTCTATTACAGGACTTCATTTATGAAGACGAACTAAACAACTTCGTGGAACGAGGAGTAATTTCGGAGCTAGTTATTGCCTTTTCACGTGAAGGGGAAAAGAAGGAATATGTTCAACATAAGATGATGGAGAAAGTAAGTAGGCAGGACTGGTTTTATTATTGATTTTGGTTCCTTTCATGAGTGTAACTCTTAGTTGTATGTTATCCGCAGGCAACGGATGTATGGAATGTGATATCAGGGGACGGTTATCTCTATGTGTGTGGTGATGCCAAGGGAATGGCCAGAGATGTCCATCGCACGTTGCATACCATTGCCCAAGAACAGGTACTGAGATTTTAATTAATGAAAAAAAGCTGCAAGAATTATGTAGCGTGACATTTATTTAGGCATTTTAGTTTAACATGGATTTTGTTTTCAGGGACCCATGGAATCATCTGCTGCCGAAGCTGCAGTAAAGAAACTCCAAGTTGAAGAACGATATCTAAGAGATGTCTGGTGATCGAATGTAGCTTGCCAAGTCCCCTTTTCTTGGCTGGTCTGTTTATGGTTTCTATTATATTATTGATCCTCCTCTGAAAATCCCAAGCACTTCCAGACATCCCTCGATTCTTCCTCCAGTGGTTCCAAATCGAAGCTCGGTATAATTGAGAGCAGTGCAATTGTGACTACATGAGAAGCAAACATCGAATACCATAGAATTAGAAAGATCAAAATTCTCTTATCAGAACAATGTTACAGGCAAAACTGTGTTTGCTTAATATAAATTTCACACCATGGGTGTGGACAACACTGAAACAGTATTAGCTATACCAACAAAGTTATGCAAGGAAACACAAACTAGTTAGATCTTCTCTTTGGATTGATTACTGTAAGTTCTAACCAGATGATAGATTGTACTTAAAGATTCTTGTTTTCTTATGGCTACCGAGAGGATTATATTAATGCATTTAGAGTTTTGAGATCTTTCTTCTCCCTGTACCAATGCTCTTGGGTGTTGATTCAAGACCTTTTGAGCAACTTATACCACTACAGTTTTCGAAAATCTAAATGCAATGGTAAACCCCGTACAAGTATTAATTTCATTCTTCAACCCAGCATATCCAGAATTGAGTTTCTAAACCCTAAATAAATTACCTAAGAATAGCAATAACTTAATCAAAATAATGGACTAAACACAGAGAAGAAATGATCAATAAACACAAGGCAACAACGAAAATCTGAATAAAAACAAGTTTCGATTTTTCCTCTTTACTTTGGGGAAACTCGAAACCCTAATTAAGAAACTGATTACAATTTTTCAGGAGAAGAAATTTGAATTAACGCCTGTTGCTGCTCACGAAGTCTTGTCCTGAGGTAGGCTTCAAGGATTTGCATAACAGATAAGAATCGTTTCATACTTTCTAATCTCCGACTCAACTCAGCTTCTCTTGCCCTAGCTCGCGCTAGACGTGCTTCAGTTTCAGCTAAATCACCTCTGAGAATTTCGATCATCCGATTATCATCAGCTGATGGAAGTCCTCTCGATGTATTTATTTCTTCAACCAACCTAAACAACCTCTGTTGATCGAAACACATCTTTGAATTTTTAGTTTTGATGTTCGCCCTTAAGAAAACCTAGAACATATACGGAATAAACGGTTTGCAGAAGATAGACGAGAGATTGAGCGAGGAGATGAGAGAGACCGAGCTATTTTAATGGTGGTTGGTAAATAGTCGTTTGTTTAGACTTTATATTTAGTCAGAGTCAGACCCAATAAATGGGTAATATAGTAATTAAAAATTAAAATGAATTATGAAATGTGTTATGCTAATCTTAGACGCTAATATATATATTTACGTGGCACCTACTCGTCACATACTAGCTAATTTTCAAAGTCGTAGTATCTTCATCAATTTTTACCTATTAAATCCCTCTTATATATATATATATTTTTATTTTATTTTTCTTTTTTATTTTGACTCAAAGAGAGCAAGATATATTAAAAGATCAATTCCTCACCAAGACGGTAAGAAACTGAAAGAGAGAAAGAAACAAGACAACTCGATTATAACAGAGCTGCAAAAACTGAAACTACTACATTACAACCCCCGATTGTTCAAAACAATATTGAGTGTATTCCCTCAAAAATGGTAGTCCCCGTGCACCAATTATGAATTAGAACCTTGACACTATCTTTCAACTCATGTATAGTTTTATACTTCCCATTGAATACTCTGGCATTTCTTTCCGTCCAGACTGCCCACCAGATTGCAAATGGTATAATGTCCCAAATCTTATGCTTCAAACTGTAATGAGAACCTTTCCTCCTTTTCCACTCCCAAATTGTGTCCCTGACTGACTCCTGAAACACTCACTGAAGATTGTAACCTGACAAGAAGTAAACACAAATCTCCCTTGTAGTTTCACAGTGTAGAAAAATATGATGGTTAGACTCTGCTGGTTTCTTGCATAATAGACAGCCATCAACCATGATTAAATTCTTGGAAGTATCCATAGTTGGTGCAGCAACAAAGCATAAATTCCACACACATTTGTAAGGAAAATAGATTATCCCCTCTATATCTAGATCCTTGTAGCATTCTTTCACAGAAAAAGGCTTATTATCATTTTGCCATACTCTATGATCCTCTGCATCACCCCTTCTAAATATTGAAACCAAGTCTAGCAAATGAGCAACATCCTCTATTTCCTCATCTTTTAAGTTCCTGCAAAAAGCAAGGTTCCAACTGTTATCTTCATTGTTCTCCATCACCTCTTGAATAGTGGCCTCCTGCAATCTGCTTAGATGAAATAATGTTGGAAATAAACCCATTAAAGAATGGTCATTCAACCATTTATCCTTCTAGAAAAGGCATCTCCCTTGCTCACATTAAAAGTAGTATTCATCTCTACTTGTTCTCTGCTTTTCGAAATACCAGCCCAAAGACTCTTGCCGACAGGTTTAGTTATCTAGGAAGGAAAGCTCTTTCAATTCCACCAAATTTGTGGTTAACAATTCTTCTCCAAAGTGCATTCTCCTCATTGTCATACCTCCAGATCCACTTCGCATGAAGAGATTTATTCATTAATCTCAGCTTTTTGATACCCACTCCACCTCCTTCTTTAGGCAATTTTAGTTTTTTAATTTTTTGTTCACAGTACCCCATAAAAACTGCCTCATGACAGTTTCCATCTGCTTTTCCACAAAAGCAGGAATCTGAAAAAGAGAGAGATAGTAAATAGGAAAAATAGATAGAACATTTTGAATCAACATTAATCTTCCTCCCTTAGACAGATATTTCCTTTGCCACAAAGAAAGCTTCTTCTGAAATTTTTGAATGATCACATCCCATACTCCAACAATCTTAGATTTACTGCCCAAAGGTATCCTTAAATATTTCATTGGGAGAGAGGTTAGTTGATAACCGAAAATTGTAGCACTTTCAACAACATTAACTGCATTACCAACAGGTACAAAAGCACTTTTCTTGAAGTTAACCTTCAAACCAAACACCAACTCAAAACCAAGAACTATTTTCTTTAGATTTTTAACCTGCTCACAATTGTCATATAGAAACACAATTAGGTCATCTGCAATTGTAGATGATTGATTTCAAAAGAATTTGTTGCAGGTTTGAAACCAGAAATCAAGTTCAAAGATGCTGCTTTCTTGATCAAGAGTGATAAGACTTCAACCCACCAGAATAAACAAAAATGAAGACAATGGGTCACCCTGTTTGATTCCTTTGCTACTTCTGAATAAGTTAGATGCAGTCTCATTTACAACCATAGAAAATCTTGTGTTTGATATGCACCATCTAATCCAGTTCTTCCTCACATTACCAAAACCAAATCTAGTAAATGTATAATCCAAAAAGCTCCAACTTACATTATCAAAAGCTTTTGATAGGTCCATTTTAACCATTAAGCCAGGAGTATCATCTGTTTCCCTTGAATCAATCAATTCTGAAGCAATCAATATACCATTTGTAATCTGCCTGCTATCAACAAAAGCTCATTGAAATTCTGAAATGATTGAAGGAAGTACCTGTTTTAATCTATCAGCAAGTAACTTAGAAATGATCTTGTAAATTCCACTAATTAGACTAATTGGTCTGAAAAAGTGCATGGAAGAAGCACCATCACATTTTGGAATCAATATTATATTTAATTATTTATGCAATTCAACATCCAGTCTAACTTTCCTGTTTGTTCAAATTCTTTCATAACTGCCATTAGGTCCACTTTGATTATCTTCCAGACTGCTTTGAAGAATTCCATTACATAACCATCGGGACTAGGGGATTTTTTATTACCGAAACTCCATATTACCTGCTTCACTTCTTCTTCCTCAATTGGCTTTTCTAAGCTAATACTTTGTTGAACAGTAAGACTAGGAAGAACAAGCTCATCATAAGATGGCTTGACATTCACCTCTTCATTGAAAAGTTCCTCATAAAATTTCTTTGCTTCTTCATTAATCTTTTGCTTATCATGACACATTTCACCACCCATCAACAATGCATTTATTGAGTTGAATTTTTGTTTATATGAAGTATTCTTATGAAAAAACTTTGAATTTCTTTCACCTTCTGCCACCCATTGACCTTTAGATCTAGAAAACCATTTCCTAGAAATCTCTTTATAGTTTCAGAAGACCTTCTTCCTTCTTATAAAGAAGAGGACCAAACATTTAGGGTCAAGCTAATTTTCGAAAGAAAACCAATATGTGCCAAAACACAAAATAGTGGCTGGATTATGTTCATCAAAATATGTAAATAACATGAACTTGAGTTTTTTAGTTTTAGATTTCCTAATGAAATTAAAGTAGCAGTTACCCAATTAGTAGTAACAGTAGCCAAGAATTAACCAAAGTATCTCACGCATCAGTAGTAATCTGAATTAGTCTTTAGATGTCTGTAACAGAACGAATTGGCAAGCTGACTCGACTTTGGAGATGTGGTACCAATTGTAGTAATATATGAACTTGATGATGATCTTGCAAGAGTTTCCCCTGTCTTTGTTTTCATCATTAAGCCTAAAACAAGTAAATCTAAAACTACAACTATATATAAAAACTCAAACTAACAAAACTAACATTAAGAGATAAATAAATAGGAGTTGCATGAAATAAAAATACAACATTAGGCTTGAAACAAATAAAGCTAAGACTGACAGATAACTGAGAGCAGATTGAAGACCCAATATACTCGGAGTTGACGGAGCTGATGTCGTTGTTGCAACTTTGTTGGAACTCACTACTGGAAATGATTTTCTGGCTCGATCCCTTCTCTAAAACGAAAAATCAAATCCGCACAAAACACGCCAATATCAAATCATGAAAAAACAAAGGACATGAATGCGTGATAACATGTGAAAAGGACTTTGGGTGCAGATCTGAGCAAAGTGACGTTCAAAATATTAGGGTTTGTGCTTTTCTTTTTTTAGAAGAAAGGAGGAGATAAAAGTAATATGACATCTGCTCCAATTTTTTTTAGAATATGAATACATATAGCTATAAACTTGATAATTTTGTTACTAGGTGTCTGATCAATTTAGTGCAAGCTATAATATGGCTAGGGTTGTACATGATACCGTTCGACTTTTTTCTGAATTAAGACTGAAATTATGAGACTTGGTTTATTGTTTTATGAAAACGAAATCAATCCACATGTCCGAATTGGTTCGTCTTATAATTGTACCAACTTGGTTCGGTGTAGAACTGTCGATTTTCAAAACTCCAAGTATCTGACAGTTTATATTTTACAATAATTTATTTTTTAATTACTTTGAAAAAACTAGTTGTTACAACCACAATAAAGTTTCATAGAAATGAAAGTAGGAATCTGACATGTCTAGCATTAATTTACAATTAGATCTATAAAAACTTAGCTAACCACAAAATATATTCCTTCACTGCTAGATTACTGCACTGCCAAAAAATACCACCTAATATACCATTCAGATCATTTACAAGAATGAGGTTATCTGACTTAAAAATAACTTAGTCATATGAAGCTGCAAACATCATTTTTATAGTAGATATGAAGGTAGTTGAGGTGAATGGAGGTATAAGATGTGAAAGAGGAGGATGTCGAGGTGGAAACATCGCAGTTGAAAAGTCGATGCTTGCATAAAAACAAATATTCAAGTATTCAGTATTGGGTATTCTTTTTATGAATGTACGCGGTAAGTTTTATCAGAAACTGATGGAGTTAATTGCATGCCTTTAAAACTTTACGCGGTTGGAAATAAACTGCAACTAAATCTGACATGAGAAAATAATATCAGGCTAAAACCAAAATGAGAAAAAAAAAACTTCACAAATATCAACACATATATCTAAAGTATGATGGAGACAAAAAAACACGTATATATACAAAGAGATATAGGGATAAACATATATCAATGCCTTCATATTTGCTTCTAGTGAACCAATAAATTTGACACATCAATAAGCTTGTACTTTCCAGCTTAAATTCCATATTCAACAATCCAAAAATAAAACAAAATCAGGAATATCTTAAAGTTTTTTGTTTAATGCTTAGCAAACAACAATCAAAGTATTAAATACCATGTTATAGGACTATTATTACCAAGTATTAAGAGGTACAAGTAATCTTATTTGATGAAACATCTTATGTTTCTATCGTTTAAAGTCTTCTTTTGGATCAAGAAGCCTTTAATAGTATCGTTGGTGAGAAACTAAGTCGTAGTATTATTTTAGTTTTCGTTGTTTGTTTACCTAATTAATAACTAACAATACAATTATTTTCGATAGATCAAACTTGTTTATTATTTGGTCATTCTGTTTTGATATAAGGCTACTCAAGTTTCTTTGAGGGTTCACTAAACAATTCTAAATAATTTTAAGTGATTCTAAATATTTTGATAAAACTTTTGATCCATCAAAGGTTAACAGACTCCATTATGTATATGTTGATCAATAGTGGAATCAAGTTGCTTGCAATGGTTACTTTGAAGATTAAGACTTGAAGACTTTTATTTTTGATTCTGATATTTTTGTTACGTCTTGCATATTTTATTTTCTGGGATCCACAAGCTGTTTATCTTGATAGACATAAGATGAATAGAAAGATCACAAATTGTCTAGTTGCATTAACTTGATCTGATAGAGCTTTTTCACTAAGATTGTTAGTTTGATAATAAGTATCTTAGTTTGATCATTGACCAAGGAGTTTATTGATATAAACCAAAGGTTCTTTACTCTATATATCACTTATCTAAAGATTAATTTGGGTGATCGATAAAGGATTTGGTTGCTAGAATAAATTTAGTCCTTTGCTACTTGAGGTTATGATCTAAAGGAGTTGAGAACTTAGTCTTCACAATGATGAAGCAACTCCAGACAGTTGACTATGTATTGGAATTTATGTGCACATGCTAGATTGATTTCAGGTGTAAGGTTACTGAAGGAACTGAGTACTAAAAGAATGTTTATTTGGTCTTTTAACTATACGAAATTGCGGTAGTCAATTTTTATAGCGGCTTAATTCGAGAGTACTCAAAACTGGACTAGGTCCCTGGGGTTTTCTGCCAGGCAGTTTTCCTTGTTAACAAAGTCTTATTGTGTTGTGTGATTGCTTTACCTTCCACATTATAATTATTCTCATAATTATAATTAAATAATCATACTTGTGCGTTGATCATCTTGGTAACGATTCATAATTAGTTCGTTTCGAACTTTGACTATTACAAAGTACACGTTGTTGAAATAATCTTCTATACGTTATTGTTTCAGAAAGGTTATACAAGGTGTGTCTTCGTTAAATTTATCCACGATAAATTAATAACTTCGCTAAGGTAATATTTTTTGCCAATCATGACTTGGGCCAATGTGCTAAATTAATAAACCCGCTAAATTTATCAGATAATAAAAATTTTAAGTTTCTAATATGGCCCAACTAATATAATTAATAATCAGTGTGATAACACTATATTAGAGTGCTCATTAAAAGTTAGACATTTATAATTAATAGACATCTGCGGTTATTTTTTTTATTCACATTTATAATACATTAGACTTCATCTTTAATTTTTTGTACTCCTTTGAAAAGTTCCGAAATGATTCTATTGTTTTTTCTTTTTCTTATTTTAATTTTAACATTAAAGTATATACATTTATGAGTCCAAATTTGTGCATCCCTCTAAAACCGGGGTGCACGTTCTTGCCTCTCCTATTGGCCCAGATATGTCAAGGTGGTTTTCTAAATTTTGTTATTTTTTTTTTTGTTTAATAAATTAATTTCTCCCGTTAAAGTCTCTTTTCTCCTTATTTTCCTCTTCCGATAACAACGAAGAAAAAAAAGTCAAGATCGAATAAACAATTTGCACCTGGATCTTCGTCAATTTATATTGTCATTCATGTGTTGTTGGTGATAAATTATTGTTACTACGCCATGATATCAACCGAGAAGATGATAAAATATTTAGATTACTGGTTTATTTCATGATCATGATTTTCTTTTAATCCTCTGCCCTTTTTTTAATAAGATGTTGATGAAGATATTTATGACAAGAACTACCGGTTACTGAATTTCGATCAGTTGGAAGGACGTGATTATGTTTATTTATACATATCTAAACATTGATGGATCTGATCTACTTCTTTCAACTTGTTTCTCATTAAATATCATTTTGAACTGCTGCATCTGTAATATCCTGTGTTTTTCAAATAGAGAGATGCATGATGAAATGACTGAATGAATTTATTGCTGGGGAGACATAACCACCCTTTTTATAGATGATAATCTTTCTTCTCATCTTCCGGTGTTGCTTACATTATAAGTTTTTTTTAAATAATTTTTTTAAACCATCCGTAGATTCTTCCATTAAAGGTTATCAAATGAGAACAATTGAGTAAACAGAGTGATGGTTAAACTTGGAACCTTTTGTACTTGATTTTGTTAACAATAACAAAAGTTCAGAATGATAATTTTTTTAAAAATAGAGTAGTTTTTTTCTTTCTCTTTTTGAAGTATGAAATAGAGTAGTTAGTCCGGGGTAGAGAAGATATAAAAGAAGAATGGGGATTGTAGATTTATGAAGGCTAACAAAAACTTGAATTTTAAACACCTTCAAGATGAACCCAACGATGATGAATTTAGAGTGACAACGAATAAAGAAGACAGAGACCAAATATTCTTTGTTTTTTCCTTTTTTAGTTGGGAAATTGGTTTTTAAATGGAAAATTAACTGGAAATAAGTGATTTCTACCGCAATTATCGTCCAATCAAAGAAGCAGGAATGTGCACCCCGGTTTTAGAGGGGTGCACAGATTTGCACTCTACATCTATACACATAATTAATATGCCACAAAACAATTAGAAAATAATTTGAATTGTAAATAAAATCTCTAGATATTTGATATTGCACACTTATTTTAGTGTAAAATTAAATTTGGTATGTTTCCATATAATAATAACTTATTAATTTATCGGTAAATTAATACATCGCTAAATTGATAGAATTTAGCAGTCCCAAAATTATTAATTTATCGAAGTTTTACTTAGGTTGATATAGAAAAGATTATACTGTACTCTGTACACTCGTCATTTCAGATCCAATAACCCAAAACTGATCATGGACCAAACTTTTTTGTCTTACGTAGATTTATCTTGTGACCTAAAAATTTATCTTGTTACCTAAATTATTGGTGATGCAAAATCTATTTTGTGACCTAATAGATGTTTAGTACAATACATGTGCCCTAAATTTTGCAATGTAGCTCGAATTTTGTTATTAACTTACATCACTACTTAAAATTTGTTATTGTTTATTATTTTTCCCATAACCCAAAATTAGTACTTGACACCCAAATATACTCTGTATGAAAAAATAACGTAATACTAACCAAAAATTAACCTTACTTTTCACCAGACTCATTACCGTTTTTCTCTTAGGATTTATTACCCAATGTCACCATGGACGAAGGAAATTTTAAGAACATTTATGAGGATACACTGTATGGATGTGGTGATATTTTCAAAGAAGATCTTGGTGCGAGTCTGAATGACGTCGATGTATAGAATCATATTCCGATTGATGTAATCTTCAATAAGGAAGTTGTTTGGGTCTAGGGGGTGGTAGATGGCAGGGGGTGTACTTCTCTATCTCTGTCAATTTTGATATCTAATCAAAGAAATAAAGAATTAAGCTCATTGATAAATACATAAATAAATAACATGTATGAGTTGAGCTCTGAGGATCCGAGAGTGACTCGCGACTTTTCATCTCCTCGATCTAGTTTTCTGCGTCTGACATTCATTAATTCAGGTGTTGTTCTTAGTAATTTGTCTTCATTTTCTCGTTTTTTTAACAATGATAGGTCATTAATCCAAGTGTTATGTATGGATTCTTGTCCGAAAAACAATTTAATCGATCAAAATAATTCAGAAATGGATACTTCCAGTAAAGAAAACCTATCAAGAAATATTCCATCAATTCAGTTGCCAGATGATTTGTTTGAAGTTCTCTCTTATTGGAAGACTTAACCTACAAAAAATTAAGTTTATAGATGCTTCAGTAATATTGCGTGAACAATGGAAGCTTGTGGGTGATTGTAAACCGATTCCTTTGGGAAGAGGTTTTTTTACTATAAAATTGGATAATAAACAGGATAAGCAATACATCAAATCTCAGCAATGGGAAGTTCTCAATCAAATTTGGCATATCAGAAATTGAATTTCTAATTTTCGTCCTACAAGTCAAAGGAGCTCAAAGGCTATGGTTTGGGTTCGTTTTTCTGGTTTAGGTTTGGAATTCTGGAGAGATAAAATATTATTCACTATATGTAAAGAACTTAGTACTCCTATCAAAATTGATAATGCTACTGCATCCTGTGAGGTAGGGTATTATGCAAATGTTCTTGTGGAAGTTGATTTTGCAAAGTCTATTCTCAGTAAGGTATGGATTGGAACCAAGTTTGGAGGTTTCTTTCAAGATGTTTTAATTCCAGAATGTCCAAAGTATTGTAGTTCTTGCAAAATTGTTGGTCACTCACTATTTGAATGCAGAATAGAAAAACAAAAGAAAAGTACTCTACAAACTGTTGCTCTTACTCCTAAAGAAAATCCAAGGATGGAGACACCAGCAGCAATACCTTTTGATATTTGTGGTAATGATATGGAACATGATATTGTGGTAGATTCTATTAAAGACATTACTCCAGCAAGTAAATCAGATGGAGGGAATATTATACAACCAAGTAAATTTAGTTTGCTCAGTAATGATGAAAAGGATAAGGAAATTGAATCAGTAATTTTAGAAGTACCAAAGGTTCTTAAGATTGTTGAAGAGAATAATTTGCATAATACCAATATCAAATTAGTCAATGGCACTAATGAAACAATGTCAAATGGTCCAGTTCAAATTACTTCTTGGGAAAATGTGGTGGAGAAAGAAATGGTAACTTCTACTTCTAGTTCTTCTAGTTCCAAAACATCTCCTGATAAATTAAGAAATACTCAAGCTCCAGCACAAACCAAGTATAATTTTAGAAAGAATCCAGGTAAAGGGGGAACTAAACTCCCTCCTCCAAAGAAATGAAGATAATCTTTTGGAATGTCAGGAGCCTGAGAAGAGTAAGGGCTCAAGACAAACTTTGGTCTTTAGTAAATCAATTTAAGCCTTATTTAGTTTGGGTTGCAGAACCTAAGCTGGTTTGTAGCTCTTCTTTTTGTAGCAAATTAAACTTACCTGGTATGAAGAAGATGGTTATTTGTAATTCTACTTCAGAGAGAAAAGGAAACATATGGTTGTTCTGGAATATAAGTATATCTCAGCCTCAAGTAATATCTATAACTAATCAAATGATCACAGTTAGTGTAGGTAATGTTTTGGTGTCTGGTGTTCATGCACATGTTAAGGTTGTTCAAAGAAGAATATTGTGGGCTGAAATGGAAATGATAAGTACTATCAATAAGCCATGGATTGTGTTGGGAGATTTTAATGTAATTCTTACTCATGAAGAAAAAATTGGTGGTAGACTTCCTAATAGATCAACTTTGATGGAATTTAATGATTTCTTAAATAAGTGTGATCTTATACAAGATCCTAAAACAGGATTGCAGCATTCATGGTCAAATTGTCAACATGGTACTAGAAGAATTTTATGTAATCTAGATAGAGTGGTTTTCAACCAACAATGGATGCAGCTTTATGGTGACTAGGGATATAAAGTGGGTTTAAGGATTGTCTCTGATCATGCCCTTCTTTTGGGTGGGTGTGCAAACATTCCTAAGCCCAAAAACATTCCAAGGAAATTTCAAAAAATGTGGTTAAGCCATACCAACTTCTTGCAGGTAGTTAAAGATTGTTCGAATGAACATATAGAAGGAGATACTGCTTTCATTTTCCTACATAAACTGAAGAATATGAAGAAAGTGTTAAATGAATGGAATTGGAAGGTATTTGGTGATGTAAATATCCAAATTAAGGAGCTGAAAAAGTGAAAATTGCAATGCAGATTTCAGATTCAAATCCTTTTGATAATGAAACCTTAAATAATTTAGTTACTACTCAAAATGAACATGCTGCTAAGGAAGTTCATGCTAATACTTTAGTAAGACAAAAAGAAAGAGTTAAGTGGGTTACTGAAGGTACATCCAATACCAACTTTTTTCACACAAACATGAGAATCAGGAATTCTCAGAATTTGATTAGTGAGCTAGAGGATGCTGATGGAAATGTACTAGTGGATCAAACACAAATAGAAGATTCCTTAGTTTATCACTTTCAAAAGAAATTTGCATTTCAGAGTGTAACATTGAAGAGAGATTACTGGATGTTATTCCTAAAGTCATTAATGAGGAGGATCAACAAAAATTAGATATTATTCCAGAAACTGAAGAAATCAAGAATATTGTGTTTGATTTGGATCCCGAAAGTTCTCCTGGTCCAGATGGATTTTCAGGAATTTTTTATAGAAGTTGCTGGGACATAATTCAAAATGATCTAGTAGCAGCTGTTCAATTTTGTTGGAGAAGAAAATTCATACCAAAAGGAATGAATTCAATTTTCTGGTTCTATTCCCAAAAATTCAGGGAGCAAAAGTATCAAATCATTTTAGGACAATAGGTCTAAGTAATGTGATTTTCGAAATTTTCACAAAGATAATAACTTCAATAATGAGTCAGTGCATGGACAAATTGGTATCTCCTCAGCAAGTGGCATATATAAAAGGAAGAAGCATTCATGAACAGGTACTCTTGGCTTCAGAGTTAGTAAATGAAATGAAGTTTAAAAGGAGAGGTGGAAATGTAGGTATGAAACTTGACATATCTCAAGCTTATGACTCTGTCAGTTGGGAGTTTCTTGTCAAAGACTTAATCAAATATGGATTCTCAGAAGGCTGGTGTGATTGGTTAATTACATTACTCAAGTCAGCAAAAAATTTTGTCATGGTAAATGGTGGTCCATGTGGGTTCTTCTCAGTTGAAAGGGGGTTGAGACAAGGAGATCTACTGTCTCCAATTCTCTTTGTGTTGATGGAGGATGTACTTGGTAGAAACATCTCAGCCTTAGTAGAAAAAGGTAAACTGCAGCCAATGGTAAGCAAAAAAAGAATGCATCCAAATCATCTATTTTTTGCAGATGATATTTTTATATTTTGCAATGGTGCAAAGAAAAGTCTATCTAATCTTCTCAAATTGTTGGATGAATATCAAGCTAGTTCAGGCCAAATCATCAACAAAATCAAAAGTAAATGCTTTGTAGATGGTGCTTCTCAACTCAGAAAAAAAATGATTAGTGAACAAATCAATATGGAGCTAGCAAAGTTTCCAGATAAATATTTGGGAATAATTCTTGCTCCTGGAAAAATCACCGCAACCATGGTATGGCCAATAGTTGAAATGTTGCAGAGTAAATTGGCAGCTTGGAAGGGTAAGTTACTCTCTTTTCAAGATAGACTTGTCTTGATTAAATCAGTTCTATGTAGTGTGCCCATTTATAATATGTCTGTTTACAAATGGCCATCATCTGTTATCAAAGTATGTGAGAGGTTAATAAGAAATTTTTTATGGACTGGAGATGGTGAAGATAGAAAATTTAAAACTTTAGCCTGGAAAAGGGTTTGCACTCCATACAATGAAGGTGGACTTAACATCAGAAGACTTGAAGTTATTAACAAATCCTTACTTATGAAGATGATGTGGAAGATTATTAACTCAAATGAAGAATGGGATTTGTTTTTTCATGCTAAATTTCAAGACAAGCAAGGGCAATGGACAAAGAATTGGAAACAATCTTCTGTTTGGAAAGGTCTAAAATGGGCTTGGAATTATCTAAAAGATGATGTTAGGTGGTGTGTGGGCGATGGCTCAAACATCTCAGTTTGGTTTGATATTTGGCTTGGTGAAGTTCCATTTATAAATGTGATTGCCTTTACATATTACGTGAAAGAAAACATTGGGATGAAAGTTAATCAGTTAATGCAAGACAAGAAATGGGCTATTCCAGTGCAGCTACAACCTTTCATTCCCATAAATGCACTAACTGATATATGTGGAAGGGAGGATAAAATAGTTTGGAGTGCTGATATAGCAGGTAAATTCTCAACCTCTTCTGCAGTGGAAAAAATTAGGTTGAAAGAAAACATTCTTACTTGGCAAAAATTCATATGGAAATCTTTTTTACATCCCAGCATTGCCAGTAATGTATGGAAATTACACACAAAATTTATGTTGATGATGAAATTATGAGAAATAGGAGTTTTGACATGGTGTCTATGTGTTGTATCTGTAAAGAGGAGCAAGACAACATGGATCATACTTTGTGGAGTTGTAAATTCAGTGTGGATGTATAGGATTGGTTACATGAAGTGTTTGGATTTTAGAACCCTCTTTCTTTTGAGGATATCTGTAAAGCAGCAAAACACAAAAATCCTCTTGTGAAGGAAATCTGGTTAACATCAGCATGTGCCACAATAAAGGAACTATGGTTTCAGAGAAATGACAAGCTTTTTAATGAAGTGAAGCCAAACTTTAATAAATTCAAATGTAGAATATATCAACTTGTTCATGAAGGTGGATACATAATGAAAAGCAATAGATGGAGCCAAGACTATGACAACCATTTGATCTCTTTCTTTCAGCTTGGTAACAGAAGTATTAAATATAATTTCATAAAGGAATGTTACTGGCAGCCTCCAGCAATGGGTATACTCTGTTCTGTTATGATGGATCCTCATTTGGTAATCCAGGCAGTGCAGGCTTTGGGATTATTGCAAGGGATGAAGACTGTCTGGTAATTGGCACATTACATGGTGTTGTGGGAATTGCAACAAATTTTATAGCTGAAGTGTTTGCTGTCTTGTGTGCTCTGGAATGGGAAGTAACTATGAAATGCAAAAAGGTAATATTACAATTAGATTATAAATCACTACTTCAGATTTTTCTAACAAGAGAAGTACCTTGGTTTATAAGAGCTAGATGGATCAATGCCATTCAATCTTTGGAGGAAATTCATTTCGGCCACTATTTTAGAAAAATCAATTTCTCTGTTGTTGGCATGCCAAATGTGGCTTATTATAGATTTTGTTAAGTATCTTTATGGCAGCATGTGTTGTCCCTTCGCTTGTTCTGATTTGCTTTAGTTTCAGTTTGTGTTTTTGTTTGTTTGGTTGAGAGTCAGTCCTGTATTGACTTTCTGGTTTTTGGTCCTTTATTTATATAAAAGATAAAAGATGTGATTCAGCAAAAAAAAAAAAAAAAACAATGGGTATGAAGATTTTCTAAGTTTGGGTGTTTTTTCTTCAGCCTTTTGGGTCTCTTAAGGAAATATTGATAACTCTAGTTCCTTAAAAATAGGTGTTGGAGATGTAGAGTGGTCTTTATTATTTGCGAAGAAGGCCAATAATGAAGATTCTTCTATGAGTTTTCTTCCTCTTACGATTGTGAATGGAAATAAGTTGATTGCTCTTTCAGCACCAGATTTCAATGACGAAATCAAGGTGTGTAGGAATCTCAGGATTTGATTAGCTTCTTTGTTCGTCGTCGACTACCATTCTCTATGATCGCTATCGTAACACGTCAAAAATAATTGCACTTTCTCACTCACAAAATATACAACGAAGTACTAGGTAAGAAATGATCGTTCCCACAAAGAGGACTAGGATTGCCAAGTTGTTTCAGTTTCTAATTTGGAACAAGGGGGAATTCTGATTTTTATAAACTAAAAATAATTGTGGGTTTGGATGTAGAATTTTAAAGGTGGGATTTATGGGTCTAGGGGATTTGGTGGAATTGTATTTCCCTCGTTAGGTTTGGTTGCCCAAATACCTCGAATCACGTTTCCTACGGGAATCACTTTTCCAACAAATCCTCCATATTTTGTCCGACCCCTCCCTCCTAAGATTTGCTGGGAAACTTATTAAGGGATTTATGGACCCATTTTCTTTTTGCTCTAAATCCCATATATATGTAATTTTAAGATTTGAGGGTAATGCCAAATAGTACATAGACTTTAGAACAAAATAATTCTATGAATCCTAAGAATTTTAACTGAGTTACCAAACACAAAAGGGATTTACATTAATCCCAGAATTTGTAATCCCATGGGATTATAAATTACTGGAAATGGTGAATTTTGCAAACAAACCCACCATAAATTCAAATACAAATAAAGAAAAGTAAACAAATCAAAGATGTGAAGATATTGGTGAAGGATTGCATCTTCATTCACAAACTTGTATTCGAAATAATAATTAGAATTGATAGTTAATCTCTCTTTATCAAAAGCACTAGGATACCTTGATCGCAAGGATATCCCGCTAATTTCCTCTTGTCACCAAAAAACACATTACAAGATGCGAGTATGAATTCTATCTGAGAGAAAAATCTAACGTGGAAATCGCACTAATCAAGTTTAATTCCCTAGATGCATTAAGTTCTATGAAATCAGGTTAATCAAAGAAATCGAACTTGTAAAAGTATTAATCTGATTTAACAAAGGTTATGATCCACTTGTGAATACTAGAATGTATCACTACAAGCAATACTCACAATTATACTACTTGCAATCAGGAATTATCACTTTTGCATATAATAACCTTAATCTAGCAATAAAGATGAAAACAAACTCAATCGATTCTAGACTCGACCAAACAACCATTCAAATCATATGACAATATCAATAGACGATAACATATGGAGACAAAAATAATTCATTGCACAAAAACCATGATTGAAATTCCAACTTATTCTTTAACCAAAATAAATAAACTACTCATATGAATGGAGTTCATCACAAGAAAAAAAAATCAATCATGTTCACAAACCCTAGAATAAAAGTAGAAGATATCATAGAATAAAATAAAATTAGAGAGATTATATAGCTTCTCATGTTTTGTCTGAGTAGGTTTTCAAAATCTCGACCAAGGCCTGACCACATTCCAGCCAATTAGCAACTATAGACCGTTCGATACAGGTCCAAGCCTTCTCTATCAACTCGGGCTAATAAAATAAAATAAATAAAAATACACTGCATTGCAATCACCATCTCAAATCATCATAACCCATTCTGCCTTGTTCTCAACTCATGTATTTTGTAGCTTCAATTCCATTTGCAAACCCATTATGTGGAACACAAATTCCTTCATTACTCACTTCTAAACGACCAGGCTCAACCTGCAATAATGCCATCTATTAACTTGAGATTCAATATCAAACTGCAACATCAGTTCCTCCATTTCAAACTGCAACTGCGAGCAACCACCAGCGGAAACAGCGTGTTCTTCTTATATGCATCAGATCCCCTTTTCATATTAACAGTAGCAGAAATTCTTCCATTTCAACTCCACCACAAACCCTATTTCGAGAACCCTTGAGCATCACCAATTTATTGTTCTTCCTCTCCATTAATTCTTCACCCGTATCAGCAGCTCTTCCTCTTACTGATTACATCTCAAATTGCCCAGCAGCAGCTGTATCTTCTTCAAACCAGACCCTCGGTATAAACATACAAAAACCCATATCAGATTGTGATTCGAATCTTCGTCTTCCTTACCTGAGACTCTCACAGTATGAAATTGCTTCACCATTCCTTCAACTTCAAACACACACAAAGCCTAATATTCAATTTATTGCTCAAGAGTCCTTCTCCTTTCTTCACCATCTTCACACATGACTGATTCTCCTTCTGATGCTTCAATTGATAAAACAAAACCACCATTTCCTCTTCAATCTTCCATATCTGTACTCTCCCCTTTAGACTCAGCCGCACTCTTCCCTGAGTAGAAATCAAATGATTGAGAAATGAATTCTCATCTGAATTCTAGGGTGTGGTAATGATAAGAATTACTCGAGGCACCTATTTTTCTGATAATGGCCACCTAACGTGGTAGCCTCTACAATAGAAACAACTTGGTTTGACCTTAGTAAACGATGACTGCATTTAGTGATTCCCACAACAACTCCTTATCCTTGGCCTAACTCCCAATAACATTTGCTCGTGAAATGATACTTTTGCCCTTTTTCGTCTATTCTTATTTTTTTACTTCAAATGACTCCAAAGTACCTAATGAGATCAAAAGCAGGCATAAGATACATAATTTACAAGAAAAATCACAAAGAAAGCATAAACCACAGATAAATATCAAGGTGTTTTAGACACCTATCACTCTATAGTGCAATATGCTATTCCGATAGCGTGGAAAACCCATAATGAGGTAAAAGTTGCAACTTATGGTGAATATACTTTCATCTTTGATTTAAAAAAACAACAATGTAAGTTAGTCTTTGAGGAAGGTGTATCCTTCATTTCTAATAGAATGTCAATTGATAGGCCTTGGAATCCTTTGGTTGAGCATTCAGTAATTCATGTTTGGTCAAGAATATTCAATGGTTTTTTTCACATATGCGATTGCTAGTTTGACTGGAAAGCCTGAATGGTAGATTATGTTACTTTGAACAAAGACCTAGACTTGATTATGCAAAATAGTTTATCGAAGTTTAAATTGATCTCTTATTCCATAATCATGTTCCCATAATGATTAATAGTGTTTTCGCATTGGAGAATTACCATTGGAATCCCAATGTAAACCTCCAAAGTTGTCAACAAATTCTTTTTTTGGTCATACTTATAGAAATTGTTCTAGGAAGGTCCAAAGAAGAAGCTGCATTGGACCCTAAATGTATAACAACAAACCATCATTTTTGATATTAAGCAGATTGTTGTAATAATGAATAAAGAGCATCTTGTCACGATGAGTGACGGATTATAGGAGAAATAGAATGTTCAAGATTTTTTGATTCTCTCTTGAACAAACAAAGTGGTTTCTAATGATATTCGAACTAATGCTCGTGAAGGGAATGATATTAAAGGGTATTTGGTTACGACTATAACATTTGTTACTATTGATAGTATCAACTTAATTAGAACTAGTGAGAATTTGGAGCAGTCTCAAGCCAAGGAATAAACATATACCAAGAGAAAGAAAAACTATATTAGAAAAGATGATCAATAATTGAAAGTTCCAACTAATTAACAAGAACCTTTTTGGTATTTCAGGCGAAGAATCTGAACGTGCAAATTATGGATTGATTGGTGTCTTACCAAACAACTATGGTGAAGGCATAAAATAATAAGAACAACATAATGATTATGATGATGCGGGTGATTATTCTGAATATGAGACTCATAACGAAGAGAGGTGTATTGAGAAGTTCAAACCTCTTGAGTTTGTCTCTCGTAAAACGAAAAATCTTATAAAATCTGGTTTCTTGCTAAGAGTTACTCATGGGGGTAAAAATAAAAATATGAAAAACATTTTGGGAGTATTATGGATAGACGAATGAACTAGATAACTGATAAAGAGCTAGTTAAGTTTGATTGGTAGATAGTCTTGTAATGAAAACCTGGGTCGCGGGAAACAAGCTCCTACCAAGAAGTGCTAGAGGCTTAGATGTATGTGGTAGTTGGATAGTTTTTTATTTTGGGTTTGTTATTAGGGGTGACTATTTGGCACCCAGTACGCAGATCCGATCCCGCATATCCATTTTTTTGCATGTGGGTATCCGTCCATTACGTTAATATAATGGACGCGAGTGTAACTTACAGGGTCCAATTAGTTTTATATTGGGTGCGAATATTATCTTAAAAAAATATTGGACACCCACATCCGTTACATTAAAAGGGTATATATAGAATTTTTCATAAAATATGGTGCTAGTATAGTATTAACACATGATCACTATGAATTTTATCTCTTCAGCATTTATTTCCATCAAATTTTTAGGGCTTGAACTTGAGAGGTAGAGAAAACAGGCATAACTGCATTTTGCTCTTTGTAATAATAATTTGTTGTGTTAATTATAGTGATTATGCATTGTAGTCCCTTGTAATATTCATGGATTTATTGTTTTCTATGACACTTGTAATTTATGGGAATTCAAGTCATTAATGTTTGTTTTTTCTCTCTATTTAAAATAATAATTATAAAAAGTAATCCATCGAATTATCCACATCCAATCCACTGATGCAAATCCGTTGGATGCTAGATTGAATACGAATGTCAAACTTGAAATATATCATGTATTGAACTGGATGCGGATGAGGCTAAAACCTGTTTAGTCCGGACCATGCTCATCCATAGGTGATAGGGTTGTTGCTTTCTCTCTTTTATTTACTCTGAGTTTTGGATCCTCAACCATCTGGCTTAGTAACAACTTTTAGTGGTTTCTATTTGTTTTTCCTTTTTTTTCATTTTAATAAAATATTAACCTTTTATCTAAAAAATAAAATAAAAATCTTAATGTGTGGTCTGCAATGGTGGTTGATACCATATGTAGTATACCACTGAAACATGTTCTTTTATATTGAATAGCAAGTGAGTAATTATTATTTGAGAAGCGACAATATATATCAAGTTGTTGTTTTTTTTCATCTTCTAAGCTGATATTAGACATCAAGCTTCTTGTATTTCCAAGCAACAAGTATTTTTTCCATATATCGCACTGGAAGCGATTGCATACCATATATGCTCATGTACTTCAATAACTTGTGCAAAGCTGGATGTACAAAAGGAGTATAAAGTTATATCAACTTATCACCATTGTATATTGAGTTTTATGTATGCCATATAATTTTTTGGGTTAGTTCGTGAACTTACTAATTAGAGGCTCTTGGTCAATCAATAGTCTTAGATTTTGAGAGTAATGTTATCCAAAGTTCTGCATTCACTAACATGGGTTAGTGAGATTGAACTTTGAAAACCACTCATGATGATTACTGTTAGAGCATTTCTCGGTCGAACTCAAGCTTGTTGTCAAATTTAATTGTCAAAATTATATCTTGATTTCTAGTCTACAATTGGTTAAGTCTCGGATTAGGATAGAAGTGTAGTTGAGAAACAGACATCACAACAGTCATCATTGCGTTCTACCGTTTGGAGGCGAAGATCAACCGAAGCTTTTGGAGAACTTCTTCAACAAAAGGTAAGTGAAGACTGAATAACCACCCATTTCTCAAGTTATATTCATCTTTATATCTATGAGACGTCATCACATAACTAAATAAACTATTGTAAGCATATCAATAATTTCTAGTCAAGTTTATCTTGGTAAATTAGTTCTCGAAATATATATGACTAATTAAGCTTAATAAGCATTTGTTCATACTTGATGAATTTCGTTTAGGAACAGTTTATTATTCGTAATCTAAATTGTGATTCAATATTACCATCGAAAATAGCCTAAAACAGTGATATGTGTGATTGATGTTATTTTTGAATGTTTCGAATTGATCTAGAGAGAAATATAGAACTACTAAAAATCTGGATACAAGACAGTATGCATACCAGTTTCACAAACTGGAAAAATTGTTATAGGTACGTAGCCGTAGTACATGTACCCAGTACACATACCGGCGTAGCTATAGTTCGACAACGACTTAGTAATACGCATATCCGGTATCCATACCACAGAAAATCAATGAACTCGTGAGCCTGGAATGGTACACATACCTAGAATGCATATCGAAAAATAACTGTTGGTTCTGAAACCGGTATGGCATCCATATCCGGTACGAAAACCGAAAAAGTTTTGTATGTTTTGGAAATTATATTTGTCTTAAGGGTACACATACCTGGTACATGTACCATGACAAATATAGTCACGAACAAGGTTCAAGTACACGTACTTACCCTGTCGATGCACGTAAAATTATTTCTGTGAGATAACTAGCGTTTGAATAAATCTCTAAGAATACTATATAGACATGATTGATCACATTATAACCTATGATTGTGATTCAAACTTAAATTCTTAAGTTTTTATGAAAACGATTAATTTTATAGTTCAATCGGCTAGTTTCGGCTAACCGTTTATGAACAATGTCTTTGTACACGGTTCCGTCACCGTTCATCCTAACCAGAGTGTATATCTTGATATGTCAATCGCATTTCAAAAATTCATCTAACGGTGGATATTGTTTGCTTGGTTCCAAAGCTATCTTAGTTTAAACCTAAAGCAACCTATGCTTTGAAAGTCTATAAAAGGGGAACCTCAAGCAACTGGAATCTTTGAATCCCGCCACTACTTTTGTGTATCCTAGTTGTAAACTAGAGTCTTCCTATTCCTAAAACCTTTTTAGGGTTTAGCAACTAAAAAGACATCATAGGGATTCTTGAAGCCAGGTCCAGTTATCTTTATCTTGATAGTTCGAGTATCTTGATCTTGTTTGATTGTTGAGCTTGCTCCATCAATCAAGATAGATAGAAGTCACAAAGTTCTCTTCGTATCAGACTTTGTTGATTCCACAAGTTTAATAATTCTGAGGTGAATAATAATCTAGGATGCTCTCCGGGAAGCATAAGTCCGGATTTTGAGTTAGCTAGACTTTGTATATTGCTACCGATCTCCAGTCTCACATTGGTCTACGATCAAAAAAGAAATCAAACATATAGGCTTATTTGTGGTAGGCAGATTGGTTTAAAGTCTTCAATTGAGTTGAAGAAACTCTTAGGCAGTAAAGGACGTCAGCTAAGAGAATCAATTGTGCGGAGTCCTTCTGGGATTCAAGAAGCGTAAGGAGCGCGACTGTAACTAAAATTGTTTGAGGATTTAACTTGGTCTCCACTATATTCCAGTCTGAAGTTAATTGGTAGTAGGATAGTATCTGTGTCGTCTTAATATAGCTTGGTATTCAATATGGACTAGGTCCCTTGGTTTTTCTGCATTTGCGGTTTCCTCGTTAACAAAATTTCTGGTGTATGTGTTATTTTTCCCCTGCATTATATTTTTTATATTTATAACTGAAATATCACAGGTTGTACGTTAATCAATCAAAATAGATACATCCATCCTTGTTTTTTGGATACAACTTGATTGATTCTTGGATATTGATCTTTGGAATCGTCCAAGTACTCTCACATGCAAATCAGGTTCACAGACTTGTCTCTGTAAACTTCTGATTGTGGGAGAAAGAGATATAACTCTAAATATTATTCCTTGATTGAGATTCATTAAGTTGAACTCTCATAATTGTATTTAACTTTGTCCATATAGGTTGCCTAAGAAAAAATTGGTGGTGTATTTTGGTACCCCACGTTTTCAATTCTCACTTTCTTTTATTGATTCATAAGTAACACAAATGAGAAAGCGTTATTGTTACCAAGATGTCGCTCTCCAACCTCAAATGAAAGAACATACATACTGAATTATAACCACATTAGATACAGAAAGTCGCAAAAATATCACCGCAACTAATGAATGAGAGTCACAAACAGATGATGTTGCTGTTAACTAGTATGAACATCTCACCCCACTAAAATAAAAAACTTTCTTTCCAATGAAATGGTACAGCAAAAAAGGGCGATTTTTCTAGGCTAAACTTTCTACAATTTCACCAATGTTGAAGGTGCTATATCTCCTTAAATTCTTTCTCTGATCTTTAATTAGGAAGAAAATACTTCTACGTTGTTATCGATGCTATTTTCGACATTGTGTTGGAAGATTTTCCGAGATTGAAGGATTCATCTACTCCATTTGGAATTTGTGGGTATTCAAACTCTGGAATCACTGCTACCCAAAACTGGATCTCTTGCTTCAAGAATATTTCTAAGTCTACAATAACAACAAAGATGATGTTTGATGAACCTAAAATTACCGACGAAGAATCTATTGCTTTCTTCTCATCAGGTGAACTTCAATGTCATATTGATATGAATGAATCTCTTGTTGTTGAGTATTTTCTGGGTAAGAAGCTCACTTTTCCTGATGTTGTTGGGTATTGCTTTCTGGGTATTTTGACAGAGAGCTTAACTACACTACAGAAAACTAAGATAGAATTTCCTATGACCATCTATGAAGAATAAGCTTTCATGTTCGAATTTACACAAGAAGAAAATATGACAGAAATTTCGGAAATGGGTTCTTTGCAAATTGCTAGTAGGTTGTCTTAATACGTGATTGGTCACCAATCATTGAACAATATATTAGTCCAATCAAAATGCGTGGATGATACTCATAAATGTGCCAATTCACTATGGAGTGTTAATAAAAATCTCCAAGGATCCCAAGTTCTGATACTCTAATAACAGTGAAGACTAGAATGTCATTTTATAGAGTTCGTATGGAAATTGATGTTAACTGCACCTTTCCTGTTGAGCTCGGATATCAAATTGATAATAAGAAGTAAAAGGTGTGGGTTGAATATCCTTGGAAGCCAACGTTGTTCCTATTTGTAAGAGTATTGGACATTCAAATGCTAAGTGTAGCACAAACCCTACACCTAAATAGATTCTCAATCGTTTATATCTCTGACCATCCTATGATGAGATTAATGTGTAGTGATATTATTGAGAGGGAGATGAAAACACTTTTGATTGAGGATATATGATTTGAGAGATTTTGACCTTGATTATGATAAGGATGAAGAAATTGATCTTGTCGAATGCTCGTCTCATGATGAAAATGAGATTTCTCAGACGGTGAGCCACTTTCCGTTTCTTCTATTATCTTTGGCGTCTCTTGAAAGTGTAGGATTCTAGGCAACTATTGGTTGCAGGGTTTTCTGTTTCTCAATAGTGGATTCTAAAGGCGGTTCGACTAGGATGAGTATGGGGCACGTACTATCAGGCCCCTCTTCTATGATCAACACGTCATCTTATCCTTACCTGCCAATTTGACTAGTCTGTATCTAATCTAATTTTATCGGAAATTAAGGATGAGTGAGGTGGCGATCTGGCTATATTTGACTAGTCTATATCTTATCTAATTTTATTGTAACGGGACCCTCAGGAGGAAAAGTAATAGTATTGCCAAGCTCAGTTTAAATGCCTTGTGAAGTAATGTATTTGGCTGGGATTTGAATGCTTTCACGGACGGGTATTTATATCACAGTTCCACGTTTTTGCCAAACACCCTCCAGGCCACTGTCCACATCTTCAGTCCCCAAATTTTCTCGATTCCACCCCAAAATCACAGAATTTTGTTCTCCTTTTCTCTCCTTTGTGGATATCTTTTCCTGGTCAACTATGTACAACTCAGATCAACGGCGAGATACCATCCATACCTACATAATATTCTACGTGGGCCGCTAGATTATTGGTCCCTACATCAATTAAAAAAACTAGTTCCGTTCCAAAACTAATCTTTCCAAATTTCCAAGGATGACGGCTGATAATGCGTTTAAATATTGTGGCAATCTAAGACTCGGATCATCCCACTCAGATTTTTATTTCTCTGTCTTCGTCAAGACTAAAAACAACCTAAGATGGTGCAAGCTGAACAATCACTTGTTGATCTAGTAAAACAAGAGATTCCAATTCATCAATCAGAACCAGAATCACTGGTATTATCTGATGATATCAAAACTGGACTAGTTCTTGTTGATATTGTCAATGGCTTTTGTACTGTTGGTTCTGGCAATCTGGTAATAATTTCTGATTCTTGTTGATTCTCTATGGGTTCTTTTTTTCTTCTTGTAGTTTTTGATTCTTGATTCATAAATTTGATCATGGGTTTGTTATGACAGGCGCCAGTTGTACCAAATAGACAGATCTCTAATATGGTAGAAGAATCTGTCAAGCTATCTAGAACATTCTGTGAGAAGAAATGGCCAATATTTGCTTTCATTGATACACATCATCCTGGTAAACCTGAGGATCCGTATCCACCTCATTGTCTAATTGGTACTGATGAATCAAAATTGGTTCCATCTTTGCAATGGTTGGAGGATGAACCAAACGTTACCATTCGACGCAAAGAATGCATTGATGGGTTTCTTGGTTCTTTTAAAGATGATGGTTCTAATGTCTTTGTTGATTGGGTCAAAACCAACAAAATTGAAGCTGTAAGTATTTTTATTCGTCTTTCTTTGGTTGTATGCTTCGTATTTGATAAAGGGGTTTGAGTATGACTGAGATTATTTTTCCTTTTGGTTTGTGAAGATACTAGTGGTGGGCATATGTACAGATATCTGTGTTCTGGATTTTGTGTCTTCCACATTATCTGCAAGGAATCTTGGTTTGCTTGCTCCATTGAAGGATGTGGTGGTTTATGCTAATGGCTGTGCCACCTTTGATTTGCCTAATCAGATAGCCTCAGGCATCAAAGGAGCTGTAGCTCATCCACAGGTATACACTTCGGTGTACAACTACTTATGTTTGTTTGCTTTCTGCCATATCAGTGTTTTTTAACTCTGCTATCTGGAAATTTTTGTTATCATCCTTTTGATGCGATGAATGAAAACATAGACATTGCGCCTTAAAATCATCGATTTCCATGGCAGGAGCTGATGCATCATATTGGTCTTCACATGGCAAAGGGGAGAGGAGCCCATGTTGTATATGAAGTGTCATTAGGTTCTATTAAGGAGCCGCGATCAAATTCAAGTTGCTGCTATGAGTAATGTTGCTTCTAGTACATAAACATATCTCTATGCATGAATAGTATAGTTTGGCATGCGAAAAACAATGTTTGTTGTTAAAGACACCGTGACTATATATGAATTATAAAAATCCACTTTGGTTCAGAGTTATACCAACATTGGAATCGACGGGATTTATCAGATGTTTGTACTGTATAATTTATCATATGAACCCTAAGTACAATGTCTTTCAATGTTCCCTTTTTTATCTATTGATAGTTTTACAAAAACCACTATGAATTGAGGAAGTTGTGCTGCTGCCAATATTTACTGGCTGCGTAATTCAAGTTCCTTTGGACATATCTTTTGTACAAAAGTTGAGAAATAGACTATGACCAAAGAAATGTGATCTCAAACTTGAAACCAAATTCAGTTCCAAACTAGATAGAGAAGAAAAATAACTTCAAGATGCTACTGATACAAGAATTATGAAATAAATATACTCTGCGATTTAAGGAATTCGCAAACAAAATTGAGATTTAAAGAGGGATATGACCTTGAATATCGCTATATTGTTTCTGATATGCTGGATTTATGCAGGCAAAGACTGACGGCTTCTGTTTTTTCTGTTTAATGCCAAAGATGAATGACCTCAGAGGAATTCGAGATCGAATTGAATGTTTTATGTCATTTTGATCTTTCTTTGATCCTGACTGCTTGAATTCATCATTCATTCTTGTAAGTGTCGTCTGAACTTCAGACCGAAATCCTGTCACGAAATCTAGACCTGCTTGGAGTTCATCTGCCACCTTGTTGTTCTCTTGCTTCATGTTTAAAATCTCCCCTTGAAACTTTGCGGCCTGGTAGCTTGTAAACTCCAAATCTCCAGCTTCTAAACCTGCTTTTAAGGTTTTTGATATCTCCTCTTGTATATCGCACAAAGATGTAAACCTAGACTCCAATTCCGCTTTGAGTGATGCACTTTGTTCCACCCAAGTATCCAATTCAGTTTGTATCTCTCTCAAGTGAACGTAGAGTGGGCGTGCACGAGACTTCTGAGATTTATCAGTTGAAGTAGTCTTGGAGGGAGATGAACCATCATCTTGCTTGTTATTCGCCGTCAGATCCGAGAACTCAGCTTGTAAATCTTGAATTACAGTTTGGAATTTTTGTATCTGATGGAAAGATGTGCTGAACCTTAACCAGAACTCCAAGTTCTCCTCTAACAACGCATCAATATCTCTTCTAAAATTTTCTTCAGTTGACGTGAGAGTTTGGTGCTCATTGATAAGAATAATGTTCAACTCCTTACGTGACTTGATCCTATTCAAGTGATCCTCGATTCCTTTCTCTGCATATGCAAGTGACTTATTCCTTTTCACCATGGATTCAAAACCTTTATCTTGGTTAAATTTGACTTCTTGGTTCTCCAAATTCATTGCTGGGGGTTTTCTTAAGTCATCGAATGCGGAGTCACTTAGGTCATCATCGGATTTTGTTTGCAGAAGGTCGAGTTTCTGACGCAGCGAACGAATCTCTTCATCCTTCATGGCATTGGAGTTCTTTAGCTCCTGTAGCTGCACTGCCATTTCGGAAATGGTATCAAGATTTTTCTTCTCTACATCTGAAAGCTGCCTTTTTGCTTCTTTGAAGTTCCGGAGGACTGTAGTATACTCGGCCAATAGAGCCTTCTCTCTACCTTCCATACCATTCATGAATAACTGCTGCCAATTTGGTTCATCCTCCTCTGGTATCCCTTCCTTTTCATCAACATCTGCAAAACTAGGATCCTGCTTTACTACTTTGTCAGACGGATTTAGCTCCTCATAATTATGAGTAAGATCATCAAAAGTTATGCTGCTCATCTTGTCGGTAACATTTGCTGGGTCATTGGATGCAGCGACGAAATCGTTTAGTTCTCCAAAATCGAATTGTTGGTTGGGATTAAGAACTTGTCTGGCTTCTTCATTTTGATATCTTGTTGCCAGAATCTCGTCTTCTTCCAGATGTTGCATAGACTGCAGTTTCTCTGAGAGATGCTCAAAGTTACAACGTGCTTCAATAAACTGAACTTTTAAGCTGCTATTTTGATGCTCGATGTTCCTGTTGAGATCTTGAATTCCATGCAACTTCTCCTCTGATTCTCCCAGCTTGGCGTTGGAACTGTTTGATTTTGCCTCATCGTCCTCTGAATTTCCTAGACGTTCTTGAAGCTCGTTGATTTCCAACCGTAATCTGTTTATCAAACCAGTCGGAGTGGAGACCATGGTCTCCAAGCTGATGACTTTCTTTACGAGTTCGTCTATCTTTTCTGCCATTTCCGTGGCAGTGAGAGATGAACTAGATTGCATCTCCAACTTTTTTCTGATATCCTTAGCCATAGCCTCTGATTCAACATCTTGTTGCCGTAATATTTCTGCTTCTTCTTCCAAGGTTGAAGTGTAATCCGTCAAATCTTCGTCGCTAGCAAACGGATTCCACTGTTTCATTTGTTCATGACGAAACTTCTTCTTAAGAGCCTCTACCTTTTGTTGGGCAGCCTTGAGTCTGTGATTCTCTATTCTAGCTTCTTCCGCTGATCTCCCGTGTGTCTCCTGCAACTGGCTCAAAGTATCTTGACATGATTTCAGAGCAGTAGATGCCATCAAAGTCCGAGCATCGTCATCCTCAATCACATTGCTCATGCTGAATTCATCTTGCAAATTACAAACCTTCGCTTGTGCTTCCGTGACCCGATTCTCAATTTCCCAATATCTCGCAAGCCTACTCTCGTATGAACTCTTCACAAACTCCTTTTCCGTCTGCAAAGCCAAAATCTCTTTCTGAAGCTTGTCCATCAGTTCAAGTCCCTCACTTTTGCTAAGATTTGATTTCGGGGCAGCGATGGTAGTAGGAACAGGAGCCATTTTCGGAGTTTTCTTGATACTCATTTGAAAACTCAGTGCCTTGGGCATTGTTTTTGGTGGTTGAGGCAAATCCTTGGATACTTTTATCTGATCGACAGGAGGTGGACGATATCTCGGAGAACCATCATAGTCTTCATCAGCCTCGTCCATTCCATACTGAATTTGTTCGGGGAAGACGGTGGCAATAGTATTATTAGCACTTTGGAGCTCGCCTGAGATGTGATCATATCTCTCGGCTAAGGCTCTGTACGCTCTGTATGCCTCTTCCACAAAGATTATCAATTCCGGCCTTTGCCTAAAATATATTTCCGCCCTTTTAGCGAACGTATCTCCTTCCCCTTCGACGAGTTTCAGCATGTATTTCACCTTCTCCTCCATATCTGAATCCCCACAAGGTTCATAATTAGTATAAATTCTCTTCGAACTTATGGATCAATGTTGCACAATAAGTTTAACTAGGTGATTTCAAGAAAATTCTCATAAAACATAAGCTTTGGTTTGGCTATACTAGTTGCAGAGAAAAGTAAGATTATTATTGCAAAATTAAATGTTTAATTGTGTAGATTCTAGCATAGCAATTGATCAAATTAATGAAAATCTCCGTTTCATATATGATTGAATTACCTTAAGAAGAAAGAAAAAGGGATTGTTTACCTTGAAGGTTTTGTTCCAGCCATTTAGATTGCTTAGTTCTAATATGACTAGCCCACCACCATGAATATGCATTGCTTGCAGCCCTCTGCAACATCTTTACTCTGCGTCTCTAAATCCAGTTTCCACAAGAGTTTTGGAACTCTGGATTCAGAATATTTAAGGGAATCAAAGTTTTTAGATTGGAATTCAAACTTCGTGACTTTGTCAGAGGCTGGCCTCTTGAAAAGGAATGCATTTATTTTGCCAGTGATATTGACAGGAAAGGAAAAGAAAAATGAAAAGAAAAGAAAAGAAAAGAAAAGAAAAGAAGAAGGTGTGCATGTCATTTCGTGTTCGGTGGGGTCAACTCCACTCCTTTTCCTTCTTTTCTTCCCTTTTTTATTTCACGGACAGGTGTCTTGGTTTCAAACTCCATAGTACTGCGCATGAAGATACTCTAGTTGCTCACGTTGGAAGATGATACTATATTCCAAATTTCCAAACAATAACCAAGAGAGTGCTTTTTCCAATTTTTGCAAGTGCATCGATCAAAAATACCATTGCAAGTGCTAGGGGTTTCCGGTATCAAACATAAATAAGCCTTCCATAGACTCGAAGTGGAATTTAGTAACTCCTAACAGCTAACATTGTTTCGTTGTTCAAGTTTGCTATAAGGATGGAATGGTAATAACTGTAAATGATGATCAATATACTGATTTGCTGCCCGGCCTTCTCGTTTTATTGATCGTGACAACATGTCTGGCGCGAGAAAAAACCAAGAGAAAGGAGTACTAAATCATCCAGACAATAAAAGTCCTTGCCCCCACAAATTTAAGCAAACATCTGATATTCGAATCCACCGTCAATGAGAATTGTGACATCGTACTGTGCATGACTTAACCGCGTAGAATCAAACGGCAAAAAGAGTAGTCGTCTTGACTCTTGATTACCACCTGTGGCTGTGATTAGGGATGAGCATTTGACCCGTAATCCGCGGATTTAACCGGGACCAACTGTTTATTTGCGGATGGATGTCCGGACCGTTCGTTAATGGGTTGGATGCGGATGGAATTTTTGAAATCCAACGGATTACGGATTGGGCCCGGATGCAATTTTGAAAATCCGTTGGACATCCATATTTGTCAAATTAAGTGCATTTATATAGTTCTAAAAAATATTATGGATCATTTAGGAATTCTTAAGGTGTTTGCTTGGGGTGTTGTATATGGAATTTTTATCTCCCTACACATATATAGGATATGTAGGTTCTATGAGGAGTCATTTGTGTTGGCTTTATTTTATTTATTATAAATTTTAACTAAAACAAATCCATTGGATTATCCGTATCCAATCAGTCCATCCGTATATCCATTGGATGCAAATCCGTTGGATGTGGATTGGATGCGGATGCGAAATTTGAAATCGGTAATGTATTGGATTGGATTGAAAACCGGCCCATGCTCACCCATACCTGTGATTCAAAAGAGCCTTGGGCTAGGTTCAAAGTCCATCTAAATCCCACAGTTGATAAGCCCAATACCAACTTCTACCGTCAAGGCATGGACTAATCGTCTAATCCCATATCATATCTTTCATTTCATTTCTTCTTTGCATCCCGGTGACAGTAACTGGAAGAAGGCGGATTATCACCAAGACACCAACATGTTGGTCCTCTAGTTTTCATTCGTTTTTGACGTCTTATGGAACGTATGGACTTAAACTATGGGTACGACAACTCGAAAAAAGCCAAGAAAATAATGAGTGAAGAAAATCATGAATTTTCACATCAACTCTTTTGTTCGAAATGGCAAGTAGAAGATCACTGAGGAAACAAATCTCGCACCCACAACAGAATCGCCCAAAATTGAATGGGGCCAACGGTTACGATAGGATCCACAAAAAATAAGCTGGACCACCTAGCCATTATGCACACGAAATAATGATATTTTGGTTCGGACCACACTGTCATCATGTACCCAAAATTGTATCGTTCGCCTAATTGTAAACACACATTCATTCCGTATCTTATCCAATTGCGTGCGCCATTATTTTTCACCAGCAGGTAGCTATGAATTCTTAGTAATACAAGTAGTACTTGTGAAAATCTAGCATTAAGTGAAGAATGAGAGAACATTGCTAGAAATGCAAACCATGAAGAAGACGGGAAATAACTAGATCAACAACTCCTTGATAGAATTTATTCACAGAAAACAGGTTTATTTACAGCAAAAGATGGGGCAGAAATGTGAACATGCCCAACTCAGCGATCCATACTACAATCTGTCTGTTGATAACAGAAGTTATTTATTTGCAGCAAGTAGTAGTAAACTAGTAGTGATAGTAAGTTCAAGGCAGCAAGAACATGCTCCTAAAATGTACAGAGAAGCTAAATTTTTATTTACAAGCAATAACTTTGCATGGAATATACCTTTCTTTCTCCTTCGTTCTCTCTATTGCTCGGCGGATCTCTTGAAGGTAGAGAAGTAGGAGAATAAGCAGCAACATCGGCAGAAATCAATCAAATAGTTCAATGAGTTATACTGTCTTATGACTGTTATTCTAAATCTAAAAGATCTGAAGCAATGAGAACCTATATCTTGAAACTGAGTTATTTTTATCTTATACTACGCAAAATGTTGATCCTCCCGGACCTCGCCTTCTACCTGCAGCGCGAATTGAAAATTGGCGATCTCCTCCTTCAAAATACTTGGTTTTTTTCAGTTTGATTTTTTCTTTTCAATTTTCTTCTTTTTTCCTTTTCTGGGTTTTTCTTCTTTTTTGGGGTTTTAGCTTTCACTAAGAAGTACAAGGATAATTGAAAACAATCGACAAATCCAACATATCAGCTGCTCTGAAGAGATGTGAGCCACTGCTCCACCAACTTATTGTTCTCTGCACAAAAAAGAGAAACAAGAATCAGACATACATCAGTTATATGGAAGGAATTAGCACTAGCCAAAGGTGTAAAACAGACAGAAAGCAAGAGACTCTGGACTTCCACAAATGCCTAAAAAGAAAATTAGAGTTCAAAATTCATCTACCAACAAAAGAAATATGGAAGATGATATACAGAGAAAGTTTTAATTGGTATAATTTAAAGACAGAATTGGCAAATGCTAAATTTCATCTAGGATTCAAAGGCTCCAGTAATTTAGTTCTTACGAGTGTCACCTGGGTAACTATCATAAGCTATTATATCCTAAAATGTTCCCGAGCAACTTGGTCTGCAGTGAATCAACTATAGCTAATAAAACTACTTCCTATCTATGACAACATGAGACAACAACATTTTACTTGAAACAAAATGTCTTGTTTCCAAATAAAACTAATTCAAGCAATAAACGATTCAACAAGTTTAGCAGGTGAGTATCAAACTTATATATTGCGAGTTCAGGGACTTCGAAATCCGAGGTCTCAGTCTCACAAGATTAGAACAGAAGCTAAATACCTACAAGCATATGTAATCTCAGAAACATCGTAACCAAGCAGAACAACACCTTGTAAATTCTCATTCGTGCTGCGGCTTAAAGTTTCATACTGGTATGTAATTGCAACACCAAATAATCCCCCAAAGGTAACAATACATATTTCCAAACTCACTTGCCAACCCAAATCTCAAATAGCTATTGTTTTTTTACATCAAACTAAGCAAGTAAAACAATTAAGGAGTTTATATCACAACTCATGACTAATATCAAAATTGACACATTACTAAGGACCAATGCAAATGAGTCTGAATTCTTACCAGCAGAATACCCATTTTTGAGTTCACCAATGGCACCCAAAGCAGTCTGATTCTTAGAATTCTCTCCAACTTCGTTTCGACCGCGTCCATAACAAGGAACCAAGACAGCAAAACTACTCTCACCTTCATCACCACTATGAAATTCAGGAGCATGTGGTTCCATCCACCCAATAGACCAATCTGAATCATCTGACTCAGAACCTGATAAACACCCACCATCAGATGGTACTAAAACAACATCATATTCCCTATCAACTCTTCTCTCTTGTCTACTACTCCATTTTCTCTTAGTCCTTCTAGATGATGATGGAATTTTCGCCCCAACTGATGTAAATTTAACACTGTCTGATTCTCTCAAACCCAATCCAAATTCTGAATTTTGCAAAGATGATGCGGATGATCCAGTTGTTTCTCGATCTTTTCCTCCCCAATACCACCATGAAAATTTAGTGAATGATATCGCCATTTTTCAAAGATTTCCCCAAAATTATCAAAAACTAGGGCGGAATAATAAGGGCTTTTTTCAATACCTTGATGAGTAAATTCTGCAAAAAAAAATCAAATTGGAAAAAACGAAGATGGTAACTACTTTATATAAATAAAGATTGAGTACACAAAAGATTAACAAAAAAATAAAAATAAAAATAAAAATAAAATCCGTTAACTGATTAAGATGATAGTCCAACCTAAAATAACTCCACTTGAAAAGCAAAAAAAAACAGTAATGAATATATATATCCAAATGTATCAATTAAAAACACTTATACAAACGGGAAAGAAACAATCATCTAATCCCAGAATTCCATCTTCAAACCCCTAAAATCAGACACACGCAATTCATTAACTTAACTTCAATTGTAAGCATGAACAACACAATACACCACAACTCCAAAAACCTCTAGGAAAAAGAAAAATGGTTCATTTTTTTGTCTTAATTAAAAGGACACAGCAAGTAAAATGGGAAGATTAAACAAAAAATTCCTGTAAAAAATTCAAAAATGCTTGCCTTTTTTCTTCTCTGTTTGAGTTCTCTCTGGGTAGGCAATATGAACTGATTCATCTACAATTTTTATGCTTAATTTTTAAGAACTTAATCTGGAATAATCAAATTATGAAACAATTTAATCCTGAAATTCGTTGAAAATGAAAAACTTTCTGTCTTTTATTTTTCTTCTTCTCTCTTGTTTCTTCTATCTCTCTAGGTTCTATAAAGAGTTGACATGTCTTTAAAAAGCTCTCTCCCTCTCCTTTTTTTTTTTAAGACTTTTGATGTTTGGATTTCACGCAAACGAATTCTAACCATTCTTGATTGAGATGATGAAATGAGGACCGTTGATAGAAAACATGGAGTTAATAAAGGTTTGACTATCTCCAGACATGAATATGCTTTAGTTCACGAAATTGCTGATGTGGTAGATTTGTCTCGCGATAGCCGGGAGCTTGATGAATGATTAGATTACTTGTGTCAATGTCCAAAGGTTTTCATGGAGGCAAACGATCGTCCGGAATAATAATTTTCTGGAAGAAGTCAAAGGAAATCAAGTTGTGTTTGTACTTTGAAGGTCATGTGTTTACCGGTTTATAGCATAAATTCTGAGGGCGAGTTTTTGTCGCATCTGTTTAGCAAGGATGGATTATCTATGTCTACCGGTTATTAATGCACGAATGTGTGTTTACTATGATGATATTTTTTTCACAAGGGGTCGCATAAGTTTGGATTCACTGAATTTAGACAAAACATGAGAGTGTAGCTGAGCATTTGTACGGACTATTTTATGGTTTAGATACATTTTACCTACAAAACCTGGTACTATGAAGATTCATAATCGCCCAACTCTCGGAGAACATGAGAATTTGTTTGAATGAAGTTATCAAGTCAATCTTGTTCAACTTATTTCGGGATTTTATTATCTATCTCGTATAAATAAAGGTGCAGCATCAGATGGTTGACAGATACTCCCTCCTAGCACGCTGATTTTAGCACTGCGTATAAAACATCGCGGTATATGGTATATGCTACAACACGGTATTTTAAATTTTCTAATGGCTGATGCGATTATAGAATCAAATCAGTAGCTCGACAAAATTTTCATATAACACATATTTGGTGACACGCAAAACTAGAAGGACCTATATATGTAGGACACTTGTTTGATACCAAGTGGTTCAAGGGCGCTTTGCATTGACACCTCACAATCTCACATAATATGTTGAATCGATAGAAGCTGAGTTTTAAGATCCATTACCATTACCATCATATTAGTATATATCATTGCGTTTGATATGGTGACGCAAGTGATGTAACTCATATCAAATAATTAGTTCGATTGATAATGGCAAAATGTCACATACTTTGATCATCTCAGGATTCGTAATTAGTGGCTCTAAGCGAAAGAGTGTGCATCATATTGTCTCCCACTTAATTTTCTTAAGTGAGTCTTCCAATAAAATTATCTTCCTTTTAGTATTTAACTTTAGTTTAATTATGTGTAGTTCGTAGCTTTACAATTTGAGATTATCCCCTCACTTTCACTTCTTCTTCCCTAACAAAACTATCAAAAACAACCCTTCTCTACTCAGATCTAGTCCATTTAGATTTCTTCATTTTTACTTGCTTTCTAGGTTAATTAGTTGATTGGTTTAGTTTTTATTATGTGTTCTACTTATCTACACCGTTTTGATGATTTTATCTATTTTTTTGAGATTTATCTTCGCTTTAATTGCGATTTTAGGTTATTGGGTTGGGTTTTAAGATCAATGGTGATGCTCTCCAATGATGAAATCTCCATCTTTGTTGTCTCCGGCGACGAACTCTTCATCATCAATTTATCCGGGGACGAAATCTTCATCGGTGGTCTTTTTGACGACGGAAGCTTCATCACTTCTACTTTCGGAGCATTTCTTTCTAAAGAAGAAAAACAAACTAAATGGTTGGAATTTAATTCCGAGAAAAACCATCCTTCTTCGGATTTAATCGGATCTTATTCATACTTGTAGTTGTCTTATTCCGATAACCCTTCTCTTTCTCTTGTCGGATTTCTCGGTATTATACTCTTACGGTATTCTCTTATTTTTGATCTTAAACTCATTGTAACATTAAAAATCCCATTAATGTAAAGGTTCCTTGTTTATCGATATTTTCTTTTTGTTGAGATTATCGTCATCTTGTTTGTTCAATCATTTAGGACTCTAACAAGAGATGACAAAGACAGTATTTGATACATGTAAAATGCACATGCTCTTCGGGACCACTGCGTACAACCATATATGGCTAACCTAATCTCTTTAGTTGATATAAGGGTGATCTTATGAAATTCGAAATACATTTATTTTATTGCGTCAGAATTCTATATGAACAGTCGATTTGGGTTTGGATCAAAAAGATCTTGGATGCCAAGAAGAACAATAAGATCTCAAATACACCCTACAAAAAAAGTTGATTATTAATTAGTCGCTGAAGACAACAACATTAACATGAAAATGGTGTTTCTAGCTAGATCCAACACCCACTTGGATTGCCATATTATTGTCAAAGTTGTTGGCATGCATGTGCTTCTAAGCTTTGTCTTGCCCTGATCATCATTAGAAATTTTGATTACCTAGTTAGCCATCACCAGTTTTTTTTTTAAACTTGTTGCGGTAAATTCATAAAATGCTAGAAATTCATAATCTGAATACAAAATTCCTTAAGCGTCCCTAATTTCATTCATGGCCAGTTAAAGTTTTGGTGAAATTGCAGTTTTATGTACTCCCTCCGTTCTCTTTTAATAGGCTAGTTTCTATAAATAAAAATTTCAAAAAATAGGCCAGTTTCCTAATTGGGAAAGTCAAATGTTATTTTAATTTTTAGGACCACTTTTCTCTTAACTTCTTTTGATGACAAGTGTCATGTGGACCACTTCACTTTAATTCTTTTGCTAACAAGTGTCATGGGGACCATTTCATGTCACTTCTTTTATTGACAAGTGTCATGAGGACCACTTTCAATGATTAATTCTCTTAATTTCCTTAAATTTCGCTAAAAACAAAACTGGCATATTAAAAAAGAACGGAGGGAGTACAAGGTAAGCTCAGCCCAATCAATCATCTCACAAGTGCACAAGTTGAAGGGGTTTCTCTCAAATTCGAGTGACACTTTTCGCTTTCAAAATGTCACAATCTTGTGACGTGATATAACTCGCATTCATCATAATCATCACCAACAATTTCTTATAAATGGCCATGCAAGTGCACAATGCTGTACGCATATTCCTCACAAGTGGACCACCACGACTAGAATGATGAGGGGGGTAATTGTAGCTTTGCGATAACCTTATATCGACCTAAACCATGTTAAAAGTACGTCAGTCTATCACATGCCCGATAGAGACTCGCCCTGTGGCCACATGCATCGCAGCACCAGAGCTATGAAGCATTCTCATGATTTCATCAAGCAAATATGCTGATCATGTGATGGCATGCACTTGAATGTGATATGCATCGTTTCCCTGTCAAGTTTCCATTCTAGAATACACAAGACCTTCATGTGTGCGAACGTCATATGCATTCTTTTCCTACCAAAAGCCTCGTTCCAGGACACCCGTGAGTACCCTGCATGAGATGATGATACAATACAAGGTCTGTATTTGCAACCACGTGATACCTTAGCAAAATTGTTCTTTAATAAGATACCTTTATTGAATCTTTAGTGGCTTGAAACGACCAAATCCAAGATCAGACCTTGAAAATAGAACAACAACAAATGAGACACGGCACAAGGGGATTAGAAAAATGTGAGACGGAAACACCTCAAATAATGACTTGTAGAGCTTATCCGAACCTCATAACAACAGGTGGACATAGGCATTACAACAGGTGGACATAGGCATCAGAGAAAGTTATAACAGTTCTTTGTGGATTACAATTACAATCACTTACTTAAAAGGAAGGCCCAGAATTCATTTACAGAGAGAAACTGAAAAGCGATTATTGATTAATCTGATTTGTGCAACCTTAGCTAGACCTTTTTCAATAGGGGGTCTGTAATGATTTGAGGTGCAAAGTCTGGCTTTACATAATGGGCAAGCATATCTGCGTACACGTCATACCGGGCAGTCATGCGGAATCCCCACTTGTCTTTGTACTGTCTACATAAGTTCAGATCCATGTCTGATATAATCAAGCCATCTCTGTGGCGTGAGAGTGACGGCGTACACGATGCATCTGGTGCAGAAAAATAACTGGATCCATAGAAGTGCCCAAAATCTGTATGTTGAGGCTTCCCATCGCCTGAAGTAAACGGATTAGGGAATATCTCCGTTCCAACGCGATTGATTGATCCCACAAAGTAACTATTGGCTATCGCAGCATTACGAGCCTGAAAGAGATAAAAAATCCAAGAAAATTATTAACTTTCCAGAATCGATATTGCCTTGCTAACAAGCATGTGAACAGTCAGCGAATAACATTGAGCAACATAAGAACTTAATAGGAAAACAACCGCGCTAACAAGAATGTCAAGGTTTCAGGGATAACATTAAGAAAAATAAGAAATTATAGGAAACAGACCTCGATAGGCCACATAGGCTCACTGAGTTCACCAACAGTAGCAGAAGGATTGAAAACAATCTCAGCACCGTTTAGTCCAAAACCCATCCAGTTCAGAGGATGGTGCCTTCCGTAACAGATATTAACTGCTATCCTTCCATAAGCTGTCTCAAATACGGGATGGCCAGTGTTTCCTTCCATATAGTATGTGCTCTCATTGAAATCTCCAACTCTTGGAATGTGATTCTGATAGATACCATCAAACACAAATTCCAAATTCAGCACTAATAGTTAGAAAAGAGTACAAGACTACGGAGAATTCAAACAGTAAAAGGAGCACTAATACTGTTAAACTGTTACCTTGCGATGCTTGCCAATTACGTTACCATGATTTCCAATTATAACAGCAGTGTTCCAAATAGTTTCCCCATGGTTCACGTCCCTCTCAAGAATCGGGCTCACTATGACCATATTATATTTTTGTGCCAAACCCCTGAGAAATTGAGTTGATTCCCCATCCACAGGTTCAGCAAATTCACACCAACTCTTCTCCCGTGTACAAAATCCAAAAGGCATTGTCCATGCTTCCTGAAATCAAAAAAAGAAAATGATGCTATAGCAAACTTCATTATAATATATAATGGGATTTTGCATCCAAATTTCTGCTAATTTGGATTTAACTCACCTGCAAGCATAATATGTTGACCCCAGAAGCACCTGCAGCTTCAATAATTGGTTTGAGTTTTTGAAATAAGGCTCTCTTTTGGTCGAGAAAAGGATGAGTTGTAGGAAGCGCAATAGAGTTCTGAATGAGACCAACCCGTACAATTCGAGGTTCTCGCATTAACTCTTTGCCAGCATGAAAGGTGAAAGCCTGTAATAGGTTTTACAATATAAAAAAGACAATTCAGTATACTGCGCTAGTAGTACGATGCACTATGCAGACCTCTAAAGCAATCTAGTTCATCATTTGAGAACAATAAAAATCTCATCACAGAAATGACAATGTAGCCAAGACGAAAGGCTTAGTAGTTTAAATGGCATCTTAATAGTATACATGATTTGCATATTCACATATCATAAGCATAAGCCAATTCCTCTAAGAAATGAGGTGCTACAGTGAATGTGTTTCACGTTTATAAATATATATACCTTTAAGTCAAAACCATGGTTTGAAGATAGTGTAGTTGCAGAGTCGGGAAGAGCAACTGATTCAAGTGGTTTTCCATAATTCAGCCCTTGAAGCAATCTGGTTACCTCCTGCAAAACGGTGATTAAAAAGTCAACTATGTAATCACTAATTTCCCAAGTCCCAAATCAATTAAAGTTATCAATAATTCCTAAACTGAAGTAAAGTCAACTCATGTTTACAAAGCGTCGGTTCATCGAGTTATCACAGAATCACAGTGTCTGCTTCTTAAGATCAACACAGAAGCAGAACTCTCATAATTGGTTTACTAATCAAATGAAACAATTTTCAAACCCTAGCCTAATCTATATAAACAATAATTTCGATATCATAATTCCATTACAACAATCTTCCAAAAAGTAAATGTATGATTTAATAACAAATTCCCAATTCAAAATGAATATTAGAAGGGAAATCAAATAAAAGATAAATATACCTGATAGACTTGAGGCTTAAGAGAAGAGCTTAGAAGTTGATTAAGAGAATCAAAACCACAAATTGAACCTTCTTTTCCATGACTCTCCTTATCATTTTCTTCTCCGTTTTCACTAGTCACAATTTTATCTTCTCTCGTGTTCATCTTCTTTCCGTCTGTACTTCCGAGAAAGAGTGGGTATGTTATTAGATGGCTACTGAGGATATGTATATGATCAATTGATCAAAGCAACTGCGTATAAAATATGGTGAGATTCTTACCAGCAAATGGAATCTCACTGATTAGATACGTATTAAATAAATTGGTTGATTAATAACATTAAATTGATAGTTGGATGATGATGATGTACTCCATTGTCGGGTTGCTTCCGTTTGTTTTATGCGACCGGGAAGCAGGTACCGTGAGTCTGTGATAACCGATCGAGCCCGAGCCAAATACCACACGACGAGCAGGCTGACTTGGTTCCCACTGTCAACCGATCAGCTTAAATGACACGTATACAATGCAAGCACTGAAGCACCTACAGGTGACATGCCGTTTTTGTCCGATCAGGTGAGAGTTGTGTTAGTGCGGCATTCCACCTCTCATTTCATTTATGTTGTAATTGCAACAATTAAATACTGAAAAATGATGTTAAAATAAATTTCTGAAAATGAAATAAATCGCTCAAATATTTAACAGCATATTGAGGACATCACTTGATCATCAAGCTGTCCTTCACATGTTAGTTTACCGGTACGTCTCAAAATGAGTGATGCTTATACCCAATGGTGAAGTCGTATTCAGGATAAAACTACCCGTTGCAAATACTATAAGCACTACAACACTTGCCCACTTACGAACTCAACAACAAGGATTAGGAGGAGAAATAAACATTGAAGCGCACGACAAAGTGACAAGAGATGAAAATAGTTAGGGATATTATCCTGCTCTGATACATCTTCAAATGAAGAGATCATTTTCTTTTATAGGAAGTGAAAATGAATTTGACATAAATTACTTTTGGTAACTTCTTTCATAAACATAAAAGCCTTTAAGGAATTAAAACATTTTAATTTTAATAAAATAAAAACGATAGGAATTAAAATCTTATTTTAGTTATTCCGTTAAGGAATTTAAAACTTCTTTAAATAATTCCTTGAGAAATTAAAAGCTTGTTTTATCCGTTTAGGAATTAAAACTTGTTTTAATTTTAATCTTGGTTAACTTATGCATGTGCATACATGCATTGTGCATATCAACTGTTTCATGCGTACCTATATTTGCATTTCATTTACTCATAGAAAATGAGTAAGCATCCTTAGACCTTTAGGTCGTTAGATCAATTGCATTTCATTCATTCATAGAAAATGAGTAAGCATCCTTAGACCTTTAGGTCATTAGATCAATTCTAACCAAGACCAAAAAGTAAAACATATTTAAAAACTCATTTTTTCCAACAATCCCCCACATGAATGAAATATCGATAAAAATCAAAAATCGGAAAGCGAGAAATACCACTATAGGCAAGAGGTGTCCATGAGGTCTTGAACCTTTGCTTAATGAGAAATTTCCGAAACTACTTGATGGACAGTGAACGTGATGTCTTGAACTGCCATCGTTAGGTGTTATTCGCGATAATAGCCACGCGTGATATCTCTTTAGGTGCTATCAAGTTCGTGCCCTTGTGTCCATTTTGGCCCTGGACATACCCCGTTTCACAAAATGCTCTAGAGAATCAGCTCCATTCTCATAGGAAACGACCCACTTCCTCATTCAGATAGGTGAGTTCCATCAAGAGTACTGCTACACCCCACTTCAATCTTAAATTGAAACTATAGAACATTAAGACTTATAAAAAAGTCATCCTCCACATGCAGTCACACTATCACGTCTACACCATAGGGAAGGGACAGAGAATAAAATTCGCTGAAAGTGTTTACCTTTACCCACCACAAATTAGTTGTCTCATTCAAAACCTTGATCTTGGGATCTCCAGTCAGCAAGGTTGAGTATCCATCATGGCAAGTTTAATTGATGAGCTTTATCCCCATCCCCCTCGATGTATTTCTAACTATATCTTCGGACAAACCTTTCGTCAAAGGTTCCGCGATATTCTCCTTGGACTTTATCCAATCAATGGAAATAACGCCTATTGAGATTAGTTGTTTTTATCTTTAGCTATTACAGCTTGGCTAACACATTGTATAGATATTGCTGGCACAGGCCTATGCTAGAGAGGAATGTCTTCTAAAAAGCATCTTAGGAACTTGGCCCCCTCTCGTGCTTTATCTAACACAATACTCTCAGATTCCATAATGAATTGAGTAATATATGTATGTTTGGAAATATTCCAAAAACAAACCCTTCTTCTAGAGCGAAAGAATATTCACTCGTAGACTTAGACTCCTCTGAGTCAACTATCCAGTTTGCATCACAAAATCCCTCAATGACAGCAAGATATCTTTCATAAATCAAACCAAAGGTAATATAGTATTTTAGGTACCGTAATACTATAATAAGTGCATCTCAATGCTCATGCTCTGGATTACAAGTATACCTACTTAACTTACACACACTATAGGCAATGTCTGGACTCTTACAGTTTATTTAAATTCATCAGACTTCCTATAACTCTTGAGTATTAGAGTTGTGATACTCCATCACCCTTATTCTTCTTGATTCTACAAGAAGAATCGTACAGAGTAAAAGAAGGCTTACAATCAAATTGATTTTATATCTTAAGCACATATTCAACGACTAAGTTTATAACCATTAGAAAATCTTCTAATCCTCATCCCTAAGATCACGTCAACAGGGCCTAAGTCTTTTAAGTCAAAGTTCTCATTCACAATGCTTTAAGAGAAATTAATCACATCTATGTTTGTATCAAGTATAATCATATCATCAACATACAAGCATACAAAAACACAGGTATCCTTAACAAATTTAGTGTAAACACACTTGTCAGATCCATCAACTTAAATCCACTACTCATTTGCACATGATCAAATTTTTCATGTCACTATTTAGGTGCTTATTTCAAATCATACAAGAATTTTTTCACTTTACAAACTTTGTATTCACAACCCTTCACCACAAAGTCCTCAGGTTGGTCTAAGTAAATTTCTTTATCTAATTCACGATTTAGAAAAGATGTCTTTACATCCATATGATGTATCTAAAAGTTATGTATAGCATCAATAACAATTAGTATCCTAACGGAAGTAATTCTCGTCACAGGTGAATAAGAATCATGGAAATCTACAACTTCTTTTATTTTATAGCCTTTAGCTACTAACCTAGCCTTGTATTTTTCAACAGTTCCATCTATATTACGTTTCCTCTTGAAGATCCATTTACATCCTATGGCGTTACACCATGGAGGTAAATCTACTATCTCCCACGTATCATTCTCTTTGATGGATTCCATTTCACTAATAGTAGACTCTTTCCACCATGAAGCTTCAGAAGAATTTATGGCTTCTCTATAAGTCTGAGGATCAGTCTCGGCTAGTGTTACGAAGTAAGATCCAAATGAGGTTTTGGTTCTAGCCCTTTTACTTCTCCTAGACTCAATCTCTACTTCATCTTCCTTTAAAGGTAAAGTCTGACTGGTTGAAGGGACATCTAGGGGATCAGCACCTCTCTTACGAGAGTCAGATTTCAATGGAAAAACATTTTCAAAGAACACGACATCCCTAGACTCCATAATATTATTCACACCAATTTCAGAAATTTCAAAACTCACAACCATAAATCTATGTGCAGGAGTATGCTCAGGATACCCTATGAAGACACAATCAACAGTTTTGGGTCATATCTTGGTTGTCTTAGGAGGAGGGATGGCAACCTTAGCCAAACACCCCCACACTTGAAGTATGCAAAACAAGGTTTTTTACCTTTACATAATTCATATGGAGTTTTATCTGATCCTTTAAAGGGCACTCTATTCAGGATATAACAAGCTGACAGGACAGCTTCCTCCCACAAGTTCGAAGGTAACCCTGAACTAATTAACATGGCATTCATCATCTCCTTAAGGGTACAGTTCTTACATTCAGCTACACCATTAGACTGAGGTGAATAAGGAGGGGTAACCTCGTGTATTATGCTATGCTCTACACAAAAATTTCCTATCGGAACTTTGTATTCACCACCACGGTCAGACCTTACTGTTTTTATGGTAACATTCAATTGGTTTTCAACTTCTAGTTTATACATTTTAAAGGATTATAATTAAGGCATCATCCTTACCTCTAAGCAAATATATATGACAATACCTCGTACAGTCGTCTATAAAAGTAACAAACCATTTCTTACCACCTCTAGTTTGAACCGATTTCATGTCAACTAGGTCTGAGTGAATTAATTCTAAGGGTTTAGAATTTCTATGAACATTTTTGCTAAAAAGTTTTCTAGCATACTTTGATTCTACGCATATTTCACATTTGTGTTCCTTTTCCAAACTAAATTTGGGTATGCAACCTACATTAGCCAGTTTATGCATTGACTTATAATTTACATGTCCAAGTCTACCACGCAACAAATTCAATGACACAAAAGATATCACAAGAATCAAATATGCTCACTTTATCAGATTTATCATTAAGCTTGTATAGACCCCAAGTCTTATAACTCTTTCCTAAAATCACTTCCCTTAGCTACAACAAGTTTTCCAGATCTAATTACTATCTTAATTAAATCTTTTGCCACATATAACAGAATGATATACATGACTCTTCTATAGGTCCGGAACGTGAAGAACTTCATTCAATGTGAGAGTCTTTTACTAATATGAGCTTCTGCTCGACCTTTCCCTTTCATGCAACCTTTATTGCATATGAGTTACCCATATAGAGTTTCTCGATATCCCTTATCCCCAGATAGGAGGTGAACATGTCTCTTTTTCTACATACATACTAGGTGGTTCTAGAGTCCACCGGCTGGTCTCTCATATTAGTTATTAAAATAACTTCTGACACCTTTGCAGAAAACCCGTCCTAGTTTGTTTCAACTAATTAGCATCAACTTTAAGGTTTTTTTTTATGTTCTTTCCAATTTACTGCCAAATGGCCAGGAATTTTACAAACATAAAAATCACCCTTAATTAAGTATTGGTGGATTCAGGTTTACGAAACATACCTTTCTTGTGAGGACCATACTTAGATTTGCATTTGATAGTCTCACCTTTGTCAGTTTTCGAAGATTTGTGTTCAGCAGCATGTACCTTGTTAGCCATGCGCCTTGCAGATAACACATCTTTGTCTTCGGTGCAAAACAATTCTTCCACTTGAATCACAGATCTTACTCGATTCAACCATACTGACCTCACCAGTTTCATGTTATAATCTCCATCTGTACTTTGACTAGGAATATGGTAATTTATCCATCACCTAAACGCTTGAAACTCTAACTAGCAACCCACAAATCATAAGTAGTAAAGTTCTTCTTGCATTATATAGTTACAATGCATCCTCCAAACAATTCAAAATAGGATTTCTAGCCATATAATTCAGCCTAACCGAATCATCCAATTTCGTTTATGAATTAAAACTTGTTTTAATTTTAATCTTGGTTAACTTATGCATGTGCATACATGCATTGCGCATGGCAAGTGTTTCATGCCCACCTATATTTGCATTTCATTTACTCATAGAAAATGAGTAAGCATCCTTAGACCTTTAGGTCATTAGATCAATTCTAACCAAGACCAAAAATTAAAACATATTTAAAAACTCATTTTCTCCAACAATTTATATGCCAAATGTACCGAACTGGGTTAAATGTTCGTTGGTTCTCAAATCATCCAAATCCTTTCCTCACAATTTGGAAGGGATCTGGTCTGGTGTTTAAGTTGTAGTACGCAACAAGAATTTTGCCACATAGGTATGGGTGTAAGTTGGTCTACAACTTTAATTGTAATAGAAATGAATCCAAAAATAAGATTCTTTTTTGCAGGCAAAGCAATAGAAAACAGCAAGAGAATGAGCGAAAAAAATTAGAAAGAGATTAGGTCAGACGAAATTTGCTCGTCTATGAGGAATGGACAAATGAATTCTCCTCTAGAAGTCACTTTGCTCCATATTTGGATAACACTCTAGAAGTTGCATTTTCTTTCCTAGAAGTAAAAATGTCCGAGGGTAATTTAGGTATACAATTTTATAATGACTTCTAGAAAGAAAAAAATAGACTTTTTATGAAGAAAAAACATTTTGCTTCGGACTTTTACTTTTGTGCTTCTGCTTCTGATATCCAAACAGGCTAGTCATTAGAGAATCTCAATAAAAGATGAAATTCTTGAGTTTATTTGCCAAATAAGATTAAGCATCTAATTATTTTTAGACTCCATCTCCAACATTGGGGGTCCTTGAGTTTAGGAGTGATGACATGGACAAGAAAATGTCTTAGCGGAAGTCTTAAGACTCTTAACTAGACTTTCGGTTAGATCTTCCATCTCATTTTTTCCCCGTTTTTTTATTTAATAATTATTTAAAATAAATTAAACCATTCAGATTTTATCACATAACATATTCTAAATGTTAAATCTCTTTATTATCAGAGATAGTTTATTAGTCATAGGAGTCCCTATATTTCTGAAATTTCCAAACCTCCCGAGATAAAGGACTACATAAGACCTCCACACAGAATTCTTTACACTCGCTATTGAAGATGATTTTATACGCGATCCTAACAATTTTTAAAGACTAAAATATACAACTAAAACTTTATCTCTCTAAAACTATGTGCAATGCGGAAAGAGGGAATTCCCTTGAAATTTTAAAAGACAGGGATGATGATATTCGACGATGAAGCCTTATGGGTAGTTACGGGGTTGGTTCACCGGTCAACCAACCTGTATTGGATCAATGATTCATCAACCGACAAGCATTTTCTGGTTAATTAATTTCGTTACCTATTGCTATAAAAACTTTTGGTAAGTGATATTTTTCAGCTTGTCATGTTTTTGGTCTGCACATCAAAGCAAGGTATCCTACATAATAGTACGCTAGCAAATGTAATATGTCGTGTTCGTTTCCTATTTAGTAGTCCATCATCGTTTAATAGTTTGATGACCCTGAAAAATATTGTCGGCAAAAGGATTTGTCGGTCGAGAAATTTTGAAGCGACTAAGAACTATATCCGTGATGGTCCATCGGCTGCTAAATATTTCATTTATCGTCGGATTTGCCGATCGGTCAATGGTGTAGTTAAATCTCTTATTCCCATATTCCACTTCCAACTTCCCCATATATGGGGTAGGGAATAAGGGTAGTAGTTGCCATTTTTCTGCTACACAACTCATAGATCTATACCATAGATTGGAAGATAAAATTAAGAGGTAAGATATAAAACTAAAAAGTAAAACATGAATAAGTAAATGAACTCAAATATTATAATAGTTCGGTAATATTATCTACGTCCACTTTGAAGTAAAGATTTATTAACAATGAAGAACTTATTACAAGAATGAAAACTCAACCGCTTAGATTTAGAACTGTTTACTCAAACTTCACTTGGTTTCTTTAGAGTTGGGATAAGTATTTATAGGCAAAGTGGTTATACACCACACTTTTCTACTTTACATTACATTTAAGATGATGGTTCTACCACGTGTCAGGTCACTTGAGCTACCCTTTCGTGCCATAGGAACTGACCTGAAGAACACAGTCTACTTCAAAAGTATAAATATTTGCCCCTGGTCTTCTGCGATGCTCCAAGAAAACTAACAATCATATATATACTAGCTTCAAGGATATTGGTATCCTATGTCACTTATCACGATCATTATCAACTTGTTCACGTATCATCGGGATGGTTCGCTATGTTCTTCGAACTTGCCTACTGGAATACGGATGGTCTGGAAGACTGGCTCGTTGACTTTTATTGGTCGCCTTTGGCCTTTTCTTCCACTTGGTTCTGACAACCCTATCCATGTGCGCATGTCCTTCACGTTAAATTCTTTGTCTCGCAGCTTTCCACGTGGTGCACTTTGGTGAGAGTGATAAATATCTCGAAACTGGGAAAGGCAACTCATCCATTTTTATTCAGTGTTTCTCATCGCATCTTTCTCGCCATATCTACATGTTAGGATGTCATCCAGATATTTTGCTATAACAAGGGTTAAGAGGGCTTTCCTATCCCATGAGAGATGGCATTTCCCTTATATAAGGGTATGAATCCCTCATCGGAGATGGTATAAGGATGGTTCAAAAGGAACCATCAAAAAATATATAAATTTTATGGTCCACATGGCACAACTAATAGAAAGTTCCATCATGGAAATTATTATTTGACTCCGAGTAAAATGTGTGGACAAGGTATATCTAAGCGCTAGGGTTGAGCGTCTTAGCAACCAAAGCTTTACCCGATGGGTCCAATTATATGTTTCTTTGTATTTCACAAATGGGAGAAAGCGAATATTCAAGGACCACTGATAAAATTCAAAACTGTGGTTTGTACAAAAGGCTATGAAAAGATCTTACTCAACGTCTTTAGGAAAAATGGAAAGCCAGTAACCCCATATAAAATTCAAATTTTATCCTTTTAATGTAATTGTTATAAACATTTAATTCAATGGTCAACTAAATTTTATATAAATCTACAATACTTTTATAATATATGAAAATGATAGGGTACCTAGATACTATCCATATTTTCGTTTGGGAACCTATATGGACAATCCTTGTAGTATCAATACGTTCAGATTTTAATTCCACGAAAACTAGTCTTGACAACATGCGTATTAGGATTCAAGAAATTGAAGTTTTAGATATTCTTATTGAACTTGATTCTCAAAGATACAAGTAGTCATCATCTTATCATACGTTCATGATGTTCAAGATCTTCTTAAAGCGAGGCTTTCCATAAGACATGGTATTTATCAATGAGTCTTTGATATTATCCTTGATAGAGAGATGGTTAACTTTATCTCTTAGATTCTGATTTTCAATAATGATACAATCAATGAAAATGTCAATCTTATCACTAACTTCTGATTCTGAAATGTGCATTGCAAATGTTTATTTTGTTATTAACCCATTTACGTTAATATTCTCTTGAGTGTGTTCGTTGAATGAACTAACAATGTTAAACTGTTGAATCAGGATAGAAAACATGCTAGCTCTTATTCGAGTATACTGTGGACATAGTTTTCCAAAACCTTGTGATACGTTATCTGAGTCATTAGATCTTCATTTACTTTTGTTTCGACTCAGAGTATTATAGGTTGGATCACATCAAACACAGATTGTTAGATATTATCATGTTTGTCTGCTTTGATACCAATTCAAACAATAAGGGTACCAAGTACACAACAATATTTTCGATATCCACCTTTTCAAAATGCACCTTGTATGATTTAATATAGACAGGAACTCTCAAGAAGATGACAACCTCAAGATGTATACTTGAAATATAGTCAAAGTACGAAACCAAACCAACTATGGGATCGAACCAGGTATTTGACTGACGTACTAGTGTATTTACTTTAATTATAGTATAATACAGAAATAAAGTAAATCACACGACACACAAGATTTTGTTAACGAGGGAACCGCAAATGCATAAAAAACTCGGGACCTAGTCCAGTTTTATATACTCTCAGAATTAAGTTATTAGACAAAGACTAGTACTACAACTCCAAGTAATTCAGTTCCTTCAGTATCCCTGCGCCTACTACCAATCTTATCTACACAAGTGAATCCTAAGATAGAGTCTGGTATCTTAAGTTGCTTCATCCGCTATGAATACTTTTATCATTCATTACCTTTGGATCGCATTCCGAAATAATAATGGACTAATCTGTTTCCGTAACCGTTCTATTAATCTCCCGGGTAAACAAGTTAATCGGAGATATATATTGAGTTACAAAGGTTCTTCCATTTAATCAATATAAACTCATTTGTATCAGTTAGACCAACTAAGATACCAAAGTTATGTAAAACAACTAGTATATGATTCATTGGCACTTTGATCATAATGAAATGAAGAAGTATCCAATACTAGAGATATATAAATACACTTTGTATGTTATGTTTTCAATATAAACGACTTGACAGAAACGTTGATAGGAATTGAACAAGTCAAGTTTATATTACTAACCTTGAATAGAAAAATAATGTGTTTGTTGATACCGATACGTCTTCAGATTCTTCAAAGTAACACGAGCAAGTGTCAACTTTTCAAATGTTCTTAGTATAACTTAACGAAGTTGTATCTAATAATCTAATCAAGCAGCCTCGAGTTTTGGAGCTAAAATATGACAACCATACTTGACGTACCAATGCTTGGTGGGTTCACCTGAGCAATGCTCTAACAATCTCCCCATTGTCAGTTTTAGTGACATAACTCTTTACATGTGGAGAATACAAGAATTAAAATACAGAACATCACATTACATAATAATCAATAACTCTATCTTCATACGCTTCCAAGCTTCAACAACACAAAGTACTGCAAATATTCAACGAATAAATGCTGCTGTTAGATCATTTGATTTTTAAAAAAAAATTACTCCCCTAAAGGAAAGATAGGTATATACTCAATCCGAACATATTTGTTATTGACTTCCATAGTATATAATATTACACAACATGATATGTTCCCCCCTTTATCAATGCTTTGCTCTTCTCCGTTTGATATATGCTTTCTATTATATATATATATATAATTACTCAGTGATAGTTAAATCACCGTATACTCCATATAGTTCTTCCCCTGTTTATTACAAAATGACAAAGGAACGAAAAATACAAAAAGTATTTCGAAAACACCCTTAAGTACTCAAGAACTCTATACAACCTATAAGAGCCTAAGCGATTTGAGGGTCTAATATACCACTTTTGATAAGAGATACTAAAACCGGAACTATCTAAGTATTTTTTTTTTTTGAAAAAGCGGGGTGTAGCAACCACACCCAATAATTTGTTCGGTAATCTATATAGACTAAACTCCAGTATAATTCCGAGAGCACCAACTTAAAAGTGACTCAATCAAGAAATATATTAACGAGCTTTATTCTTTTCTCAATACAATCAGCGAATCAAACAGATAGAAATCCATGATCCTGATTGATGTGAAATAACTTGGACGCTACCAAAGACCAATGCCCAAGTGTCAATCAAGTTATATCCAATAAACAAGGTCGGATTTATCAACTGTGATTGATCTACGCACAACCTGTGATAGTTCGATTACATAAACAAATATAATGCGGAAAATAAATAACACAGACACTAGAAATTTTGTTAACAAAAAAACCGCAAATGAAGAAAAACCCCGGGACCTAGTCCAGCTTTGAACACCACATTGTATTAAGCCGCCACAGATTCTAGCATACTACAAGTTAACTTCAGACTGGAATTTAAATGAGCCCTAACCAAGTCTCACACTGATTAAGGTACAGTAGCATTCCTTACGCCTCTTGAATCCCATTAGGACTCTACGCACTTGATTCCTTTAGATGATCTCACCCACAACTAAGAGTTGCTACGACCCAAAGCCGAAGGCTTATAAACAAATTTATCTCCCACAGATAAGTTAATTCTGGTTGTTGTTTCCTTCTTTAGATAAATCAAGGTGAACAAGAAACTCAAATAATACCCCGGACTTATACTCCCGAAGAGCAGCTTAGAAATATTAGTCACCTCACAATAACCAAACTGATTAACAGATAAATTTATTGCGGAACCACAAGAGTCTGCGACGAAGAACTGTTGTGATTACTTTTTATATATTACCTATCGGAGATAAATCTCGAGTAAATCTTAGAGAAGATAAAACTCAATGCGATTGAACAAGTAAGATCAGAATACGCAACTACAGAGAAAATAGTTAGATCTGTCTTCCCGAATCCCAAATGAAGTGTGACGAACCGGAAAATTACGCCTTTGGCGTCTCCCTGCAGGCCATAACTCCCCCGGTGCGCCATGATGACTCTACAGTCGGGGCCTTAAGGATAGGCAAATGCACACCCATTTTCCCTTGCAAGCATGCTCGAGGAGCATGATGCAGCTAACTTAGATCCCACACCGTTCCAAACTTACCCTTGTCCGCTAAAGGGTGTAAGGCCATAAGGTCAATGCCAATACATTTTGCATGCATCACTGACTTTGCCTTTACATAGGAATTTCATCGCTGAATTTCCTATCTATCTGAGCAACCGTCAAACTACCGAATCTTGTCCATGCATAGGGGATGCGCCTTGGACTTAGGCATAGACCATTCTAAGCCTTTTTCCATTCCCTACCTTACCTCGCTTACCAACTCTTGTAGCTCGATAGTAAGTATGAGCATCCACTTGCTGGCATGCAACTAAGCCTCATCAAGTTTGGCCGAAATAATCTCTTGCATCGAGCAACCGATCTTAGATGATATGAGGGGACAACGTGCTGGACTGGCAATGCTGTAACTCATTACGGACACCTACGTACCCTTCCCTACTCTAAAGGGATCAAGCACAGACCGTAGTTCATCCACGAAGGGATAAAAGCTTAAGCCAACTCGTTTGCATGGCCGTGGCCAAGCAATAATGGTAATGGCCTAGTACGTATAGGTCTTTCCGTAAAAATGCATCCAAGTGATGAATACATGGTCTGCGGCATGGCATAGTGATGCCTATGCTTAATACGCTCCATTGGTAAGGATACGCATCTATAATGAGGCATAAGCATTATTTATACTCTTCCGGCTAAGCTATGAAGCTTAGTTGGTACATGCCCACATATGTACCTTCAATCAACTACCCCTTCCTATACATGTTAACTTGAAATTTTTACAACTTAAATTGGGGGAGAAAAAATCATTCATCAACTCCCACTTTTACTATTCATGGCCGTTGCCTTAGATTTCTGAATGACCGACTAAGATGGTTGTACATTCAGTTCTGGTTCACAGGCCAGTATCAATATCCGGCCATGATGGATGAACATTTCCTGAGCCATGTCCAGTGAAGGGCCGTGATGGATGTATTTTCGGCTTTGGCCCATAAGCCACTCCAATGTCCAGCCGTGATGGCTGTACATTTCTAAGGCCATCCTTCTCTGGCCCGTTGCACCATTGTAGTGCGATATTGTCCACAGGCCGATTACCTGCGTATTGCGCCAATTTGGTGCTACTTTGTTTTAGGGCATCCTCCCAACTGGCCTAATGCATCATTTGATGCGAGATTGGCCTTTAGCCAATGTAGCTTACAACTTACACCCTTTTGGTGCCGTATTGGCCTTGACCAATATGTCCAAGCACTATTCCATTTTTTGGAAGGGTATTGGCCTAAGCCAATGTTCCTTTCACTGCGCAACGAAAGCTCTGAATGAAGCTTCATTCTAGGCCATGGTGAATCTTTGCGCATGCTCCATGCTAAAATCACGGGGTGTTACAATATCCACCTCTTTAAATAATTTCGTTCCTGAAATTCAAAACAAAAACTATTGTGGAAAATCTCGTCGGTTTGGGTTTATGAGCAAAAGTCCCATACCAGATGCTCATAAATCAAGGATTTCTTCAAGTTGTCGTGAACATCAATCTAGACCTTCTGAGCAAACGTCCCAACCGCCTACTCAGGAATCCATAAAGAGTCCACATCATTACCAAGAATCTCAATTGGTCAGTGTCAAAGGATATCTCAACAAGGTATCCTGAGGGACGTCCCATACCACCACTCAGGAAACCCTAAAGTTCACAAGTTGAAAAATGTCATCGAAATGACAAGGTCTTACTGTAGTACTATGTGGAACAGAATCCAGTTGTCCACCGTATCTGACGGTCATCCAGGTTGCCACTCGTAAGTGGGATGCTAGCCAGGCCTGAAAACGCATACTATTGGCCATTTTCAAATGTGTGGGGATGATCAGTTCCATTGTCCACCACCGTCCCAGATGGTCTTCCGAATATCCACTCGTAAGTGGGGTGCCACTTAGGCCTGGAAAACACATAGTACTCATATAAGCTCAACTCGATTCGTAAAATAACTGACATAGCAGTTACAAATTCTTTCCGCGCAAAAGTTTGCCTACTCTCCAACTTTAAGTTTTTCATTAAAAAAAATACTCGCTGACAAGCCATTCCCGCACAGGCCTTAGAGTTATCTAGGAACTTGCTCTGACCAACTGTGACGGACCGGAAAATTACGCCTTTGGCGCGTCGTCCCGCATGCCATAACTCCCCCGATGCGCCTTGATGACTCTACAATCCGGGCCTTAAGGCTAGGAAAATGCACGTCCATTTGCCCTTGCAAGCATGCTCGTGGAGCATGATGTAGCTAACTTTGCTTCCACACTGTTCCAAATTTACCCTTCTCCGCTAAAGGGTGTAAGGCAATAAGGCCAACGCTAATGCATTTTGCATGCATCACTGACTTTTCTTTTATGTATGAATTTCATCACTAAATTTCCTATCTAGATGAGCAACCGTCAAACTACCGAATCTTTTTCATGCAAAGGACATGCGCCTTGGACTTAAGCATAGACCGCTCTAAGCCTTTTGCATTCCCTACCTTACCTCGCTTACAAAATCTTGTATCTTGATAGGAAGTATGAGCATCCACTTGCTGGCATGTAACTAAGCCTCATCAAGTTTGGCCGCAATCATCTCTTGCATCGAGCTACCGAGCTTAGATGATATGAGGGGACAATGTGCTGGACCGGCAATGCTGCAACTCATTGCGGCTGCCTACGTACCCTTCCCTACTCTAAAGGGATCAAGCACAGACCGTAGTTCATTCACGAAGGGATGGAAGCTTAAGCCAACTCGTTTGCATGGACGTGGCCAAGCAATAATGGTAATGGCCTAGTCCGTATAGGTCGTTCGGTCAAAATGCATCCAAGTGATAAATACATGGTATGCGGCATGACATAGTGATTCCCATGCTTAACACGCTCCATTGGTAAGGCTATGCATCTATAAATGAGGCCTAAGCATCATTTATACTCTTCCAGCTAAGTTATGAAGCTTAATTGGTACATGGCCCTCGTATGTACCTTCAACCAACTACCCATCCCTATATATGTTAACTTGACATTTTTTTCAACTTAAATTGGGGGAGCAAAAATCATTCATCAACTCCCACTTTTACTATTCATGGCCGTTTCCGTATGTTTCTGAATGACCGGCTAAGATGGTTGTACATTCAGTTCTGGTTCACAGGACAGTATCAATATCCGGCCATGATGGATGAACATTTCCTGAGTCATGTCTAGTGAAGGGCCGTGATGGATGTATTTTCGGCTTTGGCCCATAGGCCACTCCAATGTCCAGCCGTGATGGCTGTACATTTCTAAGGCCATCCTTCTCTGGCCCGTTGCACCATTGTAGTGCGATATTGTCCACATGCCAATTACCTGCGTATTGCACCATTTTGGTGCTACTTTGTTCTAGGGCATCCTCCCAACTGGCCTAATGCATCATTTGATGCGAGATTGGCCTTTGGCCAATATAGCTTACAGCTTACACCCTCTTGGTGCCATATTGGCCTTAACCAATATGTCTAAGAACTATGCCATTTTTTGGCAGCGTATTGGCCTAAGCCAATGTTCCTTTTGCTACGCAACGGAAGCTCTGAATGAAGCTTCATTCCAGGCCATGGTGCATATTTGCGCATGCGCCATGCTAAAAAAACGGGGTGTTACATGAAGTCTTCAAGTCGTTAACCTAATAATGATTTTGGAAAACCTAGGTTAAAGGAGAATCGACTCTAGTTTGCAACTAGGATACATAGAAGTGTCGGGATTAGGTTTCCTAGATGATAGAGTTATCCCTTATATAGCCTTTCAAATCAGGGTTGCTTATAATCAAAGCTAAGATATCTTAGTAACAAAGTATTTAATATTCACCGTTAGATGAACTCCTGATTTAAGATTCAAGCTAAGTCTGCTTAGAAACTAAGAAATCAATCTCCACCGTTAGATGGTATTATCTTGATACACAGAAATGAAATATACTTATATTTAGATATGGATGAACCGTACCCAAACGTGCATACTTGTTGGCTCAATAATAGTTAACTGAAGTTTGTCGTATTAACACTTATAACTTAGCCATATTCATCTAACACTTCTAGATCAAATATGATAATCAATCAATCATGATAGATAATCAAATGAATATAAATGTGTTTCAAGAGAGTTGTTCAAATGTTCATCATCTTATAAGAATATATATATGAACCATTTGAAGCAAAATCGGTTTGGTTTGTATGTGTATAAAGTACTTATACAAGAACCAATTCATGAACATAGTGCCACGGTTCATAAAACTAGTTCACATACCTTAATCCATTAAGCTTCCAGGGACTTTAAGTTTGCAAACAAGATCGTAAACGAATCCTGAGTTCATGAGTATGAAAATCACACTTTACCGATTTTAGAACATAACCGCTCTGTTCGAAAACTGAGTACGCGAACAAGAGTTCTGGACTTTGGATTTTTCCAGCCGTTCACAAACATGGTACGCGAGCACCGTCTCCAGACTTGGACTTGTCTAGTCCGTTCGCGAACATGGTACGCGAACACAAGCTCCAGACCTTTTCACATGAACTAGTTCGCAAACAGAGTTCGCGAATAATAGTTCCGGACCTGAACTAGACTTGCACAGTTAACATACAGAGTATGTAACCTGTATTATATCCAGACATGTTAAATCTAAAACTCTTATTTAATCACTAAAACATCCTTGGAAGACGACAATGGTAATCTTACACATACCACTAGCTTCAAGTTATTTTCAAGTGATTAATTGATCAATACGAAACTTCCCAAGTTGACATCAAATGATTGTCTCACACAAATCATATAAGATGTTCAAGGTAATTTTCACATGATCATTTTTTGACTTAATATTTAGTTTCCAACAAATAAACTGTCTCCAACTACAATCGTCAAGAATACAATGAACTTAGCTAAAGATAAAAGCTTCCAACACATATTTCGAGAAATAGATAAGCGAGATAAACTCGACTCAAAATATCAAATGTGTATAATGTAAAGTCTATATATCTATATGACTTAGTCTCATTAGAAGATATAATTGAATAGACTTCTGAGTGATAGATAAGTTTTAGTCTCCACATACATTTTGTTGATGAAGTTCCTCCAAGCTCTTCACTAGATCTTCTTCTTTAATTTGTGAATGCCGTGAAGTTTAAAGCTCGACTACACACTTATATTCTAATCCGAGATATAGCTATAAGTAGACTAGAAATCAAGTATATGGTTTTGATTAACTAAACTTGACAAACAAGCTTGAGATAGCAACGCTTGCGAGTTCGACCGACCAGTGCTCTAACAGTTTTAGCCTCTTACCAAGGAGCAATTACCCGCAGTAGTCTTCCTTTATTTTGATAAGTTTAACTAAGATCAAAACTAACTTAGTTACTTATCAGGATCCAATTATAAAAAAAATAATTGTACATTGTTTCAATAAGCTTATCTAGGTTAGATAAATAGTTTCTTATAAGGAACCGATTATACTCAAATAATTGTACCTTATTACGATAAGCAAAACTAGGTTAAATAGCTAGTTTCTTATCAAGAACTGAGTATACTAAATAATCTTACATATTTTGATAAGCTACAACTAAGATCAAAATTAACTTAATTTTTTTTATCAGGAAAACAGTTAACAGAAATAATCATTACCTTACTTCAATAAGGAAAACTAGAATCGGAATCGATCTAGTTACTTATCAGGCTAGAGATTATCAGAAGTAAATGTTCCCTCGATTTCCATAACCACACACCCCACAAAAATATATCACTAACCACCAGTTTAACATACAAATCTCCCTTATCATATGTTATACCCTACAAAATAAAAGAATAACACGAAGACAACCTTTACCAGAGAAAGGTCAAAAAATCTTAGCTATTACCTGCAAAAGTGAAAAGCTAAAGCCGAAACTCATTGTATACTAAATACACAACATATAGAAAATAAATCGATATTAGTATAACTGTGACTTTGCACATGAGTTGATCACCATCATCTTCTTATGATTATTTGACAAAACAAACCAAGAGGTTATATATAAACCAAAAGGTCACACAATCATAAAAACATAAGACAAGCAAAAATAAACTAATACTAGAAGCAAACATTAAGTATAGTTATTACATACTCTGACATATACATAACTCACAAAAACCATACATAGTACTCAAAGTTCTTTAGAAGAAAAAGACAAAATAAGTAATAGACATTTAGTCTAAATCACCCCGGTTAATTTCTTCATATGACTCAGTTTCCTAGAAGTCATCAACAATGTTTGTGAGTTCACAAGTCAATTATGGATATCTTGTAGTAGCAAAATCAAGTTGATGATTGGAGCAGTCAAGTCTTCTCCGAAGCCTTCTCAGTTCGGTCTGAAGTTATGTGACTTCAGTTTAAAGAGCAGAAACAATTAGTCCTTGAAGAGGTGTTAAATCTTGTAAAACTTGTTCTTACATTCCTATGTCCTTTCATTTTGTTCAGAATACTTTCATCAAACTGCAAATTGTACAAAGAAGACATGAAAATCCTAGAAGTCTATTTCCAAACTTGATTTCAATCATCTGTATGATTTAAAGTTTTCTACGCCTCCTTCAAGGTAATTGATTAAATCAACCATATTGAAAAAGCGGGGGTCTAACAACACCACCCAATATTTCACTTAGCAATCTGTATGGACAAACTCCGAAACGCTTTCTAGAGAATCAACTAGACAGTCAGACTCAATCTAGGTAAAAGTATCTCAAGGAGTTAATATCTCAACTCTCGATTTAATCTTACTCAAGCAAACTGCGAGTCTTAATTAAAGAGAGATAACTTGAATGGTACAAAAGATCCAATATCCAAGGATCAATCAATATCAATCAACAACCGTTAGGTCGGATTCTCCAATTGATTGATCTAACGCACAATCTGTATTATTTCAATTATAAAGATAAAATAATATAATGCGGAAATTGAAATAACACAAACACCAGAAATTTTGTTAACGAGGAAACCGCAAATGCAGAAAAACCCCGGGACCTAGTCCAGATTGAGCACACACTGTATTAAGCCGCTACAGACACTATCCTACTCCAAGCTAACTTCAGACTGGACTGTAGTTGAACCCCAATCAATCTTCCATTGATCCAAGGTACAATTATGCTCCTACACCTCTGATCCCAGCAGGATACTGCGCACTTGATTCCCTTAGATGATCTCACCCATAACTAAGAGTTGCTACGATCCAAAATCGCAGGCTTTAACAATAAACAAATCTTTCTCCCACAGACAGGTCTATCAAAGGATTGATTTGTCTCCCACAGATAAACCCTAAAGGTTTTGTTCCGTCTTTTGATAATAATCAAGGTGAACATGAACCAATTGATAATTCGGTCTCATATTCCTGAAGAACAACCTAGATTAATCAATCACATCACAACACCTTCGTCTCATCGTTTGTGATTACTTTTTATATCTTGCCTATCAGAGATATCAAATCTCAAGCCAATCAATATGATTGTACTCGTATGATAGAAGATTCAAAATCAGATCACACAACTACGATAAAAGTAGTATCGGTCTGGCTTCACAATCTCAATGAAATCTTTAAGTCGTTTAACCTGGTTTGAGAAAAGAAAACCAGAGGGTTAAAGGAGAATCGACTCTAGTATGCAAACTAGTATCACATTTAAGGTGTGCGAATTAGTTTTGCATAATACTAGATGTCTCCTATATATAGTCTTTCAAATCAGGGTTTTTCCTTGGTTACAAAGCAAACAATATCCACCGTTAGATGAAAACCTGATTTAGATTCAAGCTAATATTTTTGAACCGTTAGATCGAAAACTTAGCTTGTTATACACACTTGAACTACACGCCTCTAGGTTTGTTAACCGTACCCAAACGTGTGTATTTTTGGTTCAATAATAGTCAACCAAAAGGTTAGCCATATGAGCATTTCATATCAACCATGTTCTTCTTCACCATAACTAGTTCAAATGACTTAGATGAACTAGTTAAGAGAGTTGTTCAATTGCAAGGAAATCTCATGTAATACACAAGACACAATTGAAGCAAAGATGATTTTATTTACTCGAATCGGTTCATGAACTTTTATAGCCACAGTTTGCAAACTGCATTCCTTAGTATTTATAAGTTTAAGTTCAGAAATCATCTTCAGATATATAACCTTTCTCAAGTTCGCAGACTAGGTTCGCGGACTTAAGTAACCGGTAGAGTTTACAAACTCCAGCAGAAAATCTCGGCAAAGACTTTCCGACGGTTCGCGGACGCAGCTAGTTCGTCAACTCCAGCAGAATTTCTCAGGATGAGAAGTTAGGAAGTTCGCGGACTTGAGTCACGCCATTCTCCGGTTTCTCTTGATCAACAAAGTTCTCAAACTTTGGTTCAAGGAATAAGACTTATACATAAATGTGTTTCCACAATAATGTTTATGTCTATCATTGGTTATGTAATCTAAACTCTCATTTCAATCATTGAAACATTGTTAGAGGACGTTATATAGTTGTTACACCATTTCTCGTCAAAATTTTTTTGAAAGTGATTGAAACACATCACGACTTTCGTCACTAGGTAAAGATAAACTTGATCGAAGCGAAAAGCTTACCAACACATATTTCGAGATATAGATAAGCGAGGTATACTCGGCTAGAAATACTAAATGTGTATAATCCAAGTCTATATATATATATAGCATACGACTTCTTGTCTCAAAGAGTATGAGATAGAGTAGATAGACTTTTTGAGTGACAGATAAGTTCAAGTCTTCAAATACCTTTTTGTCGAGAAGTTCCACAGGTTCCTTGAGTAGTTCTTCTTCTTGTATGATGAATCAATAAAGATCTTTACTGTGGAATACACAAGGATTCATTCTATCTTCCATCATTGTATTCATCATAACATTAATAGACATAATCCTTGAAAACAAAATACTTTAACCCATCTTCCATCAAAGAATTGACAATATAGGCTTAACTTTTGTATTTGTGAAAAGTTTATTCATCCTTTAATCAATAGTGAATACCAATTCATGAACGACTTTACTTTTGAAAATATATGGGACCTTCAGGTTTATGGATGCAACCATACATATCCCATAACAAATTGGAATATAACAAATCACAAAGATTAATACTGCAAAAACATCATCCTCCAAATATTTTTAGAATTTAAACCAAAAAACCTAAAAAATAACTAGAAGATGAAAAATAATAGCTATGTGTAGTCACAATCATTGTTATTCAAGCACTAGTTATTATTCCAAATAAATCAAAAGGAAGACATACTAGGCAACAAGCTAAAGAAAAAACAGACTCCATTGCTATGCCCGAAAACGAACTAAAATCATATGGGCGGTTCAGGATCCTCACGAGTCATAAGGTCTTTGAGCTTGTGATCAATAGCTACCATTGTATCATAGGAGAGGTGATTCTCTTTGAGAAGATCATTGATTTGATGTTTTATGAGACCAAGGTCAGAGACAACCTTTTCCAACTCAGTTTTCAACTTATCAAGACCTTTTAGAGTATCAACGAGCTGTTGTTTTGCTTCCCCAAAGTACTTAAGAAAGTCATGAACAACTTCAGCAGAAATCATATCATCCTTCTCAGCATCTTCATGATCATAGGCAAAGAAACATGAAGCATTAGGATGACCTTAATCTACAATTGTTCTCTTCCTCTTAGATTCAACAACAATCTCTTTGTCAAGGAATCCTTTTGAAAAACCACCATAGCAAGATGAGGAGGAAGACATTCTTGAAAACCCAAAAAAAACAACCTGGAGTACACGTACGTGACTTGTAACCAAGAGGTTGGATATTTATTCTTGGGAAGGAAATTTTAGGGTTTACAAAATGTTGACCCGTACTGGTTACCACGTACACATACAAATACAACATGGCCCTCAAAGAATAACCCAAAAAAAACTTTTGCTACAAGAGAAACTCATACATGGCTCAATAAATTCCATGGCCATGGTGAAGAAACTTAGAGCACAAGTGTAGCAGGAAAAATGAATTCCAAAAAGAGAAGTAAAACTAGACAAAATAATACTTTTAGGCAATATTGTTTGCAGACACTAGTTTAGCTATAAACGATAAGAAGATAGCTCAACTAATAAGAATACAAAAATTGCCACAGTATACCTGACAATATCTCACTCAACTAGGATTTTTGTGAATGAGATTCCAACATTGTGATTAATTAGCACAAGTATGAGCTTTGAGCTCATCAAATGACCGTAGATTACGGTTGACTCTCTTTTTCCAAGATCTTGAGAAAAAACGGTTATGATGTGAAAAATTTATCATAAAATTTGCTATCATCAAAATAAGATGCATAGTTTTTATTTTTACCTAAAGTAGCTTGGCTAGGGAAATTTGATAACTTGTTAATGATCTCTTTATAACCTTCAATTATTATTTTTATATTGTCTTCGCCATCTTTGCTTCTTTCTTCTGGTACCTTTTTCACATCGAGAACAACATCATTTCCCTTTCTATCATAAGAAGATTTATGAAATCTTCTTCGATGAAATGATTTAGGAAGACTGTCTCTCCTTTGAACATTTGAGGAACATCTTGAACTGACCTTCCTGGTATAGAACACAGGGCGAGTGCTAAAACCAATTGGTTTAGACATGCGAATGTCAGTTACACCTTCAAGAATCAAATCTAAGGTGTATTGAAGACGATCAATAGATTTGTCTTTCAACCTGGATTTTCTCTCTCGTTCATCATGTCCTTTTGAATTACAAAAGTGGCATACTTTCTGATCAAAGAGGTGATCAGGAGAACCAGTTTTACAACCATTGTTAGGAGACTTCTTCCTTCCATGTGGTGTAGAGATTCCTTGATTAGAGGAAGACATAATCACATCATTTCTTACAGGAAGAGATTCTGATATTACTTCTGGTTTAGGAACATTTTCAGTCATAACAGAAGTACTTGGTATATTAGACTGCTCAGAGCATCCTTGAATAGAGAGTTTACTCAAGCGATGTTCAATTTCCAAGGCATCCCTTTTCAGGCTAGCCTCAAGAGTCATACGTGAAGAATGATCTTCAGTATTTTCCTTGAATTTGCAGTCTCTTATTACACCAAGAAGAACATTGACATGGTGTTTCAACCGATTAAATCTATCAGCTTGGATTCTAGCAAGATTTAGAATCAATTCACTCTCTTCAGCTGTTTCCCGATCATTAATAGAGATGGTCTCTTTTAAAGGGTAATCAGAATCACACATGTCAGTGTTCACCTGTCTCGTCAGAACACAAGGTTCGTCTATATTCGAGATTGAAGTATCTTTCTCTTTATTAGACTTAGACGAGACAGAGCTTTTATTTCTGGTGACGCGTTTATCAGAGATACTACTCTTGTCCATAGAGTCAGATCGCTACAAACACAGACTTATAAGGTCTTGAACGTGTTTGCCTGCTCTGATACCAATTGAAAAAGCGGGGGTTTAACAACACCACCCAATATTTCGCTTAACAATCTGTATGGACAAACTCCGAAAAACTTTCTAGAGAATCAACTAGACATTCAGACTCAATCTAGGTAAAAGTATCTCAAGGAGTTAATATCTCAATCTCTCGATTTAATCTTACTCAAGCAAACTGAGAGTCTCAATTAAAGAGAGATAACTTGGATGGTACCAAAGACCAATATCCAAGGATCAATCAATATCAATCAACAACCGTTAGGTCGGACTCTCCAATTGATTGATCTAACGTACAACCTGTATTATTTCAATTATAAAGATAAAACAATATAATGCGGAAATTGAAATAACACAGTCAGCAAAAATTTTGTTAACGAGGAAACCGCAAATGCAGAAAAACCCCGGGACCTAGATCAGATTGAACACACACTGTATTAAGCCGCTACATACACTAGCCTACTCCAAGCTAACTTCGAACTGGACTGTAACTGAACCCCAATCAATCTCCCACTGATCCAAGGTACAATTATGCTCCTACGCCTATGATCCCAGCAGGATACTGCGCACTTGATTCCTTTAGCTGATCTCACCCACAACTAAGAGTTGCTACGATCCAAAATCGCAGTCTTTAACAATAAACAAATCTGTCTCCCACAGACAAGTCTATCAAAGGATCAATCTGTCTCCCAAAGATAAACCCTAAAGGTTTTGTTCCATCTTTTGATAATAATCAAGGTGAACAGGAACCAATTGATAATCCGGTCGTATATTCCCGAATAACAGCTTAGATTAATCAATCACCTCACAACAATCTTAATCGTATGGTAGCGAAACAAGATGTTGTGGAGTCACAAACGATGAGACGAAGGTGTTTGTGATTACTTTTTATATCTTGCCTATCGTAGATATCAAATCTCAAGCCAATCAATATGATTTTACTCGTACGATAGAAGATGCAAGATCAAATCACACAACTATGATAAAAAGTAATATCGGTCTGGCTTCACAATCCCAATGAAGTCTTTAAGTCGTTTAACTCGGTTTGAGAAAAGAAAACCAGAGGGTTAAAGGAGAATCGAATCTAGTATGCAAACTAGTATCACACGTAAGCTGTGAGGATTAGTTTTGCACAATACTAGATGTCTCCTATATATAGTCTTTCAAATCAGGGTTTTGCCTTGGTTACAAAGAAAACAATATCCATCGTTAGATGAAAACCTGATTTAGATTCAAACTAATATTTCTCAACTGTTAGATCGAAAACTTAGTTTGTTATACACACTTGAACTACACGCCTCTAGGTTTGTTAGCCGTACCCAAACGTGTGTATTTTTGGTTCAATAATAGTCAACCAAAAGGTTAGACACATGAGAATTTCATATCAACCATGTTCTTCTTCACCATAACTAGTTCAAATGACTCGGATGAACTAGTTAAGAGAGTTGTTCAATTGCAAGGAAATCTTATGTAATACACAAGACACAATTGAAGCAAAGATGATTTGATTTACTCGAATCGGTTCATGAACCTTTATAGCCATGGTTTGCAAACTGCATTCCTTATTCTTTATAAGTTTAAGTTCAGAAATCATCTTCAGATATATAGCCTTTCTCAAGTTCGCAGACTAGGTTCGCGGACTTAAGCAACCGGTAGAGTTTACAAACTCCAGCAGAAAATCTCGGCAAAGACTTTCCGTCGGTTCGCGGACTGGGTTCGCGGACGCAGATAGTTCGTCAACTCCAGCAGAATTTCTCGGGATGAGAAGTTCGGCAGTTCGCGGATTGAGTTCACGGACTTGGCTCACGCCATTCTCCGGTTTCTCTTGATCAACAAAGTTCTCAAACTTTGGTTCAAGGAATATGACTTATACATAAATGTGTTTCCACAACAATGTTTATGTCCACCATTGGTTATGTAATCTAAACTCTCATTTCAATCATTGAAACATTCTTAGATGACGTTATATAGTTGTTACACCATTTCTCGTCAAAGCAATTTTCAAAGTGATTGAAACACATCATGAATTTCGTCACTAGGTTAAGATAAACTTGATCGAAGCGAAAAGCTTACCGACACATATTTCGAGATATAGATAGGCGAGGTATACTCGGCTCGAAATACCAAATGTGTATAATCCAAGTCTATATATATAGCACACAACTTCTTGTCTCAAAGAGTATGAGATAGAGTAGATTGACTTTTTGAGTGACAGATAAGTTCAAGTCTTCATATACCTTTTTGTCGAGAAGTTCCACCGGTTCATTGAACAGTTCTTCTTCTTGTATGATGAATCGCCATGAAGTCCTTGATCTCAACTACACTTTTCTATCCTAGTCCAAGACTTAGCTATAATAGACTAGAAATCAAGACTTATAGTTTTGATCACTAACATTGATAAACATGCTTGAGATAGCAACGCATGCGAGGTCGACCGAGCAATGCTCTAACACATATCTTTATTCACTTTGTCTTGATAATGGTGCTTGGACAAATATTTGCAGCGGCAAGTTTTCCAAAAAATTTGAGATGTAAAAGTAAGTTCTTAATCGAGAGATAATTGTTTTCTCATGTTCCGCGTAGAACAACGGTAATGGTTTTCTTTTCAACAGGATTATTATCATCCAATGAAAGAAGTATCATGGTTTTCCAAGAATACTCAATGAGTTGGCGATTGACCAAAATAGATTTGGTATACTATAGATCATAGTTCTAAAATAACATTCATTCATATTTGTATCGCACATATTTGCATGTATAAATTATATTTACCATACTTGACGACGCCTTAAACATATGTTTATGAATGTTTCCCCCTTCTCGGTCGTTGACAAAGTTTAGATAAACATCACTTGAAACTTTGACAAATTTTATTTTCGTAATTCGATCACAACTCGTTAGGGCATAGAATTTGTTTTGACAATCATCATTGATGAAGTACCAACCGGAAGTACTATCGAAAATAAGGGTAGGCTCATTGGTAAAATGAGTAGAACTAGACCTTTCTCCACTAGCATAATTTTTTCATGTTTCATGATTCCAACTTCTATTTTCCATTGAAGTAAAAGATAGAATGAAGGAGTATTTACTACCCGAAACGTCTGCTGAGTTGTATGATTGTTGAAGAGATTCGAAGTTCAGTCATTATTTCTTTTGAGTTATAGAAGTGGATGAAGTTAACCTTTCTTGAAAAATCGCGCATGCAAGAATTTGATAATTAGATTTTTTTTCGAACCCTAGAGGAACTATTTTCGAACAGACAAATAAGAGAATAAAAATAATGAACTTCACTTTGTTTCTATCACTAAAACTTTGTTCTCGAATAAGAATAGACTTGTATGGGAATTTGACCCTAAAAATTGAACTAGATTCATGGGTATATCGAAACGGGTATGAGCCCGACAAAGTTTATAATAGTTATTAGTAGTTGAAAGATGGCCATACATATTAGAGACTATTAAAATGACCTGAAATCAGAAGCATTGATACCAGTATTCTTTTAGTGATTTCTTCTTTTTGTCTGAATGACTTCTTGTAGTGATGCAGGTTTTTACAAAAGCAATACAAATTCCGTGCATATATTGAAACAAAAATACACATTTTTGAGTATCATAATTGTATGTTTTCTTTCTTAAATAGCTTGAGATAATTGCTTCATATTTCTCAACTTTTATAGACTCATTATTCTCAAGATTGAATAGCTTTTTTCAAGTGTAGTTCAAATATTCATGAAGTTGTTGACTTCTTTCTGAGTTAGATTGCATTGAAAAACTCTTTGAACACTCTAGTTCTTTTAGAAAAATATCAACTTCTTCTTGAACCTTGCTACTGTTATCCAGAATTTTGCGAGTTCTAGAAAGAGACTCATCATTTTTTTGTTCACAAAAACTGATCTTATTTGACATATCAAAAATTTGATTTTCTAGTTCATCAAACTCGTAAATATTTCTGTTGATTATAACTGAAGGTTCTTTTGTTAGCTTGAGATACAATAAGCATTCACCCACAGTCCAAACTTCTTTTGAACAGAGAGATTCAAGAGTTTCCATTACAGACAAGTATGATAATTATTGGTGATATGTTATGTTTTATAGGTTGGATCGCACTAAACACATTTTGTTAAATTTTATCGTGTTTGGTTGCTCCGATACCAACTTAAATGACGAGGGTTTGATCGCTATCGTATGCGTCAAAAATAATTTCACTTTCTCACTCAACTAAATATAAATGAAGTATGTGGTAAGAAAGAGTTCGTTCCCACAGAGAGGCTTTTGTTGTTATAAAATTTCAGTTTCTTAGTAACCAAGGAGAGATTTTTGTTTTAGCAAAGCAGTAAAGATAATTGAAAGCAATAAAATATGAAAGTAATCAATAAGAAGAAGATATTGGTCATGGGATAGTATCATTCACAAACATGTATTTTCATCAATGACTAGAATTGATATTTTAATCTCTCATTTATTAAAAGTCCTAGGATACCTTGGTCGCAAGAATATCCCGCTAATTCCCTGATTTCATCACAACCACATTAAAAGATGCACATGTGAATTCTTCCTAGAAAGCAATCTAAAGTGTAAAAGCACAATTAAGTTTAACTCCCTAAAAGCACAAAGTTCTATGGAATAAGACTAATCAATGCAAACGAACGTGTAAAAACACTAATCCGTGTTAACAAAGGTTATGATTCATATGCAATTATAAAGATGTATCACTACAAGTAATAACCACACTGTGCTACTTGCAATCGGGAATTGACAACTTTTTCGTATTAAAAATCCTAATCTAGCAATAGAGATGAATGCAAATCTAATTGATTCCCGACTCAACCAAACAAGCAATCAAATCAACTGACAATATTAATAATGAATCATAAACAATAAAGTTGAGACAAAACTAATGCATTGAATCAAATATCATGTTGACAAATCAACTTTATCCCATAACCAATAATATGTATTTAGCTACTCATAGATATGGAGTTCATCATAATCAATAATCAAATGAAAAAGATGAAAACAAACCCTAATCGCCGCTTTCCAAAACTCCAAGTAGAAAATAACTTGATCTTCAAAGTTGTAGAAGACTTTCTTTTTGTAGCTTTTCTCCAACTTCTAAAATTAGGTCCAATCTCCAAAGTCCAATACAAAGATGTCCACCAATCCCATCTGTTAAAATATCTCTTCTGGAAATTCTAGGTCCAAAACTGGATCGCCGGACTGCTGACGTCATCAGCGGATTCCGGTCACCGTTGTGGGAATCCGGTCATCAGAAAACTGATTCTGGCTACCTTTGTCATCTGAAACTGTCACCAGTAAATGCATATGCCCAGCAGCTCAACTCTACTTCTCTGCAGTTCAAACATTCACAACAAGAATCATCCAACCCAATGCCTTGTTTCTTGCGAAAACATACTCAAAAGCGCGACCCGTAGCTCATATATCTCGTATATGGTCAAGGATATGATGTGGTCGGGTCACATACTTCAAGTATGTGGCCCCTCTTAGTTTTGTGACATCTATTATAACTAAAAACCTGGTCCCTCCAAATCCCCGTCAACATTTCACTTTTTGAAAAAAATTAGGGAGTTAAGAAAAAGAATTAGTTACACTTTCTGGTATTTAACTGTTTTAAGACTTTATTTATTTTTTTTATAATAGGTGTCACAAAACTAAGAGGGGTCACATACTTGAAGTATGTGGCCCGACCACATCGTAGCTGCACCGCTCATATATCAAGCCGCCGACTCATACCACCTTCACGATTCAGTGAAACTTTATGATCCGCACTCTTATTTCTGAAATCCGTCATCTCGGGCTAGGCTCATTGGCTCGCCATTCTCACTGCATTTTCGCACCATTTCTGCAGCTTCAAAACTATCTCAGGCCATACTTTCAGCAGCAACACACACAACAAAATCATCTCCGCAATTCAGCTCACTAACATACATTCACTTCCATACCCGCTTCAGTTCATCGCCATACTGCAGCAACTCCAGCCTTCATTTGCAGCTCATTGCAGCACTGCACCTTTATAATCAACAGTCACTCACTCGCACCAATTCCAGTTGCACAGACTCATCTCCAAGCACTGCAGCCACGACTGCATCACCAAGACATTCTCTGTAATCAAAACCTTCAAGACAGCAGCAACCCCACCAACACAGCATCATTCTTATTAAACTGCACCTGCAATTTCATAACTGCAACTCCATCTCACATTCTCCCATGTATAGCTCAACTGCAATTTGAGCTCAAACCCGGTAGCAGCAACATAAACAAAGCCTCCTTGCTTGCAGTCACCAACACTTGCTCTTCCTGCAGCTTCTCATGTTCACCTGCAACAGCATTTGCACCACCAGGACCTCCACTGCATCTCCAGCCAATCCACCTTCTCCACCTGCAATCTCAGTTGCTTCCTAGCTCATCTGACTTCTCTGCAATCACTGTTACCACAGGACCAACATCTTTTCAACTGCATTCATACAAATCCTGCAATCTAACTCAACTGCATCTTCAGTTTGTTGTAGAAATCAACAAAAATCAACACCTGCAATTGCTCCACATCTTCATTTGTGCACTGTTAAGCCAGGCAACAACACAGCTAGCTCATACAACTCCTTGAACCTTCTTAGCTTCACCATCAGCTGCAATTCTTCAGCTCAATTTCACCAATTCAGTCAACACACAGCACCCAATTGTAATTCACAGATTCACCTGACTGCAACCCAGATCTTCTTCCTGTTCTTCTCTGTAATTTCTTGGTTTAAAAACAACTTCGAAATCATGCCCATCTCCGTCATAACCTTCACCAATTTCCTCCATCTGAACTTCAATCTCAGATCCCCTTCTCTGTGTCACAAACATCAGTATCAACCCAGCCAGCTCCTGTTCATTCTCAGCAACAGACTCCAACTGCCATGAACAACACCACCAATCAACCAACTCTTGCATCAGAAACATCGATTCTTTCTTCCCATTTCTCAATCGAGTCCCAATCTGAACAGAACTTGAAATCTCCAATTTCAATTGAAACCCTAACTTCTAGTACATCACAGAAATCAATTTCCTCCTTCAATTAAAGCAAAACCCATCTTTCCTTAGGCTACTGAACCTCTTATCTTCTGCATATCTTCTCAGTTCATTACAATCTACCTTCTCCATCATCATCAGCTCGAATTAATGGTAGCAGCTTCACCAATTTCCCTTGATTTTCTCTGAGCTTGAACTTGGATTCAAACAGCATCAGCATCATCTTCATCTTCACAGCCGTCCGCAACAATTTGAACCCACCTGAATCTCGACCATCCTCTCAGCTTCAGTCGACAACAGCTATGGAGCCGCACTTCCTCTCAGGTGGAATAGGTAAGAGAAGCTATAAGAGAATGATTACTTCTCTGAATTCCAGGGCTAGGTAATGGCCAAAACTTCTATAGGCACCCAGCAGATCAACATGGGCTACCAAACTCATATTACTTTCTCAACTTGACTGTCAGTTTTGTGGAACTGACAATTAATTCTTCACCTCCTTCTCGCGCACCTTAGCCTGGTCCAAGTATAGCTCGCATGTGAATTGACCTCTTTGTCTTTTACGCTCCAAATGGACGTTTTCTCTTTCTTTTGCTCATAGTGACTCCATTGCACCTAATAAACTCAAAAGCAATCATAAGATACATATTTTACAAGAAAAATAGCAAAGAAAGCACAAACAATAGATATAAATCTAGGTGTTTTACAACACCTATCAGGGTACCAAGTACATCACAATATTTTCGATATCAACCTACGCAAGACATACCTTGTGTAATCTAATTTAGATAAGCACTGTCAAGAAGATTAAAAGAAGAGGGTACCAAGTACACCACCAACTTTTTCGTTCGAAAGTATATATGGACAAAGCCTAATGTAATTGCAAGTAGACCAACTTAATCGAAAATGCGGGGGTACAACAACCACACCCAACAATTCGTTTGGCAATCTGAGAGGACTTATTCCAATAGACTTTAAAGAGAATCAACTAGACAGTCAGACTCAATCTTTAGAAAAGTATATCAAAGAGTTTATACCTCTATCTATCAATTCAATATGCAATCAGCAAATAGAAATTTGCGAGCCCGATTGAATATAAGAGTAGTAACTTGAGCGGTACCAAAGACCAATGTTCAAGGATCAATCAATTTCAATCAACAACCAAAGGTTGGATTTCCCAATTGATCGATTCAATGCACAACCTGTGATATTTCAATTATATAACAAAATATAATACGGAAAAGAAATAACACATACACCAGAATTTTGTTAACGAGGAAAACTGCAAATGCAGAAAAACCCCGGGACCTAGTCTAGTTTGAACACCACACTGTATGAAGCCGCTACATACACTAGCCTACTACCAATGAACTTCAGACTGGAATGTAGTTGAACCCTAATCAATATCACACTGATTCAAGGTACAGTTGCGGTCCTTACGTCTCTGATCCCAGCAGGATACTACGCACTTGATTCCCTTAGCTGATCTCCCCTACAACCAAGATTTGCTACGACCCAAAGTCGAAGACTTGATAAACTAATCTGTCTCACAGAGAAAAGTCTATTGGAATTGATAAATTTGTCGCCTACAAAAATACCTGTGAATTTTGTTCCGTCTTTTGATAAATCAAGGTGAACAGGAACCAATTGATAAACCAGTCTTATATTCCCTAAAAACAGCCTAGTGATAAGTGCATAATTCATATGATTTTAGTGTCCATTCCATACTTGTTTAAGTTATTATTCTTGCATATTTTCGTGTTATTACTCTTGTTTTCTCTTATTTGCCTCTATTAGGTGAATCATCCAAAAAGAAGCTACAAAGTGCTGAAAATATCTACGAAGAGAAGTATTCCAAGTATCCACGTCTAAGAGAAGTGGAAGAAGTGCGACAAAAAGGAGCAAAACGCTCAAATTAAGGATTTCTCGTCATCATCTTGAAGGGAATTGAAAGAAGAAAAGAATGAAAAAATAATGAGGTCATCCCCAGTTCGGACGAAGAAGTTGTGGCCAAAAAAATTTTTTTATCCATTACCGAAGACAAGCAAGTATGCAAACGGGTATGCATACTTAGTTCCGAAAATTTCTGTTGGAATTTATGGTACGCATACCGGTACGCATACTTAGCAAGTATGCAAACGGGTATGCATACCATGGAAGGCCTAAGGTCACGTTTGGGGTCGTTATTTCGTATTTTCGAGTCGGGTTCTTGAACTGAACTAAATACTTGAAGGCCAAGCAATGTAAACCTATAAAAAAAGGTATTAGGTCATGAATGAACATCATCAAGGGATCACAAAATTGTAAGTCTTGGAGAGGACAAACACCACAAGGATCGAAAGCTATGGTTTCAGATCGGTTTTTCAATCGTAACGATATCTCTAAACTTTTCTTATATGTATAACATGGATGTTTCTACATCCATGAGTAGCTAAACACCTATTGATTGAGGATGAATTCTAAGTTATAAACAATATTTGAGTTATTATATTAATATACTTTGAAGTTCTTCATATAACGAATATTTATGATTGATTGATAGATTGTTTAGGTGGCCAACTAAATTGATTTGTTGATTCAATCTATTTATAGTATTGAGTTAGGAGATAAGTAATCGTGGAATAACTTATACACAAGTAGAGAACACAAAACCTTGCAGAGGGATTATGTGGAGCAATTGTGTGTATAAACAACACTAAAAAGTGGACCTTGATCTAAGAGTCTAACTAGTAGGATCAACCTATAAATTCACAAAAGATAAAGTATTCGACCAAATTACACCTTGAGTGATATACTACTAGGTGGTTTAGGCGAATAGAATCTGGTAGGAGAGAACTTCTGTATCCAGTGATATAAGGAATTTAGGGGATATCACTGATCTAGATGTTATTTCACGGTTGGTGATAATCTATGATTAACGACGAGTAGGAAACTATAATAAATCACTGACGGTTTATTAACGAATAAGGATTCCTCGATCATATCTCTCTCTATTGATTACAATTCAACTTTATTTGCTTTGATTATTTATATTGCTTGAAAATCTAAAACAAAACTCCACTTGTGACACTTTGACAACTAAAACTCACTGCTCTTCGTGGGAACGATCCTTACTTCCATTATATTGCCAGTTAATTGTGTAGAAATAAGATCATTAATTTGATTGCACTTACGATAACAATCAAATATTGGCGCCGCTGCCGAGGAGCAGTCTGTAGCTTTAGTTGTTATTTCTTTTAGTTTTATTATTGTTTTTAGAATTTCTTGTTAGTTTTTAATTTCGTTTTCTAGATCTTTATTTTCAGGTACTTAATATCTGGCACCGAAAGATTAGGATTACCAGAGGTGCGGCATTCAAACTCGTAGAGGAACGGTATTACAAGCACATCAGCAAATGCAACAAGAACCTTCTTCAGAAGAGATGGTAGACGTTACAAACCCACCTGCTCCACCTCAGGAGAGGAAGCTGCGAGAGTTGACATCTCCATGCTTAGATTCGCAACCATTGTGTATTACAATCACTAACCCAGTGTAGCTGAAGCCGAATCTACTTCATCATCTACCAAAGTTCAAGGGACTTCCAGGTGAAGAACCGAATCGTCATCTTCGAAAATTTCAAAAGAAGATGACAAGTCTTAGGAAAAGTACCGAAGAAAGTGATATGGCAATGCTGCAAGATTTCCCATCCTCTTTAATAGATTCAACAGAAGAATGGTTGTATTACCTTCCTCCAGGGAGTATTACAACATGGACTGAGATGAAAAAGCTATTTTTAGAGAAATATTTTCCTGCTTCAAAGGCAACATCTGTTCGTAAAGAGATTAGTGGTATTCTTCAGATTACTTGGGAGTCTCTCTATGAATACTGGGATAGGTAAAAAAATTAGTGGCAAGCTGTCCCCATCACAACATATCCCCAACACTCATCATTCAATACTTCTATGAAGTATTACTTCCAGAGCAACGAAATTTGATTGACGCAGTTGCTGGTGGTTCACTCACTGAGAAGGCAATCTCGCAAGCAACTAGTTTGATTGAGAATATGGCCTCAAATGCACAAAACTTTTATACAAGGCACGACTCAAATGTTAGAAGAGTTAGCGAGATAGAAGAATCTCCAAATACAGAGCACCGGTTAAGCACCATTGAAAAGGCGATTCATCGTATAGCTTCGGTAGTTGCTCCATCATACGAAGAGGAAGCCGAGGTTAATGCTTTATTTCCTAATCAAAGGAAAATGTATGATCCATATGCTAATACTTATAACCCTGGTTGGAAAGATGATCCTAATTTCAGTTATGCAAACAAGCAAGTCGCGGCTCCTATGCCAGTTTTTGGGCGACATAATGATTTTCAACCTCAGCAACAGAACCAGGGCTCCGGTCTGGAAGAGATGATGAAAGCTCTGATGCAAAATCAAGATCAAGCTTCCCAAGAACAAAAGGAAATATACCGACAAAATCTTTAATATCAACAAAAGAATGATAATGCTATTAAAGACTTGCAGACTCAGATGGTGCAATTGTCTACAACAGTGAGTAAGTTAGAAGCACAAGCATCAGCAAAGTTACCATATCAACTGTTCGTGAATCCAAGAGAGCACGTTAATGTGGTTACGTTAAGGAGCGGAAGGCAAATAGAAGACTCAACTCTGGATACAGGGGCAGTACGCGTACCTAGTGACAATATTGAGAAGGAAGTGGAATCGGAAACCGTACCAAATGAAAATCCAACTTCAACCGGCCAACCTAAGGACACGGTTCCCAGTTTTACCATACCACCTCATTTTCCTAGTCGTTTTGCCAAATCCAAGAAACAAGCTCAAGACAAGAAGATCATGAATATTTTCAGCAAGATACATATCAACATTCCATTTATTGAGGCCATCAGAACTGTACCCAGGTATGCTATAGTTTTGAAGGATTTGTGTACAAGGAAAGATAGGTTGATTGCTAATGAGATCACTCAAGTGGGCGGAAGTGCTACAACTATGTTACTTAAGAAGATGCCTACAAAGTGTAAAGATCCTGGCGGTTTCATAGTACCGGTTACCATTGGTAACCGACGATTTGAGCATGCTTTGCTTGATTTGGGAGCTTCCATAAGTTGTATGTCAGCCGATGTTTATGATTCTTTGAATCTCAAACCTTTAAAAGAGGCAAAGATCACTATTCAATTGGCTAACAAGTCAAATATATATCCTAAGGGAGTCGCAGAGGATATGTTAGTTCAAGTGAATCAGTTAACCTTTCCGGTTGATTTATACATTGTGGATATGCACAATGGAGATAATTGTTCATCTATTTCGTTACTTCTTGGGAGACCGTTCATGAAAACTGCCACTACACCATTTTTGCAATTCGTAACGGATTTTAAGCGTTACGAATTGGGGTTGTAATATTTCACGACCGTTTCGAAAAGGGGTGCTATAATTTTTTGTAACGGCCCACTAGCCTGTACAAATTTATTTTGTAACGGATTTTAGTTGCTACGACGTGGCAATTTCGTACAAGGGCGCAGCCGTTACGAAATTATTTTGTAACATAACATTGTAACAGTCTTAAGACGTTACGAACATTTTTGGAACAGCAAAAAAATTACTGCCAGTCAACATTGACCTGTCAAAATCTATCAATGTTGACCGGCAGTTAATTTCGGCCGTCCGGAATTCCAAATAACCTGCAGACACCTTTCATTCCAAATAACCTGCAGACACCTTTCATTTCATCCTCTACATCCAACAATATTTCTTTAATCTAATTCATTTCCCATTCAATCACTTCATATCACATTGAAATCAATTCATTTAAAAAAGAACATTAATTCTTCTAAGTACCAATTTTTTGTTTTGTTAAGTATCAAATACTAAGGGAATATACAGAAACTTACTAAGTTCAGTTCACAAGTTCTAGCAAATCTTTTTTTGTTAAGTATCAAATACTAAGGGAATATACTGAAACTTACCAAGTTCAGTTCACAAGTTCTCCTAACTTAGAAAATACACAGAAAACTTGCAATTGCTCTACTTAGAAATACTGAATCAAGAGCTACAAATGGTAGAAAAAATGTTGCTTCTGAAGGATGGGGAAATTTGATTGTAAATGACTTGCATATATACAGTTGAACCGTTATGGTGCCAAACAATCCAGCAAATAAACTGCCAACTCCCTGGAACAAAGACGCTATCATATTCAGAATGAGTATAAAGCAAACAATGAATATAAGCTACCAAATTTATGAAATTTACAAGCAGACAAAACTGAACATACAGAGAGGTCACAGGCTCTCAAGTCTCAACTTGTTATTTTGCACAAGGCCAAAGATTTCGGGCAAGGCCACAGATAACTTACAAGAAAACAAAATTGAACATACCAAATTTGAACAAATTTTGTTAAGCATCAAATTCATTTATTAGGCTCTCAGCATGATACATTCATTGCAAGAACATAAGCAAACTAAGAAACAAAGGGGTACCAGGAACGTAATTACCAGGAAGACTTTAGTTGTAGAGAGATTGACCAAGCTGCATCATCTCTTGACCTAAAAAACTCTTAGCTTTCTTCAGAATTCACTCGACCTGCATGTGTTTTCATATAAACGACCTCGTTCCACACCAACCATCTTTCGTAATCTCACCGAAAGATCCCTACAAGCGTAAGCTATCATCATCAATAAGAAATTCAGCCTCCAAATTCCGAACACATCCAATATTTACCAGTACTATCAGCACGACAGTGGATCAATGAAGCAAATTGAATCTGTGCATACATACAGAAACGCAGATGCATAGCAGAATTCACCAACTGAAAACACACCCAAACCAGTATTTGTACACAAGTACAGGACTCATACTACTAAACATTTTGTTACAAAAAGGATATTCCAATCAATGCTTCTTTGGATTTGAAGCATTATTAATGTTTATCTCCAAGCCCAACGTATATTTTCTAGCTTAAAATTGCATATAGACACCAAAGCAAATTCTAAAAAAGACTTAGAGCTATAAATAAACTACCAGTACAAGTATCTCAGCTTAATTCAAACTTAGCATCAAGATACCTTCTATTATTCAAAATTGACAGATTCAAACCAAAACTAAGAACTAAGTATGGATACAAGTCTTCTTTACTCACTTGTTATTGGTGCACATCATCACACTTCTTCCTCAAAACAGACTTCAGCAATCTCAGAATCACTCCCCACTACTTAAATCCTTCAAGGTCTCCAAGATTTCAGCTCCTTGTACACTTCCTGAGTATGCTCCTCCAACAAATCCTGGAAAACAGACTCAGAAGATGAATTCAATACTAAAAAGAAGTTTGATATACTTGACGTTGAGTATAATTCTAAATGTTGAGTACCAATAAGGTCGTGACAGAAGATTCTCTTCAGAACATTTCAATGCACGGTCACATTAGAACTTCAGTCCTTCGGCCACATCATGCCAACTATATGATTTTTTCTTATGGCAGGAAAAATAACAAATATTTTTTTAATATGAAGCAAAAAATGGAGACACTAAGTTAATATGATACTGCAGATTCAGCACCAATAAAGCTATTACATAACAGCTTAGAACCCAATAAAGCTAGCACTGTAACCCATATTATCCCCAAGTACTCCAATAAACAAACAAAAATAGAACCCAATAAACAAACAAAAATAACATGGGAAATGAAATGTTTTGCTTACCTTACCTTCTTTGAGGAAGAGAGTGATTCTGGTTCCTCTACTCAACTGCTAACCATCTACAACTCTGGTAACAGTGCATGATCCACCAGCTTGTGAGTTGTGACTCCCAAGAGTATTTCTCATCATCAGTGTTTAGTAGTCACAAAGGCTCTGTCCTGTTAAGTAACCTCATAGACAACCCAACGTACTAGGTCCTTGACGCTTCATAGATAAGTAACCTCCCCATTTCAGCCATCGCATTATCTATTTCCTTACCCTTCTGCTTGATTTCTTTCCTTCGAGTTTATAACTCTCTCATCAACCTTTCATTTTCATACGTAGTCCTATGCGTCTTTCTCTTTTTTCTGAATTAGGTCATACCTATTTACCAAGGGTAAGTAAGAGACTGTATGCATCATAATAATGTGAACATGGATTAATAGCTACAGTTAACATACTCCCTCCGTCCTAGTTTACTTGCCAAAATAGGATTTTGCAAAAACTTGAAACAAATTCAAATTACTTCCACATACACCATCAATCTTTCAAATCACTTGATAATATACAAGTTCTTGTATCCTAGTTTTTATTTCTTTCTTGATAATTAGATAATTTTAGTGGGAAATATAGTAATTTTTTGGTACACTTTTGTTAACAAAAACTCAATTTTGGCAAGTAAATTAGGACGGAGGGAGTATATAACTTCATTGTAATCTTGAATACCATCTATTTGTTGAGTAGTTAGGATCAGGAGCAAACATGAGCAGCAAAGAAGCAGCATTCACGGCAAGTCTGAACTCGCCTCAAACTGCTGAGGTGCATTAAATCTCCACGCATGAATATTAAAATTGTACTCTTACTTACAGATGTCTGGTAAGCAACATTAAATCTTAAAGGGGTTAAAAGCATATACACATACCCTAGCAGCAGCGCATATTAAAATTGTACTCTTACTTACATAGGATATAATGAACTATATAGGAACATCTAAACTAATTGATGCAAACTTTCTGGCTATTCCAGAAGCTTTTAATACTTTTACTTACATGCAGGAATAACAAAGCTAAAGTTAAGTACCTTCCCCAATCGCCTAGAGAAGGTTTAGCAGTACAAGCGCTCAAGATCAAGCCTCTCTTCAATCATCTGTGAACCCCCTAAGAGATAGTCCTGTGAAGTTCATATAATCATCCCCATAGGCAGTTAACTCTCCACGTTCCACAACTTTACAAGTATTTGAGCTATAAATATTTGACACCGGTAAGGCAAAAATTACCTTTGCTAAACTTGCTTTCCCAGATTTGTGTTCTTAGGAACCTCAAATCTGTCCAATAAACACCAAAAATCCACAATACATCAAACAATTCTAAACCCATTTCAACTACTAAAAATTGAAACCCTATAAACCCATTTCAACTACTAAAAATTGAAACCCTATAAACCCATTTCAACTACTAAAAATAAAAAAAAAATCCATACATCCAATACAAATATTCAGTATCCAAAAGACAAGATAAAACAAAAGTGAAAGGATGGATATTGATCAATTGACACAGTTAATTAAAAATCAAAAACAAACCTGAATCTCTTGCAGAACTTCATCACGTTTCCTACCATTAATTGAAAGGGATTCATGAAACTTAGGTTTTCCTCCTAATGACAATGAACTCAACTTATCCTGCAACAACAAAATCCCCCAAAAAATATCAAAACCTTAATATGAAATCAGAAAAAAGAAGTCGTATTAGATTTATCAGATGAAAAAAAACCCTAAAACGAAATCAGAAAAAGAAATCGTAATAGATTTATGAGATGAAAAAAATCCTAAAATGAAAAACCCTAATGAAACAAAACAGGCGATTGAAATAACAGATCGAGAAAGTTGTAATACTCTAATCTCTTTGATTGATTTCTGATATCTTCTGAGCAGATCGGTCAGTTTAGTAGGACGTTTAGTCCCAAACTTACTGGGCTTGGGACGCTTTAGTTCTCTCATCTCAGGCCTAGTACTCTCTAGTCCAAAAAAGCCCCTCTCAAATAATTTAATCCAAATGTGAAAAATACTAGAACCCCTACTATATGGGTTCAATATATAGAAGCCCCACTAAATGGATCCTCCCCTATCAACTCCATACTTTCACTTTTTAATATTTCTAGGCCCAAAACTTTAGATTTCAGGGCTTGGTAATAAAGTTTAGGGTTTGGGAGAAATTCGTAATACCAAAAATGCCCTTTACTATATATACCTAATGAAATAGGCTATAGGTTTCATTTCCAGATTCATTTTCATTTTCACTTTCTCTTACTTCTCTCTCGTCTCTGCTCTGAAGAAAATTAGGATTTTTTAATCATGCCGAAAGAAAACGATTGTAGAGAACAAGAAAACGATTCTCGCTCCACCGATATCCGTCGATGACGTTTAATTCAACGCTTCTTCTAGTTTTATTGTATGATTTTGCAGTAGAATAAACGAATCCGAGAGAAGATTTCAATCAACTAATCTGCAGATTCAACTCAGATTCATCAACAAGCTAATTATACAGGTAAGTATCCTCTTCTCTTTGTGATGATGCTTCGGTTTAGAGATTTTAGTTGATTTATTTTGGATTCAAATTTCAGAAAAGTATTTCAAAACCTAAATCTTCAGATGCTTTTCAATCGACTTATCTGAATCGACATCAGAGCTTAGATTCACCATCATCTACTTACTCTGGTTGTTTTGATGTAGAATTTTCGGAAAAAAATTGAACAAAAATTTCCGATCTGTTCATCGTCAAAATCGTTGTATACCTCTATTTCTATCTTCGATCTAATAACTGATTTGAGATTCGATATCAGTAAATCATCCTCTCTATTACCCATAGATTTGATTTGAATTTTTTTCACTTTTAGTTTTTGATTTTCATTTATACATGATAGATTACATGAAATGGTGGTAGGAATTTAGTTGAGGTGAAGGATTTAGAGAAGGATTTTTGAGCTGGTGGTGGTGCTGGAGCTGTAGGTAGTATGAGTGGTGAAGAAATAAGTAAATTGAATCTAGGCACGAATTTGTTTGTTATTGTTGATGTTTTTATTTGTTGTTGTTTACATTTCAATTTGAAAATGTCTGTGAAATGAACTCATAATGCGATTTCATCTATTCTTTGAGGCGATACAAACTTAAAACCTCTAGTTCAAGTATTTAGATATAAAATCTACTGGTAATATCACAAGATCGGCTTTGATTACTTGTTTCTGACTCAGATTCGACTCATTATGCTGTGTTAGAAACTCAGTTGAATGAGAAACTGTTCAATGACGATATTCGTAAGGGGTCTGTGGTTCAATTATTTTATTACATGAGTCATACTATTCAGAATCGGAAGTAAGTTTATTTAAATTTCAATCTAATTTTAGGTTTAATTTCAATTTTTTGGTATTGCGAATCTTTGAAATGATTCTCAGTTCAGATTATTAGTAGGTTTAATCTGATATTGGTGTTGGTTAAACTAGAAATTATACTGTGTTATTGTGTTTATCAGCTAAGAATATAGATTTTGTGGTGTGTGTGCCTGCCGTTTGATATGGATTACTAAGCACTTATATCTATGAATACTCTGTTGAATGCTTGGTGAACTATTAAGCAAGTTGGATCCAAACAGTTACAGGGTATCCGTAAAGGTCTACGTGGTGATTCTGTTGTATTGATGGGAAAGAACACTATGATGAAGCGTTCTGTTATACTTCATGCTGAAAAGACTGGAAACTAAGGTGAGTGAGGAAGTGGCTAAGTACAAGGTTTGTTTACTTGGATATGTTTTTAGTTTGGATTTGTTGTTTAGATTAGAAACACTTGTTTATGCGGTATTATATGCTTGATGAAGTTACATAATTAGGTACTCTAAAATGATACTGAGTCCTTTGGATCAGCTTATGATCGTTACTTGCGGTGTGGAGGAGTAAGTAAATTACATTACATTACAAAAGAGTGTTTTCTGGATATTTGGTATGGTACTGAGTTGTATGGTTTTGAATTTTCATTCAGCAAGCTCCGTCGTTTAGTGGTGAAGAATCTGGTAGATCTTTAGGTGATGGAGGAATGCTTGGTCATCAGATGGATGATCCACGTATGCTTGGTCTTCGGAGATTTCCCCTTCTTCCAGGCATGGTTCCTCCTAAGAGCAGGTATATGGGACTTCCAAGCATCAAACAAGAGATTCCCCTTCTTCTAGATGCATCTAACACTTTATTTGTGGAAGGGTTTCCTGTATTTTGTACACGACGCGAAGTGTCTCGTATCCTTTTTTCTGCAGACTATATCTTCATGTATTTCTTTGTTACGCTTTTTTTCATCTTGTCATCAGTTGTTAGACCTTCATTTGGGCTTGCAAATATCTTTCTTCCTTTTGTAGGTTTTAAAGAAGTGAGACTTGTGAGCAAGGAGTCTCGTCATGTAAGTGAATCCAGTATCCTTGTACATAGTTAAGTTTTTATTTTCGTACTCGTGGTCTCAGGATAATTTTGTTTGTTGCAGTCTGGAGAAGATCCACTTGTCCCGTGTTTTGTTGATTTTATCAATCCTGCACAGGCAACAACTGTGTTGGACACCTTACAAGGTGAAAAAAAAAGCTTACTCTTCTTCTTTCTTCACTTTATGTGAAACTTAGCACCATCTGTATACACAAATTCATTTTACCTTGTCTCCTTACTACTTCTTATCATGCTACAATAAGCAGTAAGTATACTGGATTGATGTCTAAATAATTTTATATACCATTTACCATAAACAACCTATTTGCTGCAATGTGCTTAGTATGGTATGACTGCAAAAGCATTGGAAACAAAGAAATAAATACAACTGAAGCTTCGTCATTTGTGCCTCTATATGCTGAAAATATTGCAACAAATGTTTTTGACATCCCTGAGTTTTTCTTTCAGCGACTGTGCTCTGCTAATCTCTGTTTCTGCCTTAAGGGGTTTTGCTCTAGAAGCTGGGGACTTGCCGAAGTTTAATCAGGTTGGTTATTGTCTTCTTTTGTAAGTTATCTGACTTTTTTTGGATGTGTAACTATTAGTTACACATGCTAATTAGATGTGTAACTTCTAGGTACACAAGCTAAATGGATGTGTAACTAAGAGTTACACATGCTAATTAGATGTGTAACTTATAGATACACGTTCTAATTGAATTACTAGTTAGTTAGATGTGTAACTTATAGATACACGTTCTGATTGGAGCAGCAATGGTTGAGGCAATGGGGGAGCAGCAATGGTTGATTAGATGTGTAATTTCTAGTTACACATGCTAAATAGATGTGTAGTTTCTAGTTACACATGCTAAATAGATGTGTAATTTCTAGTTACACATGCTAATTAGATGTGTAACCTTTACTTACACATACTTTGCTTTAGGTAACTTAGGATTGCAAGTTCATGATGAATGACATATTCCATATACAGGTGTAACTCCTAGTTACACAAGCCAGATGCATGTGTATCTCCTAGTTACACATGTTATATGCATGTGTAACTCTCAGTTACACAATTCAGATGCATGTGTAACTACTAGTTACACTAGTCAGATGCTTGTGAAACTGAATATACATTGGTGTATGTACTGTTCATTTTGATCTTATAAATATTGATTGCTTGTTGTTATATTTCAGGTTTCAGATAACTTCATAAAAGCTAATTGCTTAAACGTGGTAATGGTCTCGCTGGAACTGGAGTTGACGCTGAATACACAAGTCAGATGCATGTGTAACTCTCAATTACACTAGATAGACACATATGTAACTCTCAATTACATTAGACAGATGTGTGTGTAAATTCTAGTTACACATGCTAAAAAATTGTTGTTAATGAATATTAAAGTAATACATGTATTTTTTTTGTGTTCTATTTTTGATGTCTATTTTCCGCATATATATACAAGTGTAACTTTGCATTACACATGTCGTAAGGATGTGTAACTTTTGGTTACACTTGCCATATGCATGTGTAACTTCTATTTACACATTCGCAATGTACTTTAATAATTTAGGGCCTAGATTTAATAATTTCGGGCCTAGATTTAAATTTTATTTAATTATGGGCTTGACAATATGCATAAGGGTATCAAGGTCTTTTAATAATTTGGGGCCTAGATTTAAACTTCTTTTAATTAAGGGCCTCATATTATGGGTGGGGCCTGAGCATAATTTTCCCAATCCAAATATGGACGAGTTAGTCTAAAACTTGGGTCCGATCCCGATTCTCCTGTATTTCCAATATTCCGTAACTACCCTTTAGACAATTCCATACATAAAACGAGGATTTGAAATCGAAAATTTTAGATCTCAAACATGAGTTCAAAACAGAGAGCCGGACAGAGAAGAAATTCGTAGGCGATTTAACAGTTTCAGAGAGAAATTTGGTTGCGATTCAACTTCAGGTTACTGGTAAAGTGTAGGTACGGGATTATTTTTGATTTAGTTAATTTGGTTGCGATTCACGTCAGATTTCAGAGATAGATCGATCCAGAATTTAACTTCAGTTTCAGCGATTTAACAGTTTCATAGAGGTTAGGTTGGATTTCATCGTTTCTGATATTTAACGGAATTCAAATTCAGGTTAGTTTTGTTTTTGCTTCATCGTTGAATCTCTTTTCTGATATTTAGTTTTTTTTTTTATTTTATCAGTTGATGATATGAATTCAATCTGTTACATCTTATTGTTTGTATGTTATTGATTTGATTTTTGGTGTATTTTAGCTTTTGATTTTCGTTAAATGATTTTGATTACTGTTTTTTGGTGCTTGGTGTTATGATGCATGATATGAAATCGAACTGATATTAGATCTTATGTTTTTGGTTTATTCAATTATGTGTTCTAGTAAGATTCTGAAGCTTATATCTTCGATTAATCGATGGAATAGTTTTGATTTGAAGTTTACTGTTATTTGATTTTTGCCTTCGATTAAATGTGTACTTTCCTGTACACTCTTCAAGTTTTAGGTTATGCGAATATGAAACTATTATTATATCTTTTGTTACATGTAGGTGTATCAAATATGTCTGAGAAGTTTGTTCATGCTGTTTTGAATCATGGTGAACATTCTTCTGCGTTTCGTGTTAATACTTTAATCACCGTTGATGAATTGAAGCATTTTGCCTGTAAGCAGTGGAGGTCTTTGTCCCCTTTGAGTATTCGTTTTTCCGATATGGATACTAATCAAGTAGTTTTTATACAAGGTGATATACAACTTCAAGGTTTAGTTGCTCTTGTTATTCAGATGAACAATGAAAATTTCTATTTGAATGTTGATGTGATTCCGAAGCATACTGGTTGTAGCACTGGTTCAAGGTCTTTGTCTCGTTCTAATTCTGGTTGTAGCAGTAGTTCTGGTGCTAGTACTTCAAACTCTTGTGTAAGTGAAAGTCCTAAGCTTGTAAGGGTGGTCGATCATGACGCGGACAAGGCCAAGCCTCTCATTATCGATGAATGGCGTTACGTTTTTGACAATATTGGTAGAGAATTTATGGGTGGTGTTAAAGCTGTAAGGATTGCTGTTGAAAGAGAATTCGGTAAACGGTTGTGTAATGAAAATGGATGGAAGAGTAATATAAAGAAATCCAAAATATTAGCATTGTCAGAGAAGGACAATAAACATGTAAGATCTTCATCAGAAAGTAATCAGAATTTTTTCCTTAGTCAATCGTCAAATTCTGTTGGAACAATTGCCGATTTCACACCTACAAAATAGAGATTAACACACAAAACAAAGTGACGGTTGTGTCACGACCAGGTCGCGCTCTTTAGGACGTTTCGTGGCTCTGCCTTGAATTTTGTGCAAGCAGTTCTTTTCCGTCACAACGCCTCCAGGATAAAACAGCCGAGAAAAACTCTCTTTCGATCTCTCACGCACACAATGAGAAATCGATCACTTTTACTCTCTCTATTCTTTCTCAGTATTTTTGGTCTCTTGATTCTCAGAAAAACAATAGTGTAAAAACTTGTGTCTTCTTTCTGTTCTCAAAACTGTTTTCATAACCAGGCAGTCAATGCAGATTAATGGAGAATAAATTGGATTAATTGCTGCAATTAAAATTCCATTCGAAACAGTAAAAAAACGGACAAATAAATTCTGCCATAATTAGCGCAATTAAAACATAATTAAGTGCAGTTAAAAACGGTTTGAAAAAATCTTTTAAAAACAACAAAAATACACACTTTCAAAATTCAAGAGACCTCCCAAGACCCCGCTCCCGGACTAATGTTATATATCTATATACACAATCAGTAGGGTGAGGGATTCGATCCTGAGACCTAACCCTCCAAGCCCAAAATGCTTAACCACTAGGCCAAGCTCGAATTGTTGATAAAAATGTACGAAAGAATTATTTTAAAACAGATATCCCAACAGTGATATTCTGTCCTCTGTTGCAGCTTCCGAACTTTCTGTAAGCCTTGATGATTCTTTGTCAGCTATTCCTTGCGGTGATTATAATGTACAAGGATCTGCTACATTCACAATATTCCGTAAACGGTTGTGTAATGAAAATGGATGGAGTAATAGCAAGAAATCCAAAATATTAGCATTGTCAGAGAAGGACAATAAACATGTAAGATCTTCATCAGAAAGTAATCAGAACTTTTTCCTTAGTCAATCGTCAAATTCTGCTTCAAGTGGAAGAGCTGAACAAAATCTTATGGGTGTTCATCATTCAAAGAAAAACCTGGATGATGTTCCACCCCCTGAGTCAGATTCGGAACAGTTGGTAGGCGTTGATAAATGTTCATCGTCAATTATTGCTTCTACAACTACTACTTCCACGGAAGATGTTTCGAAACGCAAAGAAGTAAAAAAATAATAATCAAGGATCTACATTCGCATCGTTGGAGAAATGGTTGTTTAATGAAAGTTATGGTCCACTAGATCGTCAACATTATCTTCATCGTCACAGTGAGTTCATTCCAGAGTTATCCTCCATAGAAAATAGGGGTTCTTCTAAGATTAAGGAGCTCGGTGATATCATGGAAGAAAATACGATTCCGGAAACTACTGAGGCTTCTCTCACCATTGATGATTATGGAGATGACCAGCATAATCATCAGGGTCCAAATAAATTTGTTCAAGACTTGCCTTGTATATAAAACCCGTCTTCTCCGAGAACCAAAGAGTTGGTTGATTTGCGTGAAAAAATACAGGCTATTTTTTTGTTGATTTTACGATCCCAAATAACAAAATTATTAAGGAAAATCGTACGCAGCACTCTACTAATATTGATGGTAGATGTAGTGAAAAGAAAAAGGTTATTCAAGAAACATCTTCCGGAAAAGAGGAAAATCTAGAACCGTTTGCGGAAACCCCTCACGTAAACATGTCCCCAGATCTAAATACGCAAGCTCTTTTCGAGGTAGGCAGCGTAGGCAAGGAGACTGAGCGAATGAACAGATTTGGTGGGACAGTCGATGAACGGAAAAGATCCAGAACCAACAGAGAACTTGCGAGGATCAGATGGAGTGGGGAAGCGGGTGCTGTGAATGCAGGGCGACGGAAGAGAACACCGGTAAAAAAGGTCTAGATTTGTTTTTTTAAAACGTGTCGCGGTAAGTAAAGCTAGCTCAGGGCCGTCTCTGACATTCAGATAGCCCTGTGCGAAAATGGTTTGAGCTCCCTTTCATGCAATTTAATTTTTTTGCACACATATATAAATTATGTTATTTCGTACTAAGACTCTGCGTCGTTTTTTTCTTTCCTTTTTCGTCTAGAATATCCGATCTCAGCATGATTCAAATTATGGAGAACAAATTCGGTTTCAAGCCTTCACTGATTTGCACATCTATCATTTTCGAGAAGATATACACCATCCATTGGATCTCTAGTCTCCGGGACATCGGTTTTTCAAAATTTATGACATTTCTAAATTTATAAGCATATAGAAAACTAATATGATTAAAAAAAAGTATCAAAAGATCATACAACAATATGAATTACACATACTGAGACTCAATTAACTAAACTAGTCAACTAGCTAGACAAGCTTAAGAAATTTTAAAAACAAAATCAAAACATATCAGTTAGATATACAGATTTGAATACATAAATCACTTCCTCGATCATGTTGATGCAAACTAATCAAAATAAGTGCTCTCTCTAGTTTATACTTCTTAAGTCGTGAATAGTTCTCGGCTCTTCATTTTGGGCTGAAAAGAGTTATTGAATGTAAGCCCATTTATAACTAACCCTAAATATGAAAGTGAAAACTTTTTCTCTCCGCAGAATGATTTCCCGCCCTGTGCCGGAGCACACCTGGCCCCCCTTTAGAAACGGGCCTGAGCTAAAGGGGGTAACTTTTGTCCAACTTCGTATCTTTGGACGGCTTTATTGTGCTTAAACTTACTGTCAGCATTGATAATCTTTTTCCATTTTCGGTTTTGATGAGGAGAACAAAGTTGAGGCGGTATACCTAACGTCGAAAATGCTATTTGAGTTGGGAATGTCATCTATCCATTTGTCGGGTTGGATATTGTAGTTGTACATACTAACATCGAACTCCACGGCATCAAGATCAACCTCGTTATAAGAGTGATTCCTATTGTTGAATTCGGCTAGGGTTAAAGTGAATTTTTTGAATTTCCACGGAGCTCTACATTTAGCTACGACAGCATCCCCTACTAGCATCGTGCCACTTTTGCTTTTGCGTTTTGGAAAACTATATGGAAAAAGGTTGAACTCCGGTTGAAGGGAGACAGAGTTTGGATGATAAGAATAAAGAGAGATTATAGGGTACTTTGAAGCAGAAAATGCTATTATATCTCCCCACCCTTTTCCCAAGTCCCACTCCCACTCCCTTCCACCACGACGTGTGGGAATTAAGGTAGCCTGAGACCGAGTACTCTTGAGGCCTCCCATTTCCCTTCATTACCTCCTACCTTCTGGAGTAGAGCTGGCAAACCAGCCAAAAAACCGCAAGTTGACCCGGCCCGGCCCGTGAAAATCCGCGCCCGGCCCGTGAAAATCCGCGCCCGGCCCGGCTGGATCCTAAACAAGCCAGGCGCGGGTTGGAGAAATAACGACTTGTGAGAAAACGGGTTAGCCCGTCCCGTACCGTAAACCCGCGGGTTAACCCTCTCAACCCGTCTGCTCCTAATAATTTCCACCGTATGATTATTACATTTAATCATGTTCGTTCGTTTACGATATAAAACTAAAAAAAAAAACATAGAAGATTTTATTTTCTTTCTTTCCTATTTTCTTTCTTCTCCACTCTGCTCTCTGCGCCTCCTAGCACCACCTCAATCTTCTTTTTTCTTTCTTCTCCGCGTCTGTTCTTCTTTGCATGTGTCAATTGAGGCTTACCACTAATGGATTTAAGCTCAAAAAATTGATGTGGGGATTTACTTCTTCATTTTCCTTTTTCTTTCTGTTTTTGGGTTGAGTTTTAGTTGGCTAACTAATGTGGGTTCTGAGTTGGAGATTGGAAGTGAAAGTGAGTGATTAAGTGTGGGTTTTTAAAGTAGAATATGAAGAAGAAGATTATCATACTAATAGTTAGGGTTAATTTCAGTGAAGAACTGGAATTGAGAAATCCAGAAGAAATTAGGGATTCAACTAAATTTGGGGTTTTATGAAATTGAAAAGAGAATTGAGTTAATGATAGAAGAAGAAGATCAGGATTGTGATTCAATTTAAGTTATTGGGTTAAGATATATTGAATTCCTACAATAACTTTTGTGGCAGTACTCTTCCGTTTTTATGATTCATCTTGTTTGTTTTTTTCTTTTTATACATATGCACTAGTTTGTTTTTGGTTAGCAATTATAGGGAACTGACAGTAATTATACTGATGTTGGTAACTAGTAGCATCAAGGTATATAAAGATTGAATATATGTAGAAAAGACGTTTCGAGGGGCTACTTAATATTACTAGCAGCTGACTAATGATCCCATTCCTCGCCCCCACATATACTACTGATTAGTGTTTACTTACTATTGCATCTACAATTTGGTTTGGTAAATTAATTGGTAATTGCATGGTATTTTCGTTGCTATTGTATTAATTGATAACTAGTAGTGTTTTTGTGTACTGAATTGTTGCATTTCTTATGTTTCAGAGGGATAAGCCGGCGTCTCCTTTTATATGCCTGAGCTTTTGAAATTATCGATAAATGAAGCGTACTTAAGGCACAGTGGAAAGAGTTCTTGCTGCAATTGAAGCAGTGATGGGTTGAGCACTTGAGCTCAAAATGGAATGATTAGATGTATGTTAGGTGTTACAAGGAACGATTTGAAAGGCCTGAAAATGGTTCAATGAAGTCTGAGATGGATATTGAGATTTAGTATTTGAGAATTTTTTGTAATTTGAGTTTGATCCTTATAATTTTTCATCAATTAAGCTAATAAATTTTTGATTTTATTTTTAATTAAACAAGTCGGACTAACCCGTGAACCCGCAAGCTTTACTCGTAACGGGAGCGGGTTGGAGAAATGACCACCCGTGAAGGATATCAACCCGCAAGTTTTGGCCCGTATTAACCCGTGACCCGCGAGTTGGTCACAAGTCAGCCCCGGCCTGCCCTTTTGCCAGCTCTATTCTGGAGTAAAGTAGTGGGGTACGTCATCGTTTAATTGGGCCGCAAACATGGTGACACGTCATGTCGTATCCCTATAATATAATTCTTTCACATTTACGAAAGAGAAAGTTATTAATCCGACATTTCAAATTCCATAAAAGTCTCAACTACCAAACTATACACCGGAAAATACCCGGCTTCCTCTACAGATAAGGCTAAAACTTTGAACATTGTGCACGCCAAGCATGACTAACTGTTACCAAGTAGTAGTAGTTCACTTGGGAAAATGATAGCTATTCCCACTCATGTCCACCAAAATATCAAGGGATGAAAATTTGACACCTCATGGGGTAATCTATGGGGAAGTGTAGCACTTCCGACTCACTTCAGACTTGAGAGAGAGAGAGTCAATTCGAAGGGTAACTTTCTGGGTCTTATATTTGGAAAATCCTAAACGAAAAATATTAATAATTTATTGACGCCGATAAAAAAAATTTATCGATAGGTACACTGAGAGGACAAGAGTAACAAGTTGTAATTTTCCACTTTTTAGTCCCGCTACTAATTTTTTATCCAATGGTTCAGGGCGCACTGCCCTTTTGAAAAAATTTAAAACTCGTTTACTAACAAAAATAGGGACACCACCCCTGGAATTTTGCAGGAGGCCTTGCTTTTGTGGAGTTTTGTGAGAGGCGGTTTTAAATTTGTTTGAAAGGGCGATACGTCTAGATTTTTCGTTGTTTATCAGATTCTAACCAGTGTATAATAGACATGGTGAATGAATATTCACCCAACGCAGCCGTGTGGGATAGCATTTTTCTTAACCCAATTGCATAAACGTGTTGCAGTGCCGATGACCCGCTGTAGTTACAGATATGGCTACACTGCCTAACCTAAATAAGTAAAGAAGTCAGCAAGGTGTGGTGTGAGAAAGTCACTAACTCAATTCTTTTACTTTCCATATAATTGCATCCCATCTACCAAGGTGTTTACCTGCCGTACTCTACAGATAAGGCTATACGCCAACGTGAGTAATGGTTAAATAGGTTGTGGAGACGTTAAAAGACAGCTTCCACTAGGCCTGTCAATGGAAGAATATCCGTCGGATACTTAGAAATCCGATATCCGACATGTTAAGCACTACCGGATATTCGATATCCGATAATATCCTATAGGATATCAAAATCAGATATCGATTCCGATAGGCTAAGCTATCGGATATCCGATAAATATCCGATAGTATCCGGTTATAACAAAAAAACTTAAAAACCCTTGTAAAACATTTTCATAATTGACACTTATGGGATATTTATCCGACAATATCCGACAATATCCGATACTAGACTCGAAATTAGGATAAATTATAAATAAGTTCCTATACTATCGGATATCGGATATTAACATTTCGGATGGGGTCTAATCCGATTCCGATATGTTAAGGAAGAAATATCCGATAAAATATCCGATCCGATATCCGATAAAATGGATAAAATCCTATAGGATCTCGAATACTCGGAAACGGATACCGGATATCGGACAAATATTGACAGGCCTAGCTTCCACTAAAATAAAAAATATACTTAATAAAAATAAGCGAAAAACAGCTAGCGTTATCTTTAGTACCTGCATATATTGTAAAATAAAAAAAATAAAAAAGAGAAAAACAAAATAAGCGAAAGACAACTAGCATTATCACAGAACGTTAAATCTGGATTCAGTGAAGTTATTAGGAAAGAAACTGAAATAAGTTCGACTGTATCCAACTTTAGTTACGACTTTAGTTACGAAAACGTTATGTTAGAATTAGAAGAATGTGTGTACATATTTCATCATCGAACACGTGTATATAGGAAAATACGTGGAGAGCATGCAGGAAAAGTCATCAAAACACGATGACACACGCCCATAGCCAAGAAGCCTATCCCGACGACGTAGGATCTTTGCCCGAACAAATCTAAGGGCAGAAGTTAAAAGATGCACCGAAAACACGATGTACTGCGGAGCACCAAATAACTCCCGAAGAGTTACTTTATCTCATCCCCAAAAGAAGCTAAGATCAACGGTGAAGAGAAAGTTAACTGACATGGACGTGACAGGGGCAGAAGACACATGTCTGACACGAGCAGGCGCCTCAACTACCCGCATTAAACACTCTGAGCAGCATACGTGTCGATCAACCCGTGGAACGGACGAGGATGCCTCTGCGTGATCAAGTAATGAACGAAGACCTTCGCGTGATGGACACAAAACACAAGAAGATAAGGTTCCAACGGCCCTCAGAGATGGGTCCCACACTCTAACCCTATAAATACCCCTCTCCACCAAGAGTGAGGGGATCGGAAAAATCAGGGAGAGAAGGAGAGAGAAAGATTGCGAGTGTAAGTTAGTCCTTTACAATATACAGACCTATGTAAACTCCAAAGTCGCTCGACTATCCCTGTAACCATCAAGTATATAGTGAAACAACAACCCCGTGTATGTAGGCCTTAGTGCTGAACCACGTAAATCCCTGTCTTATTTACATTTCAGCACTTTATATTCGCCTAACGCTCCTTGAGTTTTACTTTTATACTTCGTTTTCTTTATCTTCCCTTGCGTAAACGCCCCTCGCAATGTTATTAGATGAGGCTATGATAAACCCGAGGGTTTTGAGCCAAGGAATCAATGCAATCGTATTATCAGTGTGACACGGTACCTAGAGTGCGAACATTGTTTGTGAACATATAGATGCCTTCGTGATTTACGTGTTCACAATTTGGCGCTAGAAACAGGGACTTCGTCCCGGTAAAAGATTTATCTTATCCTGTGATTTCATATTAAATTAGCATATGATTGCTCTACTTCATTAGCTCTGGCAGTATCTGTCGAAGCCATTCAAACTGGTTAAAAGATTTATTGCTTAGATCCATGGATTTACATTTTTTAGATCTCGTCTGGACTTGTCTTTCCGATGGGTTTTTGAAAATTTCCAAAAAAAAAATCTACGTGCATTTTCAAAGGGATCCTTTCACGTAACCACATACCTTCAATGAACCCGCATTTTTAAAAGTTCTCCGGTGGCCCTCGGGCAGTTTTTTTCTTAGAGTAATGAATTTCGTAAACTAACCCGATCCGCTCAAACATTTCTGTTTCTCGCTGTTTGAAATTCCCTTGTGCAGAAAGAAAACGACAGCACGATTGAAAAGATGCAGGAAGCAGGAAAATCCAAAGCCTCGTCAAAGGAAGCACCAAGGACAACCCCGGTCATCACCCGGAGCAAGCAGAAAGGAGACAAAGCCAAAATAACTAGTCAGAGACAGGACACTGCGGAAATCACTTCGCCTATGAACGCTAACTCCGTTGCATCCGCGGCCCTCAGAGCAGCGGCAGCGAAGTACAGTACGGCAGCGGCATCCCCAAAGGCTGCGGAAGCCAGCAAAACTCTTGTTACGAATCAATCTCACCAACCAAAAAAAAGGGTGGATGAATCCAGAACACATCAACCCGCGCACCCGCCAACCTTCGGAATGCCACCAACAAACGAACATAATCAAACTGTGCCGGTGGGCACTCCGCCCGATTTGGAATTGCCAACAATCGAAGCTGAACCTCCACCACCTTTAGTACAAACCATAGAAGAAGGCGACACCATGGCCGTAGTAGCACGAGCGGGGACTCCCAATCAGGGGTCAAACCAATCACATCGACTGATGGCTGAGCTTGAAGAATTGAAGAAAAGCCAACAGGTTTACGCAGACGTTGTAGTTCTTCTGGCCAGAGAAAACCAAGATTTAAAAGACCGGATTTCCCTAAGCACGAAGACCAGCCAGCAACTTGATGAGGCAAATTCAAAGGCACCAGAACCAAATCGAGACCGAAGAGTCATCGTAGCAGCCAATGGAGACACGGCTAGGGGAAGTAGCGCATCTGACCCAGATTACAATGACGGAGAGTCAGACTATCACGAGCAGAAGAGCGTAGGGCATCACCGCGCGATGGAAGAGCTACGTGATGAAATGATGGCCGAGATCAGGCAATTAAAAAGTAAACAAGGCGGGGGAAGGTTAGAAGAGGTCATGAGAGAGGCTAAATCCACGCCCCTAACTCATCGCCTGGCCAACACCCCTATTCCGCTGAAGTGCCATGTCCCGACGTTCGAATGCTATGACGGATCCAGTGATCCCGCTGCACATATTCGGTATTATAACCGTGTCTTAGCTAGATGGAGTCAGAACGACGCCGTACTCTGTAGATACTTTCCCTCAAGCCTGAAGGGATCGGCATTGTCTTGGTTTGATAATCTGCCGCCAGACTCCATCCACTCCTACGACCAACTCGCAGAAAAGTTCTTAAGAACTTACATGTACAACAAGACTGTTAACACCGGAATGGATAAGCTCTTTTCACTGGCAATTGGCTACAAGGAAACCACGAGGGAATACACTAACAGATGGCACAAGATCTGCCAGGCCATAGGAAGTGTGGACCCAGTGGTAAGTATCAACTGCTACAAGTGGGGATTAGACCGAATGAGTCCACTATTTGTTGAGATTCATGGAAGCGTGCCTAAGACAGAGGGAGATCTTCGAATAATTATTGAAAAGCACGCTCGTCTTGAAGAAATCCAGCGTGAAAACCCGAGGGCGTACACGCAGAGGTCTCACCGTACCAATTCAGCAGAACAAACCAATGGGGCCAAAAGGAATTGTTCAGTGGAGCGGCCTCACGAAGACAGGAAGGAACGAAGGGATGAACGACGAACAGGCGACCGAAAATTCGAAGATCAAGTTTACACGAAGCTCAACGCTAGCTATGCTCGGATCCTGCGAGAGATCAAAGGAAGGGAAAACCTGGAGTGGCCATGGTCTAAGGGAAAACAGCCCCCGAGAACCGAGAAGTCTAAAGATTACTGTGAATATCACTGCTTCAACGGACACCAGACCGAAAAATGTAAAAACCTCAAAATAATGATCCAAAAATTAATCGATGCTGGCGAGCTCAAACATTACGTACGAAAGGATGTCGCCGAGGATAGATCCAAACGAACCAAGCCAGTCCAACTTCCAGAAGGGAACCGCACAATCAACACCATCTCGTGTTCTGAAGCCGCAGGGCCCTCACTTACAGCACAGATAGGAAAGAGGTTACGGAAGCAGTTCGAAGACCGCTGCGAATTGTATAAGATCGATGGGATAGAGGTGGACGAGCACGAAGAGTGGATGGACTCACCTATTATTTCGATGCTGAAGATATCGAAGAAGATATGGAAGACCATAACGACCCCCTGGTCCTCACACTACCAGTGGCTGGATGTAACCTTAAAAAAATCCTCATAGACGGGGGAAGCTCAGTGAACGTTCTATTCTACGACGCATTCAAACGAATGAAGCTCCATGAAGAACATCTAATGACCTCTTATTACACCATCTACGGATTCAATGGAGCACCCAAAGCCATTGGGAGACATCGTGTTGCAAGTTGACGCTGGACCCATGAAGTTAGAAACACGATTCAGCGTGGTGGACGCCCCATCCCCCTACAACGCCATTATTGGACGAAAATGGTTACATAAACTCAAGGGAGTGGGCAACGTACTACCAATATCTCAGATTCCCAACACCTGAGGGAGTAATGGAAATCAAGGGAGATCGGGTCTCTGCAAGAGAGTGCCAAGCCACTCAGGATCGTATCAACAACGAACAAGAAGAGCGAAAAACCCGAAGAATTAAAAATAAAGAAGCCGCGAAAGAGAAGGCCATAGACCTGTTCCTCAACGAAACTACAGGAAAGGGCTTGACAAAAGATGATAATGTACTAAGCACAGAGACAAGTACTTCAGCAGCCAACGAAGGACAGAAACATACCAAATAGCAATCAAAGAACGTCCCAGTCCTCGGGGACCCGAAGCCGGTGTTCACGCCAGTAGAGCCCGTAAAAGAAATCAACATAGGAACGGAAGAAAACCCGAAGATGATCAAAGTAGGGACCATAATGGACGAAAGAAGAGAAGATTCTCTAACCAAATTACTTAAAGAATACGCGGATGTATTCCTGGAAGCTAGGAGATATGCCGGGGATTGACCCGAAAGTAATCCAACACGAGCTACGCAAACCAGGCACACCCCGTTCAGGCAGAAAATTAGAAAAGTTGCACCAGAGTATCATAAGGCAGTGGAAAAAGAACTTCGGAAACTACTAGACGCAGGATTTATCAAGGAAGTCAAGTACCCTACATGGATCTCTAACATGGTCGTCGTTCCTAAGAAAAATGGAGGGGTTAGAATATGCATCGATTTTACTAACCTCAACAAGGCATGTCCAAAGGACAGCTATCCCCTGCCAAGCATAGATCAGCTGGTAGAAGCAGTAGAAGGATATGAAGAACTGTCATTCATGGATGGACATTCTGGCTACAACCAAGTAGCCCTGGCAGAAGAAGATCAGCCACACACAGCGTTCTACACCCCACATGGCCTTTATTGCTACACTAGAATGCCCTTCGGACTTCGAAACGCAGGGGCAACATACCAAAGAATGGTCGATGCTATCTTCAGGCCATGGATTGGTAGTACCTTAGAAGTCTACGTTGACGATATGCTCGTCAAAAGTAAGCTGCGCAAAGATCACCACCAGGATCTGAGAGATATCTTCGAAGCAATGAGAAAACATCACATGAAAGTGAATCCAGAGAAATGTACTTTCGGCGTCACCTCGGGGAAATTCCTCGGGTATCTGGTAACAAAAAGGGGCATTGAGGTAGACCCAGTAAAGATTCAGGCCATAGTAGAAATGCCATCCCCGAAGAATTTAAAAGAAGTGCAAAACTCAATGGGTCCATCGCAGCCTTGGGCAGATTTATTGCCCGATCCTCGGACAAATGCAAACATTTCTTCAATATTCTCAAAAAAGGGAGCAAGTTTGAATGGACCGCAGAATGCGAAGAAGCCTTCCAAAAAATCAAAGAACACCTAGCTTCAATTCCGATCCTGCAGAAGCCGGATCCTGATGAGGTTTTGGCATTGTACATAGCAGCAACAGAAGACGCAGTCAGCGCAGTGTTGGTCAAAACCAATACGAAGATAGAACAACCTATCTATTACGTCAGTAAGACCCTCAATTCTGCGGAAAGGAACTACACAAAGATCGAACACTTATCCTAGCATTGGTATGGGCTACTCAAAAGCTGAGAACCTACTTCCTAACTCACTTCGTCCGGGTCCCATGCAAAGCACCACTGGAAGCAGTCCTCAAAAGCGCGGGAAAAGTGGGCAGAATAGCCAAGTGGAACACCCACCTGGACCAATTCAACATCATTCATGAAATTCAACATTCTCGAAAATCCCAAGTTTTGGCGGATTTCTTAGCAGACCTCCCCCTGGACAACGACGAAGAGATTAAGGGAATACCAGAAGCCGAGGAAGAAAGCAAGGATCCAATGGATATCCTCGAACCCGCGAGTCAAAGACAATGGGAAGTCTTCGTCGACGGTTCCAAAAATAAGGAAGGAGCAGGAATAGGCATTGTCATCACCACCCCAACCGGAGAAAGGATTGTACAGGCACTCAGGTTAGAATTCAAAGAGCATACCAACAACATCGTCGAATACGAGGCAGTCGTACATGCCCTCCGTGTAATAATAGAAATGGGGGTAACCGATGTAAGACTGACAAGTGATTCGCAGCTTGTCATACGGAAAATAGGGCTCGAGTACAATGTGTACGATGACACCCTCTCAGCTTACATGGCCTTGGTCCAAACATTGGCATCACAAATTCCGAACATCAAGTTCCGGCACTTATGCAGAAGGGATCTCAGGCACGCGGATGCCCTAGCATATATATCATCCATGCTGAAGGATAAAAGCGTCGAAGCTATTAAAATAACAAGGGTATACGAGCCTTCGATTGCATCTCAATTCTCCTTCGCTACCAATCAAGATACAGTGGAAGAAAATATCGAAGACCAGGTAGGAGAAGACATCCATAACGATTTTGACGAAGAAGATATCCTGTCAAGAGCAAATCAAGACGAAGACTTCAGCAACGAAGATGATTGGAGAATGGTGATCCATGCGTTTCTCGAAAAGGGAAGCTTACCCGCGGATCATAAACAAGCTAGGAAAATACTCTCCAAAGTAGGAAGATATGATCTCCGGGATGGGGTCCTGTACAAGAAATCCTTCCTCGGACCGTTACTACGTTGCTTATCCCGGAAAGAGGGGCATCGAATTCTAAACGACATCCATTATGGTGACGCAGGGAATCATAGCGGCATGAGATCACTAGCCGACAAAGCAAAAACGCAAGGATATTACTGGCCCACAATGATACAGGATGCCGCAAGGATGTCCCGACGGTGTGAAGAATGTCAGCGCTTCGCCAAAAAGATACACGCGCCGGCAACAATGTTAAATTCTGTAGATAGCCCGTGGCCATTTGCAAAATGGGGCATAGATATCGTCGGGCCTTTCGTCGAAGGGTCAGGGAAAAGACGATTTTTGATAGTAGCCACGGACTACTTCAGTAAATGGGTGGAAGCTAAAGCCTTAGCCAGGATCAGAGACGTGGATGTGTTTACTTTCATATTCCAGAACATCATTTGCAGGTTCGGCATACCAGCAGAAATCGTGTCCGATAATGGTAAGCAATTACAGGGGAAAAACATAGACATGCTCTTCGATACTTTCAAATAAGGAAAAACAAATCCACCCCCATATACCCTCAAAGCAATGGACAGGCGGAAGCCACTAACAAGACCCTCGCCCTTATCCTCAAAAAACAATTAGACGAACATAAGGGGGATGGTGTGAACAGTTGCATAATGTGTTATGGGCATACAGAACAACAAGAAGATCTGCCACTGGGGAATCCCCGTTTCTCACTTATGGAGCTGAAGCAGTCATCCCAACAGAGATCCTCATGCCAACCACAAAGACCGAAGCATGGGAGAAAAATCTCACAACAGACATGATGTTAGAGAGATTGGACGATCTAGAAGGAAGAAGGGAAGCAGCATTGCAGAAGATGGAAAATTATCAACGAAGACTAGCAAGGGAGTACAACAAAAAGGTAAAGCTTCGAAATTTTGTAGAGGGGCAGTATGTGTTGAGAACAATCCCACAGTATCAACGAGAAAAGAGATGGGGAAAGTTAGCACCTACGTGGGGAGGACCTTTTATAATACACGACATTGCGGGAAACGGTTCCTACTACCTTCGCAATCTGAAAGGCGAGGTCCTCCGGCATCCTTGGAATGCTAAGTGGCTTAAACTATTACCCATAGGAGCAACGCAGCTTTGCATCTGCGTGAAGAAGACCAGAAGAAGAAGGCAGCGTGACCGCTCTACATGTTTCTATCTCTGGACGAGGAATTCAGGCCTCAACCTATCAATCAAACAAGCTTTCTAAAATTCAAGTAAACAAAACCTATCAACAATATTGGGGAAAGTAGTTAATCTACAATCTCTCAGGGCTCCCCCATCAGTGTCCATAAGTGTAAGACCAGGGGGAAGGCACCCAGCAGAAAGAGATACCCAACCAATCTTAAGGCAACGGGTCGACGGAATGGGTGTATGTAAATATTTTAACCCCATATCCCTATTAACGTACCACCAGTCTTCGATGGCTCTAATTACTTATGATGGAAAATTGTTATGCGAGCTTTTTTTCAAGCACGTGATTTTCAATCATGGGTATATGTTGTTAATGGCTATGTTGCTCCCGTTGTGGCAGATGGAGATGTAAACGTTCCCAAGAATATTGGTGAATGCAGTCCAGCCGAGATACTTGCTGCAAAGAAAAATTCCGACGGTTTGAATGCAATCATACATGCCATTGCCCCAAATATTCAGCACCATGTGTCAAATTGCACAAGGTCTAAAGATGCTTGGGATATCTTAGAAACCATATTTGAAGGTAACTCCAGTGAAAAGGAAGCTAGACTTCAAAATATTAATTCCGATTGGGAGAACCTTCATATGGCAGATGAAGATACATTTGATGAGTTTAATCACAGAGTGTCTGAAATTGTTGATGCTTCTTTTGCATTGGGTAAGACTATTCCTGAAAAGGACATTGTGATGAAAATTCTCAGATCGCTGCCATCTAGATACGAGTCCAAGAAGCATGCCATCGTTGAGGGAAATAACCTTGATAATCTTTCCAGAAATACATTGGTTGGAAAGCTAAATATCTTTGATCATGAGAAAACATCCAAAATTGGAAAGGATGTTGCCTTTAAAGCACAGAAGAACACTAAATTACTTAATAAATGTAAAAGTGGTTACGTCTCTAAGGATGAGCGGTCTGAGGATGATTTTTCGGATGAAGATCTTGAAAAATTAGTCTCCTTGATCACAAGACAGTTTATGGATCTTCTATTGAAGATAAGTAAACGGTTTTCAAGAGACAAACCTTGGTCATCAGATAAACCCCACAATCGCATTCCTTCTAAAAATAGGGATGCTGACGAGGCTGATGACGAGGATATACCACAGTGCTTTAAGTGTAAAGGCTTTGGTCATTTTTCAAACGAGTGCCCAAATCTTAGAAAATACAGTGGGAACAAAGGTCTTGCTGTAACATGTTTAGAGATTTAATGGGGGTTGTAGTAATGAGGTTCAAACTCTCAGACTTATGAAGTTGAAGGATTTTTAGATTTATAAAAATTATATACAAAAATATTGACAAATTGGTACGAGAGGTAACAAAGACACTAGATTCCACTATTATGCAAAATTGAATGATAAATATTTCAAAACTCTATTCAATTCTTAAGTCCTTTTTTATCTTTAATTCACTATCAATCATACAAATTCTCAAACATTATTTGCAAACCTTAAGCATAGATTATCAAGAGATTAAACCAAGCATAACCTATCAAACTGAATAACAAATAATATAGACAATCATTCAAACAATTTAAAACTCTGCAAAAGCAGCGATTAGGTGAATTATATAATTAAATGAAATAGTTACCCATTTATGTTGCATGAATAGCTTCCTCCATTGCCTTGGTTACGAGGGAATTAGCTCATCATAGTATAAATGCTCTCAAAATAATTTATTATGGCTCAAAAATGGTTTACAAATGGTGAGAAGAAGAGAAAATGGTGTAAACTGTAATCTGCGACGCGCAAAAAGCGTCACAGAATGAACGATAAATGACAAGTGTTGCTTCTGTTTAGACTGTGCTGCGACCCACGATTGTGCGTCTTAGACACTGTTCATAAACGACAGTCCTTGCGAGTCCGTTCTTCGTGTTCTTCATCAGCAGCAGCAGCAACAACAGAGTTTCATCAACTCTTGATTTCTGCTTCTCTGGCCCTCCTATCGACTCCCCAAACTCTCGACAACCTCTCTGTAGCACATTAGGAACATATTTATACGTAATTGAACCATTGAACCTCCTCCATTAACTCCAAATAATCTTCATTTACTCGGCCATTGAAGAAAAATATTTCGGAATATTTTCTTCCCTGAATTATCTCTATACGCGTCTGGAGCTGTAAATGGTGAGTAGATTTTCTTTTTTTTATCTCAAACACACTTCAGAATATAGCCAAGCCCCATCCAAACACGAGCAGCACCCTTCCAACTCATCAAAACCCCGTGAAATATTTTCCGTGCACGCGTCTGCTCTGATTTCATCTGATGGATTTTCCAGCCAAATTTGATCGCATCCAACACCCATATCCTTCCTGTCTAGCCCAGCAGAAGTTACCCAATGAGTTTCAGCCATTGAATCGGCCTGAAACTCCTTCAAAAATCGATTGGCAAATATGCCAGTAAATAACCAAATTTTCCCGCCAATTTTGGAATTTGAATTTGGGAAGAAAACTGGCCTCCCCCTAATCCAGTTCTGGTGTCCCTTTAGCAATTGGGGCTGAAATAATAATTTTTGGGTGGAAATAGTAATTTTTCTTGGTTCCTCCGGGACATTTCTGTGACGTTTCCAGTGCATTTCTGGGGTTCCTTTAATACTTTATCTTGGGGGTGTAAAACACCACTTTTTGAGCCCATTTCGCCGCAAGGGCTTATTTCTCTAAAATTTCCTACAAGAACACAAAATAACACAATAAGTACTTAATCGAGTCTAACAATACAGAATATTGAGAACAAAATAGACACATAAATGCGTCTATCATAACACTTGATGAGATGTCTGAGATCTATGATTCTGAGGAAGACAGGAAATTAAGTATCAGTTTTCTATATGAAAACATTGATTTTGATAATTGTAGCAATACATATATCAACCTTGATGGTTTCGGTGAAGAAGAGAATCCAATCAAGCTGGAAGAATCAATTGACCCATCCTTTGGAAACTCTGATTGTAATGTTTCAGGATCTACTATGTGTCTAGATGCGTTCACACCACAGATGCCTGAATACTATCCAAGTTTGACGTGCTCGTTTTGTTCTCAGAAAGGTCACGAACTATCAAGATGTTACAAGTACAAACATCAAGTGAGGCACGCCAACAAACTTCAACGAAGAGCAAATCGATTGCAAGGAACCTTAAACTTGCTCAGAAGACTACTGAGGTATGTAGGATTTAATCTTCGTCTAAGAAGTTGGTTTTCAAAGACAAAATACGACCATTAGAGAGGAAGGTGTGGTCAAATTGCGTTGATAGACAGAAGTCTGAGGATTCCTCTATAGAGAATGGTGGAAAAATTTTTGTTCACCACAACACAAATTGATTGTGTTTTGAAAATCTTGTCTCATATGCTAGATCAAAAGATATAAGATTGTGTACCGATCAGGCTTTAGGAAAAGTTTTTTTTTTGTTTGTTTTTCCTGTCTATCAAATAAAGTAAAGGGTTATTATCGACAATTCTACTCTTTATAGGGTTTAGAGTTGGGCGTCCACGAACCCGTTTAAAGGTTTCAAAACCCCGTGAAATATTTTCCGTGCACGCGTCTGCTCTGATTTCATCTGATGGATTTTCCAGCCAAATTTGATCGCATCCAACACCCATGTCCTTCCTGTCTAGCCCAGTTGAAGATACCCAATGAGTTTCAGTCATTGAATCGGCCTGAAACTCCTTCAAAAATCGATTGGCAAATATGCCAGTAAATAACCAAATTTTCCCGCCAATTTTGGAATTTGAATTTGGGAAGAAAACTGGCCTCCCCCTAATCCAGTTCTGGTGTCCCTTTAGCAATTAGGGCTGAAATAGTAATTTTTGGGTGGAAATAGTAATTTTCCTTGGTTCCTCCGGGACATTTCTGTGACGTTTCCAGTGCATTTCTGGGGTTCCTTTAATACTTTATCTTGGGGGTGTAAAACACCACTTTTTGAGCCCATTTCGCCGCAAGGGCTTATTTCTCTAAAATTTCCTACAAGAACATAAAATAACACAATAAGTACTTTTTCAAGTCTAACAATACAGAATATTGAGAATAAAATAGACACATAAATGCGTCTATCAAATACCCCCAAACTTATTATTTGCTAGTCCTCGAGCAAAACTAAAAAATAAAACCGAGTTAATCTCGGGTGGGTTTAACAGAGGTGTACCCACAAAAACCATGACTTCTAATTGGTCACAAGTATCCAAAGAGATATGAGGACATACATATTCTCAACCTATCTCCAAGTAACTAGAATGCTAGAGAAATTAAAGGTGTCAGCTCTAAAGCTGACTGAAGAAAAGGGGAGACACATCCGCACGACTGCTAGATAAAGAGATATCCGCTACACAGCTAGATAAACATTGTAAGATGCGTCCGCTGCTTTACAGCTGGATAAGATTAGAAGAGAGATAAAGATGAGAGGGACATCTTCTACACAGCTGGACTAACTACGTGTGATGAGTTAAACCAGTGCTAGAAAGATCTTGTGCCAGATTGAAAGCAGACTAACAAAGCAACCAAAATGCATCTTTCTTCGACTCTCTCACAGTGCTCAGTAGAAATAACGTCTTCTTCGGTCTTCAACTGTTGATGATAAACTCTCGAACCTCATAGAACCTTGACAATTAACTCTTCTCTTCGATTTCTTGCTTGACTTATAAATTTCTTCTTCCCTATGGCCTTATTGAACAAAAAGAACGTAATGATATTTATTTTTTTTTCATTTTTTTTTTTTTTTTTACAAGACAAAAATTTACATGGCCATGAGAGAAGGACTTTAGAACTTGGATCTTCACAACTTTTGATGTCTTGGTATCATAAACTTCAACAACTTATATCATTTGCTCTTGTAACTTCTTGTAACTAAGTCTTCAACTTTGATTTTTGAGTTATTCTTTTCTATTGTTGCTTCTAAACCTTAAACGTCTTCAACTTTTTCATAAATTTTGATGTCACTCCGCTTGTTGATGATGATAAGTTTCTACTGAGAGAGAGTCGTAATCCAGTAACTAAGACTACATTGTGAGGTTGCTCCGTCTTTCTGGAATTTCCTTCTGACCTACTTGCCTTTCCATCATGGATGGTTAGGTCCATCACGGTTACCCTCTAAAAGGAACAAGTTCTCTCCTGAATTTCAAGGATCTCAATGTCTTTTTCTCTAATGTCTCGATAGGTTGTTATCTCTAGCATTCCAATTTCTATATTTTCAGTGAGAAACAATATGTAAACTTAGCTAACCGGGTACTATGTGACGCTAGAAGTTTCAAAAATGCGACTAAAATGTTTCTCCCATACCCCCAAACTTAAATCTAACATTGTCCTCAATGTTCTAAAGATGAAATTAAAAGCATGAACAAGGAGAAACTGTTACCACTTGAAGCAAAAGAGATAAGGAAAGATATTACCGTGTCGCATGAATATTGGGTTACCTCCCAAGAAGTGCTAAGTTTAAAGTCTTCAGCCAGACTAAGCAAGGATTAGTCAACTCGAACCGTATAACAGTAGCCGGAATAACTGTGGGTCTTTAAAACCAAAAAGAGATGACAAAAGGAAACTGCAGTGAACCAAGAAAATGTACAAGACTAGCATGCCCTTACCTAGTTTCTGGATAACTATCGCTAATTGCGGTTCAGGTTCAGGTTCTATGAAGGGGTCTAAATAGACTATTTTCCTCGGATGCATTTCCTCATAAGTAGGATCCAAATTATTAGGTCCTAGAGTCTGTAAAAACTCAGATAAGAACCTGGAATCACAAAATAACCTAAATAATTTAGGATCCTCTAAGTCAATTAGGTATGACTTACATAGTTGACCACAGTCAGAGTAGTGGTCATTCTGAAGCAAATGTGTCGATTCTAATTTCCTAAAGTACTTAGACTTAGTCTCAGAACTTAATAAGTGACACATTGGAAAACCATATGTTCCCACAATTGGAAGAAAACTATTTGGTGGGAAAACAAAGTCAATCTGGGTATCATATCCCGGGAAAACCACATCAACCAGAGGATGGGTTTCTAACGACTGAACTTTTTTCAGGACATCATTAGGTTCGGGAAACCTAGTATGAAGATAATCTTGTAAGATGGTTGAGGCATGGATATCAAGTCCTATGTGAGGGGACTTTCTGAGAGTTAAAGGTAAAGCACTAGGAAAGTGATAATCACCCCCAAACTTAGAGTTTTCAGTGTCTCTAGATAGACTAGTCATAATCTCCCTAATTTCTAGATCATCAGATTCTTGGAAGTGGTCAATTGATTCTTCTGAGTTTTTATCAGGTAGTGCATCTTTACTCATCTCTACGGGTCTATGTTCTTCATTTAAGATTATTGTTTCTAAGTCGCTAGACTCTAAAACAGCATTTTCAGAATAAACCCGTTCCTCTAAACCACTATCGGCTTCGTAATCAAAAGGAAAAACTACATCGTCTAAAACGGTGGTATCCCTAATCAAATCCTCGTCCTTTTGAATAGGTGAATAATCATAAAAATTATTTGGATTTGAACTAGAAATAATATAATCATTATAAAGCTAAATTGGATTAATAGATTCCTGATCACTATGCCTACATATTTCAGATTCTTCATTACTACTATCCTCATCATCATAATAGTACAAAGATGATTGCACCTTATCTAAATAAGTAGTGTCTTTTATTCTAGCCTCGTCCTCTAAATTAGGAAAATATTCACTATTGATATCAAGGATAGAATTACAAACACTATTTTGGAAATTCAGATTATTTCGAGCAGCATTAGCTAACTGTTCATTTTCTGCCTCTAGACGTGCCTGAATTTCACTGAGCATAAAACTTATACGTTCACTACTCTCGTTTATCATCTCAGAATATCGTGTACACTCTTCTTTTGAACTATTTATTGCAACTAAACGTTTATACGTCCTTTCAATCCGTTGTTGAGTCTCTTCTAGAGATGGAACAGGTTCAAAAATATCATAATCAGGACTAGTTTCCAAAAACAAGTAACTAGTACTACAGTGTTCCTGATTTTCTTGCTCGTAAGACCAATTCGCGTGTGGATAGTAATTGGGATCACCATGGTATGAACCATAACCTTGAAAAGGTTGGCGTTCCCAACTACTATTCCCACAATGGTCATAAAACTGATGGTGTCCATATTCAAATTCAGGTCGATAATCATTGTATTGGCTTTTATCATACCAGTTCGACATTCTTAATTGCAAAGGAATTATACACAACCAAAAACAAGGCCGACTCGACTCCACCAAAACAAACCTAAAGATTTCTAGCAAACAAAAATCATGATGGCTCCACTTAGATTGCTTCTAGACCAGCTTCTATCTTTCGAAATGGAATTCGTTGCAATTTGAGCAAACCCCTCTGGAATCAATCCGAGTCAAAGTAAGTTGAACTGAGGCGAGGGAAGCTCAGTGGAGCTTTGATACCCAAGGTCTCACCGCTATCACAAGGTGGCGCAGTCACGCATTCAACTCACAGAAACCATCATGAACTTTGGAGAGTGCTTAAAGAGCAACCAATATTTTTCGAACGAGTTTCCTATTAAGCTCGTTACCCTATCGGTCTCGTTCTATTCCAAATTTTAATCTTGGGTTCGCGTTAGGTTTCGTTTTCCTAAGGCGGGCAAGAAGGGAGCGGTGATGAAATCCGAACCCTTATCTTGTATGGGCCAGGCCTTGCCCTTTACTAGGAATTTAAAAACAGTCCAAATTCGTCCTCAATCAATGAATCACCTTAAGGAATACAGTAACTCGCTTACAAGAGATTCGCGAGTGTTTCGATGGACTTACCTCCCGTACCAGACGGGGGATGAACCATTGAAGTCGACTCGGGCCACGACTCTTATGTCGTGTACGAACCCAAGGGGCCAAGACGATATTGTAATCGTCGTCCTTCCCTGCAAACAGTTTATATTTATATATTTTTTTTTTATTAATAATAAGACCCTTCCGTAGGGTTAAAAAAAAATGTCCAAAAGTCCAGAATAAAGTCCAAATAAAAAGTCCAAAAATTACAAAAATTATGAAAAATAAAGCCTATTTACAAATCCTAAAAAAAAATTATGTCTTTTTTTTACTCTCTTTTAGCTTTTAGCTTTTAGCTTTAAGCTTTTTGTTCCCAATTCCTTAGTATTCCACTTCGAACCTGTAAATCAAAGACACAAAAAAAAACGTAAAAAGGAACAAATAATAGTAAAAAAAAATTAATAATAATAAAAACCTAAAAATTCTACCTAAGCACAAATCCGCGTCGGCGGCGCCATTCTGTTTAGAGATTTAATGGGGGTTGTAGTAATGAGGTTCAAACTCTCAGACTTGTGAAGGTGAAGGATTTTTAGATTTATAAAAATTATATACAAAAATATTGACAAATTGGTACGAGAGGTAACAAAGACACTAGATTCCACTATTATGCAAAATTGAATGATAAATATTTCAAAACTCTATTCAATTCTTAAGTCCTTTTTTATCTTTGATTCACTATCAATCATACAGATTCTCAAACATTATTTGCAAACCTTAAGCATAGATTATCAAGAGATTAAACCAAGCATAACCTATCAAACTGAATAACAAATAATTAAGACAATCATTCAAACGATTTCAAACTCTGCAAAAGCAGCGATTAGGTGAATTATATAATTAAATGAAATAGTTACCCATTTATGTTGCATGAATAGCTTCCTCCATTGCCTTGGTTACGAGGGAATTATCTCATCATAGTATAAATGCTCTCAAAATAATTTATTATGGCTCAAAAATGGTTTACAAATGATGAGAATAAGAGAAAATGGTGTAAACTGTAATCTGCGACGCGCAAAAAGCGTCACAGAATGAACGATAAATGACAAGTGCTGCTGCTGTTTAGACTGTGCTGCGACCCACGATTGTGCGTCTTAGACACTGTTCATAAACGACTGTCCTTGCGAGTCCGTTCTTCGTGTTCTTGGTGTTCTTCATCATCATCATCAGCAGCAGCAACAAAGTTTCATCAACTCTTGATTTCTGCTTCTCTGGCCCTCCTCTCGACAACCTCTCTGTAGCACATTAGGAACATATTTATACGTAATTGAACCATTGAATCTCCTCCATTAACTCCAAATAATCTTCATTTACTCGGCCATTGAAGAAAAATATTTCGGAATATTTTCTTCCCTGAATTATCTCTATACGCGTCTGGAGCTGTAAATGGTGAGTAGATTTTCTTTGTTTATCTCAAACACACTTCCGAATATAGCCAAGCCCCATCCAAACACGAGCAGCACACTTCCAACTCATCAAAACCCCGTGAAATATTTTCCATGCACGCGTCTGCTCTGATTTCATCTGATGGATTTTCCAGCCAAATTTGATCGCATCCAACACCCATGTCCTTCCTGTCTAGCCCAGCAGAAGATACCCAATGAGTTTCAGCCATTGAATCGGCCTGAAACTCCTTCAAAAATCGATTGGCAAATATGCCAGTAAATAACCAAATTTTCCCGCCAATTTTGGAATTTGAATTTGGGAAGAAAACTGGCCTCCCCCTAATCCAGTTCTGGTGTCCCTTTAGCAATTGAGGCTGAAATAGTAATTTTTGGGTGGAAATAGTAATTTTCCTTGGTTCCTCCGGGACATTTCTGTGACGTTTCCAGTGCATTTCTGGGGTTCCTTTAATACTTTATCTTGGGGGTGTAAAACACCACTTTTTGAGCCCATTTCGCCGCAAGGGCTTATTTCTCTAAAATTTCCTACAAGAACATAAAATAACACAATAAGTACTTTTTCGAGTCTAACAATACAGAATATTGAGAATAAAATAGACACATAAATGCGTCTATCAAATACCCCCAAACTTATTATTTGCTAGTCCTCGAGCAAAACTAAAAAATAAAACCGAGTTAATCTCGGGTGGGTTTAACAGAGGTATACCCACAAAAACCATGACTTCTAATTGGTCACAAGTATCCAAAGAGCTATGAGGACATACATATTCTCAACCTATCTCCAAGTAACTAGAATGCCAGAGAAATTAAAGGTGTCAGCTCTAAAGCTGACTGAAGAAAAGGGGAGACACATCCGCACGACTGCTAGATAAAGAGATATCCGCTACACAGCTAGATAAACATTGTAAGATGCGTCCGCTGCTTTACAGCTGGATAAGATTAGGAGAGAGATAAAGATGAGAGGGACATCTGCTACACAACTGGACTAATTACGTGTGATGAGTTAAACCAGTGCTAGAAAGATCTTGTGCCAGATTGAAAGCAGACTAACAAAGCAACCAAAATGCATCTTTCTTCGACTCTCTCACAGTGCTCAGTAGAAATAACGTCTTATTCGGTCTTCAACTGTTGATGATAAACTCTCGAACCTCATAGAACCTTGACAATTAACTCTTCTCTTCGATTTCTTGCTTGACTTATAAATTTCTTCTTCCCTATGGCCTTATTGAACAAAAAGAACGTAATGATGTTTGTTTTTTTTTTCATTTTTCATTTTTTTTTTTTTTACAAGACAAAAATTTACATGGCCATGAGAGAAGGACTTTAGAACTTTGATCTTCACAACTTGTGATGTCTTGGTATCATGAACTTCAACAAATTATATCATTTGCTCTTGTAACTTCTTGTAACTAAGTCTTCAACTTTGATTTTTGAATTATTCTTTTCTATTGTTGCTTCTAAACCTTAAACGTCTTCAACTTTTTCATAAATTTTGATGTCACTCCGCTTGTTGATGATGATAAGTTTCTACTAACAGAGAGTCGTAATCCATTAACTAAGACTACATTGTGAGGTTGCTCTGTCTTTCTGGCATTTCCTTATGACCTACTTGCCTTTCCATCATGGATGGTTAGGTCCATCACGGTTACCCTCTAAAAGGAACAAGTTCTCTCCTGAATTTCAAGGATCTCAATGTCTTTTTCTCTAATGTCTCAATAGGTTGTTATCTCTAGCATTCCAATTTCTATCTTTTCGGTGAGAAACAATATGTAAACTTATATAACCGGGTACTATGTGACGCTAGAAGTTTCAAAAATGCGACTAAAATGTTTCTCCCATACCCCCAAACTTAAATCTAACATTGTCCTCAATGTTCTAAAGATGAAACTAAAAGCATGAACAAGGAAAAACTGTTACCACTTGAAGCAAAAGAGATAAGGAAAGATATTACCGTGTCACATGAATATTGGGTTACCTCCCAAGAAGTGCTAAGTTTAAAGTCTTCAGCCAGACTAAGCAAGGATTAGTCAACTCGAACCGTATAACAGTAGCCGGAATAACTGTGGGTCTTTAAAACCAAAAAGAGATGACAAAAGGAAACTGCAGTGAACCAAGAAAATGTACAAGACTAGCATGCCCTTACCTAGTTTCTGGATAACTATCGCTAATTGCGGTTCAGGTTCAGGTTCTATGAAGGGGTCTAAATAGACTATTTTCCTCGGATGCATTTCCTCATAGGTAGGATCCAAATTATTAGGTCCTAGAGTCTGGAAAAACTCAGATAAGAACCTGGAATCACAAAATAACCTAAATAATTTAGGATCCTCTAAGTCAATTAGGTATGACTTACATAGTTGACCACAGTCAGAGTAGTGGTCATTCTGAAGCAAATGTGTCGATTCTAATTTCCTAAAGTACTTAGACTTAGTCTCAGAACTTAATAAGTGACACATTGGAAAACCATACGTTCCCACAATTGGAAGAAAACTATTTGGTGGGAAAACAAAGTCAATCTGGGTATCATATCCTGGGAAAACCACATCAACCAGAGGATGGGTTTCTAACGACTGAACTTTTTTCAGGACATCATTAGGTTCGGGAAACCTAGTATGAAGATAATCTTGTAAGATGGTTGAGTCATGGATATCAAGTCCTATGTGAGGGGACTTTCTGAGAGTTAAAGGTAAATCACTAGGAAAGTGATAATCACCCCCAAACTTAGAGTTTTCAGTGTCTCTAGATAGACTAGTCATAATCTCCCTAATTTCTAGATCATCAGATTCTTGGAAGTGGTCAATTGATTTTGCTGAGTTTTTATCAGGTAGTGCATCTTTACTCATCTCTACGGGTCTATGTTCTTCATTTAAGATTATTGTTTCTAAGTCGCTAGACTCTAAAACAACATTTTCAGAATAAACCCGTTCCTCTAAACCACTATCGGCTTCGTAATCAAAAGGAAAAACTACATCGTCTAAAACGGTGGTATCCCTAATCAAATCCTCGTCCTTTTGAATAGGTGAATAATCATAAAAATTATTTGGATTTGAACTAGAAATAATATAATCATTATAAAGCTAAATTGGATTAATAGATTCCTGATCACTATGCCTACATATTTCAGATTCTTCATTACTACTATCCTCATCATCATAATAGTACAAAGATGATTGCACCTTATCTAAATAAGTAGTGTCTTTTATTCTAGCCTCGTCCTCTAAATTAGGCAAATATACACTATTGATATCAAGGATAGAATTACAAACACTATTTTGGAAATTTAGATTATTTCGAGCAGCATTAGCTAATTGTTCATTTTCTGCCTCTAGACGTGCCTTAATTTCACTGAGCATAACACTTATACGTTCATTACTCTCGTTTATCATCTCAGAATATCGTGTACACTCTTCTTTTGAACTATTCATTGCAACTAAACGTTTATACGTCCTTTCAATCCGTTGTTGGGTCTCTTCTAGACATGGAACAGGTTCAGAAATATCATAATCAGGACTAGTTTCCAAAAACAAGTAACTAGTACTACAGTGTTCCTGATTTTCTTTCTCGTAAGAACAATTCGCGTGTGGATAGTAATTGGGCTCACCATGGTATGAACCATAACCTTGAAAAGGTTGGCGTTCCCAACTACTATTCCCACCATGGTCATAAAACTGATGGTGTCCATATTCAAATTCAGGTCGATAATCATTGTATTGGCTTCTATCATACCAGTTCGACATTCTTAATTGCAAAGGAATTATACACAACCACAAACAAGGCCGACTCGACTCCACCAAAACAAACCTAAAGATTTCTAGCAAACAAAAAGCATGATGGCTCCACTTAGATTGTTTCTAGACCAGCTTCTATCTTTCGAAAGGGAATTCGTTGCAATTTGAGCAAACCCTTCTGGAATCAATCCGAGTCAAAGTAAGTTGAACTGAGGCGAGGGAAGCTCAGTGGAGATTTGATACCCAAGGCCTCACCGCTATCACAAGGCGGCGCAGTCACGCATTCAACTCGCAGAAACCATCATGAACTTTGGAGTGTGCTTAAAGAGCAACCAATATTTTTCGAACGAGTTTCCTATTAAGATCGTTACCCTATTAGTCTCGTTCTATTCCAAATTTTAAGCTTGGGTTGGCGTTAGGTTTCGTTTTCCTAAGGCGGGCAAGAAGGGAGCGGTGATGAAATCCGAACCCTTATCTTGTATTGGCCAGGCCTTGCCCTTTTACTAGGAATTTAAAAACAGTCCAAATTCGTCCTCAATCAATGAATCACCTTAAGGAATACAGTAACTCGCTTATAGGAGATTCGCGAGTGTTTCGATGGACTTACCTCCCGTACCATACGGGGGATGAACCGTTGAAGTCGACTCGGGCCACGAATCCTATGTCGTGTACGAACCCGAGGGGCCGAGACGATATTGTAATCTTCGTCCTTCCCTGCAAACAGTTTATATTTAAAAAAAAAATTTATTAATAATAAGACCCTTCCGTAGGGTTAAAAAAAATGTCCAAAAGTCCAGAATAAAGTCCAAATAAAAAGTCCAAAAATTACAAAAATTATGAAAAATAAAGCCTATTTACAAATCCTAAAAAAAAATTATGTCTTTTTTTTATTCTCTTTTAGCTTTTAGCTTTTAGCTTTAAGCTTTTTGTTCCCAAGTCCTTAGTATTCCACTTCGAACCTGTAAATCAAAGACACAAAAAAAAACGTAAAAAGGAACAAATAATAGTAAAAAAAAATAATAATAATAAAAACCTAAAAATTCTACCTAAGCACAAATCCGCGTCGGCGGCGCCATTCTGTTTAGAGATTTAATGGGGGTTGTAGTAATGAGGTTCAAACTCTCAGACTTGTGAAGGTGAAGGATTTTTAGATTTATAAAAATTATATACAAAAATATTGACAAATTGGTACGAGAGGTAACAAAGACACTAGATTCCACTATTATGCAAAATTGAATGATAAATATTTCAAAACTCTATTCAATTCTTAAGTCCTTTTTTATCTTTAATTCACTATCAATCATACAGATTCTCAAACATTATTTGCAAACCTTAAGCATAGATTATCAAGAGATTAAACCAAGCATAACCTATCAAACTGAATAACAAATAATTAAGACAATCATTCAAACAATTTAAAACTCTGCAAAAGCAGTGATTAGGTGAATTATATAATTAAATGAAATAGTTACCCATTTATGTTGCATGAATAGCTTCCTCCATTGCCTTGGTTACGAGGGAATTATCTTATCATAGTATAAATGCTCTCAAAATAATTTATTATGGCTCAAAAATGGTTTACAAATGATGAGAAGAAGAGAAAATGGTATAAACTGTAATCTGCGACGCGCAAAAAGCGTCACAGAATGAACGATAAATGACAAGTGCTGCTGCTATTTAGACTGTGCTGCGACCCACGATTGTGCGTCTTAGACCTTGTTCATAAACGACTGTCCTTGCGAGTCCGTTCTTCTTGTTCTTGGTGTTCTTCATCATCAGCAGCAGCAGCAACAGAGATTCATCAACTCTTGATTTCTGCTTCTCTGACCCTCCTATCGACTCCCCAAACTCTCGACAACCTCTCTGTAGCACATTAGGAACATATTTATACGTAATTGAACCATTGAATCTCCTCTATTAACTCCAAATAATCTTCATTTACTCGGCCATTGAAGAAAAATATTTCGGAATATTTTCTTCCCTGAATTATCTCTATACGCGTCTGGAGCTGTAAATGGTGAGTAGATTTTTTTTTTTTTTTTTATCTCAAACACACTTCAGAATATAGCCAAGCCCCATCCAAACACGAGCAGCACACTTCCAACTCATCAAAACCCCGTGAAATATTTTCCGTGCACGCGTCTGCTCTGATTTCATCTGATGGATTTTCCAGCCAAATTTGATCGCATCCAACACCCATATCCTTCCTGTCTAGCCCAGCAGAAGATACCCAATGAGTTTCAGCCATTGAATCGGCCTGAAACTCCTTCAAAAATCGATTGGCAAATATGCCAGTAAATAACCAAATTTTCCCGCCAATTTTGGAATTTGAATTTGGGAAGAAAACTGGCCTCCCCTAATCCAGTTCTGGTGTCCCTTTAGCAATTGGGGCTGAAATAATAATTTTTGGGTGGAAATAGTAATTTTTCTTGGTTCCTCCGGGACATTTCTGTGACGTTTCCAGTGCATTTCTGGGGTTCCTTTAATACTTTATCTTGGGGGTGTAAAACACCACTTTTTGAGCCCATTTCGCCGCAAGGGCTTATTTCTCTAAAATTTCCTACAAGAACACAAAATAACACAATAAGTACTTAATCGAGTCTAACAATACAGAATATTGAGAACAAAATAGACACATAAATGCGTCTATCATAACACTTGATGAGATGTCTGAGATCTATGATTCTGAGGAAGACAGGAAATTAAGTATCAGTTTTCTATATGAAAACATTGATTTTGATAATTGTAGCAATACATATATCAAACTTGATGGTTTCGGTGAAGAAGAGAATCCAATCAAGCTGGAAGAATCAATTGACCCATCCTTTGGAAACTCTGATTGTAATGTTTCAGGATCTACTATGTGTCTAGCTGCGTTCACACCACAGATGCCTGAATACTATCCAAGTTTGACGTGCTCGTTTTGTTCTCAGAAAGGTCACGAACTATCAAGATGTTACAAGTACAAACATCAAGTGAGGCACGCCAACAAACTTCAACGAAGAGCAAATCGATTGCAAGGAACCTTAAACTTGCTCAGAAGACTACTGAGGTATGTAGGATTTAATCTTCGTCTAAGAAGTTGGTTTTCAAAGACAAAATAAGACCATTAGAGAGGAAGGTGTGGTCAAATTGCGTTGATAGACAGAAGTCTGAGGATTCCTCCATAGAGAATGGTGGAAAAATTTTTGTTCACCACAACACAAATTGATTGTGTTTTGAAAATCTTGTCTCATATGCTAGATCAAAAGAGATAAGATTGTGTACCGATCAGGCTTTAGGAAAAGTTTTTTTTTTTGTTTGTTTTTCCTGTCTATCAAATAAAGTAAAGGGTTATTATCGACAATTCTACTCTTTATAGGGTTTATAGTTGGGCGTCCACGAACCCGTTTAAAGGTTGCGAACCCTACATTCCTTTTTCCTCTTTGATATCCTTTATATCTTAAGACTGCCTGATGAGATTCTGAATTCCACTCACAAAAACCAGTTGTTTATAACTGTTCTCTAAGCATCATGTCTTTGGAGGGAAAATATGTCAATATGATTGTAAGCCATCAATCAAGGAAAAAGAAAAATCTCCAGTAACTCCTTCCTTGAAAAGAAAGATGAGGAATACAAGAAAGCCAAGGGCTGTCCCTTCTAACTCTTAGAAGTTTTTCGATGTTCTTGATGAGTTGAAGGAAGTAAGAAAGGATATTAGTAAAATAAAGGCTTGAGTTTTAAGATCTTTGGAAATTCAGAAGGTCGTAGTTCGACATCATCAGCCAAGACGGTTCGTTGGTATTGACTCCTTCCTCCATTTACCTTATATTCCAATGGCTGTTGACGACAAGGAGTTCGGGAATGATAAGGAATTTCTCAAAGATATTGTTGCCTAGTATGTCTTCTTTTTGGTTTAGTTGGAAGAATAACTAATGCTTGAATAACAATGATTGTGACTACACATAGCTATTATTTTTCATCTTCTTTTCAGGTTTATTTGGTTTAAGTTCTAAAAATATTTGGAGGATGATGTTTTTGCAGTATTAATCCTTGTGATTTGTTTTATTGCAATTTTTTATGGGATATTTGTGTTTACGTCCGTGAACTATGTTTGTCCCATACTCTGTCAAAAGTAAAGTCATTTGTGATCGGTATTCACGTACTGGTAAAAGAATGAATAGACTTTTGACAAATACAAAAGTTAAGCCTATATTGTCAAACATTTGATGGAAGATAGGTTAAAATATTTTGTTTTCAAGGATTATGTCTATTAATATCGTTATGCAAATAGTGATTGAAGATAGAATGAATCGTCGAGTATTCCGCAGTATTGATCATCCTTGATCCATATTTTTATGTATTACTGTGAGGCTCCGTAATGCATCTTATGTTGAGCACTAAACAACCAAGTTGATTTATTAGCTTAGTTGGTGTTCCGTGAGATATGTTATGTCGAGCATATTGAACTAAATTAATCATCTTGTTTGGTTATTTAGTTATTGCTCTGTAAGTTTTCTTATGTCGAGCAAAACAAATGACAATTAAATTGATTACTTTTGTGATTAGTTTGGTTGTGTATTTCAATTAGTTAATTATGGGTTCTCTTGTAATTAATCTAGTTGAGTATTTTTCGTATCTCCATAAGTTCTCTTATATTGAGCATAATCAATTGAATTGATCACCTCTTGTGTTTAATTTGATTGTGTATTCCGATCAAATTAATCATGAGTTTACTTGTGATTAATTTGAATGAGTTTCTTGGATATATAAAATCATTCTCATGGTTTTTGGTTTCCAATAAAATCCTTCTTTTCTTTTGAAATTAAGGTCGCTCTTGTTGTTCTTTCGGGAATGACATCAAATGGGGGAAAGTTCTTTTGAACTTGTGCTTAATGGTCATATCTTGAGGGGTGTGCGGCTGTGGAATATTAGAGGGGTTATCTTGTATCTTTAAACTCCTTGATGAATGCATTTAGCTTCGGCTTTATGATTGCATCTAAATTAGTTGGTATGTATTCTTCTTCTAGTCTATGAAACGTCTCTTTCGGAAATTTCATTAGGATCCCGTTCTTGTACCTTTGCCAATTTTATTGACAAAAAGAGGGATAATTAATATGTAGTTCATACTACAAATACATATCGTTTTCGGATCATTATGTAAGGGGGAGTGGTTTCCATGTGAGATGGAGTATTGACTAAGGGGGAGTGATACATATCACCATAGTATTATTGTTAAAGTTGTGATATAATTGAACTTTGACACTGCGTAATAATACTATGACACTGTATAACAATGATCGAGACCGATGCTTTCTCATTGTTATAGCGGATCTTAAACAACGGTGATGCTAAACTTACAACCTTTGGGATCATTGGAATACTTGGAAGTGACAAAGATTTCGAGGAATGTTAAAGATTAGACATGTGTAATAGGAGCTACTAAAGTTTATTTATCTTTTTTGTATTCCATATTTATTGATAGTTTTGTCACTAAAATTGACAAAAGGGGAGATTGTTAGAGAATTGCTCGGTCAACCTCGCATGCGTTGCTATCTCAAGCATGTTTGTCAATGTTAGTGATCAAAACTACAAGTCTTGATTTCTAGTCTATTGTAGCTAAGTCTCGGACTAGGATAGAAAGTGTAGTTGAGCTCAAGGACTTCATGGCGATTCATCATACAAGCAGAAGAACTACTCAAGGAATCGGTGGAACTTCTCGACAAAAAGGTATGTGAAGACTTGAACTTATCTATCACTCAAAAGTCTATCTACTCTATCTCATACTCTTTGAGACAAGAAGTCGTATGCTAAATATATAGACTTGGATTATACACATTTGGTATTTCGATCCGAGTATACCTCGCCTATCTATATCTCGAAATATGTATTGGTAAGCTTTTCTCTTCGATCAAGTTTATCTTTACCTAGTGACGAAAGTCATGATATGTTTCAATCACTTTGAAAATTGCTTTTACGAGAAATGGTGTAACAACTATATAACGTCCTCTAAGAATGTTTCAATGATTGAAATGAGAGTTTAGATTACATAACCAATGATGGACATAAGCATTGTTGTGGAGACACATTTATGTATAAGTACTATTCCTTGAACTAAAGTTTGCGAACTTTGTTGATCAAGAGAAACCGGAAGAATGGCTTGTTTCCAAGTCCGCGAACTCAGTCCGCGAACTGCCGAACTTCTCATCCAGAGAAATTCTGCTGGAGTTGACAAACTAGTTGCGTGAGTACCAGTCCCTGAACCGGCGAAAGGTCTTTTGCCGAGATTTTCTGCTGGAGTTTGTAAACTCTTCCCGGTTTCTTAATTCCGCGAACCTAGTCTGCGAACTTAAGAAGGTTATATATCTGAAGATGATTTCTGAACTTAATCTTAAAAATACTAAGGAATGCAGTTTGCAAACCGTGGCTATAAAAGTTCATGAACCGATTCAAGCGAATCAAATCATCTTTGCTTCAATTGTGTCTTGTGTAGTACATAAGATTTTCTTGCAATTGAACAACTCTCTAAATAGTTCATTTGAAGTCATTTGGACTTGTTATGGTGAAGAAGAACATGGTTGAGATGAGATGCTCATATAGCTAACTTTTTAGTTAACTATTGTTGAACCAACAAGTGCATACGTTTGGGTACGGTTAACAAACCTAGAAGTGTGCATTGTCAAGTGTGTGTAACAAGCTAAGTTTTCGATCTAACAGTTGAGAAATATTAGCTTGAATCTAAATCAGGTTTTCATCTAACGGTGAATATTGAATGCTTTTTTATTAAGCTAACATTGATTGCAAACCCTGATTTGAAAGACTATATAAAGGAGACATCTAGTATTGTGAAAAACTACCCCGCACCTTACCTGTGATACTAGTTTGCGTACTAGAGTCGATTCTCCTTTAACCTCTGGTTTTCTTTTCTCAAGCCGGGTTAACGACTTAAAGACTTCATTGGGATTGTGAAGCCAGACCGATACTACTTTTATCGTAGTTGTGTGATTTGATCTTGCATCTTCTATCGTACGAGTACAATCAGATTGATTGACTTGAGATTGATATCTCCGATAGGAAAGATATAAAAAGTAATCACAAACATCTTCGTCTCATCGTTTGTGATTCCGCAACATCTTGTTTCGCTACCATACGATTAAGATTGTTGTGAGGTGATTGATAACTCTAGGCTGTTCTTCGGGAATATAAGACCGGATTATCAATTGGTTCCTGTTCACCTTGATTATTATCAAAAGACGGAACAAAAACTTTAGGATTTATCTGTGGGAGACATATTGATTCTTTGATAGACTTGTCTGTGTGAGACAAAAAAATTTATTGTCAAATCCTGCGATTTTGAATCGTAGCAACTCTTAGTTGTGGGTGAGATCAGCTAAGGGAATCAAGTGCGCAGTATCCTGTTGGGATCAGAGGCATAGGAGCATAACTATACCTTGGTTCAGTGGGAGATTGATTGGGGTTCAACCACAGTCCAGTCCAAAGTTAGCTTAGAGTAGGCTAGTGTTTGTAGCGGCTTAATACAGTGTCTGTTCTATCTGGATTAGGTTCCGGGGTTTTTCTGCATTTGCGGTTTCCTCGTTAACAAAATTTCTGGTGTCTGTGTTATTTCAATTTCCGCATTATATTGTTTTATCTTTATAATTGAAATAATACAGGTTGTGCGTTAGATTACCAATTAGAGTAATCCAACCTTTGGTTGTTGATTGTCATTGATTGATCCTTGGATATTGGTCTTTGGTACCATCCAAGTTATTCCTTGTGTTTGATTAAAGACTCGCTGATTTCTATTAGTTTGAGTAAATCAAAACAAGAGAGAGATATTAACTCCTCGATATACTTTAGTCTAGATTGAGTCTGACTGTCCAGTTGATTCTATAGCAAAGTATATTGGAGTTAGTCCATACAGATTGCTAAGCGAAATATTGGGTGGTATTGTTAGGCCCCCGCTTTTTCAATTTTCTCCTGCAATCACCTCCGATTTTAAATCGATGTCTTTTACTTCCAAACTTTCTCGCGGAGGATCAGCATCCCCAGGTGCTTCTAACATATCCGCAGCTTCCTGCGTAATATTTATGTCGAAATAACAGATGTGTTACAAGTCGACTATCTTTGTGGCTGCCCACCGCGGGACCCGCACAACCCACCTTTTCCTAAGTGGTGAGTCTTATCCATGTTTGGATTAACACTAAGTAAATTAGTGTCATAATTTGTTGCCACATTAGTGGACACGTGGGAAGTACATATTTTATACATGCCTTGTAATGCATGCACTCCATTCTATAAATATGGATGAACGGTTATGTAAATGAAAGGACTTGGTGATAATAATAAGATCCACCTTCTCTCGTTTCTTTGTGTTGGTTATATAGTATCATTTTAGTTAAAAATGTTTGATACTCGATCTAGCCAGCAAGTCCATGAAACACAACACGTTATCAGCACGAATAGCTCGATGCCGCCAATTGATAAACCAGTGTTCGACGATGTTTATGCCAAGCTGCCGGGGATGATACCCACAAAGCCATATAATCAACTTCACAATTTATATTTGTGTTTTGAGTTGAATTTGTGTTTTTGATTATATATGTGGATAGTAGTACTGACTCTGTTGCTTCTATTGATCAGGATAGTAACACTATTAATGGAGGCAAGTTGTTCTACAAGTATTGCAAACTTGTACGAATGCTTTTGGGTAAGTGCGGGATGGTGAGAACCGCGACTCCGTAAACTTTAATAATTTTCCGCTATATTATTTTTTTTATGGTACTTACGGTTTTAATACCAGCGAAGCGAGAAATTGTTGTATCCCTAGAGGATAACATAAATTTAATTTTCTTGCTCTAAATAATCTCCAGAGATTTTGAAATAATTCCACCAGAAGCTGGAATTTCGTCTAGCATAGTATGGATGCAAAAAGGCACGGTCCGCTAGCCGTTTGGTCCCAGAAGTGACCCATTATAAAGTGCTAGCCGGTTTCTATTAGCGGTCCCTGAAGTGACCTGTGACTGATATTGAGGAATTTTCCTATAAAGCATGTATCCATTTGCACACTTGTAAATTAATATTTCGTCGACCCCCGAGGGACGAAAATGGAGATTTATTATGTTGGTACCATATATGTTTTCTTTGTTTTGAGTTTTGTTTATTTTATTTACTTGTTTTTGAATTGATGGATTCCCGAAGTAATCCATGAGATGTCGTTGACCCAGAAGCGGTCCAACATTTAAATTATGGTTCCCTAGCGGTGATCCAAAATATTTGGGTTCCAGTAGTAATCCATAAAATAGACTCCAGAACTGGTCTATCGAAATACTTGGATTTCAGGAATAGCCATAAAATTTTGGGTTCCCAAAGTAGCCCATGGTTACCAAATGTTTTTGTTGGTGACTCTACTATTTTTCTCTCGTCTTATCTTTGCCAAAGGATATGGATTCCAGAAGTAATCAATCCAGTATAGATATGGACGATGGAGATACTTGTCTCAAATTTAGACGAAACAACAAACACGAATTTTCGAACCATTTTATAACCTTGTAGAGGTTTCTGGAAATATGAAAAATATCATTTTCAGGTTCGAATAGTATGATAGACATCTGCAGAAGAGCGTGTATCATTTTATATGGTGGTGTAGTATTTTCCTTATATTCTATCAGGTTCCAGAAGAATCTGTTGAGTTTTAGAAATATTTGGTATTACCACCTTGAAATAATAAATGAGCATTTTTATGGAGTATTTTGTTACTTCATTTGTTTTTGTGCTAGAAGCACGTTAAGATAAGTTTGAGGCTCTCTTTTATGGGTGTGCCATATGAAAATTCTATTAGTAGAATCTCACGGTGTCATTAGCCAGAAGTTTAATGACCTCGATTTTTCATGCCTAGGCATGGTCCGTATGGACACCAAAGTTCTACCAAGATGAGTAGACAATTAAAAATGCTCATGTACATCTTTTATAGAACCTGAAGCTTCTATTACATGAGGATGTAAATTGTGTTGTTTAGTCCCAAAGACAATTAGTTATTAAATTCCATTAACATTAACATTATGGTAACCCGTTGTTGAAACACCAACTTTAATCCCTAGAAAGGATTCAATGTGGCATATGCAGGACTAATTCACCCTGCAGTATGGACAATTATTTCAATACTTTATCGTATTGATAGACACGTCTACTAGATGGTCTCTTTTTATATTAACACGTGATCGATGTTAGATTTTGCCAAACTATTTGTGCAAATCTTGTGGTTCCGTATCCATTTTTAGACTTTCCAGCTAAGTCCATTTATTTTGGTGGTAAATTTATAGGCTTTTGATGCTTTGCCTTCAGTTGGTATTATATCGAGCATATAGTTAGCACATGTGCGCAGTCGACATGGTCTAGTTGAGTTCTTTGCTTAAGCATCTTTAATTTATTGCTCGACCAACTATTTACCATCAATTATGTCTTGCGAAGCAACCTTACAATTTACGTGTTTGGTCCATAGCGTCACCCAGCTATATATATTGGGTTCGATTCATAAGACATTTAAAACCGTGTGTTGGTAATGTCTTATTGAAGATGAGACTATATTCCTGCCGTTAGGGGGAAGAAGTAAGCCGCCAAAAAGGAACGGCGTGAAATGTCTCATCTCTTCTCGAGCCTGCGGCTGTTTTTGGGACACTTATTGTGTGATTTAATTAACACCCAAAATCTATCATGAGCATAATTTCCTTTGAAAATCAGACAATTATGGAACCAGAAGTTTCCTGAAATGAGATAGTAATGTTTCCGCCATGATGAGGAAAACTAAAATTCCACCAGAAGTTGGCATGACAACCCTCCACCAAAAGTTCGGCAAGAGTAGGGTTGATAACCTTTAAGGTTCTCCCACTTTAGTCAGGGGGATAAACATCACCATAAAAGGATGGTGCAAATTATGATAACCTAAAAGGTTTTCCCTCCCTAACCAGGGGAGAAAGAATGCCACCTGAAGATGGCACGTATTATATCGACAAATTTAAGAATTTTCCCTTGAAGAATGTAGATGACCGACACCATTTAATGGTTGCAGTAAGAAATGTCGATAATTAATAGGTTATCTGATTAAGTATTTATCCTGATCAAACAAAGTTTGGCTGCCGCTATATATTGGCGTGAAACCATCTCAGTTTTTTTTTCTCACACCAAGATATTGGATGTAATTGAGGTGTTGGAGGTTACTCATGATTAAAACAAATAACTGCAGTAGCTCTGGGAAAATATTGTTTGTCACTTGCTTGAGGATGCGGACACGAGAAGTTGTCACAGCAGGTTAAATCATGCATCTCGCACTAACAAAGTCGTGTGTTAAAACACGTTTGAGGCCTGAATAACTGTCTCATATATGCCTCTTAAAAGAGAGTCCAATCATTTTCCAATATCTAATGCTCTTGAAGAGAGACTACAGATAGTGCTCGTGGAGACTATCAGAATATGATCCACATTCTCTAAGCTTATACCTCATTAAAATGAGGATATCATAATGCTCCTGAAGTGGCGGTGGTATCAGTCTATGTAATTTTCATGAATGTGCATGCACTAGAGAATGTGTTAGATTGTATATAATTGTCGATTATTTTACAATAGTGGTTGTGTACCCCTCTGCAGAGGAACATCGACATTGTGATTGGTAGGCATATGATCCGTTCCCCTCAAATTAAGGTAGAGGATGGAATCTCTCGGAAAAGCACAAAAGATCGGATCCGAATCACACCGTGAGATTGTGAGGCCTGAAAATTACAGGTTGGTGTTTGAGATTAAGCGCAGAGAGAATAATATTATCGTTTTAAGTACGATTGAGGGTTTCCTGCTGAACCCCAGGATTGGTTCTGTAAAACTAAAGGTATTCTCCTAATAATGATGCACCTTAGCGTGGTAGTCCTTGAAGGACTCTGATTGCACCTTGCTACGACTTATGATTGGTGATTATATTTGAATCTTTGAAGGATTCGATTTTCTGAATCAGGCAGCCACCTGACTTTGTGAACCACGTCAGGCTTGAAATTTAATCATAATCACCATCTTGAAAAGAAGAAATTTATGAACAATTATTTGTGTATTTTATGTTCTTGATATAAGGTTAAAATCCGGACGAAATGATGATATCATTTTTGGCTTTTAAAAAGAGCTCTTGGTAGCGCTAAAATCGACGCTTGAACTAAATTTTGAGATCTCGTCGAAATTGAAGTATTTCTCGGCCAGAAGTTCGAGAATATGCTAGCACAGACTAGAGTATCTAACTTTTGATACTGGTAATACTTATTGTTCTACTAAAATTTACACCATTACTATGTGATTCCCAAAAATGGAAAGTGATCGATCTATCTCATACGTACGTAGAAATAATACTTTATGGTCCAGAATAAGGGTGCACACGGTACGGTTCGGCTCGGTTCTTGCTGAGGCCGAGTACCTGTACCTCCCTAGTCTCGGTTCTTTGATTTTGGACCGGTACCTGTACCTTTCTCCTCGGTTTCGGTACCATTCGGGACAAGTACGGTACCAGGCACGGTTCCGGTACCAGTCGGTGCTTTCTACCAGAATTCCAGACAGATTTTCCTGTCAGTTTTCCTACCAGAATTCTAGACAGATTTTGGTCTGTTAAGCAGCTTAAGTACTTGTTTTACTGAGCAATAATATATTAAGCAATATCTCAATCAAAGAACAAAGTAACAACTAACAAGCAGCAATAATACTAGCAAAGCAAAGTGCCAAAGTCTTGAAAATATGAAAAATAACAAGTAGCAAAGCTGCAGACTGCAGTCCACTACAGGCAACAGAAGCACACAGACACACACAGACACACACAAACAATACTACAGTATTCTTAAACTCTTTAAGTGTTTCTGTCTTAATAACTAATAGCCGCAGTACTACACACTACACTGAAGAAAAGAAGAATTGAAGTGGTAGCAGTGGTGGTGAAGTGGTTGTGGAGATCTATTCCATGGAAGCACTGGTGGTGGAATTATTGTTGATAGGATCCAGTAACTCTACAAAAAAAAAAAGTAATAGCAAGTTAGCCAGTTGATCACTGACAAAAAATATGTACACAAACATGATATCAAATTATCAATTTAATGAATCAATAGAATAACTTCAGTTGATAACATGGGGTTGCATGTGCTGCTTGTCTAAACCAAAGAAAGACTATAAAGTAGAAGTATGTTCAATGAACAAACTTACAAAAATATATCTTTCCATTCCACAATGATATTCGACTAACACTAACACTTAAAGAAGATACGCAAATACACTGGTATTGTCTAAACCAGATGTGAAAAGTACCAAAACCCCAAAATAGTTAAAAACTAAAAAGATAACATGAAGCCTGATATCTGAAACTGTTGAAGCCTAAGGAGCAATATTACAAGTTTTCAACTTTGACAATTCATGTTATAACCTATAACAGCGGTTCACATATTTTATATCTCAACTACATCTCCAAGTTTTTTTTATCAATTTTAATTGTACAACAAATGTTCAGAATTATGTAATATCAGAACAATTTCATGGTTTAGTAGTAACATCAGAGAGTTGAGACCTAATTAATTTGGCAGGATTTTTCTATCAATTATAAAAAAACTAATAACAGTGTATATTACTAACAGAAAGACAGAAATCCATCAAAATCAAAATCATGATTTGGAAGAAGAAAATGAGAAAGAGAGCAGAACCCATCAAAATCAAAACCATGACCAGCAGTGTATACTAACAGCAAACTCTTGATTTTCTCATGATTTCAATCAATCAAAATCAAACCACACTAAACAAATAATCAAAAACATTAATTTCAAATCATAATCACAATTAAAATTGATTACCTTGGTTCAATTTCAACTCAAGTACCCAATAGTTGGATCGAATCAATCGATCTCTCCTCAGTAAGTTTAAGTGTTTAACTGGACATAAAAAAGAAAAAAAACTAATAAAAAAAATAGATCGATTGATATAAGTAACAATAGATGGACAGATCGATTTGTTACCTGTTGTTGCGAAGAAGAAGGATGAAGAAAAATAGGAGAGAAAGAGGAGCTGCGAAGAAGAGATGAAGAAGAAAATGAGAAAAGAGAGAAAGTTTCTCTGAGAAAGTAACCGATCTATTCTTCATCTAACCTAATTTCATTATATACCACCATCAGATGGTTCAAATTTAATCCCTAAATCTAATGGTAATTATTAATCGGTACAAACGGGACGGGACGGTACGGGACATGAATATGACCGTGTACCTGTACCCCTAGAGCCCGGTTCTCAGATTTTGGACCGGTACCTGTACCCCCTTCCTCGGTTCGGTACAAAAACAGGTACGGTTCCACCGGTTCCGGGACGGTCCGTTTTTTCGGCTCGGTTCCTGTGCACCCTTAGTCCAGAAGTACCATATACGAATATAATGCATGCATTATCTTGTTGTTTTCTAACTATTGTTTCGCAGGTTACACTTTTAGAGGATGCAATTGATTCTACGGTATTTATGAGTTTACAAAAGGCCTTTCATCGTTATGCCTGAAGTTAAAGCGGAAAACTGAATTTGGTGTGCAATGGGCGGAGGATTTAAATGCGAGGTGTAAAATGGCAATTGTTCACCCGGCGCAAAATCTGGCAGTCAATCCTCCATAAACTGAACTTAGTAAAGCAGTTTTTTCTAAAGGCTGTAAAATGTCCACACCACCAACCGCTTTAAGAAGTCATGCTTCAGCGGGAGTAAACTCGTAGAATCTTTGGCTGAGCTTAAACGCGATGTACTCTTTTTCCTTCATCAAGGTTTTGTCCCGAGGGGTTTTTCTTCTCAAGGTTTTAACGAGGCAGCATATGCGTATCCAGCACTGTCATTGGGCGACGTCCGTTGTACTCTTTTCCTTTGGTCTGGTTTTGTCCCACGTGGTTTTCCAGACGAGGTTTTTAACGAGGTAGCATGCTCTTCGACGTCGGCATTATTCTGAATTTTGGTGGTCAGGTTTTGTCCCAAGCGGTTTTCCTGGCACAAGCGTTCAGGTTTTGTCCCAAGTGGTTTTCCTAGCGCAATTTTTTTATGGTGGAAGTATTTCTCGGCGCTAAGGTTTTATCCCAAGTGGTTTTTCTGGCGTAAATCTTGTCAAAGAAAATATTTTCGTGGCAGCGATCACCCTTATTATAAGCTCAGGTTTTGTCCTAAATGGTTTTCCTGACGCAATTTCGACAAAGGAAGAAATTCATAGCAGCGACTAGCCTTATTTGGAATTTCAAGTGCTCAGATTCTTCCCCTAAGCGGTTCTCCTGACACAACTTTGACGAAGAGAGCGATTCATGGCGGTCCTCACCATTTAAAGCTTCCAGTGTTGTACTTTTTTCTTTCGGCCAGTTTTTATCCCAGTCGGAAGTTATGGCGAGGTTTTGACGAGGCAACAAATTCCTTATGCTCGGATTTTTCCCATCAGGTTTTACCGGCAAAAGTCTTAACAAGACGACATTCCGAAACGGTGGTCATCCAAGGGGGAGTGTTACAAGTCGACTATCTTTGTGGCTGCCCACCGTGGGACCCGCACAACCCACCTTTGCCTAAGTGGTGATGCTTATCCATGTTTGGATTAACACTAAGTAAATTAGTGTCATAATTTGTTGCCACATTAGTGGACACGTGGGAAGTACATATTTTATACATGCCTTGTAATGCATGCACTCCATTTTATAAATATGGATGAACGATTATGTAAATGAAAGGACTTGGTGATAATAATAAGCTCCACCTTCTCTTGTTTCTTTGTGTTGGTTATATAGTATCATTTTAGTTAAAAATGTTTGATACTCGATCTAGCCAGCAAGTCCATGAAACACAACAAGATGAGTTTTCTATTGGATTTAAGAACAGGGTTCGAAGAACCCAACTTCTTGTTCTCCTTACTGAATTTAGTGGTGGTTTTCATTTGTTGAGGTTCCGGGACCTCAACACCATCTATAGTTAGAATAAAAATATACCGAAGATCCAACAAAAATTCCTTATCAAACCTTTCGCTTGTTATTTTCAATGCAACCGGTAGCGGTTTGTTAGGGTCCCAATGAATTGTAGCCATTGTGCTGGGCTTACAGTCGGAAAAATGTCGAAAGATGACTGTTTCTACCCCCAATGAATCCGCAACAGCAACAGCTTCTTCAGTGGTCCGTCTGTTTCCCACATGGGGGTAATGGTATCTCACTTCAATTAAAACTCGACGAAGTGACCTGATTTGGATTTGGATTTGGATTTCTTGGTAGGGATCCCACTTTTTCACAAGAAAAAATCTACCTATGAAAAACCATGGACTTCCTTTGACGATTGTTGGTAGTTCATCTGGATTTGGCTGGCGAATAAGGAAGACACTTGCGGTTTCTTCTTTTAATATTCGATGTGTCGCAGGAGCGCAACTCAGTCTCCATAGATCTCTAGCATGATCACTGACATCGCTAACGCTTACGTCATCCTGTTCATATATAACACCAACCAGGAAGCTTAAGTTGGGATCGTTTTATGAGAAGTGTGCGGTGGGTTAAAATATTGTTGGATCTTTAATGAAGATGTTGAATGCATGTCTTGCGACATAATATTTCTGAAAGCGAATACTAGGATTTTCTTTGGTGCTGGTATTTAATTTTGTTTTCTCTACTCGTAAGATCCTAACAGCAGTTACTGAACTGAAAATATTAACCAAAGAACATTTTTAAGTGAGAAGGCAGGAGGAGCTGGAGTTAATTCTACTTACGAGGTGTATTTATACCTCGGGTCATGAACTTCTGAAGTGGGTTTAAGATAGTTTATTTGGACTCTGGAACGTCCACCTTCACCCCCTATGTGTCAGATATATCCTTTGATCCTGATTCCTCTCTACCCCACGGGAGAATAACAGGGATCCCCTTTAAAAGCGAGCCAACTAAAAATGGACACATAGGATAAATTTTTTGGGTATAAAACCAGGGTATTCGTAAGAAAATAGAAACCCTGAACAGACATCCTAGAAAAAACAATGTAAAATCGTTGTCTCACAGTTTTCATAGTGAGCCCAAATATGGCCCCAGCTAATCCCAACAGCTGTGGCACCCGTACTCATATGAGAGACGATTTTTACCTAGTTTTTCAGTGGTTGGTAAAGAACCATTTCAGCACCGAAAATGCTTTAGAGATCCTTTTTTTATACACCACCCCTTCAGGGCCGTTCCTGAAATTTTTTTGCCCTGAAGCAAATTTTTTTTTATGCCGCCCAATTTTTTTTCACACAAATCTAATAATAATAAAAGATAATTATATTGTTATGTAGATTTTAAATATAAATCTTACAAAGCTCGTCGAAATGCTTTCACTCTTCGCGTTTTCTTAGACGCAAACACTCTACTGATAGACTTATAATCCATTTTTTCAGCTATGGTTATTTCAATAGCTATCATAGCCAAGCCATTCAATCTTTCTTGCAACATTGAGGACCGAAGATAAGATTTAACTAGTTTCAGTTTGGAGAAACTTCTATCTGCGCTGGCCACAGTAACAGGGACGGTAAGCAAAATTCTATAAGCAACCCAAGCATTGGGATAACAAGCTTCCAAGTTTTGCAAATAATGTAATACCTCAATTGGTTTCTTTACGTCGTCCGGCAACGTCCTTTTCATGATCTTTAACTCAGTCTAGAGGTCTCTCCCATCAATGTCAGAAAGTGTACCATAACTTAGATAATCTTCAAGTTTAGTAAATGATGCCAACAAACTATCATCACTCATGGATTTTAATTTCTCCAAATCGAATAAGAAACCATATATGTTCTCGAACTCCTTAAATTGCTGAAACCTACTTTGAAATGAACGCAGAGCACAATCCACTATGTATAAAAAATAATTTTTCTAAAAGATTCCTCACCTGACGATGGAATTGTCTCCTTGCTAGAATCCTCATCGAAATGCTTCTTCCGCTTTCTAACACATGGTTCCTGAAATTTAGGACTAATTCCCATGTCAACAGCAATTCTTTTAGCTTCAACTAGTGCAGCTTGGAAGCTGTTGTCTCTGTAATTTTTGAAATATGAAACAAGCATTTCTATATGTTTGATAGCATCTCCCATATGCATATCTTTTGCTTGTAGTGCTTTGCTAACAGAGTTGACGACCGATAAAAGATTATACCAAATAACCATGCCAAGAAAAAATTCAAAATTTTTCATGTGATTCTTGAGTATACCTTGAGCAATAGACTTTTCTTCATTATTTTTGGGTGTCTTGATCAACTGATTCAAAGCTTTTCGTATTTTCAGTGCTTGGAATTTTATTGCTATAACACTTTCCACACGACATTCCCACCTAGTGTCAGATAATGGTTTGAGAGTGAGACCTTTAAATCCCACCTTCTTCTTAAAAATCTGCCATCGCTTTGTAGAAGCAGCAAACAGTTTATAGATACATTGTATGGTCCCAAAAAAAGAATCTGCCTTCTCACAAGATTTAGCCATATCGTAAAGCATGCGATTAAGACTATGACAACCACATGGTGAGTAAAAAGCCCTAGGATTAATCTCGAGTAACCTGTTTTGAACACCTTTCTCTTTTCCGTTCATGTTTGAACCATTATCATAGCCTTTCCATCTTATATCATCAATGTTAAGATTGAGTTTTTCCAATGCATCTTCAAGTTCGGAGAAAAGACCCTCACCTGTTGAATCATCCACTTTTAAAAATCCAAGAAAAAATTCTTCAACTTTTGTTGGTATCTGGGAAACGTCAACACATCTTACCACAATAGACATTTGGTTCTGATGAGTTATATCTGGAGTACAATCAATAATAATAAAATAATACTTAGCTCTATGAATCTTCTTGACAATCGAAATCTTAAATTTTATCAGTGACCATGGATATCATCTCATTTTGAATCTTATGACTAAGATAATGATAATGAGTTTCCTTCTTAACAATACGTTGTAAATGCATATTTAACACTGGGTCATGTTTCGTAATCACCTCCATCAAACTCAGAAAATTACCATTTTTTCTTGTGAAGATCTTATCACTCTCGCCACGAAATGCTAAACAATTTTTCCCAAGATACATCACACCATCCATTACACTATCCATTATTTGTATAAAACGTTGTTTCTCTTTGTTGATTTGTTCTTGCACCTGTTTGTCAATTGTTTCATTCCTTTTCAGTCTTAATTCTAGATGAATCCACTTTCTCATACACTCTTCATGTTCATAAGAAGTTTCATGTTTCTTAAGCCTTCCACTAACATTATTCCAATCATCAAATCCAATGTCAGCAAATTGTGTTGAATCATCTATTTCGAACAACTTGCAACAGAAGCAAAATACTTTGTTTAAAGAAGTTGAATATACGAGCCATCTCCTGTCTTGCTTCTCCCCGTTCGTCATCTTACGGGTATAATGCTTTCTAGAAAAATGTTCACGAAATTTATCATAAGGAAAGACATAATCTTCAACCCTTCTTGGACCGTTCTCAATTAAGAAATCAATCATTTTTGATCAATTTTACCCAAATTCTTTGGATCAAGATTGGGTTCTTCCATGTTAAACTCAGTTGTATTATGAACACCTATGTCATTTACCTCTTCATTAATATTCACATTATTATGATTCTCATTATCTTCGTGTACATCTCCCCCATATGCCACGGTATCCACATTTTCGGCAACTTGTGCATCATCACCATCTCTGTTTATGTCATTCAAATTTTCGACAACATTTTCGGCAACTGTATGGTTAGCATTTTCCACTGTATATGTAATTGCAACATTCACATTATCTACCACCGTGGCTGCACTTGTTCAAACAACATATTTTTCAAGAGATCCAGCAAGAGATTTTTTGAACTCTTCCATCTTCTTAGACCTTTTTCTATTTTGACATCCAGATAATTTCTTTCGTTTGAGAGGAGGCATACCTGCAATACACAAGAACCGACAAATTTTCTTATAAATGAAATAATACAACTTAGTTGTTCTTTCAATTTGTATACAATTACAGGTGATAAATACTGAATACGGTGCAACAACTATGAAAAAAAATGTAATTGACAGTAAAAATATTAAATCAATCCTGGAAAAATGGAAATTCTAATTGCTTTAACACTTTATGAAAATGTAAAAATATCTTCTCACAACTGACAACAATAAACAAAGACATAGTTTCTTAGCCTAATCCAAATGTTCAGTAAATTGAACACACCAAAATATGTTAAAATACTTAAAATAATCTAGCCTAATCATGGTGCAGACTCTAATTCGAACAACCCAAAGTTAATCAATCATCAAATTAAATTACAATTATACCAAAAATCCCAAAACTTTAAAACCCTAAATTCTAATAAAAAAACCAAAAAAAAGACACCCAAATCAACGAATTGAACACACTTAATAGGTTAAGCCCTAAACAATTATTGAATTAATTATGCGAACATAATTAGATTGATCAAAAAGACCCAACATCTTCTAACCAAAATATAAACCCTAACTACTAAGTGAAATATTTAGAAATAGAAAAATGGGAAATGAAATGAAATCATGTTATTGAGGTCATATGATTCGATATCAATGATTAAGATTCATAGAAAGCAAGAGGACAAATATTCACCTTTCTCCTATCGTTTTAGGCTTCAAAAGAAAAGGGAAAAGGGAAAATACTCGTCTGTTAAGAACTCCAAAACAATTTGACGAGGTTAAAGTTTAAATAAGATTTAGTCCCTAAATAATTATGCTAATTGAAACGTCTGCCCCAAATATTTATGTTGTTTCTTCAATAAATCTCTAATTAGTTTCTTTTTTATGAATACCCCCTAGTGTCAAACTAGCTTTTGCTGCCCCTGGGCCTTGCTGCCCTAAACTGGGCTTTTCCCAGATTACCCTATGGAGCCGTCCCTGATGCCTTGTACCCCATTATGTAAAATTTCACAGACAAATCAAAAACCACACCTCTCCCCTGAACAGCTTAAGTAATTGAAACAGGTTACAGGATCCCGATTCAAAATATCAAGAAAAGGCTTCCAAACGCTTCAAAAGTGCAAGATGCATCATTCCGGTGCAAACATATTTTATATTCGATCATGGGTAACGTATTCAAATACCCAGCAAAGGCTCAAACTATGTCATGAAACATATCCTTATACAATTTTGATACCTCTACCTTCCAAATATTGGAGCAACTACCCCAAGTTGTTCGCAGAAGTTATTTTTACCCCTCAGGAGTATTAGTGCAAGGTCAACAAAAATAGAGAGTATTTATAATATTTCCACTTACAAAATTGAAACGTACACCATTTTTAACATGAAACAAGCCACCGATAAAAAGCAAAAGAAGAAAAAACAGAACAAAACGTTAGAATTGTTTCCCGGACGATAAATCATCTAACCAGGCATTTCCGCACTAGTCCACTCCCACTGCGTGTTGGTTCACTCCTGGTTTTCATATGATTATTTATTAAAAGGATGCAACTATACACATAACTGTTCATCGGAATCACCATCATACCCCATCCTAATTATTTGTTGTCACATTCTTCATCTGCACCGTCACCATCATCGCTATCCTCGCTATCTTCATCGTCAACATCGTGACCTTCTTCTTCATACAACCAAGGTCCATAACCTCTCTCACTGTCATCCTCTTCCAAAGTTTTACCATCAACAAACAGCCTTGAAGGCACTGTTCCTTCATACCCAATATTGTTAGCAATATAATTAACAATACACTTCTCGTCATTTGGTACTTCAAGAAACTCATCATTACAACAACAATCCTTATCATGACCTAAAATTCCACATCGGTAACATATCTTTTTAGGTAAATTCTCATACTTCAGAGACACCCAATACACTTCATTAATTTTCCTTGATATACATAACCAAAAACCAGTAACAAGTCCCTTAGTAACATTCACTACAACTCTAATTCTCAGAAAATTATTTCGCTTCCTTTTTCTCTCACAGAGTTCGACTTCCAAGACTTCATAACCAATAACTTCACCAATTTTGAAACCCAGGTGTTCTGTAATCGTGATGGTAGGTATGTTATGGACTTGAATCCAAAACAGACAAGTAGTGAACTCAATCTTAGGAGGAAAATCATTAGGACTACACCACTCTTTTAAAAGAAGAACATACTGATTTTGAAAGACCAACCATGGTGCAGAATCCATAACCCAATTCTTATCTTTTTGATTCTCAAACTTGATACTTATGAAACCATTATGAATCACTTATATAGAATATCTTGAGTTGAGACTAACCCATTCTCTCTTGATCGGTTTGATCACTTCAAGTGTACTGAAAAAAATATTTTTATCGGTTATCAGAGTTGAACTTATAATTATGCTCTTTTGAGCTGCTGCTTCCATTAAGGAAGGCTCCATTTTGATACAACGAGTGCCTATTTTTGGATTCTGGTTTTCCACTTTTGTAGGGGGAGAGGGAAACGCTTGGGATTTGGGTAGGATCCAACGGTGTAATGTTCCACTCAAGTTACTTTCCAACGTATTCCTTTACATTTAATTCAATTACGTTAAATTTCTATACTGCAATGCGTTTAACGTAACTTTTAATTATCAGCCGTTGATTTTGTTTCTATATCTAAGTGTATACCCCTAAACCTAAACCCAATTTTATTTTCTCTTTTTTCTTTTTCCCTCTGTTATACGCCTCCATCAACTTCTTCCTCTCTTTCTTTTCATCCCTCCCTCTGCGTTATCTTTTCATCCCTCCCTCTGCGTTAGCCGTGATCCATCTTTCTCCTTCATTGCATTTGATAACATTTCATCTCCTTCCTATCTTTATCTTTTTTAAGGCATCACTCTATGCAAACAGAGTCATGGATATATTTTTTCAGAAATTCTAAACGAACCGATATTAGCTTCCCATTATTCGATGATTCTAAGAATTTAATTAATTGAAAATTTCAACGATCTGATTTGATCAACAAAGGCGATATTAGCTGCCCTTTATGTACCGCTCAAACAAACAATGGAAAAACCGCCCCTCACAGACCCCTTGGCCCAGAATAGAATAAGATAGAAAGCAATTACAGTTTATAATTAACATCAAGCTGTACTGGACGCTTTTAAGTTTATTTACAACACTCACCATCGAAGAGTTACAAATGTTAGGTTTATTTTACCCCCACTTGTACCCAACCATTTACCTAGTGATGTGGCATTTTCAGAAGAGTTATGGCTAGAGAGTCAGTAATGTATACCCTAGCCTTTGGAAATACAAAATTAAAAAAGCTAGATACCACGCTCATTTTGATCGCCACTTTCACGCGTTCTCATGTGGCAAGTTACGTGTCTGGTTTGGGATGGATTTTTATTACATGTTAGCATTTAGCAGTCAATGACTCAATAGTAGTTGAGAAGTGAAAGAGAAACTTTGTTTCGTGTTCTTCCTAGATTTAGTTTCTTCGATCTTTTCCTTTTTGCCTCATGAAAATCAATTCATCACAGAATAGAAAACATTATTGCTAATATCTTATAAAATAAGTTAGGCTTTTTCACTAATTTATAATCTCATTATGGATTTATGATTAATCATCTTTGAGTCTATATTTTTTGAGAGGCAAATTAATTGAAGGTATAGAAATATTTTAAGACTGATGAGCATCAATCCTTCCAAAGAGAAAAGACCATGGAAGGTTCTTCACCAAATATCTTATAATTTAAATTATCATCATCACTGAGAACATAAAAAAACCATTCACAAAATCAAACCTAATTGAAAAATTCAACAGATCCTAGAAGTTCTCCTTTCAATTAACCAGTCAAAACTCGTAGATCTTCAAAGAACCATCTTTCATGATTTTATTAATCTATCGATTTGATGACTATAAAAAATTATGATGATGATTACAGGGAGTGGAGATGAGACGATTATCTACAGAACAATCATCAATAATATGAAGAACGTATACTACTCGTAGATCTCCTGTCTCATTTTTGTTATAATTTTCAACCAATTTTTCTAGATTATTCAAACCCCAGATCTTGAAATTGATGATTTAATATTCAGAGAGAAACAATTGCAGGATTTTGGTGGAAGTTGAAGTTTTTGTTATTTGTTTCTCTCTCATAGTAGTAATACATGGAATAAGTATGTCTATATCACCTAGCCACATCACCGCTCAGCGTGCGTGGAAGCAGCGAGTAAAGCGCGACACGCCTAGCGTGACCGAGAAAGAAATGCTTTTATCCACCGAAGTAGAACCCGGATTTTGCCCCCACTTTCTTACACCATTATGTGGAAATTGGATCCGCCATTGATTCTTCTCCAACGTACCCCGCCAGGAAAAACGGGGGGGCCAGTTTTAATGAATGAGCCAATAAAGTTTTGACACGTAAGCAGTGTCAAAACTTGGTGTAAATAACCAAGGGATCCCAAGCATTTCGTGGAAAACATGGGTTGGAATTATTCCTCTCATGAGGAGCGCAAGTAAAAACAGGTGGAGCTCAACTTGTTGCTAGGCTACCAAGTAAAACTAGTTTGTATGATTCCATCGACTAGACAAACATTGTAATAATAATAATATTATCATTATAAACCTCAATCTTTTCGTAAATCTTTTCCCTTTTCCTTTGCATCTCTTAATTTTTTTTCTTCTTATCTTCATGATTATGAATATGTTTTTCTCCGTAACAACATGATTGAGCATAGTCATCTAAACCTTTAATTACTGACCCGTAATTATCACTAAATCCTTCTTTATGATCGATCCAAGACCGATCACTGTGTCTGTGTCGTGTTGTGTTTGTGGGATGATTGTCTAACGTGGGATTTCTAAGATATTTTCTTCTAACATGAGCCACATATAGTTATTGGTGTTAAAATACTTGTTATCCGTTGGTGTGGATATACGCAATCCAAATGATTGTATTTTTGGATCTTAACAGGTGACCAGGGTTTAACTAGATCCCGTGATTTTTAATCGATACCGTTGTTAAATCAGCAATCGATAAACAATATATCTGATGTCTACATCTTTTTGGTGAAAAAAAAAGGATTTATTGTGTATGGATAATCATCAAGCTTGCAACAATCCGACGCAATTGCGTTTATTTAACGAAAATGCTAGATGCACTTCGGTGTGTGCACCGAGTGAAACAAACAATAGGGTCCTCCCTTCACCTTCACGTATCCAAATGCTGAGAGGCATTTCCCTCATCTGTCAGATCTCCTCTCGGTATAAAACACGGTGTCAAACACCGGAAGTGCTACCTATCCCCGCATTTATCCCCCAGATCGGTCCACCATTAGGTGGCGCTTCTCTCGTCCATTGATTTCACTAGTTTGGTGAGGCAGGGGAAAAGAAGGGGGCCCGTTATTTGGTGTTATGTGAGGTGGGGGACAAATTTGGGGGATTTTTAGGGGACGAGAACATTTTCGGTCAAACACAGTGTGTAGAATCACCCTTTATTTAAAACCTATTGTACAGTTGGTGGACATGGTTGAGGGAAGACTAGCATTTCTGGATAAGGCTAAACGCCTAGACCTCACAGATTGAACCCTATAAGGCCCTAATGCTCTATGGAGTTAAGGTGAAAGAGTGTGACCGGTGAGAGTATCGTAAAGGCTTTTCGGAGGTGGTAACATTTTTATTTTCTCTGCTCGCCTACATTACACCAGTTAGTACCCCATGACGTGGAATTTATATCTTAAAAGAATCTAGGAATGGGACCCTGTGTTTTCACTGTATAACGCCGAGAAGAATAGCATTGATAAGAGTTTTCCTTGTATCGTTGTATGTGTGGAGTATCTATAACTACGATGAGAATCCAAGTTAGTTCTCCAAGCGTAACCAGAAGCATTATCTATCTCTCGGCTGGGAACAACGTTGGTTTGATAATTGATAGGTCTGTGTTGTTCTCCCAAGTATTATTGAATACAGTCAAAAAAAAATAATGGTTTTTTTTTTTTGATCTGTAAGTAAGGGTATAAAATAAAAATAAATGGTTTCTTCAATATCTTCCGTGAATGTTGCGGACATTGGTGATGTTTTCCTTTTTTTTTCTATTACAGGTTCAGCAACAATGGCCGACGAACTAATTATTGTGGATAGAGATCTATACTACAAGCTCTATTCAACTGATTGGCAAAGTGTGTATCAATATCGTTTGTTGGGGAAGTTTATAGATGAAGATTTTTATCCTCCGATTACGACTCTGAAAGATTCAGTTTGTGAAATTTTAGGAATCAATGATGAAAATCTCCATGTCTGTTATCACGAAGAATATAGTCATCATTTTTATAGCTTTTACTTTGAAATGCGTGTCCCATATGATAGAATGAAGAATTATCCGATGCCAATGCAGTTGACAGCCGAGAAAAATGTCTTCTGGGTTAAAGATTTTCCTTTATTTGGTGTTTTTCATGAAATTGACTGGACTAACCCAAGGCAGAGGTGTCGTTTGTTATTCCAGGATTAAAACACCCTAAACATCGCCTCCAATCCCGATGGCAACTTATACGTCCATCGATTGCTAATGTTCACTGTGTAATTACTTATCTTGTTTAATTAGCGGACTCCCTGGTAATATGGTTGATAGAGCTGACACATACGGGGGGTCAAAAGGTGGGTAAAAAACCTGTGTCTCCGTAGCATCTCGGTGATGTACTTCGGTATATATATGCTGAATATTGTCATGTTAAGCTTTGCAAACGGATTGCAAAGTATGTGCAAGCGGCTTGGAAAATAAATTAAAAGTTTTATGGAACTAATGTAATTGAAGTATAAGCTTTTATATTTAACTGTCTTTTATAGACCAAGTAAAAGTAAGAGAATGTAACAGTTCAGTAAGAGATTGAATATTAAGAGTTGCCAGTTCTCCATTAGCAAAATCAATCGCAAACCTTGATCTTTATTCAGCATGCACTTTGTTTCTTTCTCCAATTGTTACAAGAGACGGGGGTAGTTCTCTTGATTTCATTAGAGAAAAAAATGTACAAATAATCTTAAGGAGATGTGCACTTTAGTCTTTTAGAGCGTCCACAGTGGTACGATCAAAACCAAAGATCAAAGACCAAAACAAACGATCAAATTTGAGTTTAGTCTGTAGTGTCACGTTAAGGCAGTGGAGTATATTTAGTCGGGTGGATGTATAATCCACGCTTGCATGTGGAGCGTTTGTATAATCTTCGTTTGGGACGGGCGGAGATATAGTTAACGCTGGTTGTGGGGCGTTGGTAAAGAATACGCTGGTTGTGGGGCGTACATATAGTTCACGCTCGGAGAAGGGGCGTACGTATAATCAATGCCTGGTGTGGCGGACCTATAATCAACGCCTGAATGAAGCGTACGTATAATCAACGCCTGTTTTGAGGCGTACGTATAATCAACGCCTGTTTCAGGCGAACGTATAATCAACGCCTCATTCAGGCGTACGTATAATCAACGCCTCACTCAGGCGTACGTATAATCAACGCCTCACTCAGGCGTACGTATAATCAACGCTTCTCTCTTCTCTCAGGCGTACGTATAATCAACGCCTCACTGTTCTCTCAGGCGTACGTATAATCAACGCTTGGTTTCACTCAGGCGAATGAAGGAATCAACGCCTCATGGCAGGCGTACGTATATTGTTGGACTTGTATTAACACACTATAGAGCACGTGTGGAATTAAAGCCGAGACAATCTCTAACCACCACGTATAGCCCACGTGTTCACTTGCCCTTTACCCTAATCTTCTCCGTCTTCTTCTTTTCTTTTCTACCTCCTCTTTGTTTCTACCGCCCACAAACACAGAAAAGAAAAAAAACGAGATACATCACAGTAACGAGCAGTAAAAGAAAAGAAAAAAACAAGATACTTGATGAACCCGGGTTACAAAAGAGGTATGTTTTTTTTTCTTAATCTCTTTTGTTTTATCGTTGTATAACTTATTTAGGGTTTTATTTGTTAAAATTAGTTTATATAAAATTGGGTTTTAACGAACTAATATGAATATGAAATTGTTTAAATTTAATTGGGTATGTGTGTTTTATGCTTTTTTAGAGATTATAATTTTTGGGTGTTTATATGAATATGAAGCTCTCAATTGGGTGTTTTAACTAATATGAATATGAAATTGTTTAAATTGTTTTATGCTTGTTTAATATGAATATGAGTGTTTATAAAAAACACTATTTGCTGCTTATGTAAATTTGGTTAAATTTTTGCCGAAAATAGTTATAGAAGATCTAATTTGTGGGCGGAATAGATTTATAATTTTTGGGTATTGTAAAAATCTGTGGTTATGTAGATTATGTGGGAAATAGTTCTCACCCTTCATCTGTTTCAATCAACCTATTTCAATTGAGAACTTCCTTTTATTGTTCTTCACCTTCTGCAGCTTACAGCCCAGTTGGGCTTTGGTTCAGCAAAGCTGCAAGTGCACAGGGTCAGTTGGTCTGGCACCAGGAGGAGCACCACAGCAGCACAAGAGCATCAGCAGCAGCAACAGCAACAGCAGGTGGTTCAGTTCAGGGCTTGCAGGCAGGGCAGCAGCAACAAGGGTCAAGAGCAGCAGCAGGATCAGGAGAAGCAGCAGGAGAAGCAGCTCAGCTCTATTTGGGCTTCACAGCAGGTACCTGGACTCAGCAAAGATCAGTTTCTTTCAGCTGCACTACACAGCAGCTACTAAAACAGCAAGTTAATCTAAGATGCAAGAATGCAATGCATGATGCAAGATATGCAGTGCAGAGAATATGCAAGATGAATATCCAAGTGAGGCTAGATGAAATAAATGCAAGGAGAACAGCAAATAAGAATGCTTCGAAAACACAACGCCAAGTCCCCGGCAGCGGCGCCAAAAACTTGGTGTGGTTTTAAAAGAACCTACAACTTCACCTGCAAGTATACAGGGTTGTTGTAGATAGGTGGAGTAAGAAAGGGTTTGTCCACAGGGACTTGGGTGTGTTCATGAAGATTCCTAAGCTAAATGGCAGTGACAGTGCAGTGAGAAAAATGAGAAGGCAGTAAAGAGAAAAGCAAAGCCAAGAGGCAGTGAACAGGGCAGTGAAGATGATGAGTGAGCAAAGCAGAAAGAAATAAGGCAATGTAACAAAAACAGTGACAGTGACCAAAGGTCATAGGCAGTGGGTGAGCAGTGGTGAAAGCAAACAAAGCAGATGAAGGGAGTTAGGATCACTAATTCCACCACTAACCTACACCATGTATTCAATGACTACATTCTTGTTCTTGTGATGACATGGGTTAAGATGTGGTCTGCCCTATGTCTAAGAAGTTTCTCCACTAGAGAAATCATCCCCAATAAGACATTGCTCCAAAGCACTAGTTATCTGGCTAAGTATAACTAGTCTAAGGCTCAACATGGTCTGGTTTAGCATGATTGGTGGCTATGTCCACATAGAGATATTCTAACTACAGTGGATACATGGCATCCACTGTGAGAGCAATTTGCAGACATGCCAAAGTGATTATCTCCTAAACATTTTTAACATTCAAGAATGCATATTCACATCACACATGATAGCAAGTTAAGGCTTCCTTAAGACCCTAGCAATTGAAACTAACACATGATAAAACTGAAATTAAGAGGACATTGAAATTGCAAATTAAAGATTAAAGAACCCTAAATTAACAGTAAATTGACATTGGAATTAAACTGAAATTAACCCAATTAGGGGGTATCTCGGCTAACCAAGAACACCCTTTTACATCTCATACACATCCCCTTTTATAGTTTTACAAATCCCTAAAATTTCTACAAACCCTAATTTTGAAAACCCTAAATTGATTTTGGGGAAAATCAAATTTGACATACCAATTGGATGGTTTCGACCCAACCCATGCTTTGTACTGGCTTTACGCTGCTCGAAATCCCCTATTCTTCGTCTTCTTTGCACTGCAAACCCTATCTTGGAGCGAAACCCTAAGTCTGCCTCTCTTAATCTTAGCACCTATGTGAGAAGAAGCTATGAGGGAGAGAGATAGACTAGGGGGTTCGATAGGTGTCTTGGTCGGCTGGTTGTGGAGGTGGTGATGGAAGAGATGGTGGTGGCAGGACATGGTGTCTCTGCAAATGTCGGGGGAAGAAGAGAAATTTGGGGGAAATGAGTTTTGGGGAAGAAGAAGGTGGGTGTTTGTTTGGGTCGATGGGTTTGATGGCTAAGGTGTTGAGCGGGATCATCTGAAGTTGATGCGCAGCGAGGAGATCCGTCGGATGTGAAGATGGTAGGTGGATCTAACGGTGGTATGAGAGATGAATCACTTCGACCGTTGGATTGTGAAATACAACAAAGTTAATGGCGAAGATCGAGGTTAGGTGCTGTAGTGTTAAGCGGAAGTATCGAGATTTGATGAGAAGGCAAAGAAGCGACCGTAGGATCTAAAAGTGATCTAATCTGAAGGCTTGGAATTTAGGTACTATGGTGTTTTGCAGGGACTTCAGATTTTGATGCACGATGAAGAAGCGACCATTGGATGATGAGATGGATCCAATCTAACGGCTGAGAATGGAGGCGGGTATGGATATAGAAAATGGGTTTGGGTAAGGGTTTTGGACCTTGGGTATGCCAAGCCCATATCTTCTTTAAGAACAATTCTTCCTTCTTGAGCCCATTCCTAGCTTTGTGGACTTGTGCGCACCATTCTTTGCGGCTTCCTTGCGTAATTTCTTCCGGCTTTTCACCACTCTTCAGCTCTTTTCCGCTCCGCAAGTCATCCAGACTTTATTTATTACCTAAAAATGCAAAATTAAGTAAGAAAATTATTTATTCTTGAAAACAATGAAAATACAGAATATGGGATAAAATGTAGAATTAATGCACAAAAGATGAATAAATGCCAACAAAAAGGGATAAAATATATACAATATTTGGCACTCATCAAATACCCCCAAACCTGAATTTTACTTGTCCTCAAGTAAAACAAAACTAAGGAAATCCTAACTATACCACTGTCGCTGGTCTCTCGAATGCATTTAGCGTATGCACTAAGCCTTTTAAACCACTAAGTGTCCCTAGTGGACGAGTTGAAGTCTCGTGAAGGTTTACCAGAGGTGTGCCTACAAAACCTAAGGACAAAATATAAGCTCATATTCCATCAAATGTGACATGTGCAAAACAGTTTAAGCTCACAGCAAAATGGAGATGTCAATCTAGCTATCGAAGGCACAATCCTAGCACTGATAACAAATAAAGACATGTGATAAGAGTGTAAAGTGTATCTACACATGTGTAAAGAAAGATCTGAAGTTATGACTACTAATCACCAAGAGATAGTTTCTCAGGCTAAGAACCAAGGTCGAAATCTAGCTAGCTGTCCGGACTTTACGAGAATTGTGAATGAGTTGGAGGTATTTCACAATTGCTCGCGTTGTACATCAATGGCATACACCCTCCTTGCTTATTACAATGAAATAACAAAATGACTATTTACATGACTCTTATTTACATTGACTACTCTCTTTTTATTTTTGGAACAAGAGAGGATGGAATTGATAAATACTTGATTTTTTTTTTTTTTTTTTTTTTTTTTTTTTTTTTTTTTTTTTTTTTTTTTTTTTTTTTTTTTTTTTTTTTTTTTTTTTTTTTTTTTTTTTTTTTTTTTTTTTTTTTTTTTTTTTTTTTTTTTTTTTTTGGAAGAAGGAAACACTTTTGATATAATTACAAAAGGAAACAAAAGATTACATGACACTTTGCAAGAGGTAGCCCTTTTTGATGCACCCAGTTAAATTCGATGGTTGTCTTTCTTAATGTAACCTCCACCTTCTATCCCAACCAACCAAAGAACAAGCTAGTCAAGTTTCGTTCAGTATTCTAAAGTGATTGGCAATCGTAACTTCCTATCAAACACCTTGAAGATCGAGGCCATACATGTATTGGTAGATCGTGCGCGTGCAAATTTCTTATCACTATGTGAATTGTGCTAGAATCAGGGTGCCTAAATATCTAGACTAAGACTCCTAATAAAAATACATATTTGCACAAGAGTCAACATTTCAAGGTAAATGAGCTCCATTTTTTATGATTTTTAATTTTTTTGAATTTTGATTTTTTAATTTTTTTTGGAATTTTTCACTTTTTTCAAAAAGAAGAAGGAGTTCGTTTTTAATTATAGCATATTATCGTGGTATCTACTCTATACCCCCAAACCTAAACTAAACATTGTCCTCAATGTTTCAAAATATGGAAAGAATTAAAATGCAACATATGGAAAGGGACATGCTGAGTAGAGTAAAAGGAGAGAGAATACCCGATTTCGGCGAAAGCAGAATTAAAACTCCGTTTTTCAAGGCAAAAAAATCCAACATATTTCAGCCGAGATCATATTGGATTAGCAAAATATATACAAAAGGAACAAAAGGGTTTTTAAGAAATTTTATCTACTGGATTATATACAAAAAATTCACCATACACCAAAAGTCTAAAGAGTTGAGGATCAACCCAAAAGAAAAAGTGTAAAGACATAGAAAGTTCCAAAACACTAAAATTGGACTTAAATGGGAGTGAGAGCGAAAAACCGAATGAATCACCCCTAAACCAAAATTTTTCAACAGGTTTACTTTTAAGCACAAAATCTTTTAATTTTAAGGGTTCAGGATTCAAAAGGTCTAACTCATAATGGACTGTTTTCGGGATGGGCAAACATGCAATTTCCAACTGTGGCTCTTTAAAAGTGTTATATTTTGAAGCAAAATAGTCCAAGAGGACTTGGGAGGCACACAGTTCCAATCCTAGATTGGGAATTTTCAGAAAAATCGGTTTGACAATATTGGTACAAACCAAATCTAGGTTGGGTGGAAGGCCATCAGATTGTGACTTAGGTAGAAGAATAGGCATATCATTATCAATCAAATCAAAATCTCCTAACTCATCTACACATGTCACATCATGCTCACAATCATCAATCAAATTGGCAAGATCACAATCAGAATTATCAACATCATCCACAGATTGATTTTCATGCATCGGCAAATCAGGGGAAACAGCACATGGAATACTAGAAGAAATATCATGCATTAAGGTCGGGGCAGAGAAGCCTAATGTATTTGAACCCAAAGGTTCCATAACATTTTCAGTATAGACATGTTCTTCTAACATAACATCATAATCATCATCATCATCATGATAGGAATTTTGCAATCTAGGATATTTTTCAATCCTAAGGTCGGAGTTATTACAAGAATAAAACTCTAATTCATGGGGGTGACTCATATCATGTGGTGTTGTTCCTGTTTCCCTAACGGATTCCCATTGATGGGTTTTCTCTGCAATCTCGGCTAAAAAATTCCATGCATCATCCACAGATTTATCAATAAACTCACCATTACACATAGACTCAACCATGGTTCGAGATTTAAAGTCTAGTCCCTCATAGAGGATGACGACAAGTCTCCACTTCTCAATTCCATGGTGCGGACATTCACTCAACAAATCATTAAAACGTTCAAAATAGTGAAAAACAGTTTCCTCATCCAATTGGACAAAACAATTGATACTTTGACGAATAGCGATGGTCCTATGATGTGGAAAAAAATTTTGAAAAAATTGATTAGTGAGTTGTTCCCAAGTGGTGATTGATTGTGGTCTCAAACCGTAAAACCATGTTTTGGCCCTTTCCTTTAAAGAAAATGTAAACAAACGCAATTTCAGAGAGTCTTCGGACATATGATCAGGTTGCATAGTCCGACAAATTTGTTCAAACTCTCTTACATGAGTATAGGGGTTCTCAGAATCGAACCCTCGAAATATAGGAAGTATTTGTATCATGTTTGCATTTATTTTAAAAGGGTTATTGGTTTGAGGTAATACAATACATGATAATGGAATTTTTATTGACGGATACATGTATTCATGGAGAGCATTAGATTGGCCCATTTTGAAAAGACACCAAGCCCACTATTTGGTTTTAATGGGTTTTCAAAAATTTGGTTTTTGATGGGTTTGGATTTTTGGGAAAAATTTGGTTTTGGTGGGATATAAAATAAATTTGGTTTAAATTGGGAGCAAAAGAAAATTTTGGTTTTTTTTTTTTTTTTTTTTTTTTTTTTTTTTTTTCCTATCATAAATTAGCACACCCGAAAAATAAAAACAACAATAATAATTACAAACCCATAAAAGAAAGAAAAAGAAGAAAAAGAAAAATTATTACAAGCCCAAAATAAAAAAATAAAGAAAAACAAAAATTATTACAAGCCCACAAATTAAAAATGGAAGCCCACAGGTTGGGTTCTCTTAATGGGTTTAGGCTTACTTGCTTAAGCACAGCCCAGCTGCTCAGTTAGGTTGCAAAAGCCCAGTTGGGCTTTGGATCATCCTAAGCTTTGGCTTTTCTGAGGCCCAGTTGGGCTTTGGTTCACTTTCTTCACCTTCTGCAGCTTACAGCCCAGTTGGGCTTTGGTTCAGCAAAGCTGCAAGTGCACAGGGTCAGTTGGTCTGGCACCAGGAGGAGCACCACAGCAGCACAAGAGCATCAGCAGCAGCAACAGCAACAGCAGGTGGTTCAGTTCAGGGCTTGCAGGCAGGGCAGCAACAAGGGTCAAGAGCAGCAGCAGGATCAGGAGAAGCAGCAGGAGAAGCAGCTCAGCTCTATTTGGGCTTCACAGCAGGTACCTGGACTCAGCAAAGATCAGTTTCTTTCAGCTGCACTACACAGCAGCTACTAAAACAGCAAGTTAATCTAAGATGCAAGAATGCAATGCATGATGCAAGATATGCAGTGCAGAGAATATGCAAGATGAATATCCAAGTGAGGCTAGATGAAATAAATGCAAGGAGAACAGCAAATAAGAATGCTTCGAAAACACAACGCCAAGTCCCCGGCAGCGGCGCCAAAAACTTGGTGTGGTTTTAAAAGAACCTACAACTTCACCTGCAAGTATACAGGGTTGTTGTAGATAGGTGGAGTAAGAAAGGGTTTGTCCACAGGGACTTGGGTGTGTTCATGAAGATTCCTAAGCTAAATGGCAGTGACAGTGCAGTGAGAAAAATGAGAAGGCAGTAAAGAGAAAAGCAAAGCCAAGAGGCAGTGAACAGGGCAGTGAAGATGATGAGTGAGCAAAGCAGAAAGAAATAAGGCAATGTAACAAAAACAGTGACAGTGACCAAAGGTCATAGGCAGTGGGTGAGCAGTGGTGAAAGCAAACAAAGCAGATGAAGGGAGTTAGGATCACTAATTCCACCACTAACCTACACCATGTATTCAATGACTACATTCTTGTTCTTGTGATGACATGGGTTAAGATGTGGTCTGCCCTATGTCTAAGAAGTTTCTCCACTAGAGAAATCATCCCCAATAAGACATTGCTCCAAAGCACTAGTTATCTGGCTAAGTATAACTAGTCTAAGGCTCAACATGGTCTGGTTTAGCATGATTGGTGGCTATGTCCACATAGAGATATTCTAACTACAGTGGATACATGGCATCCACTGTGAGAGCAATTTGCAGACATGCCAAAGTGATTATCTCCTAAACATTTTTAACATTCAAGAATGCATATTCACATCACACATGATAGCAAGTTAAGGCTTCCTTAAGACCCTAGCAATTGAAACTAACACATGATAAAACTGAAATTAAGAGGACATTGAAATTGCAAATTAAAGATTAAAGAACCCTAAATTAACAGTAAATTGACATTGGAATTAAACTGAAATTAACCCAATTAGGGGGTATCTCGGCTAACCAAGAACGCCCTTTTACATCTCATACACATCCCCTTTTATAGTTTTACAAATCCCTAAAATTTCTACAAACCCTAATTTTGAAAACCCTAAATTGATTTTGGGGAAAATCAAATTTGACATACCAATTGGATGGTTTCGACCCAACCCATGCTTTGTACTGGCTTTACGCTGCTCGAAATCCCCTATTCTTCGTCTTCTTTGCACTGCAAACCCTATCTTGGAGCGAAACCCTAAGCCTGCCTCTCTTAATCTTAGCACCTATGTGAGAAGAAGCTATGAGGGAGAGAGATAGACTAGGGGGTTCGATAGGTGTCTTGGTCGGCTGGTTGTGGAGGTGGTGATGGAAGAGATGGTGGTGGCAGGACATGGTGTCTCTGCAAATGTCGGGGGAAGAAGAGAAATTTGGGGGAAATGAGTTTTGGGGAAGAAGAAGGTGGGTGTTTGTTTGGGTCGATGGGTTTGATGGCTAAGGTGTTGAGCGGGATCATCTGAAGTTGATGCGCAGCGAGGAGATCCGTCGGATGTGAAGATGGTAGGTGGATCTAACGGTGGTATGAGAGATGAATCACTTCGACCGTTGGATTGTGAAATACAACAAAGTTAACGGCGAAGATCGAGGTTAGGTGCTGTAGTGTTAAGCGGAAGTATCGAGATTTGATGAGAAGGCAAAGAAGCGACCGTAGGATCTAAAAGTGATCTAATCTGAAGGCTTGGAATTTAGGTACTATGGTGTTTTGCAGGGACTTCAGATTTTGATGCACGATGAAGAAGCGACCATTGGATGATGAGATGGATCCAATCTAACGGCTGAGAATGGAGGCGGGTATGGATATAGAAAATGGGTTTGGGTAAGGGTTTTGGACCTTGGGTATGCCAAGCCCATATCTTCTTTAAGAACAATTCTTCCTTCTTGAGCCCATTCCTAGCTTTTTGGACTTGTGTGCACCATTCTTTGCGGCTTCCTTGCGTAATTTCTTCCGGCTTTTCACCACTCTTCAGCTCTTTTCCGCTCCGCAAGTCATCCAGACTTTATTTATTACCTAAAAATGCAAAATTAAGTAAGAAAAATATTTATTCTTGAAAACAATGAAAATACAGAATATGGGATAAAATGTAGAATTAATGCACAAAAGATGAATAAATGCCAACAAAAAGGGATAAAATATATACAATATTTGGCACTCATCACTTAATCCCTACTGGTACAATTAAGGAGGTTGATATTCCCCGGTTAGGGAGGTTTCCTATACTGCAAGATGATAAACCGCACGCTACTACGGACATCACATTTACAGGGGAGCACAAATTGAAGTATCAACATCGTGGATCTTTGGCATCGGTAATTCATCACTATCAAACTATTTCACAACACTGTCCTAGAGCTAAATATGTTATTGAAAAAGCGGGATGGCAAAATTTACTGGACATACAATGTAGCGAAACCAACCATTCAATGGTTGATTATATTGTTGAGCGGTTTTGGGATACAACAAACACTTTTCACTTCCCATTTGGTGTAATGGGATTCACCCCCCTAGATTGGCTCATGTTGACTGGACTGAGTATCGGTGATGGGCCTGATGTTCCTTATGATTCGGGGAAGTACCAATTTGAACATGTTCGTGAGCATATCTTTCCGGATATCCAAGATGTCACGCTCTGTCCAAAAGCACCGTCGTGGGTTTCAAATTCAATTACAATTAAATATTTAAGGTCATATTTCTTCGAAGACAAGTTGGTTGCGGCTGAAAATGATAGCACCCTTGCTCGTAGAGTAGCAATTGCCTTTTTCTTGTATGTTTTGGGACATTTTTTCTTTTCTAATGCAAAGACTTATATTGATGCTGGATGGTTAGCTGCTTTTGAAAATCTTGATGTAGTTTCCACGTATGACTGGGGTGGTGCCGCGTTTTCGAAATTGTATGCGGCACTCCGGTTATCTGGGAGGAGACAGAAGGCACTATGTGGTCCATTCCAAGTATTAGAGGTATTCTTTCAATCTAGTTATTTTTCCTCTCATTGTTTATTTTGTTGCTAAGTTATTAAATTGGCTAATTATTTTGATGGAGTAGTTTTGGGGGTATGAATACCTGGGCATATGTCGACCAGAAATCCCAGAGGCGAGTACAGAACAAAAATGGCCCGTATCTTCTAAATGGAATGTACCGAAGAATACAAATGATATTTTCCGTTGTAGAGATTTATTGAGTAAGCTTACTGCTGAACAAGTGACATGACGCCCATGGGAATCATACAGAGAAGTTCTTGCATCTGATATGGGATGCACGGCTACGCGGCTATCAGACTCGAGATATATATTTTCTTACATGGGCATTGTGAGTACTTACTAAATTTTATTATATAACATACTTACTATATAACATACTTTTTTTCTATATAACATACTTACTAAATTCTTATTCCCTTTCTAACTGCACAGCACAACATGTATCTTGGTGAAAGGTGTTGGCGGCAAAACCATTGTACTTTCGTTGTTCCTATAAGACTACACACAGTTATAGGGGATATTGGCAATATTCAAGCCGAACGCCTAAAAAAAGAAGGTTTGGTCGATGCAACAGAGATAGTGCAAGTTGTTAAAGATTATGATATATATTTACAATACTGGAGAATGGTAACCAACTACAAAGATTATGTGACTCATCCTATTTGGGAAGCCCATACATATGGGTATGTCGGTGACTTGTATACGGAACCAATTGAACAACCTGCTGAACATGTACATATCCCTCCTCCACATCTATTATCCCACGTAAGTGTACTTTCGACTTTTTATTGTACGTTCGATTTTTGTTGGTATATTTGTACTTATGTATTTTATTTTTCTTGACAGCATGAAGCTTACACATTATTTCAAGAAAATGCTGATTTTAATCAACAATTTCGCGAATTTACATTAAAACAAACGAAGGAGAGGATGGACGTTATTATGTCGAAAGAAGCAGAAATACAAAGGCTAAATAATGCGAACGTTGATTTGCAGCAACAACTATCTCTTTTCCGTATGCCGCACACTGTCCAACCTCCCCTTGGATACGGTTCCTTTTCCAAAACAATGCCATCACAAGTTTGGAGTTGTATGAATCAAGGATCAGCTTCAACAATGTCCTCAGTCAATACCAATGCGAGAACGCACATGCCTTTTATGGCACCAAGATCGTCGACTTCGGATAATGATAATATGAAGGGTTAATTTGTTATGACTATTTAGATGACCTGTCTTTGGAGTTATCTTTTCTTATCTTATATAGTATAGTCATATCATATATAGTATAGTCTAATCATATATAATATTGTCATATCAGGTCACTGACAAACACTTTATCTTTTTTGGAAAACACATTTGCGTGAACCCAAAAAAATATCTATTTTTGGTTTTTTTAATGCTCTTGAAAATGGGTTATAAATTAATGACTGGTTTCACTCAATATATGAATAACAATACATCTCTTCTGCTTCATATAGTAATGGAACACTATGAGAAAACCGCTCATTATTGCTCTTCTGTTTCTTCTTCATCTTCTTCTTCTAATAGTAGTTTTTATTCCTCGGATGATGATGCAATAGCAATTATGCAAAATAACATGGCCGTTAGTTTGGGATTCCTTGTTACAAATTCAAAATGGCCTCAAACTCGTATCAGAATACCAAGAGATCGTGAGTCAGGGGCTGAACTTCTATGGAACGACTATTTCTCTCCGTACCCAAATCAACCACCCAATGTTTTTCGCAGAAGATTTAGAATGCGTCGACAATTGTTTAACTGGATAGTGGAAGGTGTTACCAATGCAAACATATATTTTGTTCAAAATCCCGATGCTTGTGGAGTTTTAGGATTAAACCCTCATCAAAAAGTAACAGCAGCAGTACGAATGTTAGCTTACGGATGTGCGGCAGATGCAATAGACGAGTACTTACGCATAGGAGAAACAACTGTGCTGGAAGCTACTCGTAGGTTCTGTAAGACGATTGTGAATGTGTATGGGAAAGAATATTTGCGTGAACCAACGGCTGGTGATATTGAACTGTTGCTCAAGCAAAACAAAGACCGGGGATTTCCTGGGATGCTGGGTAGTCTAGATTGCATGCATTGGAAATGGGATAAATGTCCGTCGGCAGAATCTGGGGCTTACACCGCGTATAAAGGGAGCGAAAGTATCGTGTTGGAGGCAGTGGTGTCGTATGACCTATGGTTTTGGCATGCTTTTTTTGGTATGCCCGGCTCTAACAACGATATTAATGTTATGAACCGTTCTTATGTTTTTCGAAGTCTTGTAACAGGAAAAGCACCGCCGGTGAGCTATGAGGTGAACGGACATTCATATGATATGCCGTATTATCTAGGTGATGGAATATACCCAGAGATTCCTACTATTATTATGGCCATTAAACATCTGGTTGGTAGGAAAAAGGAAATATTTTCATCGATGCAAGAGGGTGCAAGAAAAGATGTTGAACGGGGATTTGGTGTACTTCAACAACAATTTGGAATCATCAAACAACCTGCAAGAATGTGGAATCCAGATGTGCTTGCCTATATCATGAAAACTTGTATTATCTTACATAATATGATAGTCGAGGATGAGCGTCTACCCGGTGACTGGCCACATGTTTATGAACAACGTATCAACGCAGCACCGGTTAATATATTAAGAGGCAATAGTGACGAGTTTTCCCAAATTAGAGCTCAGCAACGCCGACGTGCAATGCGTAACAAAGATGCACATATTCGCTTGCGTGATGACTTGATCGAATATATATGGGCAGAATATGGGAATTAAAAATTGTTGTTTGTCATTTCCTTTCTATGTTAAATTTGGTAATCATCCTCAAGTTTTCCCAAATGATTTTGCTGTACGTTCTATTATCTCTTTGTATGTAAACATCCTCAAGTTTTAATTAAGGTCGTATGTTTCAAAAAAGTAGAAATTTAATTCAAATCAACGGAAGTAAATTTAAAATCCAAAAATTACATAATAATAATGCTAATTGTTCAGATAATAAGAAATTTAAAACATAATAATAATAATAATACTAATCACTAAATAGGAGAAATAATTAAGGTTTGAACTATTCCGCCTTTGTGTTAAGATTGGTTTCTTCTATTCCGAACTATCTCCGCCCTGCGAAGTTGGAAGTACTCTTGTTGTACATGATCCATTTTTTGAAGATCCATCATAATGATGCGAAATTCGTCGTCTTCAGCTTGCTTGGCTATTTTTGCCGCATGTTCAGCTTGTTTTGCTGCAAACTCTGCTGCTCTTTGTTCCATCTTGAATCTTGATTGTGCTTGGTAATGAGTATTGAAATTTTGTTGTTCTTTAATAATTATTCCCATCAATTCCTCTTAGTGACTGGATTTCTCTCTCCCTGTTTTCTTCAATCTTTTTGCTGCTTTTTTCCCCATCTTACGAAGATATGTGTTCTCTATGTCTCCCCCATCTGTGTCGTTACCGGTCTCTCCTTGAGTTGTTGTTTGCGGTCCTTCATCATCTTCCTCGTTATTCTCATAAGTGTCCAAATCATGCGTCGTATCGAATACAAAAGTCGATCGCCGATTATATTTTATATTTTCTAACACAATTGGGTAGCACTCTTCGTGCTTAAATTTTTTCCCATCGTTGCATTCCTTGAACCTCTTGTTAACTTCTTCAAGCTGTTAATGTTTTTAAAAACACTTAAGTACATGGGCGCTTATTAAATATTAGAAAACAATTGTTCGAAAAATCAAGAATGCTTACCTTCTTTTCAGGACCCCATCCAGTATGATATTCACCTTCAACTTCTGCCTCTTTTGCCGAAAATAACGCCACATCTTTACTTATTCCCTGATATCGTTTTTGCCAAGAACTCCAAGACCGCTCTGGATTATTAGGTAAATGAAGTTCAATATCATCCTTGATACGAGTCCACAACGTCGCCTCTGATTGATCAGCTCCAACACTAGAATCTTAAGATATAGATAAATGAATTTTACACATTGTTACATCTTCGATTGTCGTAAAATTTGGACCTCGTGCTACTCTTGGTGCCATTGTAAGCGAATCCGTGAAAATTTTCCAAATGATTTGAAAGCAGAAATAATATTTCTTCTTATTGGTGTGATAGATAGTTTGAAGTATTAGTCGTGGGAAAATGTCACAGGATCTCATGTGTATATATAGGTGTTTCTTCCGAAATTTTCAACGTTCCAAAATGTCTTCCAAACTTTCCAACGTTCCAAATTATCCAACGTTCCATTTTCTTCAACGTTCGAATTACCAACGGTATAAAAAAATTTCAAAATCAATTTTGTCTAAGTATTTTAATTTTTTTTTAAACTCAAGCTTGGGGCGTTAACTATATAAACGCCTGGCGTGGGGCGTTAACTATATCAACGCCGGGATGGGGCGTTAACTATATAAACGCCTGGCGTGGGGCGTTAATTATATCAACGCCTGTCTGGGGCGTTAACTATATAAACGCCTGGCGTGGGGCGTTAACTATATCAACGCCGGGCTGGGGCGTTAACTATATATACGCCTGGCGTGGGGCGTTAAGAATATCAACGCCGGGCTGGGGCGTTTGTATAATCTTCGTCTGAATGGGGCGTTAATTTTATGAACGCCTGACGTGGGGCGTAAACTTTAGCAACGTCCCAACGGGCGAACATTTTATCAACGCCTGAACCGGGCGTAACTTATATACATGCATCTTTATGGGGCGGTGACTTTACGTACGTTTCACAACAGGCGTAGATTATATACACGCCCGATGCCAAACGGTGATTATACCTCCGCTCTACTATATATAGTTTTGGTCTTGGTCCCAGACCAAATATGGTCTGGAATTTGGTTTTGGTCCATATTTTAGTCTTTACTCCGTCCCGTTGCGTCTCGTCCCTGGACCATAATTATAGGTTTGCTCGTCCACTGCAGTTGCTCTTAGGCCCTATCCCGCTGTAAGGAGCAGTTTTGCAATTTATCAATGGTGCAAGCGATTTTTGCTCGTTGTTACGATTTGTGAGAACGCATCCTGATGAATTGCTCGAGTTTTTCACCCTATTTTTAGGTCATTTGTTGCTTTCCACGAAACCGGGGGCTACATTATAGTAGAAATTGACGTTTAGTCCCAAAATTGTTGGGCTTTAGAAATTCTAGTCCTACCATTTCAGGCCTGGTACCCGTTAGTCCTAAATTACCAAATGATGAACGAGTTAGTCCAAATCTTAACGATTCAATCCAAATTGAATTTTATTGATGACTAAAATGACCCGATCTCGTTTGGACTACTTTGACTGTATCGAAATCTCGTCTCTCTTCTTTTTCCAATCAATTTTCTCTTCCTGCGATGCCCTTTCTTATCCGCTGAAAAATAACTCCGCAGTCGCTTCGATCATCAAAACTAGGGTTTTCTATCATCGGTTAGTCTTTTAAAGGCGATGAAGAAGAAATCATCATCATCATCTGAGAAAAAACAGTTTAGTTTTAACGATGATGCACAAACTGAACTTAAATGAAATATGAAAAAATTTCAAAATTCTTCTACGAATTCCATGCAAAAGTATCCAGAAAAGCTACTTTCAGGTATAAAGATGTCAATTGTGGTAAGCATTTGGAGTTTTATCAATTAGTTGAATCACTAAATTTTGTTATGTAATTCCTACTAGTTTCTCTGAACTATAGGGTTAGTTATTATTGAGTTTGTGATAATCATATACAAATTCAATTTTGTACGAGCAAGTCATTAGTATATTTTTAGGTGATTTCTGTTTTGGTTTTGTAGATTTTTAAAAGGCTTGTGTATTGTTAAACTCTAATTTTCTTATAGTCTTTTTGTATTTATTAGAATGGGGAAAAAGAAATTTATGGCACCAGTGGAAAATGTCTTAAAGACAATTAAGTATAAGCGGGAACGGATTCAAGGTCAGTTCTAGTCAAACAATTTTTTTCCCTATGATTACAAGTGTGATGAATATCTCGCAGTTTATCGGTTTAAATTGGTAGAGTTTGAATACTAACTCCCCATCTTAATTTAGTGTCCCTCGACCTCGCTTGCTGTGGGAACCAGCAAGCTTCATTTATGAGATCAATGATTTTTATGACACTCAAAATATTTAATAAAAAAGGAAGAAGCAGCTGATTATATATGTGGGAACATTATGTGTCTGTGGTGTTGGGATAGTGAGGCCTTGTAGTTAGCACTTTGTATAACAATTTTAACTGAACAAAACATTTATTATGTTGTTCTCATCAATCCGAAACTCACCTGCACATCTAGACTATATATGTATTGGCAATTATCTCTTGTTTAAGACATGGTGTTAGTTTTTAAAAGAGAAGAGCAAATGTAGAGCTAAACATGTATTCTAAATTTTACTATATATCATGAGCAAAACTACCAAGATTGAAATCATAATTAACTTAGGAGTTACCGAAGTTGATTAAATAGAAGATATTTAAAGATTATTTTCCTCCATTTACAGTGGGATACTGGTCACATTGGATTGGGGGCGCGGAAGCAGCCCAAAACAGGGATAATAAATGATGCTTTAGTATAGAAGTGCACTGGAAAAATAGTGGTTAAATAGGTTGTTGTGGTAACGCTTTTACAACATAAATTCCGAGAAGCAAAGAAGGAAAAATTGGGAAAATGATGCGTCCGTGGATCATTAGGGAAAACGTTCCCTTAGAGCCTCTACAGGTGATTGGAAAGTCGCCCTTCTTTATCTGGGAATAATACTAATATTGTTTGGTTAAATTCTTGTTTGATATCAAGCATTTGTTTCATTATCCATAAATAGATTTTTAGTACATCTTGTATGAGGCATCATCTTGGTAGTGTAATTATTTTTATTTTCTTTTTTGTTTGTTTTTTATGCACATTTTACGGTACTATATGGTTATAATTTTTCTGTTCTGATAGGTTTGGTTTCCACTTTAGATGTAATTTATGTTCTAGTGTGGTTTTGTTTCCTGTAGTTGCTCAATTTCTTGGTAGTGAATATCTTGTTAATGTGTACATAGTTGTACACCAGTAGATTGTTAATGTGTACATAGTCGTACACATGCTGATTATTAATAGTACAGAACTGTGTTACTCCCTGATGCACCTTTGACATCAATCTTTGAATTGAATCAATGGTTATAATGCTGGAATGTCATTCTATGGAGGCAAGGAGAAAACTAATGGCAACTTATCAGTGACTGTCACATGCCCTATAACTAAAAAGAAATAAAGGTTGGAAATCGTAATGTTGTATCATGTTCCTTGTTCTGTCTGTTCAAATCATAATAAACCTTGTTGGTATATGTAGCTATGAAGTTGTAGGTGTATTCAAAGTTTATTGTTGATGTGTACTTAGTTATACATCTGTTTATTATTTGTAATAGTGAGTTTTAAACCAGTTGTTGTGTATAAATATTTTTTTTTGTTTGTTTTTTTATTAGGTCTTTTGTATTTGTACGATCCTTAACGTCATATGTTTAAATGGATACACTTTTATTGAAATATGGATTGATGCTCTTTATTTCGATTTTTAATGAACTGAATATTTGTGTTTAGTGTCTTTGGTGGGGAGGTGAACTAGAAGAGGAAGACAAGGTTGTAAAAGGCGATGATGTGATTGTTGATTCGGATGCTTCGTTAGAAGACTTTTACATGGGAGGCACTTTGAAGGTATGACTATTCTTATTCTTGGATCTGGGTTGTGGACATCAGAGATGTTTCAATAATTGATGTGTATTATAATGAATCTAATCATGTTTGGAGGGAGAAAAACTTTCTTAAATCTGAGACCTGGTAAGAGACGTTGTAATTGTAGAAATGAAGTCTTATCACATGCAAATATGCCTTGGAGTGTTCCAATAGATGACATGGCAGGTATGCATTATCAGAAATTATCATAAAATCAAATTATGAAACTTAATTGGAGTCGTGCTGCACAAAATAAGACCACTTCTTTCCGTTTTGAGAGCCTTAATACGCAAGCACCAAAATATTGGCTTTCTAAGTGATTAGACACTGTTCTGTGGAGGTTACTGAGAGTAAGAGACTGATACACCTCTTAATATTTTTCTGTTAATATGCACTTTTCAGGTTTGTGAGGAATGTCCAACTGTCAAATATGAAACAGAGGGGTACTTCATCACTGTTAATATCGAGAAAGGGATGCAAGATGTAAAAGTAAGCTTAATTTTAAATCATCTTTGTGACGTCTTTTAGTAAAAAAAAAACACCTTTTGATCTACCCTTTTTACGATTAAACAAATAAAAAAGCAAGTTCTCTTATACTACACGTTTTATCTAATTACCTGAAAAGCATAAATGTATGTAACTTCTCATTTTGTTTTAGTTAAATCGGCTTAGAAATAGCTTGAAAAGATGGGGTGGGGGGGGGGGGACGTAATTAATATAGCATTTGAAAAGTTGAATGCTAGATATTAATGTAGGAGGTATAAGACTAATAAGTTATTAGGACACATCAAGATGTACTTGATTGTACACTTGTTCACGGTGATGACTTAAGAGAGAAAATGACTTGTTCATTTATATAGGATGTGCACATTATTGTACACCGCAATTTCACTTGGTGATGAATGGACAAAGCAAATTATAATCTTCATTTTGGATTATGAATGCTAGATTTTTTTAGGTTTTTATAGATGTGTACATTTTTGTACACTAGTATGCTCGGTGATGAATGGGTCCCTAGGTTTATAGGAGTATACATAGTTGTACACCATTGTGATATCTCAACAATATATGTAATATTTTGTGGGGTGGATGTTAGATTTTTGTAGATATGTATATAGGTGTATACCATTCTCATGTGTACATAGTTGTACACCATTTTGGATATGGAGTTGAGTCAATTAGTTAGTCTAGGAAAACCTGAGAAATGTCATGTGTACCCTATTTGGCAGCAGTACACCTTGTATGAAGTTTATTGTCATTTTGCACGTGTATCGGTGTATGTACTCCTAGTTTCCGACCATATGGATTTTTTTATTTCCTTTTTTTCTTCCCGTTCTTGTTGTTTTATGCTTATTACTTTTACTGTTGACTTTTTTCTTCACTTCAGATTATGCTCCGGAAGGAAGTGAAGGCACACCATTGCAGGTATATTAAATGTTTCCTACTGTCTAATAAGATTATACATCAATTTTCAACTCTACTTAAGGATCCTTGTTGGTCACTAGCTCATCTGATATGGATGACTCTTGAGCTTTACCCATATCTATCGTTTTTGAGTTTTCTTTATCATTTATCAAAGGTGGATTCCACCATAAGAAGATTAAGTTACCTCTGGAGTACCCATTCAAACCACCAGGCATCATGTATTATTTAAGAACAGCGCTAGCAAAGAAAAAAACATGCCAGAAGGGAGGAGAGATTATCTCCGCTAAGACGATGCATTTAGTTCAATTTAACTTCTTACCTACCTAATAATAATATCCTTATTTTTTATAATTTTTTCAATGACTTAGTTGTACACATGTCGATTCTTAATGTGTATATAGTTGTACACCTCGATTTTTTAATGTGTACATAATTGTACACGTCGATTATTAATGTGTACATAATAAAATGATCTCATATAGACTGATCTGACCGTATTCGACATCAGAAACTTTCATTTCTGGACATTAGAAACTGCTAGTTTTGTCAAGTCGAGTCAGTTTTACTTCTTTGTTTGCCACTTCCATAAAATTTAAGAATATGATGTAAACCACTTTCACACTTCTTTTCTTATACTCTTTTTGTATTGTAGAACACTGCCTTCATACATTTCTCGTACAACTTATAATACACATAAATGGAAATGAAAATGATTTCACACTCTTTGTGGTAGGCTTCTAAAAGGTCCTAAAAATTATCCCCGGCCAAAAACTTGGTGGGCCCGTGGAAGTGTAAAATTAAGCGCAATAAAACGCGGGCCTACAGTAATACCGCAAGTGCACGGTCATCAGTTGCAGCTCGTGCAAGTACGGGTCGATCCACAGAGATCGGGTGTGTTTTGGAGTGTTCTAGCTAATTGGGTTCCTAAATTGCTATTGGGCTATGAAGCCTTTTGGCTTAAATTGGGTTTTGAGTACTAATGGGTTTGATAATAATAAAATGAACTGAGCTTGGGCTCAGTTGGTCTTTGAAGTGTAAATGGACTGGGCTTGACCTTTTGTCCTAGCAGTGAACTAGGCTTTGCCTTGAACTTAGGCTTGGGCTCAGTGTAGTGAACTGAGAATTGGAGAGGAAGCAGCAGCAGCAGGGTAGCAGACAGCTGCAAGGGAAGTGGAGTGGCAGCAACAGCTGCAGAAACTCAGATGCAGGAGAAGGGAGGAAAAGGCAGCTGCAGCACAAGGCAATGCAAGTAGTAGTAGCAAGAACAGCAAGGCAGAGGCAAGTGCACAGCAAGGCCAAGGAAACAACAGCAGCAACAGAGTTGCAGCAAGCCAAGGGAAGTAACAAGAAAAGAAGTAGCAGCAATAGCACAAGCAAGGAAGAAAACAGCAGTAAGGGAAGCAACAAGAAAACAAGTAGCAGCAGCACAAGGCAGTGAAGAAAACAGTGTAAACAAGGTAATGAGTAACAAAACAGTGAACAAAATGGAACAAAGTGAAAGTGACACAAAGGCAATTAGCCTAAGGCAGGGAAGATGGTGAAACTAACAGTGATAACAATGCAAGTAGTAGCAGTGGCTCTAGGCATACCTAAGGAATGGGAGGAGAATTAGCTTGCTATGAGCACTAATTCCTCCCATTGCTCAATCACAACAATGCAATAGAGTTAAGCATACAAATGGAGTGGGAAGAAAACTAGCTTGCTCATTGTCACTAGTGAGCACTAGTTTCTCCCCACTGCTCAATCAAAACAGTGTACTGAAAGCTCTAACCTAGCATACCATCACTTCTTGACAATGAATTGAAACACAGTACATCACAAGAACATGAAACAACTGAAATTAAAGGCACTAACATCACACCAAACAGAACATGAACTGAAATTGAAAAGTGAACTAAAATTGAACTGAAATTAAAATTTAACAGAACTTGAAAGTTCTGGACACTGGCTAGTCCAGCATGTCTTTAACACTAATCCCACACCCATATTTATACCCAATACCCAATTAGGGTTTACAATCAAAATCCCCAAATTTCTCCAATCGACAGTACAATTAGGGTTTCCCCTTTTTCTAGTGTTCTGGGTCTAATTTTTCCCATAACCCTACTCTCATCCTCTCCTAAGCAGTTCTATTACATCAATTGGGGTTTTCTAGAAAAACTCTAAATTATAAAGAAAATTAGGGTTTTCAGACTTGGGAGAAAATTACCATACTCTTCTGATTTCGTTGTCCCCTCTGCGATTAAGCTCATACCCATGCTTCCACTTGCATATGCGCTCTTGAAACACGCCTCAATGTTGTCTTCTGATGGAACCCTAGTTCTGTCTTTCTAGGTTTTAGCGTCTGATGGAGAAGCTATAACCGAGGAAGAGAGAAGTTGAGGTTATGGTCGAGGCGGTCGGTTTTGGGAAGGTGGTGGTGGCAGTGGAAATGGAGGTGAAGTGAAGGCTGGTACGGTGGAGGCAGGAGTTGCAGTTGCAGCTCTCTGCAACTGTCGGGTGAAGGAGAAGGAAAAGAAAGAGAAGGGAAGAGGAAGAATGAGGTTGGTTCGATAGTTTTAGGGTATGGGATATTCTGGTGTGAGGCGGGTCCATCAAGAGGTGATGTTTCGTGAGATGGGCCGTGGGATGTGAAGCTGGTAGGTGGATCGGATGGTTCCTCCTGAAGAGGCTGGTAGCGACCGTCAGATTGTTTGATACAATGAAGTAAACGGCTCTAGATGGGGTTAGGTGTTGTAGTGTTAAGCGGAAGTATCGGGATTTGATGAACAGCAAGGGAGCGACCGTTGGATTCAACTACCATCTAATCTGAAGGCTTGGAATTTCAGCGTTGTGGTGTTTGGCAGAGACTTCAGATTTTGATGCTCTATGAAGGAGCGACCATCGGATGCTTCTGAGAACTGATCTGATGGCTGAGAACGGAGGCGTTTTTGTGTGTAGAAAATGAGGTTGTGCGCACCATTCTTCGCGGCTTCCTTGCGTGATTTCTCCCGGCTTTTCACTACTTTTCTGCTCTTTCCGCTCCGCAAGTCATCCAGACTTTATTTATTACCTAAAAATGCAAAATTAAGTAAGAAAAATATTTATTCTTGAAAACAATGAAAATACAGAATATGGGATAAAATGTAGAATTAATGCACAAAAGATGAGTAAATGCCAACAAAAAGGGATAAAATATATACAATATTTGGCACTCATCAAATACCCCCAAACCTGAATTTTACTTGTCCTCAAGTAAAACAAAACTAAGGAAATCCTAACTATACCACTGTCGCTGGTCTCTCGAATGCATTTAGCGTATGCACTAAGCCTTTTAAACCACTAAGTGTCCCTAGTGGACGAGTTGAAGTCTCGTGAAGGTTTACCAGAGGTGTGCCTACAAAACCTAAGGACAAAATATAAGCTCATATTCCATCAAATGTGACATGTGCAAAACAGTTTAAGCTCACAGCAAAATGGAGATGTCAATCTAGCTATCGAAGGCACAATCCTAGCACTGATAACAAATAAAGACATGTGATAAGAGTGTAAAGTGTATCTACACATGTGTAAAGAAAGATCTGAAGTTATGACTACTAATCACCAAGAGATAGTTTCTCAGGCTAAGAACCAAGGTCGAAATCTAGCTAGCTGTCCGGACTTTACGAGAATTGTGAATGAGTTGGAGGTATTTCACAATTGCTCGCGTTGTACATCAATGGCATACACCCTCCTTGCTTATTACAATGAAACAACAAAAGATGACTATTTACATGACTCTTATTTACATTGACTACTCTCTTTTTATTTTTGGAACAAGAGATGATGGAATTGATAAATACTTGAATTTTTTTTTTTTGTATTTTTCTGATATTTTTTCTGAATATATACATCGTGTTTTTTTTTTTTTTTTTTTTTTTTTTTTTTTTTATACAAAGAAACACTTTTGATACATAACAAAAAGAAACAAAAATTACATGACACTTTGCAAGAGGTAGCCCTTTTTGATGCACCCAGTTAAATTCGATGGTTGTCTTTCTTAATGTAACCTCCACCTTCTATCCCAACCAACCAAAGAACAAGCTAGTCAAGTTTCGTTCAGTATTCTAAAGTGATTGGCAATCGTAACTTCCTATCAAACACCTTGAAGATCGAGGCCATACATGTATTGGTAGATCGTGCGCGTGCAAATTTCTTATCACTATGTGAATTGTGCTAGAATCAGGGTGCCTAAATATCTAGACTAAGACTCCTAATAAAAATACATATTTGCACAAGAGTCAACATTTCAAGGTAAATGAGCTCCATTTTTTATGATTTTTCATTTTTTAATTTTTTTGAATTTTGATTTTTTAATTTTTTTTGGAATTTTTCAATTTTTTTCAAAAAGATGGAGTTTTGTTTTCAATTATGGCATATTTATGGCATATTATCGTGGTATCTACTCTATCCCCCCAAACCTAAACTAAACATTGTCCTCAATGTTTCAAAATATGGAAAGGATTAAAATGCAACATATGGAAAGGGACATGCTGAGTAGAGTAAAAGGAGAGAGAATACCCGATTTCGGCGAAAGCAGAATTAAAACTCCGTTATTCAAGGCAAAAATCCAACATATTTCAACCGAGATCATATTGGATTAGCAAAATATATACAAAAGGAACAAAAGGGTTTTTTAAGAAATTTTAGCTACTGGATTATATACAAAAAAATTCACCATACACTAACAATCTAAAGAGTTGAGGATCAACCCAAAAGACAAAGTGTAGACATTTCAACAGCTTCACACATATATAACAGGAAAGAAACGCAAGTGAAACTGTGAAACAAAATGAGCTACCCCCAAACCTGGATTTTACAGAAGATATAATTTTGAAAACAAAATCGCGCAGTTTCGGGGGTTCATCATGCAAAAGGTCTAGCTCGAAATGGACTGTTTTCGGGATGGGCAAAGAAATGAATTCCAACTGTGGCTCTTTAAAAGTGTTATATTTTGAAGCAAAATAGTCCAAAAGGACTTGGGAAGCACACAGTTCCAAACCTAGATTAGGAATTTTCAGAAAAATTGGTTTTACAATATTGGTACAAACCAAATCTAGGTTGGGTGGAAGGCCATCAGATTGTGACTTAGGTAGAAGAATAGGCACATCATTATCAATCAAATCAAAATCTCCTAAATCATCTACACATGTCACATCATGCTCACAATCATCAATCAGTTTAGCAAGTTCACACTCAGAATCATCAACATCATCAACAGATTTATTCTCGTGTATCGGCACATCAGGGGAAACATCACATGGAATACTAGAAGAAATATCATGCATTAAGGTCAGGGCAGAGAAGCCTAATGTATTTGAACCCAAAGGTTCCATAACATTTTCAGTATAGACATGTTCTTCTAACATAACATCATAATCATCATCATCATCATGATAGGGATTTTGCAATCTAGGATAATTTTCAATCCTAAGGTCGGAGCTATTACAAGAATAAAACTCTAATTCATGGGGGTGACTCATATCATGTGGTGTTGTTCCTGTTTCCCTAACGGATTCCCATTGATGGGTTTTCTCTGCAATCTCGGCTAAAAAATTCCATGCATCATCCACAGATTTATCAATAAACTCACCATTACACATAGACTCAACCATGGTTCGAGATTTAAAGTCTAGTCCCTCATAGAGGATGACGACAAGTCTCCACTTCTCAATTCCATGGTGCGGACATTCACTCAACAAATAGTGAAAAACAGTTTCCTCATCCAATTGGACAAAAAAATTGATAACTTTGACGAATAGCAATGGTCCTATGATGTGGAAAGAATTTTTTGAAAAATAGATCTGTGAGTTGGTCCCAAGTGTTGATTGATTGTGGTCTCAAACCGTAAAACCATGTTTTGGCCCTTTCCTTTAAAGAATATGTAAACAAACGCAATTTCAGAGAGTCTTCGGACATATGATCAGGTTGCATAGTCCGACAAATTTGTTCAAACTCTCTTACATGAGTATAGGGGTTCTCAGAATCGAACCCTCGAAATATAGGAAGTATTTGTATCATGCTTGCATTTATTTTAAAAGGGTTATTGGTTTGAGGTAATACAATACATGATAATGGGATTTTTATTGACGGATACATGTATTCATGGAGAGCACGAGGTTGGCCCATTTTGAAAAGACACAAAGCCCACTATTTGGTTTTAATGGGTTTTCAAAAATTTGGTTTTTAATGGGTTTGGATTTTTGGGAAAATTTTGGTTTTGATGGGATATATTTGAAAAAGAAAATTTGGTTTAAAATGGGAGCAAAGTAGAAATTTGGTTTTAAAACTGGGAGCAAAAGAAAATTTTGGTTTTTAAAATCTGGGAGCAAGTAAAATTCTTTTTTTTTTTTTTTTTTTTAAAGAAAATAAAATTTGGTTTTTGAAATGGGAGCACGCCCACTGTTTGTCCTCTAATGAAATGGAAGGAAGGCTGCGGCCCACGAAACACTAAGTTTTAACTTTGAAAGTTTAATTTGGCCCAGTTGGTTAAGGCCCGACGTTTGTTTTAAAACTTTGGTTTCGAGGTCTACTCTTGAGTGGAAGCAAGCCCACAATCGGTTACAAGCTCAGCTGGGTTTAAACCCAGAGTCCAAAATACAAGTCCAATGAAAGAATTTAAACAAGCCCACAAATTAAACAAACAAGCCCACAAATAAATTATTACAAACCCAACAGAAAATAAGAGAAGCCCAAAAATTGGCTTTAATATTACATGCCCACAATTAAAAAATTGGAAGCCCACAATTCGGGTTCTCTTAAATGGGTTACCTTTTAAGCACAGCCCAGCTGCTCTGATATTGTTGCAAAAACCCAGTTGGGCTTTGGTTCTTTTCCTTGGTGGCGTCCCAGTAGAGGAAAAACAGGTTCAGAACAGCAGGTCCAACAACAAATGAAGTGAAGCAGATGCAGATGCAAATGCTATGCAGTGAAATACAAAATAGCTAAAGAAAAACACAAGAAAAACACAACACCAATCCCCGGCAGCGGCGCCAAAAACTTGGTAGGCTTCTAAAAGGTCCTAAAAATTATCCCCGGCCAAAAACTTGGTGGGCCCGGGGAAGTGTAAAATTAAGCGCAATAAAACGCGGGCCTACAGTAATACCGCAAGTGCACGGTCATCAGTTGCAGCTCGTGCAAGTACGGGTCGATCCACAGAGATCGGGTGTGTTTTGGAGTGTTCTAGCTAATTGGGTTCCTAAATTGCTATTGGGCTATGAAGCCTTTTGGCTTAAATTGGGCTTTGAGTACTAATGGGTTTGATAATAATAAAATGAACTGAGCTTGGGCTCAGTTGGTCTTTGAAGTGTAAATGGACTGGGCTTGACCTTTTGTCCTAGCAGTGAACTAGGCTTTGCCTTGAACTTAGGCTTGGGCTCAGTGTAGTGAACTGAGAATTGGAGAGGAAGCAGCAGCAGCAGGGTAGCAGACAGCTGCAAGGGAAGTGGAGTGGCAGCAACAGCTGCAGAAACTCAGATGCAGGAGAAGGGAGGAAAAGGCAGCTGCAGCACAAGGCAATGCAAGTAGTAGCAGCAGCAAGAACAGCAAGGCAGAGGCAAGTGCACAGCAAGGCCAAGGAAACAACAGCAGCAACAGAGTTGCAGCAAGCCAAGGGAAGTAACAAGAAAAGAAGTAGCAGCAATAGCACAAGCAAGGAAGAAAACAGCAGTAAGGGAAGCAACAAGAAAACAAGTAGCAGCAGCACAAGGCAGTGAAGAAAACAGTGTAAACAAGGTAATGAGTAACAAAACAGTGAACAAAATGGAACAAAGTGAAAGTGACACAAAGGCAATTAGCCTAAGGCAGGGAAGATGGTGAAACTAACAGTGATAACAATGCAAGTAGTAGCAGTGGCTCTAGGCATACCTAAGGAATGGGAGGAGAATTAGCTTGCTATGAGCACTAATTCCTCCCATTGCTCAATCACAACAATGCAATAGAGTTAAGCATACAAATGGAGTGGGAAGAAAACTAGCTTGCTCATTGTCACTAGTGAGCACTAGTTTCTCCCCACTGCTCAATCAAAACAGTGTACTGAAAGCTCTAACCTAGCATACCATCACTTCTTGACAATGAATTGAAACACAGTACATCACAAGAACATGAAACAACTGAAATTAAAGGCACTAACATCACACCAAACAGAACATGAACTGAAATTGAAAAGTGAACTAAAATTGAACTGAAATTAAAATTTAACAGAACTTGAAAGTTCTGGACACTGGCTAGTCCAGCATGTCTTTAACACTAATCCCACACCCATATTTATACCCAATACCCAATTAGGGTTTACAATCAAAATCCCCAAATTTCTCCAATCGACAGTACAATTAGGGTTTCCCCTTTTTCTAGTGTTCTGGGTCTAATTTTTCCCATAACCCTACTCTCATCCTCTCCTAAGCAGTTCTATTACATCAATTGGGGTTTTCTAGAAAAACTCTAAATTATAAAGAAAATTAGGGTTTTCAGACTTAGGGAGAAAATTACCATACTCTTCTGATTTCGTTGTCCCCTCTGCGATTAAGCTCATACCCATGCTTCCACTTGCATATGCGCTCTTGAAACACGCCTCAATGTTGTCTTCTGATGGAACCCTAGTTCTGTCTTTCTAGGTTTTAGCGTCTGATGGAGAAGCTATAACCGAGGAAGAGAGAAGTTGAGGTTATGGTCGAGGCGGTCGGTTTTGGGAAGGTGGTGGTGGCAGTGGAAATGGAGGTGAAGTGAAGGCTGGTACGGTGGAGGCAGGAGTTGCAGTTGCAGCTCTCTGCAACTGTCGGGTGAAGGAGAAGGAAAAGAAAGAGAAGGGAAGAGGAAGAATGAGGTTGGTTCGATAGTTTTAGGGTATGGGATTTCTGGTGTGAGGCGGGTCCATCAAGAGGTGATGTTTCGTGAGATGGGCCGTGGGATGTGAAGCTGGTAGGTGGATCGGATGGTTCCTCCTGAAGAGGCTGGTAGCGACCGTCAGATTGTTTGATACAATGAAGTAAACGGCTCTAGATGGGGTTAGGTGTTGTAGTGTTAAGCGGAAGTATCGGGATTTGATGAACAGCAAGGGAGCGACCGTTGGATTCAACTACCATCTAATCTGAAGGCTTGGAATTTCAGCGTTGTGGTGTTTGGCAGAGACTTCAGATTTTGATGCTCTATGAAGGAGCGACCATCGGATGCTTCTGAGAACTGATCTGATGGCTGAGAACGGAGGCGTTTTTGTGTGTAGAAAATGAGGTTGTGCGCACCATTCTTCGCGGCTTCCTTGCGTGATTTCTCCCGGCTTTTCACTACTTTTCTGCTCTTTTCCGCTCCGCAAGTCATCCAGACTTTATTTATTACCTAAAAATGCAAAATTAAGTAAGAAAAATATTTATTCTTGAAAACAATGAAAATACAGAATATGGGATAAAATGTAGAATTAATGCACAAAAGATGAGTAAATGCCAACAAAAGGGATAAAATATATACAATATTTGGCACTCATCAAATACCCCCAAACCTGAATTTTACTTGTCCTCAAGTAAAACAAAACTAAGGAAATCCTAACTATACCACTGTCGCTGGTCTCTCGAATGCATTTAGCGTATGCACTAAGCCTTTTAAACCACTAAGTGTCCCTAGTGGACGAGTTGAAGTCTCGTGAAGGTTTACCAGAGGTGTGCCTACAAAACCTAAGGACAAAATATAAGCTCATATTCCATCAAATGTGACATGTGCAAAACAGTTTAAGCTCACAGCAAAATGGAGATGTCAATCTAGCTATCGAAGGCACAATCCTAGCACTGATAACAAATAAAGACATGTGATAAGAGTGTAAAGTGTATCTACACATGTGTAAAGAAAGATCTGAAGTTATGACTACTAATCACCAAGAGATAGTTTCTCAGGCTAAGAACCAAGGTCGAAATCTAGCTAGCTGTCCGGACTTTACGAGAATTGTGAATGAGTTGGAGGTATTTCACAATTGCTCGCGTTGTACATCAATGGCATACACCCTCCTTGCTTATTACAATGAAACAACAAAAGATGACTATTTACATGACTCTTATTTACATTGACTACTCTTTTTATTTTTGGAACAAGAGATGATGGAATTGATAAATACTTGAATTTTTTTTTTTGTATTTTTCTGATATTTTTTCTGAATATATACGTGTTTTTTTTTTTTTTTTTTTTTTTTTTTTTTTTTATACAAAGAAACACTTTTGATACATAACAAAAAGAAACAAAAAATTACATGACACTTTGCAAGAGGTAGCCCTTTTTGATGCACCCAGTTAAATTCGATGGTTGTCTTTCTTAATGTAACCTCCACCTTCTATCCCAACCAACCAAAGAACAAGCTAGTCAAGTTTCGTTCAGTATTCTAAAGTGATTGGCAATCGTAACTTCCTATCAAACACCTTGAAGATCGAGGCCATACATGTATTGGTAGATCGTGCGCGTGCAAATTTCTTATCACTATGTGAATTGTGCTAGAATCAGGGTGCCTAAATATCTAGACTAAGACTCCTAATAAAATACATATTTGCACAAGAGTCAACATTTCAAGGTAAATGAGCTCCATTTTTTATGATTTTTCATTTTTTAATTTTTTTGAATTTTGATTTTTAATTTTTTTTTGGAATTTTTCAATTTTTTTCAAAAAGATGGAGTTTTGTTTTCAATTATGATATTTATGGCATATTATCGTGGTATCTACTCTATCCCCCAAACCTAAACTAAACATTGTCCTCAATGTTTCAAAATATGGAAAGGATTAAAATGCAACATATGGAAAGGGACATGCTGAGTAGAGTAAAAGGAGAGAGAATACCCGATTTCGGCGAAAGCAGAATTAAAACTCCGTTATTCAAGGCAAAAATCCAACATATTTCAACCGAGATCATATTGGATTAGCAAAATATATACAAAAGGAACAAAAGGGTTTTTTAAGAAATTTTAGCTACTGGATTATATACAAAAAATTCACCATACACTAACAATCTAAAGAGTTGAGGATCAACCCAAAAGACAAAGTGTAGACATTTCAACAGCTTCACACTATATAACAGGAAAGAAACGCAAGTGAAACTGTGAAACAAAATGAGCTACCCCCAAACCTGGATTTTACAGAAGATATAATTTTGAAAACAAAATCGCGCAGTTTCGGGGGTTCATCATGCAAAAGGTCTAGCTCGAAATGGACTGTTTTCGGGATGGGCAAAGAATGCATTCCAACTGTGGCTCTTTAAAAGTGTTATATTTTGAAGCAAAATAGTCCAAAGGACTTGGGAAGCACACAGTTCCAAACCTAGATTAGGAATTTTCAGAAAAATTGGTTTTACAATATTGGTACAAACCAAATCTAGGTTGGGTGGAAGGCCATCAGATTGTGACTTAGGTAGAAGAATAGGCACATCATTATCAATCAAATCAAAATCTCCTAAATCATCTACACATGTCACATCATGCTCACAATCATCAATCAGTTAGCAAGTTCACACTCAGAATCATCAACATCATCAACAGATTTATTCTCGTGTATCGGCACATCAGGGGAAACATCACATGGAATACTAGAAGAAATATCATGCATTAAGGTCGGGGCAGAGAAGCCTAATGTATTTGAACCCAAAGGTTCCATAACATTTTCAGTATAGACATGTTCTTCTAACATAACATCATAATCATCATCACATCATGATAGGGATTTTGCAATCTAGGATAATTTTCAATCCTAAGGTCGGAGCTATTACAAGAATAAAACTCTAATTCATGGGGGTGACTCATATCATGTGGTGTTGTTCCTGTTTCCCTAACGGATTCCCATTGATGGGTTTTCTCTGCAATCTCGGCTAAAAAATTCCATGCATCATCCACAGATTTATCAATAAACTCACCATTACACATAGACTCAACCATGGTTCGAGATTTAAAGTCTAGTCCCTCATAGAGGATGACGACAAGTCTCCACTTCTCAATTCCATGGTGCGGACATTCACTCAACAAATAGTGAAAAACAGTTTCCTCATCCAATTGGACAAAAAATTGATACTTTGACGAATAGCGATGGTCCTATGATGTGGAAAGAATTTTTTGAAAAATAGATCTGTGAGTTGGTCCCAAGTGTTGATTGATTGTGGTCTCAAACCGTAAAACCATGTTTTGGCCCTTTCCTTTAAAGAAAATGTAAACAAACGCAATTTCAGAGAGTCTTCGGACATATGATCAGGTTGCATAGTCCGACAAATTTGTTCAAACTCTCTTACATGAGTATAGGGGTTCTCAGAATCGAACCCTCGAAATATAGGAAGTATTTGTATCATGCTTGCATTTATTTTAAAAGGGTTATTGGTTTGAGGTAATACAATACATAATGGGAATTTTTATTGACGGATACATGTATTCATGGAGAGCACGAGGTTGGCCCATTTTGAAAAGACACAAAGCCCACTATTTGGTTTAATGGGTTTTCAAAAATTTGGTTTTTAATGGGTTTGGATTTTTGGGAAAATTTTGGTTTTGATGGGATATATGAAAAAGAAATTTGGTTTAAAAATGGGAGCAAAGTAGAAATTTGGTTTTAAAACTGGGAGCAAAGAAAATTTTGGTTTTTAAAATCTGGGAGCAAGTAAAATTCTTTTTTTTTTTTTTTTTTTTTTTTTAAAGAAAATAAAATTTGGTTTTTGAAATGGGAGCACGCCCACTGTTTGTCCTCTAATGAAATGGAAGGAAGGCTGCGGCCCACGAAACACTAAGTTTTAACTTTGAAAGTTTAATTTGGCCCAGTTGGTTAAGGCCCGACGTTTGTTTTAAAACTTTGGTTTCGAGGTCTACTCTTGAGTGGAAGCAAGCCCACAATCGGTTACAAGCTCAGCTGGGTTTAAACCCAGAGTCCAAAATACAAGTCCGAAAGAATTTAAACAAGCCCACAAATTAAACAAACAAGCCCACAAATAAATTATTACAAACCCAACAGAAAATAAGAGAAGCCCAAAAATTGGCTTTAATATTACATGCCCACAATTAAAAAATTGGAAGCCCACAATTCGGGTTCTCTTAAATGGGTTACCTTTTAAGCACAGCCCATGCTCTGATATTGTTGCAAAAACCCAGTTGGGCTTTGGTTCTTTTCCTTGGTGGCGTCCCAGTAGAGGAAAAACAGGTTCAGAACAGCAGGTCCAACAACAAATGAAGTGAAGCAGATGCAGATGCAAATGCTATGCAGTGAAATACAAAATAGCTAAAGAAAAACACAAGAAAAACACAACACCAATCCCCGGCAGCGGCGCCAAAAACTTGGTAGGCTTCTAAAAGGTCCTAAAAATTATCCCCGGCCAAAAACTTGGTGGGCCCGGGGAAGTGTAAAATTAAGCGCAATAAAACGCGGGCCTACAGTAATACCGCAAGTGCACGGTCATCAGTTGCAGCTCGTGCAAGTACGGGTCGATCCACAGAGATCGGGTGTGTTTGGAGTGTTCTAGCTAATTGGGTTCCTAAATTGCTATTGGGCTATGAAGCCTTTTGGCTTAAATTGGGCTTTGAGTACTAATGGGTTTGATAATAATAAAATGAACTGAGCTTGGGCTCAGTTGGTCTTTGAAGTGTAAATGGACTGGGCTTGACCTTTTGTCCTAGCAGTGAACTAGGCTTGCCTTGAACTTAGGCTTGGGCTCAGTGTAGTGAACTGAGAATTGGAGAGGAAGCAGCAGCAGCAGGTAGCAGACAGCTGCAAGGGAAGTGGAGTGGCAGCAACAGCTGCAGAAACTCAGATGCAGGAGAAGGGAGGAAAAGGCAGCTGCAGCACAAGGCAATGCAAGTAGTAGCAGCAAGAACAGCAAGGCAGAGGCAAGTGCACAGCAAGGCCAAGGAAACAACAGCAGCAACAGAGTTGCAGCAAGCCAAGGGAAGTAACAAGAAAAGAAGTAGCAGCAATAGCACAAGCAAGGAAGAAAACAGCAGTAAGGGAAGCAACAAGAAAACAAGTAGCAGCAGCACAAGGCAGTGAAGAAAACAGTGTAAACAAGGTAATGAGTAACAAAACAGTGAACAAAATGGAACAAAGTGAAAGTGACACAAAGGCAATTAGCCTAAGGCAGGGAAGATGGTGAAACTAACAGTGATAACAATGCAAGTAGTAGCAGTGGCTCTAGGCATACCTAAGGAATGGGAGGAGAATTAGCTTGCTATGAGCACTAATTCCTCCATTGCTCAATCACAACAATGCAATAGAGTTAAGCACAAATGGAGTGGGAAGAAAACTAGCTTGCTCATTGTCACTAGTGAGCACTAGTTTCTCCCCACTGCTCAATCAAAACAGTGTACTGAAAGCTCTAACCTAGCATACCATCACTTCTTGACAATGAATTGAAACACAGTACATCACAAGAACATGAAACAACTGAAATTAAAGGCCTAACATCACACCAAACAGAACATGAACTGAAATTGAAAAGTGAACTAAAATTGAACTGAAATTAAAATTTAACAGAACTTGAAAGTTCTGGACACTGGCTAGTCCAGCATGTCTTTAACACTAATCCCACACCCATATTTATACCCAATACCCAATTAGGGTTTACAATCAAAATCCCCAAATTTCTCCAATCGACAGTACAATTAGGGTTTCCCCTTTTTCTAGTGTTCTGGGTCTAATTTTTCCCATAACCCTACTCTCATCCTCTCCTAAGCAGTTCTATTACATCAATTGGGGTTTTTCTAGAAAAACTTAAATTATAAAGAAAATTAGGGTTTTCAGACTTGGGAAAAATACCATACTCTTCTGATTTCGTTGTCCCCTCTGCGATTAAGCTCATACCCATGCTTCCACTTGCATATGCGCTCTTGAAACACGCCTCAATGTTGTCTTCTGATGGAACCCTAGTTCTGTCTTTCTAGGTTTTAGCGTCTGATGGAGAAGCTATAACCGAGGAAGAGAGAAGTTGAGGTTATGGTCGAGGCGGTCGGTTTTGGGAAGGTGGTGGTGGCAGTGGAAATGGAGGTGAAGTGAAGGCTGGTACGGTGGAGGCAGGAGTTGCAGTTGCAGCTCTCTGCAACTGTCGGGTGAAGGAGAAGGAAAAGAAAGAGAAGGGAAGAGGAAGAATGAGGTTGGTTCGATAGTTTTAGGGTATGGGATGTTCTGGTGTGAGGCGGGTCCATCAAGAGGTGATGTTTCGTGAGATGGGCCGTGGGATGTGAAGCTGGTAGGTGGATCGGATGGTTCCTCCTGAAGAGGCTGGTAGCGACCGTCAGATTGTTTGATACAATGAAGTAAACGGCTCTAGATGGGGTTAGGTGTTGTAGTGTTAAGCGGAAGTATCGGGATTTGATGAACAGCAAGGGAGCGACCGTTGGATTCAACTACCATCTAATCTGAAGGCTTGGAATTTCAGCGTTGTGGTGTTTGGCAGAGACTTCAGATTTTGATGCTCTATGAAGGAGCGACCATCGGATGCTTCTGAGAACTGATCTGATGGCTAAGAACGGAGGCGTTTTTGTGTGTAGAAAATGAGGTTGTGCGCACCATTCTTCGCGGCTTCCTTGCGTGATTTCTCCCGGCTTTTCACTACTTTTCTGCTCTTTTCCGCTCCGCAAGTCATCCAGACTTTATTTATTACCTAAAAATGCAAAATTAAGTAAGAAAAATATTTATTCTTGAAAACAATGAAAATACAGAATATGGGATAAAATGTAGAATTAATGCACAAAAGATGATTAAATGCCAACAAAAAGGGATAAAATATATACAATATTTGGCACTCATCACTTTGTTAAGGTATACGAGCCTGTAGTATATATACTCTGCAAACGATTTTGTCACATCCTTGATGAATCAGGTAGTCGTGCTTAGCATGTCATCAAAGTTTAAGATAATTCATTTGGTGGTATGGGAAATTGCAACCTCTAAATCCAAGAGATGCCTTTAATGTAGTCTTTTTGTATGTGTACAGGGTATGTGTACAACCTCCTACTGATGAATGGAATGATAAAGTTTTGCATGAAAAAGAATGGAGGTGCCACCACATGTTTATGGGTAAACACCGTTTTACTTGTTTGTATAACCAAATGGATATGTTTAGTTTTAATCACATAGACTTACTAAGTCGATCGTTTTGCTGCATGTTTTACAAAGGTGTACATATTGGTGTATCAGTGGAATTATCATGAAAAAGTAGGCCTGTGTGTGGTTATGAATGGTCAATTTTATGCATGTTTTGCAGGGGGTGTACACATTGGTGCACCAGTGTATTTTCCATGTAAAAGTAGGTTTTTGTGTGGTTATGGAGGATCGATTTTAGGCATGTTTCACATGGGTGAACATATTGGTGCACTAATGTAATTCTCATGAAAAAGTAGGTTTGTGTGGGTTTATGAATGATCGATTTCATGCATTTTTTTTGTAGGTGTATACAAAATAGTGCATGTGAAAAAATGACTCCATGAGCTTGTGAAAATTTTGTGTATGCTTATTTTTTTTGTACCCATCAGATAGGATAAAGAAAATTATTTTGTTATAAATGAAAATTGTAGTCATATGGGTACTCTTTTCGCAGGTCTCAGAAAGAGCGTTAGTGGTGCTTAGGTGGACGATTCTAATTGTATGTGTTGTACAAACTGGCGCACCTTGTGGTCCTTGTCTTGTCTTTGGATTTTTGTAGATGTGTACATGTTTGCACACCAGTGTTAACTAATATTTTTAAAAAATGAGAATTACATAGTCATATGGATACTCTTTTTATAGCTCTCGAAAAGAGCTTTCCGAATATATAAAGTTTGCAAATTTTAGACAAACGGTTCAAGAGATAAATTATTTTTTAATTATTTTTATATTATTTAAAATGACTGACATCATCATAAGTCATTTTAGACTAAGCTGTAAATACTTGGACTAAATTGTAAATCACCAAAGTTATGTGTGTATTTTTGATATTTTAAATAACTTTTGGACTAAATTATATCTAGTTGAATGAGTGTGGACTAACTAGTATATTTGGATAAAATTTTGGACTAAACCATATCTTTCCCTATATTATATTATCTATAAGACCCACAACCTGGCTGGACACCTATAAAATTTTATTGACATATAGTTGAGAAAGAAAGAGAAATAGATGACACGCCAAAGAGATGTGACAAAAAGATGGTTCTTCCATCATCAATACATTATATATGAACTTATTTAAAACCTGTTGGAACAAACCAGAAACACAAACGTCGAACACAAACATAGCTTTCTCTAATCATAGCAGTTCCACTTTAAGTTCTATACTTCTTTTCCTTTTCTGAAGCGGTGCACTAGAGCCATGCATTCCGAAATCTCGGTTCAACCATGTTTCAAACCATTAAACCCTGTCTTTAAAGAGATGAATGAGGAAGAAGTCTATTTGGCTGGACTGATCTTTTATACATCTGGTGTAAACACTCTCGACATCAGTATCCATGCGAAAGATCTTTGGAAGCTAAGTTTAGCTCCTGAAACTAAGCGCCTGCGCAAGATTGGAGACGAAAATATCTTCATTATTCACCTTCCAGACAAAGAAAAACTATCAGAAATAGTCTGTGGAAGTCCATGGTATTTTAGAGGTCGTCTTTTTCTTGTGCAACATTGGCAGCACAAACGGGGATGTAACCCACCCCGAAGCATCTTTCCTAGCGTTCTTCCTGTTGAAGTCTCGTACCATTACCCCGGGACACATATTTCTACCATGTTCCACGACTCAAATGTAGCTACAAAGTCGATATTCAGTCTGTAACTAACTTTCGCTTGGATCACAATCAGCATCCAAACTCGACTTTCGAAACTGATTGGGATCCTAGTGACCAGTTACCTGTTACTTTAGAATTAATCGATGAATCTAATAAGAAGCTTAGAATGATACTTCACTACAACTTCATCCGAACTATTAGTAGTGTTGATGAGCCCTGTGAACGTTGTATGGAGAACATACCATTGTGCTCTACTTCTTTGAACCCTGATCACAACTCTGTTAGCAGTCAGATTTTGGGACAAACTGTTAAAGAACTTAACTTTAGTGCCCGCGAAAATACGCTAGAAGAACTTTTGGGAGCTACGGAAGTGTTTCAAGCGGCCAACATTTCTTACCCTTCTCCAAAATAATTAAGCCATGAGATTTTCAGCGATTCTCAAGTGGGTATGGTTGTAGTAGACAATCATTATCCTTTTGGTTTCAAGCTTCCTGATTTGTCGCAGTCACGTGTGGAAGAGATTCTAAACGAAAGGGTGACATGTACCCCGAATAGCTGGAAGCGCCTTATACCGGAAAACAAAACTTCATTTGCGTCACCTACATACGTTGATGAATTTCTGTTCCCGAACATCTAGAACCTGGATCTTAGCATATCATTTTGAGTTTCTGGCCGAACCAGAAAAAGGTAAGTGTGGCTTAATGCAAATTGAAAAAGGTAAGCTGGTTCGTTGACATTATTCAAGTCGTCAACTGAAAAAATGTCACGTTTGGTCTGAATTATTTTTAGATCGATGGCCATTAAAATTGTAGTGTGTTGCCATTGTGTCACACGTTATAAAACCGAAAAGTAATATAGCATGTTACCGTTGTGTCAAACTGGATTTGGTCGTCTCATGACCATAGACTATTGTCTGTTATAGTATTGTTATTAACAAAGAGCCGCTCAGGGCATTTTATTAGAATTCCAAAAATAAGTTCAATACACATTGGTAGAGACGTCGGTAGAAGGTAACCGACAAGCTGGAAAATTTGATTTTAGTATAATTATTAGAGGTCAGAGTCATGGACACTCTGATGGATAAGTTCAGACAAGATTTGCAGATCTGCATTATTTTCTCCGCAAAGCCAAACGACAATGACTTTAAAACGTAATATTTTGATGATATTTTGCTGTTACAAGACAATAATTTCCTACAAAAAAATGAATGCAATTCGAAGGCTGATATTTAAATGGGTAGCTCGTCGTCGTTTTATACATCTCGAATTGTGTTCATTTTTTATTTTTCGAATTTACACTTTCCCAAAATAAATTGAGAGCTATAGAAACAACACTTTGAGGGCAAATTGGTAACTTACCCATGACATTTGCAAAAGTGTGAACAGATTATTCAAATCGAAGTTTGATCATATGAAATGAAATTACAACTTTACAGCTACCCATGTTTATTAACTTGAAAAAAAAAAGAAAAAAAAACTACTACATCTCAAGAATTTCAAGTAGATGAAATGTAGCTCTGGGAGGGAGGGAAAAAAAGAGAGGTATCAGGTGGTCGAGTCTGTAGCACAAGGAGAAGAAGAAATACTACATAATTTGGGTTTAGGTTTAGAGGTTTACGGAAGTGAAATCCAGGCAACTTTTAATGCATGATTTTTTTTTTGTTCTTATTATATAGTACATACTAAATATGAAAGTTGACATTTATACACCGAAAATGTTTGGGAGCCCCCGTTTTATACCCCAAAGTTTGACGCCGCTTATGTGTTAGTTTCCATTGACCAATCCTTAAAAAGGACCCCTATTTTTCCTGGTGGGGCAGTGGAGAAAGAAAATCAATTGCAGATGTTGGTGACACATAGTGGTGTCAATGCATGGGGTATTAAAGCGGGGCTCCCTAGCAATTTCGTTCATACACGTTCCTTCATATCGTTAATTATACGGATGCGTTAACTTTTTTTTCTGGAACTGAAATACTTAATATTAATATTATAATATAGATGTGATTACTAACTCAAATCCCTTCTTTATTGATCAGAGAAAAAATTGGATGTGATAACAAATTTCAGGCCGATTTAGGTTGTAATTATTTTGTGTGAGGTAAAAAAATATTCAAAGTACTTTTAACCCAAAGCACATCCAAATTGCATATACCTCTGCCGTTTACTTCTGCAAACGGATTACGGTATGTATAAGTTTTCGGAAAGTGCAAAGATTACGTTAAAAAGAAGCTAACATGAAAGTCTTATAACAGGCATGTTACATATATTTATTTTTTTTGATCATAAAAGTAAATCATTACCAAAGGGAAAGTTAGATAGAATTGTCCATCTGCAGGGCAGAGACGATACACCTTGGTGGTAATACAGACCACACTTGATTACATAAATATTTCTTGGCATATTTGGCTAATCCATCAGCCGCTTCATTACCAGACCTAGGAAAATAAACACACTTAATACTTCTACTAGCTTCTAATAGTCTACTAATATCCAAAAGAAGATTATGGTCTTGCCAGTTAGTCTTAGCAAAATTTGAAGTCACCGCTTCAATGACAGACTTGCAATCTCCTTCAATGATGATGTTGCTCCATCCCCTTCTCTTGATCCATTCTGCAGCTTCCAACAATGCTAAACCTTCTCCTTGTTCAGCATCTCTAGCTTTTGTCACTTTCATCAGGGCCTCCACAAAATTCCCTGCACAATCTCTAATGATTAGGCCCATTCCACAAATATTTGTTTCTTTGTCAAAAACTGCATCAAAATTAAATTTCCACCAGTTTTTTTGTGGTTTTTGCCATTTTTTCATGGTCTTAGTTGCTAAGAACCTGCAAGGAGGGTTAGTATCTGTGCTATTTATGTTATATTTGATGCAGAAATTTTTAATGCTCATTATTATGTTGTTTGGGCGGGCTTATTTTTCTTCACAGACTGTTGCGCATCTTTGTTTCCATATCTACCATATGATGATTGTTGCTAGCAGAATGCTTTTTCCTTGTTTAAAAGAGATTATACTCTGATCTTGGCTCCAAGATTTAATCCAGCTTTGCAGAGATGTGAATTGTTGCTGAGAGTAAATTACTTCTAGAAGTAATGTGAACCATATAACTTTTGCCAGGTCACAATGAAGAAGAATATGTGCATCAGTTTCAGTAGTTTGCTCGCAGAATGGACAAGAGTAATCGTCTAATTGCATATGCCTTCCTATTCTTGCTCTTGTTTGCAGTATATCCTTCAAGCATCCCCAAAGGAAGAGGTTTAGCTTATATGGTAGTTCCAGGTGCCATATCTTTAACCAGAACCTCTGATCATCTTTGCTGATGGTATTACTTTCCTGAATGAGAGCTGTATACGTGGATTGAACAGTGAACATGCCATTTTTTGTTAAACTCCAGATTAAAGTGTCTTTAGCTTTTTCAGCAATTCTGATTTCCTGGAATTGCTTTCTCTCATCTTGGTTGAAGACTTGGTTTACTCTTTGTGTGTTCTATTGCTTGGTGTTATGATTTGGGAATTTCGATAAAGTGACCCAGTTTTGAATTAGGGTAAAAAAAATGCCCCTGCTTTTTTGCACTTTTCTAAACTGCCCCGTTTTTTTTTTTTAAATAACGCTTTCCATCCCGTTAAATGCAAGGTGGCAGTTATCTCACATGTTAAAAAGTCATATTTACCTCTGAACTATGTCGTGAACTATGAACCCTAACCATGAACCCTAAACCCCTAACCCTGAACTATATCGTGAACCATTAACAACGAAGCATGAACTACGAACCCTAAACCCCTAACCTTGAACCATGAACCCAGAACCATGAACTTTCAACCCTGAACCTTAAACCCCTAACCCTGAACTCCGAACCCTAAATCCATGAACCGAGCTCGACGAACCTGAAAAATGAAGAATAAGATAAACGTGACAAGTAAAGGGTAAATAAGTAAAAAATTGGATGAAAAACTAAATTAGGTGGAAAAGTTAACAGTGGGGGCAGTTTTGAAAAGTTGAAAAAAAACGGGGGAAAATTATTAAACCGAAGTTGAGAGTGGGGCAGTTTATCAATATTCCCTTATGATTCATCAGACTCTGAACTGTAACGAAGTTATCTTGATGCTGAGGATCTTGAGATAGTTGGTTGTGCTGGATATTTCCCACCCAATTATGCTTCCAGATCTTTATTTCTGAGCCATCTCCTACACTCCAGACATGAAACTTCTTTATGATTTGTAGACCCTTGTGTATGCTTTTCCAAATCCATGATCCTTGGGTGCTTAGTTCATCACAGAGCGGATCTTTATTATGGAAGTACTTCTCCTTTAGTATTCTTGCGCAAAGGGAGTTTTTCTCTGTTAGCATTCTCCATGCGAGTTTTGCTAGAAGAGCTTCATTGAATTTTGAGGTGTTTTTGAAACCCATACCTCCCAATCTTTTTGGTCTGCACACAGAACTCCAAGCAATTGGGTTGAAACCCTTTTGTTTATCCTTTCTCCACTAATAATTTCTTTGAACCCTGTCAATGGATTTCATAATTTTGTTCGGCATTTTAAAACAACCCATTTGGCAGTTTGCCATTGTGGTAAGGGCAGCTTGCACTTGAATAGATCTTCCGGCTTGATCTATAATTTTTCGTTGCCAATGTGCTCAGCCTATATTGTGCTAAGGAGTAAGGACAGGCATGTTACATATGCGCCATAGTTATTTATGATTCATTTTTTCTGATGACGTATTCGAAGGAAAGATTCTTGAAACCATAAACTCACACAACATCCCCCTTTATCCCGTGTTTAGCATTTTCCAAAAATGTGTCAGTCTCACCAGTTGTCGTCCACCCATAGCTTTACTGGCTAATAACTATCCAATTACTTTTGATATTACCGAAATGATATAGGTTTTCGATGTAACCGAACTGGACTGCAGTGTTAGTTGGAGAGTTATTATCCTGGGACAACCTTCTCGTACTTATCACTTCTTTTAACGCATACAGCTGGGACAACAGTACCAAAGGAAACTGGCGAAAACTAGTAGTGGTTCACTGCAAGTCTGCAGCACAACCTATAGGATACTAGAACCAATTTTTTCTTCCTTTGCTTTTGTCACAGCTTTAGCGTTTTCAGTTTCGAATAGTGGAAACACATACACAAAATTACTGGTAGATCTTTAATATTTTATTTCCTATAGAACATTTTCCCAATCCGTGTAATTTACTGATGAAAAACTTAATTCGCCTAATTCTGGAGATGCAGATGATAGAATCCCCCAACTTTCAAAGCCTAGTTATTACAAATACTAGTCTAACCATATCTATTAGCTGCAAAAATAATTATGATTAAATGCATATATTTGACTTTTAATACCCTTACAGTGTCTACAGTTTACACCTAAGCCTCATCGTTATTATTACCTATAGAGCTAAGATGTGACCTAACGTGACTGTGAGTTAACTCCAGGTTCTCTCACCTGTCTTTCTCTTTTAACTTTACGACTGCACCAAAGGAAACCGGTAGTAATTCTACGACAGTTACTAATACGACCGAAAATGATAGATACCCCCGGTTATTTTACACCACATAGATATATCCCTATATGGCATACTTGGGTTGGTCCATTCTGACCCAAAATCATACTTGGGTTGGTCATGTACACGAAAATGACTGTCACAATTTGTAAAAACTGGTAACGCAATCAGCAGTGCAAGTTGCATGTTTCCGCTTCAAACATACTTTACATAGTGAAAAATATACATAGTTACATACCCGTTGTTTATAGACCCATTGATAAGCCAAAAAATTATAAACCCAAAACAGACGTTTTTTGCGGTGAATAAGCAGAAGAAGGTTATCCACTCTCACGGTCTTACGTACATTAATCACTCACTTAACTGCGACATTTCAACCACAATAGTAAATTCCAGATATATTAGTACTTCACCAAATCATTTACTACCCTTCCATCGCCTTAACTTGATGTTCGTACCTATATTAATGTAGAGCTTCGATGTGACCGAACGAGACGGGGAGTTATCTCCAAGTTATATCTAGTCTTACCTCTAATTCTTAGATCTTTACGAAACTCATTTTAAAAGTAGTGGTAGTTCGCTGACAGTTATGCAAAATGAACTAAGGGCTGCTGCGACAAAGTGGAAACTCATACATTGTTTTTTCTGATCTTGCAAAGCGGTACTAATTTAAGTTATATACTTTCTTTACTTTTCCGGAGCTGTGAATCTAACCTATAAGGCGCATGTCCGAATTAGTGAATTTTTCGAAGGAGAAGGTTATGTATCTAGCCAGTTAACAGTTGACAACTCTCAACAAACTGAGAATGAAACTAGCAAGATGACGCAGAACTTCTGCATCAAAACAAAAAATGTTGCAGCCCAGTGTATCTAGCCACTGCCAGAAAACCCAACCCTAAACAGATCAAAGCCTGCAACAGATAACATTCTACATCAGCGATTTGTGAGTTTAATCTTATAAGGGGTATGCATTCTACATCAGATATGACGATTCAACCAACTTTCGAACCATTTCATCCTGAGTTTACAATGATGGATGACAAAGAAGTCTATTTGGCCGGGTTGATCTTTGATCCTTGTTGTGTGAACTTTCTCGACATCAGTATTCATGCGAAAGATCTTTGGCAGCTGAGTGTAACTCCTGCTACGATGCGCCTTCCCAAGGCTAAAGGAGAAAATATCTTTGTTATTCTACTACCGAACCCCGGAATATTACCAGAAATATTACGTGGGAGTCCATGCTGTTTTAGAAGTCGTCCTTTTTTTGTGCAACAACTACATAATGGGAAATTACTTGTCTCTAAGTAGCTTTGCTAGTTTTCTACCAGTTCAAGTCTCGTACCATTACCCTACGACGATGTGGTTGAACGCCTCGTACAAACAGTCTTCAAAAGTAGCAGGTCTATCATTCAATTCTCCTAGCAACTTTTGCATGAATCACGAGAAGAACCCAAACACGATGTTCCTTACTAATTGGGACACTAGTAAACAATTACCTGTTACATTACATGTAACCCATAAAAAGTCTAATACTAAGCTAAATTTGACACCTCAGTACAAATCCATGCCGTTGGGTTCCACTTCCTCAAACACTGGCCATGCGTCTAACAGTAGCCAGATTTTTGGACAAGAAGAATTCAGCGATCGCCAAGTGGAAGTGATTGAAATAGAGGATGATGATCCTCCTATGATCAGGCTTCCTGCTTTATCGTAGTTACATGTAGAACAAATTCAAGAAATGCCAGCGGAAGCAGATTTCCAACCCAAATATCTTCAACCGGAAGATGAAACCTGGGAAACATGGGAGTTCGTTGATGAACTTCGTTGCGAAGCTTCGAGAACCAGGAGTTCTGCACATCCAATTTGATTTCCCGGAAGACACGCAGTTATAGTAAACTAATGCTTACTAAAAATTGTCAGCCGATTCATTGATATCGGGTGGAAAACCAGAAAAAGTGTCATGTTTTGGTTAGTTTGTTTGCGTTCTTTCTATTGTTTGCGTTCAAAATCTTTTCGTAGTTGTTTTGGGTCAGGCATCAGGATCCTGGACGAAAAATAGGGGACACAGTTTGTGTTCTTTTTACTTTTTTTTAACAGTTTTCTACCTTGTTTGGGGTTGTAACAGAACAGTAAATAGGCGTTGCGCTTTTTGAAAAATGGCAATCCGTTTACACAGTGGCCGTCAATCGGTTTGCGGTTTCGGAGCATCTACAACAGAAGGTGTAAAAATCCTACATGGATTTTTTATTTAGTCCTTTTATTTGCGGTTTCATATCTAAAACACCATCTCCAACGGTGAGAATTTTAACTCTTAGAATTAGAAGAAAATTAGTTAAAAACATGACGTGGAGGTGCAACCGGAGGTGTAGATAACACTTTCTTGAACACCTTCATATTTAGTAATTGATCCCTCCTAACTTGTAGGTCCCTACTGTTGGAGATGGATTTATGCCAAACGGGGGTCTAAAATTCTATGTGTCAGTAAAAATAAATATATCCATCCTCTCTCAGAGATGCTCTCGGGGGAACATTTTGGTAAACTTATAGTTCTCCTCATTTTCATACCGTTTTATTCAAAGATGTCATGATTATTTTACTACTTCCAGGAATTTTTTTACTACTTTCAGTTTCACTTTCTTATTTAATTATTTTTACTTGGCTATTTATTATTGGTTTTTACTTTTGGTGATCAATTCCAAACTCGGTTTCCTTTTATTTATTTCTTTGTGTTGGTTGTATTTATTAGGTTGAGGTACCCACTTAAATACCTCTTTGTGAATGAATTTTTTCCTATTAATCGGCCAAATTGATTTTGCTATGCAGTTTTAAAAATTGACTAAAAAAAGACGTGGAACGATATGAAGAAAATGCACGACAAGATATTTAAACTTAGTGTATTCGCAACAACATCGTTCCTAATTTAAAACGGAAAACTCTACGAATGACTCTGACATGACGGTGATAAGTCGAGCAACATTAGTTTTTGCTCGCACAAGAAGAGTAAGGTGAACATATGCAACAGATTTCCCTAAGTTGATGGATCACGCATCTAGTTGAGATATTTAATCTTTAAATTGCTTCAGGCGAACTCTGTTTTTCATTTTCTTTTATCACGCGGAAGGAGAAGAGAGTTCTATAGGTAAGGAGGATCAAGAACATAATTCGAGTGCATGGTATGGTCATAAAACATTGAATTTGATTGGTTTTAAAATAATATTAAATCAGAAATGACTAATACATCGTGAAAAAAGAACCGTGAATGAATCGTGTGAGAGGGATGGTGGGACCCATTTCAGCCCACCCCTATCTCAATGCAGAGAAGGCTTATCTGGACCGTCCATTTCCCTCTCGGTGTATTCCACGATGTTGGATCATGGTATGTGTATCATTGTTGTCCCACACTGGTGATGGTTGAACTGAAGTATTTGCTGTAGAAACTCGGTGTATATTTTTACAGGCTGGTTGACAATACTGAAAAAGAGAAGATATGATTAATGTGTTGCAGTGTAGAAATTTAATACAATTAAGTTGATTGTAAAGAATTTCTTAGAGATTAACTCGAGTAGTTGTTGTATCCCAAACATTACACCAGTAAGAGGAAAATATAGTTAAACTTCTTGCAGTTTCCAAACATTTAAAACTCTCAAGTTTAAAATTCTTGGGCTGGGACAAGTAATATGGGCCAGATTTGGGACAAATTTTGACCATTGATCACTCGGTTCTCCACCGGATTACCAATCCAAATGCTAAAATCAATCTCCTCTCAATTATTTAGATTGTGCTACGTGTTGTCCCAAATCTGTTCCATCCCTTTTTTATCTCTGCAGAAAGAATTATAATTACTCTGCATTTAAAGCCTTCTACTAATAAATGATTATAATAGGGAGACCCCGGATTTTGTGGCGAAGGGTTTGGTTTCAAATAGGGAGACCCCGGATTTTGCCTCCACTTTTTTACACCACTAAGTGGAAAATAAATGCACCGTTGATTTCCCCTCTCCCCACCTCACTAGAAAGAGAAGATTTTCGTGATAAACGTGTTGCAGTGACATCGGTGTAGAAACCGTGTGAATCCTTTAAATCTACAAGTCAACTCCAAACTCCAAACTTAAAACTTAATTTTAGAGGGAAAATTTGTAATACACATATATATACCAAGGGATAAAATTATAGTTTGGGGACTTACTATGTCACTATTGAATCGTCAACACTTTTTCTAGCATGGAGTTAAACCGTTAGACAAAAGAGTAAAATATTTCGAGATTCCCGCTGGGCCAAGTGCCTCCTCAGTTAAAACTAAGTCGTGTTAGATAAGTCATACATGCTTAAAAAACACATTAATAACGGTTCATGAACCGATGGTAAATGCATTCGCAAATGACTTGATTCGGTGTAGTATATTTAAAGAAGATGCGCCTTGAAACCCTTCATGTGTCATTACACAGCGGCAGAAAAAAAAAATCCTCTTGTTGATTCACTAAAAAGAAAAAAACCATATGTTCAAACTAGATTTTTAATGGAGTATTTCAGGAATCTCCCCGAGAAAACCAGTTAGACATATTATATCGTTTACCTGTTGAATCAGTTCTTGACTGTAAATTAGTGTCTAAAACTTGGAAAAAACTTATTTCTCATCCATCATTCTACAAGATTCACCTCAATCATCTTATTGACTCTGGTAATTTGGGTTTTCTTATATCTTGCGGTCGGCTAAGTTTCCTTCCTACACCCAACCAATTTTATTAGTTTGATTATGGTAAGAACAGTGACATCATTAGCAAGATCGATGTTCTCCCTCAAGAGACGTCTAATTATGCTATTGTTGGTTCTTGCAATGGTTTGATCTGTTTTTTCAATCACCTTGATACAATTGTTATCAGTAACCCCATCCTCAGAGAATATGCCATTATCCTACACTTACACCACTCGCCCATATTAACAAAAGTTTGTTCCGCGAATATGTGTTCTGCGGGTTTGGTTACCTCCCCGAAACTGAGGAGTACAAAGTTGTCAGAATGTATACGTTACTAAAAAATTCCAATTCTATAGAAGTGGAGGTATACACTCTTGGTAGTGGCAGTAAATGGAGAAACATAGGAAACTTCGAATTCCATAGGTTGGCAGGCCAACTAGGTGTCTTTGCATATGGTGCTCTTTATTGGTTATGCAGTGACAAAAAGGTCATGGCCTTCGATTTGTCAGCTGAGAAGTTTCGCTATATTCCACTACCCGCGAGTTTGGAAGGAGACGACAATTTAAGTTTTCTTTCTATGATTGGCGTTACAGTTTGGCCTTTGGGTGATTATTTGATGTATGTACATGATAAGCTTGTGGAAGGTGTTAGGATGAGCAGGTGGTTATTGAAGATGGAAAGTCGTATTCATGATACGAAAAGGGACGCAGGTTGCAATTGGGAGAGTGGGGTGAAGAATTGAGCTTTGCCGATGTAATAATATAACCTTTTGCCGTAACTAAGAGTGGTATGGTGTTGGGAATTAAAAACCTTAACGGACGTTCCACTCTGCATAGTTATGAAGTAGAATCTTCTTCTCTAGAGGCCCTTGCCGGTATTGATCAACATTTTGTTGGATTGCCATTTCCTCACATGAATACTTTGGTTTGTTTAGGTGCACTTGGAGAACCGATACAAAAAACAAAATCAGACCTTTAGGCAAAAAAAACAAATGGAGGGCTGAAGAAAAATAGAAAAACTCGTGTAAGCTGGTGGTAGGTTGGGAAACCTACAATAAAATACTGCAAGTGCACAATGTCTAACTAGAAGAACAATGGCAAGTACAGGTCGTTCCCACGAGGAGTGTGAAATACTACTACTAATTAATATCAAAACTAACTAATCGACAAGATGATGTTTGAACGATTTTCAGAAATTTGGAACAAAATGAAATAATAATAATTCTAACAGCAAACAAAATGAGAGCGGCTTATTAGGATTTTCGGTTTCCACCAATTAATTATGCAAATTCTACTAGTCATTAAAAATATATTCCATGCATTTTCAAATATTGTTTCTCCGCTGTAATTTTCTTTGCTTCATGGGTAGTGATTCTAAAGCATTACCTATCAATCCTAAAGCATATCACGTCAAAGAACTTAACCAAAGCACGCCATATCAATTGAAAAATATAAATAATCAAGAAAATCACATGAACAATAAAATACCAAGCCATATGAAGAAAAACTACTAGTCATTCAAATCATTGTTGAGCATATAAATGTAGAGTTTACACAATTAAATTGGTTTCTACCTAAACCCTAACATGACTCTAGCTAGACATGGCTTTCTCAAAAGCCATAAACATATTAAAATCAAACTCTAGCTAATGAAAAATGAAGAATCGAAAACAAAATTTCAAAACCCTTCTCTACTTACGGCCCTGTGGCCGGGATCTCCTCTCAAATAGTCGACCCTCTTCTTATAACCTTCCCTTTCTTTTATTTCATTAATCAAAGAATCAAAATAAATTATTCTATAAAAATATCTTGCATGCAAGTTGATGTCGTCATCAGTATCTTTCCCCAAATAGTATTGCCACCTCGTTCTTCCAATGAAATAATAATCTCTCCTTATTTCCAAAATCTCCCAAATGAAGAAAGAGTTACTTTATTTCCAAAATAATCTCACGTGTAAATATTCCTCAATCAATTCTTCACATGAAAAATAAATTATCTTTCCCGGATATTTGTAATAAACTAAGAAAAATAAAATACTCTCATTTTCAGTTTGCATGTGCCAACCCCACTTTGATTTCAATTCATTTGCTGCGTTTGTGCCTCGCCTATGAAACAATTTTATGCTGCTGATATATATGGAGATACCATACCAGCTACATTTTGTCATTTTCTTCATTGTGGTTGCTGATATATGGAAATACCAGGCCAATCTCATTTCATCATTGTGGTTGCTGATATATGGAAATACCAGGCCAACCCCATTTCATAATTGTGGTTGCTAATACACGGAAATACCAGGCCAACCTGGCTGCTGATACATGGAAATACCAGGCTAGCATAATAAGTGCTGATGATATATAGAAATACCAGGCCAACATAATTGATCATTGTGGTTGATGGAAATACCAGGCCAACCACATTTCATCATTGTGGTTGCTGATATATGGAAGTATCAGGCCAACCACATTTTTCCATTTTCGTCGCAAACACCATCAAGTCTCACATTTTGCTGTTTATTCGCTGGATGATAGAATTCACTTGTACTTTCTACAAAAGTACTAAAATAGTATTAGTAACTAAAATATTGTATCATAGCTAATATAAATATGGGTATAAAATGTAGCATATACATGCTTATCAACTGGTTTAATTTTTACTGGTGTGTAACCTGTGACGGAGCCAGAATAAGTGGGCTGAATGCATAATATATATAATATGAATTTTTATTGGTTTTTATATGATTACTTTAGGGGGCTACAGTTTGCTTAATTTACAAGTTTACAACGTTCATAACATTTGTCCATTATGTAATTCATATTCATATGGTATGTTTGTTGACTCAAATATATAGTAATGTTAATTAAGTCATTTAATTAAGTTATGTCATAGGGTATGTATTTTTATTTATTTTTCATAAAAGAGGAGAACCCTCAAATTTACAGAGATAACAAACGTCTTCTAACGAAGACGCTTGTGTTCATAACTTGAACATTCCAATTTTGGATTGTGAATCTATTATAAAAAACTGACAAATTTGCTGCCCAAATAATATTGTATCCGCTTGTTAATACAAAAGCCACAACTTTAATATTCATATCAAAGTCTGCATATTTTCCAATGTCCGAACTTTGTTTGAATCTTCTTTCCCGAGCTTTAGCATGCATTCCTATTAGCAGCTCGAGAGTGGGTTGCGAATCACTTTGGAAAATGATATGATAACCACTCATTTCAACTGCCCATTGAAAAGCATCCTCAGCTCCTGCTACTTCTAATTGTTCTCTGGTGGTATAATTTCTCCAGCTATCCCGAGCTTCAACAGTTCTTCCTGCAAAATCAATCATTGTTAGTCCTACTCCTGAACTAGTCAAAGGATCATGCATAGATAAAGCTATATTTATCGCTATTGCCATGTATCCTGAAATATTATGAGGTTGGATATTAGTAACAATCAAAGAGTCATCATTTAGTGGATTGTAATATAAGGTTTGCATGATATTGTATTCTTTTCGGTTAACCCATATATAACTGTTTATGAATTTTACTATCTTCCTTGTTGTTGCAGCACTATTTTGACTTTCTTTTTTGAAAACCCTACTACATCTTTCCTTCCAAACATGCCATGTTAACTGGCATAGGGTATGTTAACCTGTAACATCCCGATATAAGTAATGATTTGTCTTTTCCTAACACCGATGCCTTTTCAGCATAATTGGCTCCAGAGTTGGCAGAAAACTCTGTAGTTAAGCGTGCTCAGGCGGGAGTAATCCATGGATAGGTGACTATCCTGGAAGTATCTGTTGGATTATCACAGTGATGCCCGTTGAAAACCTCACACTGTCGGATAACTGCAGTGCTAAGTGGGGACACTATCGATGGAGGGACGGGTCATTACATAAGCAATGCCCGTTGAAAACCTCACACTGTCGGATAACCGCAGTGACTAAGTGGGGACAATATCGCTGGAGGAACGGGTCACTACATAAGCAATGCCATGTGTAACGTAGGTATGTACTTTTTAAAATCGGCCGGTTAACGGTTGAAATTACGGGTTCTTTGCCAAAGAGTCTCTGGCAACCATTAGTATCATAATCGTATATTGCGAAGTGTTCTTAAAGCATCTTTTTCCTTTAAGCATTTTTTATTTTATTTTGTGTGTCGTCCTACCGGTCTTGACGCTAGGTGTTGGACTTCCATAGAATTTCAAACAAGGGTAAGTTAAGTTTTTTTTAATATGGTAAGTTTTTTTCCCGAATAACTTTTTAACTAATCGTTGCTAAGTTCTTACTAAAACGCCTTTTTCACAAAGCTGAGAAAAAAAACTTGTTTCTGCCGATAGTAAGCCAGGTATCTCAACAGTTCAACGTAAGTTTTATTTGTCTATGCCTTCAAATCTTTAGATTATGAGATCACAATCCATTATCCACCTATAATCCATTATATAGGTGTTAAAATTCATGACTGATTATTATGAACGTCCGATTGGGGGATATCTAGAATTTGAAAACGAGTGGGGAATATTTAGGTTTCAAAGTCCTAATCCTAAAAGAGATTAATAAGAGGTGAAGATGGAAACGGGGGATATGTTTTTGTTTTTTGATTTTAAGTTTTTTAATTTTTATTTTGAGGAAAGGGTGTTTTAATTTTTTCGTCCAAAAAACACCCCTTAGCAGACACCTTTGGTTGGGGGAAGTAATTCATATCCCTCCAATTAATTTTGATATCCCCCAATTATGGGTTTATTATTATAATCATAATGGGAAAAGCCTATTTTAATCATCTAACATAAGAAGTTGTTTTAAAAAATTATCACAATAAATTACTTTTTAAGAAAAAATTGAATTACGTTGTATCTCATGATTTTCTCTAAACTATCGACCTATTGTGTGTCCATTACATGTTTTTCTTTATTCTGTCGTCGTAGACACTATCTCATGCGGTGAACAAATGTGCCTTTGAATCTAGCATTTTTGATGTTTTAAATCGATTTGTGTGTAAAAGCTAGGTCTCAGACTTGGGTGGAAAAAACATTTCCGATATAAATCCTGTTATGACTTGAGATAGTGGGTACTAAAGCTACCGGTCATAATTACTGAACTGGCTAAGCCGGTTCCCATTTTTCACTCCCTCTCCTTTTCTTTTATAATGGATTTAGATCTCCATAAATTCTTATTTTCTGTCTTTTTTTCTTTGTTAAAAGGTTTGTATCATGTCTGAGATTGTTGTGCCAGTTCCATGTCCTTCACATACCAATCTTCGCACCAGTTGTGGTATGAAAGTTCGCTGGCCTTCACCATACACTATTAGTGTCTGTGAATTTTCAAATTTAAAGGGTGATGAACTCTTGATTCTTGAGTCACATCTCCAGTGTGGCTTTATTTTTCCAATCCCCGCGTTAGTTCTGCAATTTCTTTTTCATAACAACCTTTCTTCTGCTGAATTAGAATCTAAAATTTTTTCGATTACATGCGAAAAATTTTGTTCCGGAATCTGAGTCTTCCGGAAAACAAGAAGATTATTGTTGCAATGCTTAGTGCTAGCTATGAGATTCCAACTATCCCTGGTTCTTATTTAAAGAACATATTTTGCAGGAGTCCGGAGTTATCTCTTGGATTTGAGCATAAAGATTCTGGTAAGTATAGAGGAATGGATGGCACGAAGTTTAATGATAAGTGCCCATTAATTTTTATGGTTGGGATCCTAATAATCAAACGTCTAGCTACCGGAAATTGAAAGCGTTTCCCTGACTGAGTAAGTTTGATGAACATTTGTTTGTGCATACTCTTTTAGTATCCTTTTTTGGACATACTTGTGTTATTTTAAACGGCTATGCTACACGGCGCCCCAGGCTGCGTCCTACTTACCGCCCATGCTGAGGCGTTGACGGATCACGTGAAATTTTATTCAGTGGATTCTTTTTTCTCTCTCCAAATTAATCGATTCTCTCTATCTCTCGTTTACCTTCATCCTCAAATGTCTAATTTCTTTTTTAGAACTACTGTAAATTGTTAACTAGAATCTCTTTCAGCTGCAACTTTCAAGGCAGACTAAACTTAACACTTCAAGATTATTTATCAATTAGGACCTGAAAATTGTTTTTCCGCCTCACCAGATTTCTATTATGAAAAATAAAATCACAAAATTTTAATCTCATTTCAACATAAAGGAAAATCTATCAGTGACTATCACCTAAATCAATAAATCAATTTCATGATTAACTATGATCCTGAATGAATTTTGAAGAAAGACCCACCAAACCGAAGTAAATGGAAACCCTAAAATCAAATGAATATCAATAATTTATCCCTTTCTTCATCTGCCTGTGAATTAACAGATGCATATTCACCAACCCAATTGAGTGGTGTTCTCCAATAAAAGGAACGAATGGAATTTTTCAGTTCAAGTGCCTGTGACTCTAATGGGTAGAAAAGATTTTTCCATTTACTTAGGTTTGAGAGTGGGGGAAGAACAACATAAGAAAGAACACAACAAATGAATGATGGAGATCATAGATTAAGGCACAAATAGATTGAGAGCTAGTTTAATTTTCATTTTACACAATTCTGAAAATCTTCGGCCATCAACAAGGGAAGAACAAGAAAATAGAGAAACGAAGGAAAATAATAAAAAAAAAGAGATTAGAGGAGAGATCAAACGATTTAATACGTGGTCTCAACATTTTAGACACCTCATATCGCCACGTTTGATGGGCGGAGATTAGGGCGCATAACGGGTGCAGAAAAGCATTTTCTATTTTAAAATAAGAATATTTATTTGTGTATTTAGTTGTCCTTCCTTTTCCTATTTAGGTAAAAGGAAAGTAGTGGATCTCGGGTCTTCTTCTCAACATGAGAAGAGGGGTAAAGATTCTTCTCCCCAGGCAATTGTTGAGTTTGGTTCTTGTCAATTTTTCAAGGACCATGCTTATCGAGAAGAGTCCATTGAATCGGATGGTCTTACACAGTCGAATTTCTGCTGAATGCTTCTCGACCAGCTGATTTGGTGTCTGTAGCACCATTGACACTTCCTGAATCTGAGGCTAGAATGGCCTCAAAGATTGCTGTTGGAAGCAATTTCTTTCGTTATTGATAATATAATATGTGTTTATGTTAATCTGACAAATCTGATCAGCTGATCAATCTTTCTTTTTCTAGTTGATGAATGAATTCACCCAAGGAGTTCATCGTACTAGACGCTTGAAACAGGATGAGTCCACTTTAGTGCAATCTTGGAGGACTATGTGTTCTCGGCTTAAAGCCAGGCTTGAGCCAGAAAAAGAAAATAACTTGAGGTCCTCTCAACGTACAGTTGATTTGAATTTAAGGTGTAGAGAATATGAGCGTAATGAGAATATCTTAAGAGATCAAATTTTTGAGTTGACTCGGGAGCTCAATAATGCCCGAGAACTGCTTGCCATATCTGAATCATTTTCGTTTCACTGTTTCGATGTTGGGGAGGGCTTTAATCATGCTATTATTGCTGATGCAGATGCTACCAACCCCAATGCCGATGATGACGGTGATGCTGAGAGTATAGGTAGGGCTTATTGCGAGGTTGATCGCACTTTTCAAGAAGCTGATTAAGGCTTGTCTTTTTTTCAAAAAGAAAAGAACTTTGTATTCTTCTTTTCTTTCATTAAAGAAATCGAGTTTAGCTAGATACATTTTTTTGTATTTTGTTAGATATTCACGGTTAGTAAATCAGGTAAATGGCATATCAATAAACAAAAAAATAAACTTGGTCTTCATCGAAACGAGAGATAGTTGAATTATAATAACGTGTCTGGGTTTTATTGTTCTGTGCACACCATTCCCACGAAATAACCCATAGAGAAGGGACGACTGTTTAATAACTAAGTTAAAAAGGGGTGGTCTGCAGGAGGATACATCGGGAGACTAAAAGCATTAGTCGAAAGTCTTTTTTTTATCAATAATCGAAAGTTATCATCTAAAAGTCAAAAGCTAAACATGATGATGCCACGTAAGGATGCATGCTGTCGTACCTGTGTTGACGATGCGTGTTGGTTTGGTTTATGCAAATTTAATTGCGACTATGAATAGTTACCTTGGAAACAGAACTTCACTTTCAAGAGTTTGGGTGGAGAATTATACACTTCACTTTCTCTGGTTCTGTTTCTCTCTGAGCTTTAGTCTCTGACAAAAAATAACTCTTTTCCAACTTTCATTTTGTTTTGTTTTTCTTTCTCTGTAATCGTAGTGTTGAAGCTATGAAGAAGCCTTGAAAACACGTTTACTGTAAGTTGTTTTTTCCTAATTTTTTGATAGCGTGATGTAGTTGTTTATTTTTTGGTGGTTGACTGCCATTTTTGTTTTATCTATGGAGGAAGTTATTTTTCCAATAAAAAGTTATTTTATTTTATCTATTTATTGTAATTATTTTATGATTATTTGTCTTGATTGAAAATTGTTGGAATGATTTTTGTTAATTAATTGTTATTTTCTTTGATAGAGCATGCTTGATCATAGGTTTTTGATGTTCTACACTTGTTATTTTGAAAATCTACATATTGTAATAGTTTAGAATCAAATTAAAAGCAAAAATTACATAAATATAAATATTCGATTTAACCACTTTGAACTTAGAAAATAGTGGAACCTTAGCCTCAGCATTCTTTTATTATTGATATCATCTTCGATTGGGTTTGTTATAATTTTCAGTGAGTTTTCTATATAAATTTTAAAATTTAAATCTAAGTATTATCCTTCGCAAGTCCGAGAATCGAACCATTTTTAGCACTATCTACAAATTACATCAATTTTTGATGCCACCGATGGGGACTTAGTTTAGGATTTTAGATTTATTTTTCTTTTATTTTTTTAGGTTTTTATTATTTTTGTTCGGAGGAAGGTATGGGTCTTACAGAGAAAAGAAAATGGTCGGTGATTTTTGTTTCTGGAAGTGAGTTTGGTAAAGTTGATAAATGGCTTGGGTTTGGGTGTTAAACACTCATACCTAGCTTAGGTATTATTTCAGAGATTTTTGTTTGGCTTGCTAAACCTTGAAAACAAATGGACTTGGACTTTGTACCATTAGTTATATACCATGATAAACGACCAACACCCATTAGTTATATACCATGATAAACGACCAACACTTGAATACCTTTCCACTACTTAACCTCCATTAGTCCAACATTAACTCCAGCAAGATCAGCATATCGCTTGACATTTCCGCTTTCTGCAATACGACCAATCTCTATATTCTCCTACAAAAACAAACATAGATAATCAATATTTATAATAAAACGATTATTGATGCAACGCAAGATGCACAATTTGGCATAAAATAGGACATTAAAGCACTTGAGGTACAAAAGGCAGCAAAATGATCAAGAAATATGCATTATCAGGCACCGATCATACCCCCAAATCTGCATTTTAGTCGTCCTCGAAGTAAAACAAAACTAAGAAAATCCTATCTACACCACTGTCGCTGGTCTCTCGATATTGCATTTAGTGAATGCAATAAGCCATTTAAACCATTAAGTGTCCCTAGTGGACGAGTTGAAGTCTCGTGAGGGTTTGCTTAGAACATAACCACAAAGTTCTAGGTCAAAGAAGCTCATCTTTTATGATGTGTAACACCTGCATTTCAGTTAAGCTCCCAACAAAATGGATCTGTCAATCTAGCTTTCAAATGCACAATTCTAGCACTGGAACAACTATGCACAGGTGATAAAGAGTGTAAAGTGTATCTACACATGTATAGAGAATGATCAGAAGTTATGACTGCCAATTACCAAGAGATAGTTTTAGTCAAGCTAGCTGTCTGGTTTACGAGAATTGTGAATGTTCACCTAAGAGTTGGTGATATTTCATTTTACCCGCATCGTACATCACTGGCATACACCCTCCTTTGCTTATTACAAGACTATTTACAACATATAACAAAACATGACTCTTATTTACATCGACTACTCTCTTATTTTTGAGACAAGAGAGAAGCATTAGCTATAACATTTGAAGCATAACAAAATGGACTCTCTTATCATTTATTTATCTATCTTTTTGATATTTTTTTTTCTTTTTCTTTTCTTTTCTAAATTTTTACTTTTTCTTTTTTCATTTCTTTTTTCCGATTTTTTTTTTCAACCGATGAAAATCTCCCAGAGAACGAGAACAATACAATAACATGAGATAATATTGTTTGACTTATGGAAAAAAAGAAAAATTACATGACACTTAGCAAGAGGTAGCCCTTTTCGACGTATCCGGTCAAATTCAATGGTTTCTTTTCTTAATGTGTCCTCCACCTTCTATCCCAGCCAATCAAAGAACAAGCTAGTCAAGTCTCATTCAGTATTCTAAAGTGATTGGCAGTCTACTTAACCGATGAAACACCTGCGGCTCAAAGCGATGCATGTATTGGTAGATCGTGCATTGCAAGCTTCTTATCACATGTGAATTGTGCTAGAATTAAGTGGTGCCTCATCATCTAAATTAAGAATCCTAAGGTATTACATATGCAGACACCACAAATCAAGGTAGATGAGCTCAACAATATATATATATATATATATATATATATATATTTTAACATGGCAGAGTTCAGTTTCAATGATAAGCACAGTGACAATCAAGGCATTTATACTTCACCCCCAAACCTAAACTAAACATTGTCCTCGATGTTTCAAAAGATGAACAAAATTATACTACAATATACCAAGAGAACCATGCTAAGTAGAAGAAAAGGAAAGAGATTACCGGATGTCGGCGAAAAGAAAGTTCATCGCTCCATTATTCAAGGCTAGAACCCAACTGATAAGCAAATTGGATTAGTACAGCTATATACAGAAGAAAAATAAGATTCAACTGAAACAATACCTACTGGATTATGTACAATAAGACTTCACCGTACACATACAACCTAAAAAGTTGAGGATCAACCCAAAAGATGATGTGCAAAAACATTAACAGTCTTGCACATATATAATATGAAAGTGCACATAAGACTGCTGATTTAAATGAGCTACCCCCAAACCTGAAATTTTCGATATAAATACTTTTGGGCACAAAACCTAGCAATGTTAGGGGTGCATCATGCACAAGGTCTAACTCAAATTGCACTTTGCTAGGGACGGGCAGAGAAACATCAATGCATTCCAATTGTGATTCCTCAAGGGTATTACATTTAGATGCAAAATGGCCCAGAAGGACTTGAGAAGCACATAGTTCCAATCCTAGATAGGAAACTCTCAGAAAAGTTGGTTTTACAATCTTTTTACAATCAAAATCTAGGTTGGATGGAAGTCCATCAACTTGTGACATGGACAGGGAGATACATACATCCAATTTGTTTTCATGCATTTGACCATTAATATCGTTACACGTACACTCTTCCTAAGTCAGAAACAAGAATTGCAGTATCATGCTCATAGTCATTGAACAAATTAGCAAGTCCCAACTTAGAATCATGATTATCCAAAGTACCCAAATCCGGATCAGTAGAAGCAGTATATTGCGACCTAGGCAGGGAATCAGACACATTACAGTTATTTTCATGCATAAGATCCTTAGCGTCGACAGACAATTCAGCCTTCCTTATGTCATACACAAGTTGTGTGTCATGCTCTTCTTCACATAACAATTGTACAAGCCCCATACTAGGATCAGCATCACGTGTATATATGGATTGAATATTAGAAGAAGCATCATTCATAAAGTTTGCAACAGAGAAGCCTAATGTATTTGAACCCGAACATTCCATAACAAAATTTTCAGAATATACATGCTCTTCTAACATAACAAGAATGCAATGCCTTAATAAAAATCACAGTGTCTCTAGTCCTTTCGTTTACCTCTAAATTAGGTTTGTTTTCAACATTAGTAGCCTGACTAGGAACATAAACACTATTTCCAAAATTTATTTCATTAGGGATGGAAAACATTTCATTTTGAAATTCCCCCCTTCCTTCATTTTGTAAATGAATCAGATTCATCCTTAAGACCATATTAAGTTGTTCAATGGAAGGGGAGTCTTCAACAGTGGGTATCCTCGGTTCAGCTGGGTATTTAGAACATGGTTGTACATGAGGGTCACAATAGAAAGGAATTTCAGAAGCTTCGGTATATGGATTATCATGTAATACTTTCAATTCAATTCTACAATTATTCTGTTCGATGAGTTTGAGGTTTTCCATCACAGATTTTTACAAGGGGTCGGGGGAGTACAAAATTATTCAACATCCCATGGTGGTGACTCGTACATGTATGGATAACAATTAGGGTCAGTATATTGTAGGTCAGGACCTTGAAAAGGTCCGTAATATTCCCTAAAGTTATTAAAACCATGGTCTATGGGATTCTCATAATGTGAAGCATGCTGGTATCCCTGACAGCTGACCAAAATACAGACATTTTTTTTCTTTCAATGAAATGAGTCTATCCTAAATGCTTTTACTAATTCTAAACAGAATGATGCGTGCAAAAACTATATATAAGCTAGCAAGACTAAACACAACAGATTGTCCAAGATTACACTAAGAAAAACTAACAAGAAAATTATTAAAAAATGATGTTGTGGCAATGGCGGAGGGCCGTGACGTCTATCTATCTGAACTGAGATTCTATTGGAGTACGGCAATAAAAATATGGTCAACTAACGAGAGGCAACTCGTATTTGTTAACAAGACATTTAACACATTTGTTGAACCCAATATCCGATCATTCAGGCTAAGCAATTTCATATCATTCCTAGACATCATGCTGTTGTCGTGTTTAGGAAACTTACCCCCGGTGTGCATCCAGTAAAGGATACTGTTATTTTCCTAATAGCTTCTATAGTAGTTTCTTTGTTTATGCGGTACAATACCGGAGAAGGCACAACAACAGTACGCTTCTTTTCCTTTGCCGCAACTTGTGAGCACCTGATAATGGTCCAGGAAAATTTCAGTATCCAAATGTGTATATACAAAGCAAAGAAAAAAAATGAGTTAAACTTACCAACACCTACAGAAAATGAAGTGATATATTACAGAGAGACGATGACTTTTTAAACTATAATTACAAACAAACTTTAAAAAAATGCAAAATGATGGAAAGTTCACAAAATATAAAAACAAACTAAGCTATTACATACTATACAATCTATATTTCTTGGCACTTTAGCCAACTACAAACAGGAAGTATGACGACTAACTCGCACTGGAACTACCTTACACTAATTTTGAATTACAGAAATGTTGTTACACATGACAAAGATGATTATTCCCTAAAGCTAAGACACTATAAGACGCTGACCTTAATTATTATGCAGTCTAATTTAAACTATGCGCTACAACTTAACTATAGCTAGTGGTTAACTACAGACACAAGCTTACTGGAAATAATGATAAGATGCAAACGACTGAAATGAAATTAATGATAACCTTGAAAAAGAAATCTACTAACAAAACTACGAAAGACTTAACAACTAATTATTATGCAATCTATACAACTAAGTACTACCACTAACTTATACAAGTTTTGAGGTACATATACCATTCCAAAATAAAAAGAAGTAAAAAAATGGACAGGACGTTAACTATCTAAGGGACATGGACTGTAGTCTAAATCTATGTTATACTAAAAACAAAAGAAGCAAAGAACTATAACTTATGAAAAAGAAAAGATGTACATGACAGAGATAGTTTATGGCCCTATAAGTAAATTACTACTAGCACAACGAGATGCTAGGCTTTTTAGTTGTTATACAGCCTATGTTAATGATGCACTACCACCAACTAATATCAGTATTAAACTGCAGACGAGGAAAAAAAAATAGACAAGATGCAAATATGTACAGAAGTATGAAATGACTAAAAGCTATAGAGTACACTAGACTAGCATTAAGTTAAGCTAAAGACATAAAAAGCAAATAAAGAAAATGTGAAAAGCTAAGATATTATGCACATAAACTATGAACCACAACTAACTGAGCTATTATGCAGTTTATATATATAATGTATGCAATACCAATAGATACAGGACAAAATACAAAAGCTACAGATCCTACGGATTTATATGTAACTAAGATTGACTATATGATATGAAAACAAACAAAAATCTAAAAGCAACAGGACAAACAAAATCTATATGAAATGCAAAAACCAAAAGATACAAGACAAACAAAGTTTGGACTCAAGAAAGAAAAAGAAAAAGAATCAGCAACTACTTGCAATATATACAAACAAGGTACTGGATTAACTAAATAGTATCGCTAGAATGAAATGAAAACTAAAGAAAAATAAGAACACAGGCAGAAATAGTAAAATCAGTACCAACAACTCGTTTTTGGATTATTTTTTTTTTAATAAGAAAACATAGACTACGTGCAATCCTATTTACAAACTAGCAAAACAGAACCTAAAAATCTACTACACCGTTTGCCGACTCCCCGGGAGCGGAGCCAAAAACTTGGTAGGATTAGAAACCTACAATATTAACCGCAAGCGCAAGGTGTCTATAACATAGATAGAGGAAAATACGGGTCGATCCTACGGGGAGTTGGATTGGTGAATCTATACTTCTAAGTTCTACTTCTACTAATTTAAAGACAAATGGGTTTGTCGATACGACTGGATATGAATGATTATACTAAGGAAGCAAGATTAAAACAAGTATAAAGATGACAATGGTTTCGAATCCACCTCCTAAATGCATAAACTCCCTAATCAAGGAGCTATAGAGGTTCTAGCCTCAAACTACCTTGAAGATGTGATAAATCACTTGTGCAAATAGATAATTCAACCTCAGCAAAATATGTGTCAATTCCTAGAATTACCAATCTGTTTAAGGCATATAGATAATCACAAATTGAACTAAATCAGAATACATAGATCTTGAATACATATCAACGGATTGCTCAAACTACCATGGATGCATGACATACAAGATGAAAGTAATTTGATATGAATTCTGAGATTAAATCATGCTTTTCAATATATATTCATGGAGAACAAGATAAAATCAAATCAAGGGATTCTAATTATAAAGGGGTTTCATCTCCACCAACAGAAGAAATTAAAACATGGAGAAAGTGAAAATAGAAAACCTAAATTACTAATACAACTTGCTGCACCGGCTACTCCGGGAATGCCTTCAAAATACAGACTACTCCCCATTTATAGCAATTTCCCCCCAATCTCATCAATCCCATTATACAATAATAAAGTACAAATCAGTACTAACCACTAGCTACCACTCACCATGTCTTCAGGTATGTACATGTTATCATCGATTGATGGTTCAGAAATCACATTCACCTCTTTACGTTTCTGAAACTGAATTGTATCTTTCATACCTAATTAATCTTCTTGATGTGAATGGTGAAGCTAGTTGCTGCTTCAATTCAGTAGCTAAAGTTATGGACAGTGAGAACAGATACAAAAGCTATACTATACTTGAGTATGAAATGGGGAAGGAGAAAGGTTGATGGACAATGGTGGTTTTGGTAGACAGTGGAGGAAGGTATGGGTTTTACAGAGAAAAGAAAATGCTCGGTTATTTTTGTTTCTGGAAGTGAGTTTGGTAAAGTTGATAAATGGATTGGGTTTGGGTGTAAACACTCATACCTAGCTTAGGTATTATTTCAGAGATTTTTGTTTGGCTTGCTAAACCTTGAAAACAAATGGACTTGGACTTTGGCCCATTAGTTATATACCATGATAATTTGATAAACGACCGACACTTGAAGAACCATAATTTTGGGCATACCAAAATCTTTCAAAGCATACTGAATGAAGACAAAAAAGGTTGTTGAATAGCAAAATCAGATAACACCTTAACCCAAATTTTTTTAATGGCAAATCTGCCCTTTACGTATTAGTGTTAATAATCTTGATTAGTGATTAAATATTTTGTTTAGAGATTAAGATAATTTTCAGAATTATAAGAGTTGTTTAGATGAAAAATATGAGGAAAAAAAAATCAAAGTTTTGGTTTGGTTAAGAAGGAGAGAAAGAGAAGGAGAAAGTGAGAAAATTATAATTCTTGATTCAATGGAGGATGAGGAGGGTCATATATCATCTAAAAAACCTAGGAAAATACACATCAACTACACCAATGATTCCCAAATGGCTGATTTCTTAGATTATGAATCATGGTTCGGCGATATAGGTTGAGGTTCGGCTCACATCTATGAGCCGAATCTACCAATTGATGAACGGTTCGGCTTACTGAATCTGTTTACTGCATGCGCCGAACCTATAATTTCCAATTCCCACCCTTTTGCTAGACACTAGTTCGGCTTATATGAAAGTTTCATAGTAAGCCGAACAACATCCTGAATAGCCCGGAATAGAATCATTACTAATTCGGCTTACATATCCAAATTCGTATGTGCCGAACATAATTTTTTAATTTCTGGGTTGAAATATTGTTACTGGTTCGGCACATATGGAGAATATCGTATCAGCCGAAACCTCTTATGTTCAAGGTTCGGCACATAATATGATTATCGTCTGAGCCGAAAATAAATTTGTTAATTTTTGGGTTAAAATATTGTTCGCGGTTCGGCACATATTGAGGATATCGTATAAGCCGAAACCTGTAAATGTTCATAGTTCGGCACATAATGTGATTATCGAATGCGCCGAACCTGAAGGACAAATGATTCGGCGTGTAACTAACATTAGAGGATAAGCCGAACTCTGTAAATTCGGCAAATAACTGTTAAGCTATTCATTAAAACATGAAATTGACGGTGTCCATAACCCAATCCCAGCACCATTAAAAACAAAGTTCAGCACCTTAAAGCAAAGGTGTTTGCAACACCATAAAAGTGTACTTAAAACTTAAGAAAAAGTGTACCATAAAAGTGTACATAAAAGGGCATTTAACCACGACCCCTCTTCTTAGTTCCAAGACCACCTCTTCTTCCACCTTGGTCTTCATCTTCCGACGCATCATTACCGGGTTGGACGGTAGCACCAACTTGGCTTGTACCTTCACCAACTTGTCGAGACCTCTTAGTGGTAGGCCTTTGTTCGGGTTCCTCGGGTCCTTGTCCTTTGTTGATGATTGCATACCACTTGTCGATGAGGTATTTTTGTTCTTCCACGGTCATTGTTGTTTTGCAACCAAGTTTGGCCTTCATTTTCTTCAACATCTCCCTACCCGCGACAACCTATTTTTCATTTGAGAACAACTTATAACCATGAGGTTGAAGACATTTTTACCATAACTAATATATGAAAACAGTATAAAGTGAAGTCATTCTTACCATAACCTTGAAAGCCTTGACTACATCTTCGGAAGTGATCTTGATTGGCCTCGCCTTCCCCTTATCAGATTTCTTTTGCCTTTTCTTATTGATAATGAAGGGATGAGAAATTTGGTTATACCAATCCATATAGCCCGGATCCTTTTCACATGGATCATCAAGTAAAGGTTTTAACTTGGACGCATCTAATGTGTGATTGTCTAAATTATTCCAAAACTCAACGGTGGGATCAGGATCATACTTTGGTTCCCAAGATGAAGTGGTGCTTTTAGTTCCCTTACCACTCTTTGGTAACAACCTGAATTTCTCTTCAAACAAAGGAACCTTTTGGACACATCCTAATTGACGGAGTACTCGCCTAGGATCGTATATAACATAACCACCGGGATACCACAATGGCCCATGATACATAACTACCGGAATATCCTCATCTTCAACAACCTCATCTTCTTCATCTTCATTCTCATATGGTTGAAGAGCGACATCATCAACACCAAGACAGTCTAACGTCTCTCTCAAACTTGCCACCAACTTCTTTTTGTTCCTTTTCTTGGAGTCCTCGTACGCGTACCATGCTGCAGTTGGCTCAGTATCAACATAATCGACATCTTTCTCAAATACTTTGGCCAAGTTCAAAATTGGGAAATGGTCATATATCCACACCTGTATCGAAAGAACCACATTAAAAAATCAAAGGAATTGAATTGATAGAAACAAGTTTTACTTGGAAACGTCAAAGTAAGACTAAAGTTTGCAAACTCAGAGAATTGTTCGGCTTATATGAAATTTATGATATAATATAAATAAGCCGATCCTACACACTTGTAAAATTTATGAAATTTTAACAATAATATTCGGCGCAACACTAATACTATCGAATAAGCCGAATCTAGACTTATGAATCGAAACCTTTATTCGGCGCAAAACTAATACAACCATATAAGCCGATCCTAAGCACATGCAAAAATTCTGAAATTCAAACAACAATTATTCGGCACAAAACTAATACTACCATACAAGCCGATCCTACGCACATGCAAAATTATTAGCCGATCCTATATATTCGGCTCACAACCGATACCGTCGAATAAGCCGAATCTATGATTATGAACTCAAACATGTATTCGGCGCAACATGATATCATATAAATAAGTCGATCCTACACACTAGTAAAATTTATGAAATTTTAACAATGATATTCGGCGCAACCCTAATACTATCGAATAAGCCGAATCTAGACTTATGAATTCAAACATTTATTCGGCACAAAACTAGTACTACCATATGAGCCGATCCTATACACATGCAAAAATTCTGAAATTCAAACAACAATTATTCGGCACAAAACTAATACTACCATACAAGCCGATCCTATGCACATGCAAAATTTCTGAAATTCACAAAACATATTCGGCACAAAACTAACACCATCGAATAAGCCGATCCTAAATATAAGTCTCTGTGTCACCAAGTTCGGCTCAAAACGGATTTAAGATATACGCCGAGCCGTTCAAATGCACTTTCAGGGTTCAGTTTCAAGAACAGCTCGGCGCACATCTAAGATTTGTTTTGCGCCGAACCATACCCTGTAACCGCCGCAGAAACATGATTTTGACGAATTAAATCAATCAAACCAATCAAAAACATCAAATACGAGATGGGTTTGTAAAACTAACCTTCTTATTCTCATTTGTGGAGTTGGTTCTTCTTCAATCTCTTCTTCCGGTTGATTTTGTGGTTGATTTTGAGTTTCTTCTTCACTCTCTAAATCTTCTTCTTCTTCTTCAATGGGTTGTTCAATCGCTCGATTAGAACGAGATACTGGCTTACGGCGAACCATTATATAGATTAGTTTAATCGTCGACTAATTTTTCACGAATCGACGATTAAATTTTCGCGATGATACGATGAAAAAAAAAGGAAGAAGAAGGGTTCGGCTGTTGTGGAGGAGGAAGAAGAAGGGGTTAGGGATATGAAACTGATTTTGGTTTATTGATTATAGGTTTTTGTATTAAGGATAGGGATAGATTAGTAGTAATTTAGAGAATTTAAGGGCATATATGTAATTGAACCACCCCATAGGGTACCCCTTATAAGGTCACCCAAGTTAGGATTAGTCCTTTGTATGCCTTGAAAGTTTTAGGCATGCCCAAAATTGGTGTTCCACTTGAATACCCTTCCACTTCTTAGCCTCCATTAGTGCAACATTAACTCCAGCAAGATCAGCATATCGCTTCACATTTCCACTTTCTGCAATACGACCAATCTCTATATTCTCCTACAAAAACAAACAGAGATAATCAACATTTACAATAAAACGATTATTGAGATAAAATAATCTCTATATTCACATTTCCACTTTCTGCAATACGACCAATCTCTATATTTCCACTTTCTGCCTCGAGACGCAAGATGCACAGGCATAAAATAGGACATTAAAGCATTTGAGATACGGTCCGCGAGTTATAACCCCAGAGGTGTCACCATCCTTCCACAAAAAACCTATCAAAACAAAAGTAACACAAAAACCCCGTCAAAACAAAATTAACACAAAAACCCCAAATTTAAATGTTGGTTTCATCAAATTTTATTTTGGTTTCATCAAATTTTATGATGAAACCAAAATAAAATTTGATGAAACCAACATTTAAATTTGGGGTTTTTGTATCAATTTTTAAAAATTTGGGGTTTTTGTATCACTTTTGTTTACGATGGAGTTTTAATGGATCCCAACATTTGAGTGGGGTTTTTGTACCACAAGTTTGGTCACCTTGGGTTTTTATGACTAGTTTTGTTTGAGATATGACAAAAGACAACAAAATGATCAAGAAATATGTATTATCAGGCACCGATCAACATTAAGTACGGATACTACTATTCATATGTATGTATATGCATCTTATTGTTGGTTAAACTTCAACATAGAAGTCACTAACAAGCTGGTTAGGACAAGATTAGGAAATTTATGTAATCCTAAGGGAATTAGAAGTCATCTAGTTCTAAGAAAAGGAAAGACATGTAATAAGGTAATAGGACTAGGAAAAGGAATTCATAGTTCTATATATATATGATCACCAAAGTTGTGGTTGATCATATGAGCAAGATTAGAGCTTGTGTTTAGTTTTGAGAGATTTTATAAACATCAATAAAGAGAGTTGTCTTTATATAAGCTAAGTTTCATCTTGCAGTTGCCATTAATTGGTATCAGAGCTTGTTTCTGAGCCATGGAAAGCGAAACCACCATTGTGGGTGCAAAACAGTTCACGCCACCATCAATACAAGTTCTAATCCTCAACACCAAAAACTACACAGTATGGGCCATGAGAATGAAGGTACTGATGAAAATATACAAAGTTTGGGAAACAATTGATCCAGGTACATTGGACCCAGACAAAAACAATGTTGCCATTGGATTACTCTTTCAAGCAATACCAGAATGTCTTGTTCTACAAGTTGGTGAACAAGAAACTTCAAAGAAAATTTCGGATGCAATAAAGGCACGTAATCTCGGAGTTGATCGAGTTAAAGAAGCCCGTCTGCAAACCTTAATGTCTGAATTTGAAAGAGTGAAGATGAAAGACAATGATACTATTTATAGCTTTGCAGGAAAGCTATCAGAGATAGCCTCAAAAGCTGTGTCACTTGGACAATCCATTGATGAAGATAAACTGGTAAAGAAGTTTCTCAATAGTTTACCAAGATCCAAGTATATTCATATCATAGCTTCTCTCGAACAAGTCTTAGATTTAAAGAAGACTAGCTATGAAGATATAATTGGAAGATTGAAAGCATATGAAGAAAGAATCCTTGATGAAGAAAACAATGGAGAAACTCAAGGAAAACTCTTGTACACAAACTCTTACCAACAAAACTCTGCGACAAGAGGAAGAGGTCGTGGAAGAGGTGGTAGAGGAAACAGAGGCCGAGGAAGGGGAGGAAGGTTTAACTCACAAGATAGAACAACAAGTCAGAATGATCAAAACCAAGGGAAAGAAAAGAAGGATAGATCAAACATTATTTGTTACAGATGTGATAAACTAGGACACTTCTCCTCTGTATGACCTGAAAGAATATAAAAGATTGAAGAAACAAACAAGAATGAAACAAGGGAAGCAGATACAACTCTTTTCATGCACGAAGTTGTATTCTTAAACGAAGGGAAACTAATACCAAAGAACTACGAATCAAATGATGGAGAAGAAGGAATCTGGTATTTAGATAATGGAGCCAGCAATCACATGACTGGTAAGAGACACTACTTTTCTGAACTCAATGAGAAAATCAAAGGACAAGTGAAGTTTGGGGATGGATCTTCTGTAGAAATTGAAGGGAAAGGACCAATTCTATTTCAAAGCAAGATCGGAGAACAGAAGCTTGTCACAAACATCTACTTCATCCCAAAATTACAAAGCAACATTCTAAGTTTAGGACAAGCTACAAAAGTTGGATGTGATGTTAGAATGCGACAAGATTATCTAACAGTTCATGACCCAAGTGGAAGACTTTTAGTTAGAGTCTCACGTTCACAGAATAGACTCTACAAGATAAGTCTCGTGATTGGAAGGCCATTGTGTCTGAATATGATACTGGAAGATCAGACATGGAAGTGGCATGCAATATTAGGACACATAAGCTTTAGAACTTTAAAGGCAATGTCTCAGAACAATATGGTTTGAGGGCTACCACAGATAAACGATGAATCAAGGATCTGTGAATCATGTTTAGTTGGGAAACAAACGCGTCAAGGTTTTCCAAAAGCAACAACATTCAGAGCCTCAAAGCCTTTAGAGCTTCTTCATGCCGATTTATGTGGTCCTATTACACCACAAACCCTTGCAAATAACAAATACATATTTGTTATTATAGATGACTTCTCAAGATATATGTGGTCTATTCTTATGAAAGAAAAGAGTGAAGCATTTGAATGATTCAAAGCTTTCAGAAATCTGATAGAAAAAGAGTTAAAAGAGGAAGTCAAAATGCTTAGAACTGATAGAGGAGGAGAGTTCACTTCCTTAGAGTTCAACAAGTTCTGTGAGTCAAATGGAATCAAAAGGCAACTCACAACACCATATACACCACAACAAAACGAAGTGGTGGAGAGGAGAAACAAGACTCTAATGGAGATGACAAGAAGTTCTTTAAAGGCTATGCAGGTACCTAATTATCTATGGGGAGAAGTTGTACGACACTCCACATACCTAATAAACAGGATACCTACGAAAGCTCTGAAAGACATGACTCCACATGAAAGTTTGCGAAAGAGGAAACCAAATCTAGATCATCTAAGAGTGTTTGGTTGCAAAGCATACGCAAAAGTTGATTCTGCAACTCTTAAGAAACTGGATGATCGATCTCAAACTCTTGTGAATCTAGGAATTGAGCCTGGATCCAAAGCTTACAGATTATTCAATCCAACAACGAAAAGAGTAATAGGGAGTCGAGATGTGGTATTCGATGAAAAAGCAAACTGGAGCTGGAAAGAAACTAATGATGGACCAAGTAGGGATCCAGGAATGTTTCACATGAGATGGGGTCAAGTAATTGATGAAGGCGAAGGACCCATAATCATCAATACCAATGGAAACAATAACGTTAATCAAGAAGAAGAAGAGAATAATGAAAACACTGAGAATAACGAAGAAGTAGAAGAAGAAGAAGAAGAGATCGATGAAATAACTCAACCATTCCACTGCGAAAATCAACAAGACAGATACAAAAGCCACAGTATCTGGAGGATTATGTTCTTCAAGCTGCAGAAGAATGTGAGATTATGCTACTTTCTGTTAATGATGAACCAAGGAATTTTCAGGAAGCAAAGGTCTCGACTAAATGGACACAAGCATGTAGAGAAGAAATTATTTCAATCAACAGAAACAAGACTTGGTTTCTAGTTGATAATCCAGGTGGGGTAAAAGTGATTGGTCTTAAGTGGATCTTCAAAATAAAACGGAATGCTGATGGTACTGTCAATAAATACAAAGCAAGGCTTGTATCTAAAGGATATGTACAAGAATCAGGCATAGATTTTGATGAAGTTTTTGCACCAGTTGATAGAATTGAAACAATACGCTTATTAATTGCAGAGGCAGCATCAAACTCATGGGAAATTCACCACTTAGACGTTAAGACAGCATTCTTACATGGTGAATTGCGAGAAGATGTGTATGTTGAACAACCAGAAGGTTTTGAAGTAAAAGGACAAGAGCATAAGGTTTATAAGTTATCAAAAGCTCTATATGGTCTAAGACAAGCTCCTCGATCCTGGAATACAAAGTTAGATCAAATCTTAAAGGGAATGAGATTCATAAAGTGTTCTAAAGAAACATCAGTATACAGAAGAGAATAAAAGGGAACGCTTCTTGTGATTGCAGTCTATGTAGATGATCTATTTTTGACTGGAAACTCCCTTAAGGTGATCAATGAGTTCAAGAGAGAAATGTCATCAAAGTTTGAGATGTCAGACCTCGGAAAACTCACTTATTACCTTGGCATAGAAGTCCATCAAGGAGTAGATGGGATTCAGATTAAACAAGAAGCTTATGCAAGGAGAATTCTGAAAGAAGCAGGACTTGAAACTTGTAATCCAACTAAGATACCAATGGAGTTTGGACTTAAAGTTTCAAAGGCACAAGAAGAAGCAGAGATTGATTCAACGAGCTATAGAAGAAATGTTGGATGCCTAAGATACTTATTAAACACAAGACCAGATTTGGCTTTCTCTGTGGGAGTAGAAAGCCGTTATATGCAGAGTCCACACAAGTCTCATGGTGATGTAATAAAGCAGATATTGACATATATAAGAGGAACAATCAACTATGGATTGAAGTATGGTCGAGGAGGATCAAAAGGAATTGTTGGGTATAGTGACAACAGTCATAATATTGACCAAGATGATGGAAAAGGTACAACTGGTCATATATTTTATCTAGGAGAAGCACCTATTACATGGTGTTCACAGAAGCAAGACACTGTAGCCCTCTCATCCTGTGAAGCTGAGTTCATGGCCGCAACAGAAGCAGCTAAACAATCAATATGGCTTCAAGAACTGTTGGGTGAAATCAAAGGAAGGGAACCTGAAAAAGTTCTCATCAAGATTGATAATAAGTCTGCAATTGCAGTCACTAAAAATCCAGTGTTTCATGGGAAGACGAAACACATTCACAAAAGGTATCATTTCATACGAGAATGTATCTAGAACGAGATCATCAACGTTGAACACATACCAGGAACTGAGCAGAAACAAGATATATTGACAAAGCCATTAGCTCGGATCAAGTTTGAAGAAATGAGACAATTGATTGGAGTACAAGATATGTCACGTGTAAGGTTGAAGCTTAAAGGGGAGAATGTTGGTTAAACTTCAACATAGAAGTCACTAACAAGCTGGTTAGGACAAGATTATGAAATTGATGTAATCCTAAGGGAATTAGAAGTCATCTAGTTCTAAGAAAAGGAAAGACGTGTAATAAGGTAATAGGACTAGGAAAAGGAATTCATAGTTCTATATATATATGATCACCAAAGTTGTGGTTGATCATATGAGCAAGATTAGAGCTAGTGTTTGGTTTTGAGAGATTTTCTAAACATCAATAAAGAGAGTTGTCTTTATATAAGCTAAGTTTCATCTTGCAATTGCCATTACTTATTGGCTTAGCAAACAAACAGTGCACACTTGCAAGAAACTATGCACCGATCCTAATGGAGCGTAGACATTACTAGAATAAAATTTCCAGTATGTATTTCAGGAAACCAAAAACAAGGAACCAAATAGTCTTTAAGATTGTTGGAAATATATGCGGTTTCGGTTTCTAGGAAATCATGATCATGCAACAACAAAATACTAACAAATGGAGAGTTAGAATACTTATCGGATTGGGTTGATCGAGGCAAGGTAATCCTCTTTCCTTAAAGACAATTCATTCCCGCATACGATGCTCACGGTTTTACGGATGTCGTCTTCCAAGATACAACGATCACGCCTTGTAGTTAGGGCACCATATATATAGTGCTTGGCCAAAGTGCCTTGTGGTGAAAGGGACCCTTAAACACACCGCTTCAAATTTAAACTTCCAAAACCAATTTTCACTTGCATAATAATTTTGGCCCAAATTTCCAATAATACCAAATTGATTCAAATGTATCCAGACTATGATAATTTTTCATTGATGCATTACATGCTCGATAAAATGCCTGATCCAAATGTGTTCGCATGGACTGCAGTGCTTGCGTACTTTTTGAGGATGGAATAGGTATGCAGTCCTTACAAACTTACTGCTTAATGTGATCGCGGCATATCAAACCTGAATCATATTTCTTTCCAAAAGTTAAGGCGTGTGCTAAATCTTTGTGGTTTGGGGAAAGGAGTTGGAGTTCACAATGATACAATTAAGTTCGATGATGAAAACAATTTGGACCACTGCAACTCCTTAATTGATATGTACCGAAGATTCAGATATGTTTACAATGTTCAGTGGGTTTTTTATCATCACTTGTTACGAAAAAGAGTTTTCGACATGGAATTCAATGATTACTCTAGCTATGGTTGTAATGGGTTTGCTATAGTTGGATTGCTATTTTGGATCCATACTGCGGAAATTGGCACTTTGACGAAACTCTGAAGATACTTGAACATATAAAAGAGCCTAGTATATATCATCTTATGGACCACCTTAATGTCTGGTTATTCGAGAACCGGTAAGTGTCCTTGAGGATTTTATGGGATATGATGTATGAATGAGGAGTTTTTCCTGATCCAGATTACCATGTATGCGCTAGTGTACTGGCCCGTATTGTTAAATGGGATTTTCGGGAATATTTAAAGGAAAATTTCTTGTTTGGTCCTAAGCCCATAAGGTTATTTATAGTAGGGTCCAACCAGAATTTTCTTTTATCTAAAGGTCCATAATTAATTAAAACGTGAAAATGACCACAATACCCTGACTACCAAACGTGTGTGTCTACATGCTCATTATATCGAGTACATATCTGCTACACAGTTTATGAAATTTGAGTACATATCCGCTACACTGCTTACATAATTTGAGTACACATCTGCTACACTGCTTACATGTTAAAAAAAAACAGGATCTCTCTAGTGCTCCACTCCCATTGGACCACTTCCTCCAAAAAGCGCCAACACTCGTAACATCAGACATATTGAACCTGTAAATGTGACCAAAATGTAACAATTAAAACATAACAACAATCAATATATGCATAACAGAACAAAAATGAATAGTACAAGTAATATGACAACATCAAGATTAATACTACCTAACGATGGTTCAGTTTTATTTCGGTATTCCATATATGTGTTGACAAAATCATAAGAATTAACTGACCAAAATCTATGTATAAAACAGATTCAAAGAGCAACTTTTTCAGTATTCAATATATGTATTGTTAATTCACTATCTAAAACAACTCCATGAAGAAAAATAACTAAATCGAGAGTCTTATTTCAGTATCGCATATATGTACTTATGGATGAAACAACAACAAGTGATAAAACTAAGAATAAAACATAATCAAAAAGCAGTTTGTATCAGTATGCCACATATGTACTGCTGATTCATGAACTAAAAAACAACTGCATGGAATGAATCTATAAAAAAACAGAATCGAAAGAGTATTATTTCAGTATGGAAGATATGTACTTATGGATCAAACAACAACAAGTGATAAAACTAAGAATAAAACAGAATCAAAAGTAGTTTGTATTAGTATGCGACATATGTACTGCTAGACAATACCCTTGAAACAATAAACAAGCATGATTTTCTTAGAAAATAAAGAACGAAAATAACAAGAAAATCAAATTGAGAGTTCAAATAAGCTAAAAACATCATAATCTAATCAAAAAATCGAATAATTACGATTAAGATTCATAAAAACAGTACGTCATATACGTACTGATGGTTAATACACAAGCAAAACATATAGATGCATAGTAAACACAGAAAATCAGTACGTCATATACGTACTGATGGTTAATACACAAAACCAAACAGAAACAAAACCAAAAGCCAACAAAATGAAACTAAAATATCAGATCTCCAAATGAAACGAACGTAAAACTTGATTTTATAACTAGATCTGGACTATTTTCATCAAAAACCACCAGTACATCATATACGTACTGATGATTATACACAAAAGCAAATTAAAACAAACCAAAGACCAACAAAATGAAACTAAAAAATCAGATATACTAATGAAATGAACCTAAAACATGATTATGTATCTAGATCTGAAGTATTTTTATAAAAATTGAAGTAAAAAAATTAACGAATCAAGAATAAAGATCGTAAACACACAAAAAACCGAGTTCAATTCCTATTTCCGTAACCCAAAAATCTTAAGTCTTAATTTCTCTCCAAGGAATCAAGAGATATATGTACTGCTGAATCATACAAATTAAGTGATGAATCCATGAGTAAAACAAAATCAAAGCCGATCTAAAACCTAATAAATTAATAACAAAAACTGTAAATCATCAAAATCAGTTTATAAAGCTAGGTTTTTGTCAGTACTGCAGATATGTACTGTTGGTTCATACACAAAAATGAACTGAAAAAAATCTAGAACCAATAAAATGAAACTGATATAATCAAATCTACTGACGAAATGAACAAAAAAAGGTGATCATCCGTCTAGATCTGAACTGTTTTATAAAAAAATAAACAATCAAGCATAGAGATCAAAACATAATCAAACATCCATAAAACTATTAGATACTAGAAACCCTAAGATAAACATTGAAGAAAATTGACAAAAAAAAACCTAGACTAACATCAACAGTAAGAAAATCAACTTACCAAAAACTTCATATAAATAATCGAGCTTGGATTCGCGGATCGATCTATATCTTGCAAAAATCTTCATGGGATTATCTCTTCTCTGATAGACAAAGCGAAAGAAGAAGATTTTCTCTACTAGCAGCGAGAGGAAAGAGAAAAAAAAAACGAATCTGGAAAAAAAATGGTTCATCTAAAGTTTATATTCTATTACACTAGGGGGTATTTTGGAGATATCAAAAAAAGTACATGACTTTCTCACACGTATATGGACCTGGAGTTAAACTTTTTGGTCCAATTTCTTTTTTTATTTAAATCTTTGGACCTCTGGTTACTGGGCTTTAATGGATGGACCTGCCACTAACTAAGACTACTATATTAGTACCTATTGGTAATTCCTACATATTAAAAATGGACGAGAAATTCATACAAATGGGATTAAAAGTCTAGAAAGAGGTGTACTGGCCCGTATTGTTAACCATGTATGCTGAATTAAGAACGTTGTTACTTAGATCATAATCTTCTTCGGTGTTTGATTGTATCATTACTAATTCTTCTCTGGTTCTGTTAAGTGCAAGCAATTTTTTTTTACTTGCTCTTCATTACGAACTAATGAAGGCACATATACTCGTCCACATGCAACAGGATATTCGTAGTCATAGCTGATATCAATAAAGAGCTCATCGATAAATACATTGTACCTTTCTGCGAATGCATGTTGCATTACGTCTTCCAGGATTGACAAATGCCAAATTGACAAGATATACCTAGTTATATCGTTTGATTTGTCAAACTTGATCGTAACTTGTTGGAACCAATGTGTCTCATCGCTAGTCAACGGGAAGTTGTGTATACATACTTACATGCACAACAAGTAATTTGCTTCGCCTGTCACGAGAGGCCAAGAACCTCCGTATACATTTGTCACTCTCTTCTAGTTAGTTTAGGAAACAGGTGATTATTAGATCATTGGTCGCTTCATAAAATGAGCCAAGAAGAATGGATTTGGCACGCAACAAAGATATTCTTAAAGAATTGGAAGGCTGATCAACTGCTGTTGATGGTCCCCTTGAAAAGAGTTTACGGACAAGCCCTATTCCAGAAAGTGGAGCTGATTCAAGTGCTTGCATCCACTGGATCATCGTATACCCTCGCCAAGTCCGACGACTCAGCAGCAGTGCGGAATTGAGAATGGCTAGGATGAACAAGGAACATCTCGGACGCAAATCTATAGATACGCCTTACTATCTTCGACACGAAACACAACCACATATCCTCGTATTTATCTTTAAACACATCACTACTCCCCTTTTGAAACATTTAATCTAGCACAAGTTTCCCAAAACTAATTGTCGTATATAGTGCACTCTACGTTATGAAAACACCGACAGAGTCCTGTCATAACCATTAGATTGAAATGATGCACATGTCAAAATTAACAAAACCATTAAGTTTAGGTAATGCGCATCTCAAAAAAAAATGTTTAGAACAATATATATGAATATAATAAATAAAATTTTGGAGTATCAAATCAGCACATTCAAATCGTGAAATAAAAATCCAACTCTAAAACATCCTATATGATATTCCAACTAAAAATAATATTATAAAGCATAAAAATCTGAAAGACGCCCGAAAGATTTAGTTTAAATTTGTTTACCGGCCCCGCAGCTGATCAATGAGATGGTGCGTGCGACATTCCTCTGTTACGCTGGACAGGGAATATAGTCTCGAAGAAAGTTGATTCGTTATCTAAATACGAGATTCCTTCTTCTCCATCCTCTGATTTGTAATTCTTTGGTATTAATTTCCCTTCGTTTAAGAATACAACTTCGTGCATGAAAAGAGTTGTATTTGCTTTCCTTGTTTCATTCTTGTTTGCTTCTTCCATCTTTTGTATTCTTTCAGGGCATACAGAGGAGAAGTGTCCTGGTTTATCACATCTGTAACAAATAATGTTTGATCTATCCTTCTTTTCTTTCCCTTGGTTTTGATCATTCCGACTTGTTGTTCTATCTTGTGAGTTAAACCTTCCTCCCCTTCCTCGGCCTCTGTTTACTCTACCACCTCTTCCACGACCTCTTCCTCTTGTCGCAGAGTTTTGTTGGTAAGAGTTTGTGTACAAGAGTTTTCCTTGAGTTTCTCCATTATTTTCTTCATCAAGGATTCTCTCTTCATATGCTTTCAATCTTCCAATTATATCTTCATAGCTAGTCTTCTTTAAATCTAAGACTTGTTCGAGAGAAGCTATGATATGAATATACTTGGATCTTGGTAAACTATTGAGAAACTTCTTTACTAGTTTATCTTCATCAATGGATTGTCCAAGTGACGCAGCTTTTGAGGCTATCTCTGATAGCTTTCCTGCAAAGCTATCAATAGTATCAGTGTCTTTCATCTTCATTCTTTCAAATTCAGACATTAAGGTTTGCAGACGGGCTTCTTTAACTCGATCAGCTCCGAGATTACGTGCCTTTATTGCATCCCAAATTTTCTTTGAAGTTTCCTGTTCACCAACTTGTAGAACAAGACATTCTGGTATTGCTTGAAAGAGTAATCCAATGGCAACATTGTTTTTGTCTGGGTCCAATGTACCAGGATCAATTGTTTCCCACACCTTGTAGATTTTCATCAGTACCTTCATTCTCATGGCCCATACTGTGTAGTTTGTGGCGTTGAGGATTGGAACTTGTATTGATGGTGGCGTGAACTGTTTTGCACCCACAATGGTGGTTTCGTTTTCCATGGCTCAGAAACAAGCTCTGATACCAATTAATGGCAACTGCAAGATGAAACTTAGCTTATATAAAGACAACTCTCTTTATTGATGTTTAGAAAATCTCTCAAAACTAAACACAAGCTCTAATCTTGCTCATATGATCAACCACAACTTTGGTAATCATATATATATAGAACTATGAATTCCTTTTCCTACTCCTATTACCTTATTACATGTCTTTCCTTTTCTTAGAACTAGATGACTTCTAATTCTCTTAAGATTACATCAATTTCCTAATCTTGTCCTAACCAACTTGTTAGTAACTTCTATGTTGAAGTTAATCCGACAGATAAATCATAATAGCCATGGACATCAAGACTACGGTTTGACTTTGTTTCGACCTGTATTTTGTAATACTCCTTCTTTGCTCGATCATAATAGTCAAAATATTCATCCTCCATGGATTTTCCTCTAGAGATTGCTTGAAAGGGTTTTATGATTATCAAGTCCGTACCGGGGATAGCTTTGAAAGCTAAATAACAAAAATTATTCCAAGGACGTCATTTGGATTGTCTCTTTAATCCGATAACCACCCCAACCTTCGCCGCCTTCATTATCTTCCTCGTAATAAATCCACATGTTAAGCAAATCATCCCCTCTGTGTCTAATAAACCTAAATGTCCATCGACTTCTACTAATTTATTATTAACCCTTTTCTGGACCCACTGAGAATGAGAACCCTCAAGATCGGCAACACATATCACTGTAAACGTCTCACTTCCAACGTCAAACGCCATTATGACTTCACTTCTTGTGTCCCCATAATAACACATCCAATATATACAACCATTCACATGTACTGAATGTCCACCAGGTACCATGCATGGTGGGAATCGATCATTATCAATCCTTCTCCATATGTTCTCTCCTACCGTCATGACCTCACAAATAATTTCATGACTCCTAGTTGTGAGTTCAGGCATTTTGAAACCATTGTGTAGTTCGCTAATATTATCAAGTTCTGTTGTAACAATCTGATATACGCATAACACTTTGTGTTCCTGGGTAGTTAAATCAAATCCGAATGCGAACATGCATTTGTAATGAGTACTCCAATAATCTCTTGGTTTACAATCGAGCGCTTCTAATCCTTTTCCTATTAATCCATCTCGGTTTTTATGCTTGCTATATATATACGTTCAAGTACTGCACTTGTTCTTGTTCTAATCCAAGAAGTTTTCTCTCTAGTGCTTGGATTGTAAACCAGAACACAACCATGATCTTTAAAACTGATAAAACAAACCAAACTGTATGCAGGTTCTAGCATATGTCTACAAGTCGATTTGTTCTGAAGCATGATTTCAATGGGGCTCCCTGTTATACTTCTATATCTGGGGTATCTTGGAGCCCTTATATTGCTGTTGAAGCAATGCCATGGTAACACAGGAATAACAGCCGCTTCTGATGATCCATCTTGTTGTTGTTGATCAACCGAGAATGAAATCATCTTGATTTCTATTGGTTCTTTAGAAGCACAGACCGGAGAGATGAGAAGGGTGGTAGTTGTGTCTGTACCATTACAATGTCGACGTGTTTCTAGTCGAGCATGGTATAAATCTCTAAAGTAGGTATCTTCTTCGATTATCAATTGCCAACACTTATGTACAGTCTTGAATCTCATGAGTGATTTCACAGGAAGTCTACTTAGTATGTCAAACAAAATCAATTCATAACCTCCTAGACGACCATGGCCGTCTGTATTGTAGTCGCTGCCTTTACTTGTATCCATCAGTTCTTCTTTTCTTTTTCTGTTTCAAAGAGGTTACTAGGAATTAACAAAGAGGTTGCTACGAATTAACAAAGCAATAATTATAAAACGTGTAAATAAACAACCTAAAATAACCCCAAAACCTTGATTGAACTCTAAGTAACAACCAAAACTTATTACCAAAGCCCTAAAGAAGTTGGTAGCTAGATAAAGTAAAAGTGAGATGTCGCCGCCATAAGCTTAATGATACGGCATTCTACAATCTTGACTAGAAAGAAACATATATCGGTGCGTAATAATAGTTGCCATCTTTTAACAAAATTGTCATATATATTTTTTTTGCTCGATAAAAAGAATTATATTAGAGTAGGATCAGTCGTTACAAAGGAGACAAGAAGGAGAACAGAGTTCCACCTTCCACTATGCGCCTTTACAGCAAAAGGGCATTCCCGGCTCAAACGAGCACAACAAATGCTACTTACCTAAAGTAAGAAGCCCAATGGACATATGTCCATAACAAACTATGCACCTTTACAGAAAAGGGCGCACCATTACCATATAGCCTAAAAGTCTACATACATTAGGGGTGTGCAACGGACCGGCACACCATTACCATATAGCCTAAAAGTCTACATACATTAGGGGTGTGCAACGGACGGACGGTTGCGGATTAGGGGTCACCCGCAACCAATCCGTCAAAATTGCGGTTTTGGAAAATCAAACCGTGTCCGGTCTAATCACCCGCGGATTTCACATCCGCGGATCAACGAGTGACACGAGCCGGTTGCGGATTAACCGCGGATTTACTCAGGAAAAAAAAGAAAGTAAAACAAATAAAAATACTAAGTTCAGAAACCGGAAATTTTAACACAAAAGATAGTGTTGGTAACACAAAAGAGTATTGTGTTTTTTTTAACGGAAACAAAAAAGTACTAATTCTTGCAACAACGGAAGGTAAACTATCAAATGCAACAAGTCTGGTGCCAAGCCAATGGAAATTCTGCTGCCAAAAAAGAGTCCTTGGATTTGAGCACTAGTTCATTCAATCCATAATTGATATGTCCGGAATTTCTTTCAATATTTCTTCTGCATCTGTAAAATGAGAATGAATGTTTGCAATTAGATAACATTGAATTGTGACCATATAACAATTATTAATTGACTAAAAAAACTGAGTCATGACAGACACCACTATCATATTCTTGCTCAAAACCATGAAACAAAACAGAGCTGCGCATAATGCACCATTCCAGAGATGGACAGAAAGAAGAATAAAATGACTAGAGAGATCAATAAGATATAGGAAATCATCTATGAATTTACTGAATTCAAGTCTTTTTCTAAAGAGAAGTGAAGAGAAAATGGTAATCCATCAACACAGTAGATGATGTAGTTTTGAAAGTGGTAGTAAAGTTCGTTCAACTCGGATTGTGTAAAGGTTTGTTTTAAGAACCAAGAATAAAAATACTAAAAATATATTCACAAGGTTGTCACGAATATCGAGAGAGACTGAGACTCAGGATTCCACCAAATTCCATTCATGTGATTCAAATAATAATTCCAATCAATTATAGATCAAATATTAAAAATATGGACTCTTATTCTTTGCCAAAAAATAGATTTTTGAAAAGTAATGATTGTAAATCAAAAGCATGATGTATCAAAAATACATAGACCAAGCATACACCATCAAATGAAATCACACCCATTCAATAAAAATCATAAATCGATTAAAAATCAATACAAATAGTGATAAAAGAATTATTAGAATTACCACATGCATGAAATAAGGATTCCTCCGTCATCCCAGTGTTGGGGTTTAGCTCCTCATATTAATCACTTTCTCAAAATACATGTTTATAGCCCAAAAGTTGATTAAAAGAGTGAAAAGAATAAAATCAGTGAATCTGCGACCTACAGAAGGCGTCCAGAAAGGAACGATAAAACTGAAGTGTTGTTTCTGTTGTTTTAAGACTGCCAAGCGTCTGTCCTTTTCACTGTAGAAGAACGACTGTCTTTGGAAGTCTGTTCTTCGTGTTCTTCGTGCTCTTCAATGGCAGCAGCAGCAACAGAGACGTAACTTCCTGCAACTCTGATTCTCGCCTCCTGAGCTCTCCTCTCGACCCCAAACCTCTTTGTTCCTTCTTCTAGGGGACCTAAGCATCCTATTTATACATAAAAGGGTCATTGAATCTTTCCCAAATCGCATCAAAATCTCTTCTTTCTTTCCTTGGCAGTCACGACAATAATTCCTTCCAAAAATTGTTTTACGCGTTTCTGAGCTCTCCCACTTATATCAAACTCTTCCTTAGATAGAATATGTACCTTTGGAACGAATTTTAGGTCTTTATTCTCTCTGAATTTCCTAAAACAAATCCACATAGCCGTATTTCCTTATTCACCTCTGTTTCCCTTTTCCGGCCATTCCAGCCCAATTCGATCGATCCAATTGCTTCTAGTAAACTTGTATAGCCATGAGAAGTCCAGCCCAATCAATTTCAGGTGTTGAATCTCTTTAAAACTGCCCAAAGCTTCACGTCCAAAATCTGCAGATGGAAGTCTCTTTTCCCGCCAATATTTCTAATTTGAAACGTGAAGAAGGTGGGTGTCCCTTTAGCACATGCCCGAAATGGGTTACCCCTTATCCAAAGCGAGATTCCGAATAACAAATGTCCTCCCAGGTGCCTTTAACAACTTTTCGAGCCAATTTCGCCGCAAAAGCTTATTTCTACAAAAACACCTACAAAGAGATATAAAAAGCCATAATAAATATAAAATCGAGCACTAATAATATATACAATTGAGATTATATAAGACACAAAAATGTGCCTATCAAATACCCCCAAACTTATTATTTGCTAGTCCTCGAGCAAATTAAATAGAAAATAAAATCCTAACTCACTGTCGCAGGCATCGTCGATTGCATTTAGCGTATGCAATAAGCCTTTAAACCCCTAGGTGTCCCTAGTGGACGAGTTATAGTCTCGGGAGGGCTTACTAGAGATATACCCAAAAAACCTTTACTCCATACCTTAGCTATCTACGCAGAACCTTGGAAGGCACTAAAGAATCTACTTGGTTGGAATACTTATTGACTACAGGAAGAAGTACCCTGATGCGAAATTCCAATTGCTGTACACGAGTTTGCACTCAAGCATACTAAAATTCATATAAAGTGACAGAGCTCTACTCAAATAGTTGCACTATGGACATCAATATCCGGAGTCAAAACTAATCACATGGATAGATCAAGAAGATGGATATAGAAAAACATAGATGGTTTTGATGTTTACTAAGTGAACAGCGTTTCCCATATCTGTCTGAAGGCCTCCGCCAAAATGAACCTATCCTAATGGATTGAGATATTAGTCTGACTAATATCAACACACTGGCATATACAAGGGAACCAGTGGTCGATAACCTAACTCTAGGTCAATACAACTGGCATATACAAGGGTACCAGTGGTCGACTTTATTGAATTTATTCCTTTTGGTCAAATGGTCTGGTCTCAAATTTTTTTTTCCTCTTTCATGGTATCTCAATCACTCTAATTCACCCTAGCATTGGTAACAACTTGAATCGTGGGCCCCACCTATCACTTAGAGAAACATAGTTTAAAAACAAAATAAAATAAAAATAGAAGTGAAAAGGACTCAACGAGATATGGTGAAACTATCATGTTATTTCTAACACCTGAGCTCTGTGCTTTTATGAATAGACTCTTTAGATGTTTCCATCTAATCAGATTGGTTCCTCAACTCCTACAACCAAAATGCTTCCATCCACTTAGATTAGTTAGTGCAATCCTCAATAGGCATAAATTTCTAGGTTCTGGAGTTTATTTATTCATACTGCAACTAAAAAGTTTCTCCCATACCCCCAAACTTAAATCTAACATTGTCCTCAATGTTCTAAAGATCAAATTAAAAGCATGAACAAGGAGAAACTGTTACCATTTGAAGCAAAACAGATAAGGAAAGATATTACCGTGTCACATGAATGTTGGGTTACCTCCCAAGAAGTGCTAAGTTTAAAGTCTTCAGCCAGACTAAGAAAGGATTAGTCACCTCATAAAATCATAAAGTAATAGCCGAAATTTCTGTGGGTCATCAAAACCAAATAGAGCTATCACAAATAAAAGGAATCTGCAACCTGCCAAGAAAATTAACAAATAAAGTGCACCCTTGTCTAGTTTATTGTTTAAGACAACTACATCTAGCTGTGGTTCAGGTTCAGGTTCTATAACTGGGTCCAAATAAAATATTTTCATGGGTTGGAATTCCTCAAAGCTAAGATCCGGTTCAGGTATTAGAGTCTGAAGAAACTCAAGTAAAAATTTAAAAGCACATAATAATAACCTGAATAATTGAGGATCCTTAAAGTCAATCAGTTTTGACTCACACAATCGACCATGATGAAACTGGTGGTCAATCTTAAGCAAATGTATCGACCCTAATCTCTTAAAGTAATTAGGTTTAGTCTCAAAACTAAATAATTGACACATCTGAAATTTATACGTTCCCACAATTGGTTGAAAAATATTTGGTGGGAAAACAAAGTCGATCTTAGTATCATAGCCTGGTCTAACCTCATCAACCAGAGGACGGGTTTCTAACAACTGAACTTCCTTATGGACATCACTAGGTTCAGGAAAACGTGTATGAAGATAATATTGTAAAATGGTTGAGGCACATATGTCAAGTCCCAAGTGAGGGACCTTTCTAATAGTTAAAGCACATGGAGAATGATAATCACCCCCAAACTTAGAGTTTTCAGTGTCTCTAGAAAGACTAGTCACAACGTCCCTAATTTCAAGGTCATTAGATTCCTGAAAATGGTCAATTGATTCTTCTAAGTATGGTTCATCCTCACTCATCTCTACGAGTTCACTTTCTTTGTCTAAGACTAATGTTTCTAAATCTCTAGACTCTAAAACAATATTCTCAGAAAAAACTCGTTCCTCCAAACCATTATCGGCTTCGTAATCAAAAGGAAATACTACATCGTCTAAAACGGGGGTATCTCTAGTCAAATCCTCGTCCTTTTGAATAGGTGAATAATCATTAAAATTATCGGGATCTGAACCAGAAATAACACTATCATCATAAAGTTCATTTGGAGTAACAAATTCCTGATCACTATGCATACGTATTTCAAATTCTTCCTCAACACTATCCTCGTCATAATCATCATAATAACATGAAAATGGTTGAACCTCATCTAAAAAAGTAGTGTTACCAATTCTAACCTCGGCATCTTGATTATGCAAATAACTATCCTCATTTTCAAGGGTACTATTGGAAACACTATATTGGAAATTAAGACTATCTTGAGCAGTTCTGTTCTGGGCCTCTAATAACATTTTCTGAGTCGACTCACATGACTTCCTTATGGTATCGTGTATAGAAGGTGCATTTTGTTTATTCATTTCTAACACAAACCTATTTGTATTCTCATTTAATTGTTTGAGAGACTCTTCTAGAGGAAGAACAAGTTCAGAAGGATCATAATAGGGACTAGTTTTCAACATTTTCATTATATTGTCCAAAGACGAGGAACTAGTACTATAATAATCCTTATTTTCTTGCTCGTATGACCGGTGTGTGTGTGTATAGTAATTGGGCTCACCATGGTATGAGCCGAAACCTTGAAAAGGTTGATGTTCCCAATCACTATTCACAATATGGTTAAAATTGTAACGTCCATTTTGAAACTCAGTCGGATATTCGTTGTATTGGCTATTGTGATACCATTTCGACATTCTATTGCAGGGGTGTGAGTTGTCACACAAAATAAAACCCACTGAAAGGGGATTCGTGGGTGGATAGAGTCTTACATCCCGTACCAGACGGGCGATGAACCGTTGAAGTCGACTCAGGCCACCGACTCCGATGTCAGTGTACGAACCCGAGGGGCCGAGACAGTATCGTAACTGTCGTCCTTCCGTGCAAACAGTTTATATTTAATCTTAACCCTTCCGTAGGGTTTAAAAATAATGTCCAAGAATGTCCAAAAAGTCCAAAAATAAAAATTTCCAAAAAGGAAAAGAAAAATTACAAAAATAATACCCTATTTACAGTTTCTAAAATTAAAACAAAATGACTATATACAAAAATTTTCTTCTTCATTCCTTTCGGATTCCTTCTTTTATAACACTTTTTCTTCACTTGTAGCTTCGCTCCAAATCTGAAAAGAATCGAATAATACCAAAGGCGTAAAAGAGAACAAAAATTCTAAAAGAAATAAAATAAATCTAAAACCTAAAACCTAATACAAATCCCCGGCAGCGGCGCCAAAAATTGATGTAGTTTTGAAAGTGGTAGTAAAGTTCGTTCAACTCGGATTGTGTAAAGGTTTGTTTTAAGAACCAAGAATAAAAATACTAAAAATATATTCACAAGGTTGTCACGAATATCGAGAGAGACTGAGACTCAGGATTCCACCAAATTCCATTCTTGTGATTCAAATAATAATTCCAATCAATTATAGATCAAATATTAAAAATATGGACTCTTATTCTTTGCCAAAAAATAGATTTTTGAAAAGTAATGATTGTAAATCAAAAGCATGATGTATCAAAAATACATAGACCAAGCATACACCATCAAACGAAATCACACCCATTCAATAAAAATCATAAATCGATTAAAAATCAATGCAAATAGTCATAAAAGAATTATTAGAATTACCACATGCGTGAAATAGGGCTTCCTCCGTCATCCCAGTGTTGGGGTTTAGCTCCTCATATTAATCACTTGCTCAAATACATGTTTATAGCCCAAAAGTTGATTAAAAGAGTGAAAAGAATAAAATCAGTGAATATGCGACCCACAGAAGGCGTCCAGAAAAGAACGATAAAACTGAAGTGTTGTTTCTGTTGTTTTAAGACTGCCAAGCGTCTGTCCTTTTCAATATAGAAGAACGACTGTCTTTGGAAGTCTGTTCTTCGTGTTCTTCGTGCTCTTCAATGGCAGCAGTAGCAACAGAGACGTAACTTCCTGCAACTCTGATTCTCGCCTCCTGAGCTTTCCTCTCGACCCCAAACCTCTCCGTTCCTTCTTCTAGGGGACCTAAGCATCCTATTTATACATAAAAGGGTCATTGAATCTTTCCCAAATCGCATCAAAATCTCTTCTTTCCTTCTTTGGTAGTTACGACAATAATTCCTTTCAGAAATTGTTTTACGTGTTTCTGAGCTCTCCCACTTATATCAAACTCTTCCTTAGATAGAATATGTACCTTTGGAACGAATTTTAGGTCTTTATTCTCTCTGAATTTCCTAAAACAAATCCACATAGCCGTATTTCCTTATTCACCTCTGTTTCCCTTTTCCGGCCATTCCAGCCCAGTTCGATCGATCCAATTGCTTCTAGTAAACTTGTGTAGCCATGAGAAGTCCAGCCCAATCAATTTCCGGTGTTGAATCTCTTTAAAACTGCCCAAAGCTTCACGTCCAAAATCTGCAGACGTGAAGTCTCTTTTCCCGCCAATATTTCTAATTTGAAACGTGAAGAAGGTGGGTGTCCCTTTAGCACATGCCCGAAATGGGTTACCCCTTATCCAAAGCGAGAGTCCGAATAGCAAATGTCCTCCCAGGTGCCTTTAACAACTTTTCGAGCCAATTTCGCCGCAAAAGCTTATTTCTCCAAGAACACCTACAAAGAGATATAAAAAGCCATAATAAATATAAAATCGAGCACTAATAATATATACAATTGAGATTATATAAGACACAAAAATGTGCCTATCAGTAGATACTCCTAAGCTAGGCAAGGTAATGATAACATTTCATCAATCAATACATTAGCTGCTACATCTGGTCATGGTATTATTAGGTATACAGTATATATAGACAAAGGATATCATGCACAAAACAAAAATGGAATGGGGTCCCAGCAAGTCGACTCAAAATATTCCTCAAATGCAACTGAGTTGGTAGTTGCAAACCACTTGGGATCTAGACGAAATATAATAAAACCACAAATTCGGATCCCTATACTTATCTATCAAATAGTGTTAAGAGGTAAGATGAGTATATATTCCCTCGTACCAAAACAACATAAACACAGCATAAACATCTTCCTCTATTTACTTGTATCATGAAGTACCAAACCTATTATGGCATATCAGTAGTCGTCGCAGACTCAAAGAAACACCTCTGAATTGCCAATACAAGAACATATACTCTTAAAAAGCAATGATGACACTTAAAGTTCACTACTGCGAACGTTACAACAAAGTCACGTTCTCCTGAAGCAATCAAACACTTGCAGTCCTAGGTAAATTCAGTAATAAAAATAAATCAACCTTTCTGACTCAAAAAGACATTGTCCGCAAGTGTTATTATACAATATCACCTAAATCAAGATCAGAGAATCTAACTGGTGGTGGTGGACAGTAAGTGTTGGACATCTTAAGAGAAAATATTGACATCTCAAGTTTGATGCTAATCACGAATAATGGTGGAAATGGTTTTCACATAAATTGAAAATTTCAGCTTTTAACATGTTTGGAGCTTAATTCACATACTCAGAATTTCCAATCACATAAAAAAACACCAAACCCAATTTCAAATCCACTTTAATCAATCAACTAAATGCCTCAAAAACCCAATTTGAGTGAAGTTATCCAAACTACCAAAATTTAAGGCATAACAAACAGAACCCATGTCATGGATTACTCATATAACATACAATCAAATCATGGAAGCAGCAATCCAATGACTCAAGAACATGAAAATCAAAAAGAAGAACAACTGAAAGATATAAGAGTTGGAGAATCACTAGGAGGATAATAGATATACCTGATTGAAGTGGAGTTCAAAACTTCTTCCCTGGAAACTGAAAAGAAAATAATAAATGGATAAAACCAGAGATTTTGGCACTAGTCCATAGTAATAATAAAGATCTTGGCTTTGAGAAAATTACTAGAGTTGAGACAAGAACCTGTAACTGAGAAAGACTGGACATTTAGACAGCATGTTAGACTAGATTACTCATTCAGTACTCTAGGGTTATGATGAATCACAAACCTCTAATCAAAACACCAAATTCAACTTACTAAGATCACAATATACTAACCTAAAACCTATTATTCAGCACAAATTTCTTATAAAACCTAAAACCTATTATTCAACACAAATTTTTTATAAAATTGTAGTCTACTTTCACAAATCAAACTAAACCCAGTTTAATTTCATGTGTTTCAGACTTAAAGATGAAAAACCCATAATTTTTTTCTACAATTGAATCCAAAATTAAACAGATAAATAAACTTATTGGTTGCAGCAATCAGGTAGTGCGTTAACTTCTTTTTCAACACGATCCAATACTTTTTAGTGATGAATCTAATAGGCAGAGAACTACTCGGAGTAGAGAAATGAAGAACCTCTCATAGGAAGAGAAGAAGGTTGAGCGTGAAGTGAAACTGCTTTAGGTTTCACAAAGATAAGATGTTTATATATCAAACTCATACTTCCTATATTATCCCTAGTATTTCTATCAAATTCCTATCCTGTCCTGCGGTGCGGGTGAATCCGCGAATTCACAAAACTAACCGCAACAAAACCGCTAAACCTTGCGGATTTGAAAACTCAACCGTGTCCGGCCCACTGACTCTTGCGGATTGGTTTTCATCCGCACTTTTGCGAACGGTTGCGAGTGAAATCCGCGGTTTCCGTTTTGCTGCACACCCCTAACATACATAATAAGAGCCCAAGTAGTTTCACCTTTACGATGCTACTAACCCCCATACAGAATTACAAACCCAATGAAGCCCAAGTAGTTTCACCCATATAAGCCCATCCCAACTGAAACCTAAAGTTCTTGACAACTAGTATCACAGTTTCCCGGACACATCACTGTCGCCACTGGTCCCAGGCTCCACCGTCTGCCGCCGCACCACCCCACTTTCACCATTGCACCCAAGTAGTCAGAATACGAATCACACCACCATTTATCTCTCTAAAACGAACACAGTTCGTCGGATTAGAGCGAGAAGAAGACAAGATCTCCATTTTCCTACTGGAACTAAACTTTAGAACCAACAAAAGAAACCAAACCCACCAGTAACCAAACAAAACCACCATTCCCCAACTAAAACCAGCATCCATTGCTGCTACAGAAACAAGCAACCCAAAGTTTTTTAGATATGGAACAAGGTTACATGATTTTGAATGATTGGGCTTAAAATAGATATTTATGATTGGAATATGGGTTTAACTTGAGCAGACAATGGATGAAGGCTATGGAGTTGCAGACTTGCAGGAATTCGAAACCAAAACAGGGAAGGAGAAAAAAGGGCAAACCATTTTTCAAAGACGTTTGAATGCCAAATCCACCATCAGAAACAAGAATAGATCCAAAAAGTGAACGAAATCCGAGCAGGAAATGAGGAGACGGCTAGGGTTTCGGCAACGGGAAGGACAGGAATTCGATTTCCACATCTGTATCCGCCATTGATTATTACTCTCTCTATCTCTCTCACACTCACTCCCTCGCTGACTCTCCAAATGGTTTTAAGATCTCCGATCTCTCTGAGTAACCAGTCTTAACAAAATTGTCATATAACCCGTCTTTTCTTTTAACCATAATTTTGATTTGGTGGTCGCGATGCATTAAACCTTGGTTGCTAACCGCAAGAAAAAGGGTTCAACCTTTAGGAAGTTGTGCATCTACCTTACTTACAGAACATTAGAGATTTAAAATCCACTCTATCATGGGAAAAAGTTGAGCAGTTGTCTCGTACCAAAAGAGGCAAAAAGTCTAGATTTATTATTTTATTCTCCAAAAATAAGATACACTTTTGAGTTGAAACATGCAGAACTCTTGTCGATTATTACATGTGCTGCTACTCTCTTATTTATATGCTACATTTAATCTTAACACTCTTAACAACGTGAAATGAACAATTTATTTATAGAATGGGAAGTTTGGGCATTGCTCCTGCATTCTCTACCGCATCTTGGATGAGCAACTGTTAGTCTGTTACTCCATCAACTATTTTCATCGTTTCTAGCTTCATTGCCCCAAAAATTGAAGATGGCTTCCAAGAAGGCATCTCTGTTACGCTTTGAAAGGGCCGGTGATCGGTGTTAATGTGTTATCATTAATCCAATCACCATTCGAATCTAGCTACAGCTCCAACTAACACATGTACAACTGCATGTAGTAATCGGGAAACAGACCCTAAGTGAACAAAAAGGGAACAAAAAAGTAACTTATACAGCTACGGCATCTTTTTTCTATGGTGAGGCAACAGATATACATGCACAAGGTTAGTTTTGTAGTCCCCGTCTCATGTTTTATTAGCTGCTCAAAAGCACATGTAAAAGAGCAAAAATGCAGTTGAGGAGCAGTCTTCCTATTTGTGGAGATTATTTTAGACTTATTCATGGTTTGCAGAATCAAGGCTCAAAAGCGCTTCGTGGAAATGAGTTCATTACTTCTGAAAGTGCAGGTTGTTACACTACATTAACAACTATACTTATTTTCAAACTTTAGGGTACTGGAAACGTTATAGTTTATGTTGGATTTAAGACTAAAATATGTGATGTTTAATGTTGCAGATTCTGTGGACACTTTGATGTCTGAAACCATTGAATTGGAAGGTTCAACGACAGTTGTGGACCGAGCCATTCCTAAGGTGATACGTTATAACCCCTCTGAGCGAGTCCAGGATTCGCAGAAGCTAATTTCTGAAGCAATTCTTGTCTTTTTTCGAAACAGCAAAATTTCATACCAAGAGTGCTGAGGAAGTACAAGAGTTACAAAAGTTAAGCGATGGGATTACATGTTGTCTTTGAATTTTTGCCATCTACATATAAAGTCATCGAAAGTAAAGATCCTAAGCTCTTTATACATAGAAGCCCAGGTGTATAGAGTTGCTTTAATGTTAATGAGCAATTTTTCATAAGTGATTGATTCTCTCCTAAACACCCTATTCTCGGCTGAGTTGATCTTCTGTAACCACCTATACGTGGCATATATTCCAACAGTCGATATCAAGTCACCTATACGTGACTTGATAAAGAAAACATCTCTTCTCTATCATCACACTTTTCAGGAGCATGAGCATGAAGAAAACAAAACGAACATTGCCCAGTACAGTTGTTGGCAATTAAAAATCACCATCTAGTGATGAACAGTAGCTACAAAAAATGATTATATTTGTGGTGAACAAATGAACCACTATTAGATATCCAGTGAATATTCTTCACAGAGAAGAACAAAGAGAATGAGACATGAGGAAACATCTTTGATGCAGAACGGAGATGCATGGAATAAATATTTATAGCTATAAGCCACAAATCAATAAAAGGAGTCAATAGACCCTTGAAAAGTAAAATCCAAGAACAAGTCAAGAACTTGTGAAAGAAGCGTTCAGGAAAAAAAATCTTCTTATGATAACACATCAATGATCATTGATATCATATGTGTCTATAAAGCTCCGTAACAATGGATGGAGATGTACAGCATTAAACTTAGTATGACTACTGGTTAAAATTTTATCCGTCACACTTCAGAGGAAAAACAAAATGTTGCAATGGGTCCATGGTACACCGTCCAAATCCTTAATTAAAAAAAACAAACAAAATTCTTGACAAACTAAATGAAAGATTTGTTGATGAATCAAACATCTGATGCGGTGAACTAGAGGCTCGCTATATTTCTCACTCCACTGTGTAAACAGACCACAAATATAGCGTCCACACTTTGGAAGAATTAGCAAAAAACGATTAGATAACACAATCTAATCTTTGGGAATGAGTCAACCCAATCAATGTTGACGTCCGAAACGTAAGTGAATCAAATACATTACTGTTCACTGATAACAAAGAATGAATATTGTAATCTTGGATAAAAATCCAAAATGAGATTTATGTGGAAGTCGAGAAGGGATACTCATAAGTCATATCATCAAAATGGTATTTCTTGAAAGTCAATACTAAACCATTATTATTACCGACATAAAATATAGTTGGATCTTCTTGGCAAACATGAACCAAGAATAAATAGATTGCAATGAATGTATATTTAACCATCCACAGTTTCATTGAACCAATTGCTAAAATAGCAGCGAAGAAGAAACAAAACAATGCAAATAATTGTTACCGAATAAGCAAATCCCTTCGTTGGTGTTGAACGATTGAAAAACTGAAGCTCCAAAACAACATCAATGCATGGTTTTCCATTGTAGGATTGGTATAGTACTGTAAAAAAAAAAATCACAGCAGAAACTTTGATCAGCAAAATAAGGAAAAAATAAAATGAAATGAAAATATACCGATCTCTAATGACGAGATTTAAGGAAACAAAACTTCAAAGCATCTTCACAAAAAAAAATGCAGAAGCAATATTGATTAGCAAGGGGAAAAAAATGTTGCTGATGCTAATCAGATAAGAGAAACAATGAGACTCGAATGAACTCGATTAAGAAAGCGGAAGCAACGGATCTTTTCCTGCTCTGTACCATCATAAAATATGAATGGTAAATCAGAGGGAAAGAGAACACAAAGATTAGAGTGGTTCGGTCACTTTACCCATGTCCACTATGAAACCCTATATAGGGGTGAATTATATTGATCATCATAAATATATTCTGAGATAATTACATTTACATTAGAGGATTCCTATTTATAGTGACAATAGGATAAGGATAAACCAGTAACCCTAGAAGATAACTAACTTGACTAGGTTATACATGTTTAGCTTAATTACGGGATCTTGTAAACTGACTATCCTCTTTTGTAGCATGTTGTTGACTGCACGGTTGCCTCGGTCCATTCCACTGTAACCTCGGCTACTGATGTTAGTAGTATACTCTAATAGTTCCTTTCATTCCAAAGAACAGACTATATCGCGAATGGTAGGCAGTACTTGATGAAGATTGATGGTTTTAAACTGAATTTAAGCTTCCAATCGGTCAGAACTTGTATCACAGTATCGGGAGGAGACCATGTTGATTCAAGCAAACCTAAGAAGTGCTGCCATAAATCAGCTGCAATCTTGCAACTAATAAAAAGATGGTTTACTGACTCATCCTCGATGTTGTCGCAAAACCTACATCTACCATTCTCAAATTCCATTCCTCTTCTTTTCAAATTTTCTACTGTTGGAAGACTATTGATGGCAGCTGCGCACACTATGAAAGAAATTTTGGTGGGAATAGTTTTGTTCCATACATACTTGTGAGGAAAGGTGGTCGTATTACTTGTTCCGTTGTGAAGAGCCTCGTACGCTGCTGCAACAGAAGCAATTCTTGTCCATTTGTGGGAATTCAGTCAACCTCTAGTTTGTTAGGATGACAACTCCACTCACATGAGATCACCACCACCAACCAAGCAGATACTGCAGGGTGGATATGGGGCATACAATGCTTATATCACTGCAGCAACTAGATACGCTGCAGGGGGTGCTCTTACAATGTATGATCATCCAAGCTTAGGATGCACAAGTAAGTTCGCATGCAAGTTTTCATCGCTGTTAATTTGTGAGTTCATTCAAGCATATAGTCTTTGCTGATCATTTTTAGTAAGATGGATAACATTTACACTTTCCAAAATCGCAGACCTCACAATACACGCATCTACAGTTTGCGACTTCGTACCCCGCTGCACTACTGGTAGCACTTGTCTAAAATCCCATCCAAAAATTATGATTTTACCTCCAAAAGGAACATCATTTACAGTTAACACTACGCGAAAAATCATCATTGAAGACTACATATTAGAGTTGTAGTACCCCTATGACAACTCCATTTTATGCATTGTGGAAGGGGGTATTGTAGAAAGTCCAAGCTTTTCTACAATGCTCGACTAAGAGTTGTAAAGGGTGATGTGATTCATGGTTCAACAATATTTTGCCAAAGTTGTGATTCTCTTTCGATTTTTTTTTGAAAGCCTAACACAACTCTTGGTTGTGTTGTAGGACAATTTTACACAACAAAGGATGTGTATCGTAGAAATATGTAACACAACACTTGTATAAGTTAAAGGACTATCTTAGACAACCTAGGATGTGTATGGTAGAAATATGTAACAACTCTTATTACTATTATGAATAAGATTTGCACGACACTTGTCAGAGTTGTAGAACTGTATTGGATAACACCTAGTTATGTTGTAAAGACATTCTTTCACCACCTTTGGTTTGTGTAGTTGAAATATGGAACACAACTCTTATTAGAAGTTGTGTTCATAAAACTATTTTGAAAAGAAAAAAATTATAGCTGAAACCGAATTGCCGAAAGTATTTCACATTCACATTAACCCGCCAGCGTAACACATTTACATTCATTCAAGTTATCATGCCACTCCAATTACATTACTTAGCTAACTTTATCCAGCCACTCCAATTACATTACTTAGCTAACTTCAAATCACCTTGTTCCAATTACATTACTTAGCTAACTTCAAATCACCTTGTTCGAAAGTGTGTTGCGCAACAAAAGAAAAGAAAATGACAGATTTTTTTTACATGACTAAAAATATCATATAAATCGTAAAACGCAGATGTTGGCCTCCCATACAAATACGACAGTAGCATACACATTCCAATATGGTGGTCTATGTTACATTGCTAAATGAAAATGATCTGCTTTTGTTGCGCGCTCTCTTCTTGGTAAACCAAACAACGATTATGAGAAACATAGTGGTAGATGATACCGTAGAGGCACTGGTTCAAACGTGAAGTGTCATAGACCACTTAACCAAAATACAATACGGGATCGATGGATACCAAGTCATCCACAATTGTCATCATAATTTGTAACTTCTTGATACCATATCCAACTACGACAAGTTTGGTTGCGATAGAAATAGGAGAGAAACATAAGTACATTAAGAGGAAGGTAAGATGTTTTGACAGAATCAGTTATTTGAGAGAAGATACTTACACATGACATCTACCATCACTTGTTCAACCATATCATATTTCTCATCAGGGGTAAGAAAATGATCTAACGAGTCGAGCTTCTATGAGAGTATCTCCTTCCCTGGTCCACAAAGTGTTGCAACCATTGCCAAAGGATTCTGAAGGTACCGACCAAGCGCAACAACACGCCTGACGATCCCTGCAGACATTAAAGAAAGCAGAGTCAAACTCATCAAGCACCTGAATCAAAAGTGGGAAACAGAACTCACCTGGCTGCCCTGGTAGCTGGTCAGACGAAATCCGTGAGTTCTCATAAAGACGGGGCAAGGATTCGTCCCCATAAACAACATTTAAATCCTCCATCTCTTGACCAATTTCTCTAGGGTATTCCTAAATCATCTTAAAAATGATCTGCAAACGATGATAGACAATCTCGTGTTAAAAATAAAAAAAATAGAGCAAATAATCACCAGAAAAAGCTGGCAGCCTAATTTATGTTTCACAAGGCCCCTTACATCCAAAAACTCCAAGATAATAAGGAAAGAAGTATTCAACTACTTAGGAAACTCCCTAGAGAAACCACCTAAATGTACTCCTTCCACGCAAGTAAGCACCCCTAGCTTAAGTTTTAGTTATTTCATGAAAGCTGATGAAAGTTGTCTATGAACAATGAAGAAATAAAATGTAAGCATTTCTTTAAAAGGGGTAGACCATGAATTAAACATACAGCAAGAACAAGTTAGACATCTGCACCTCGAAAATATCCTCTTTCAGCTTCGTACAAGAAAATGCAACAGCTCCTAGAACCACAACATGTGGTTGATGATCGGTCATGAACTTAAGAACACGTTGTTGATCATTTTTCTTCCGTTGCTGGTCAGTAACACTCTGAGACCGAAGGCTAAGTGAACCTGCATACAATACATCCAGTACCTCACCTGATGAACCCAACATCACAAAAGTGGTTGCTGGCTTTCGAGGTCCCCAACAACAAGCCAAAACTCTTGGTGCCGCTTCATCATCTGGATCAATATCAGCTTCCTTCCGTTGATAAGGTGCCACAGAAACCTTACCCCACAAGTGCTTCTCATACTCCATAATAAGCCAGTTATTTTCCCTAGCATTTAATACAGACCGAGCTTCCTTTTCCATCATAGGAAAAACTTGCTTAAACGTGTCTTCCAATATCATTTTGCCGCTTCATCATCTGGACCAATATCAGCTTCCTTCCGTTGATAAGGTGCCACAGAAACCTTACCCCACAAGTGCTTCTCATGCTCCATAATAAGCCAGTTATTTGCCCTAGCATTTAATACAGACCGAGCTTCCTTTTCCATCATAGGAAAAACTTGCTTAAACGTGTCTTCCAATATCATTTTGCCGCTTCATCATCTGGACCAATATCAGCTTCCTTCCGTTGATAAGGTGCCACAGAAACCTTACCCCACAAGTGCTTCTCATGCTCCATAATAAGCCAGTTATTTGCCCTAGCATTTAATAGAGACCGAGCTTCCTTTTCCATCATAGGAAAAACTTGCTTAAACGTGTCTTCCAATATCATTTTGCGTTGTTCATTCCAGAGTTTAGCAGGCTTGCTTACCCCCTCACTGAGATAATTTTCATTGCATTCACCTAGTAACTTATTAAGATCTTCCACACAGATTGCAAGATTTTAACTGGGAAATTCCATAATGCAAGTCCCAATTCAACACAAAAACAAATGCAATTGCATAAACAGAATAAAAGTCAGACACAGGAACAATGAGAAGACTCACCATAGGTTCATCGTAAAACAATTACCAGCAGCACCAACTCAAATCTCAGTAACACCACCAGATCCATGTCTTCTTCTGCATGTTCTTCTCAGCATCAATCAGACCATCATCTTCTTAGATACCCACCAGAACTAACAATCTCAGATCCTTTCTGAAATTGGACCTTGCTCAATCTCTCCACAGCTCGCTGTAAACTCGAATCCACCATAACCCAAAATTCCAGTCATCCATCCAATTTAACAGCAGAAACAATCCTTTCTTTGTTCAACAGATTTCTTCTCAATCTGGTTCTCATCAGAAGGGGTTATCCTGGCATCACTGGCTTCAGAAAACTCAAAATTGAGCTAAACCCTTTTACTGGATGCAACTCAAAACCCGAATCCAGTCTGGGTTTTGAATGAATCTAATCAAAACATAAGAAGAAAAAAATCGTTTCATTAAAGATCTAATCAAAATAGAACTAGAATAACGATTAAAAGATCAAAACAAGCATGAAACAATAATGGAGTGAAGAGATGGATCCGAAAGACTTACCAAAAGGGGTTTTGTGTAACGATTACAGCATCAGTTTCATTCATCCACCAGAACACAACCTTCACGCATTTTTCTTCAGAGATTTTGATTTTGAAATCTAGGGTTTTTTTTTCAGCTCAACATTGAGATTTTGGGGTTTTTATTTTTGTTTTGAAATCTAGGGTTCGATATCTACAACCTCCGGAAGTTTTTTACATAGAATGTGAGCGAGAAAGAGATTCGGTGGTGGTATTTTGGGTTTCTTTGAGTTAGGGTTTTCTCTTGTAAGAGGGAAGATGAGAGAAAGAGTAAGTGAGGCAGAAGAGATACGATAAAGTAACAAAAGTGAGAAAAAAAATATTTGATCGTTTTGTATAAAAGGATTTGGACGGTAAAGATTTGAAAATACCACTATCATGCGGTTTTTTTAGCGCAACCCTTTGGTCCTAAGAGTTGGTAGTGATGATATACGACAACTCTTCCTTTTAAACCAGTTGTAAAACATAAGATTTTCTACGATATTTAGTAAAGAGTTGTAAAACTCCAGTTGTAGATGTATATTTTTCCTGTAGTGTAAATCTCTCAAGGTTCTATCAAATGCTTCAAAAGCATGTCGATGTACCATTATCTCCTCGTCCCAGATTACAGCAGTGCTCTTTAGTAAGAGTTCAGCTAACTCATCTTGCTTACTGATTTTGCACACATTGTTGAAGAATAAACCAAGATACTATGAAGAAGACAGAAGTGAGCAACAAGTGTTGTTGATACAAGTAGTATGGATCAACTAAGAGAGTTGAAAGAATGAGGTTGGATCAACTGGTACAGTTGACACGATGTGAATGGATCAACAAGTATTGTTGGTACAGTGGTACGGTATTTAGAAGTTTATTTGGGTTACAAGTATTACTGGTTTTAAGAGTTTGTTTACGTGAGAATTGTCTAGAAGTTTCTTTGTTAGAGTTTGATTATGTTAGGAAAGTCTTTTTAGTTGAGAGTCAAGTTTGTTAGTCATATAAATAGGCTGTTGAGCCATGAGTCGATATACATCAATTAAGAGAAGTTTGTTTGAGTTTAGTTTTGTGTTCTTTTATTAAGTTTTTAATATCATATTTTCTGCATCTGGTATCAGAGCCAGGTTTCAGATTCTAGGGTTGTGGGTACGAGATTTTGAGTTAAAGAAGATGACGAGTTTAAGTTAGATTAAGGTACCAGTGTTTGAAGGTAAAAACTTTGAACATTGGAGGTTGCAGATGGAGAATATTTTCACATACCAGGAGGTATGGGATATTGTGAAAGATGGTTATGCTGAACAAGCAGAAGGAGTAGTACTTGAAGGAGCTGCGCTAACTCTATTAACTGAAAACAGAAAGAAGAATTCTAAAGCTACATATATTCTTCATCAGGGTATTCATGAATCTCTCATGGACAGAGTTTTCTATATTAAGCAAGTTAAAGCAGCATGGGATGGTTTGGTTAGCTATATCACAGGGTCTGACAAGGTCAAGAAGGTTAGATTGCAAACCCCCTAAAGAGAAAGTATGAATTATTGCAGATGGAAAGTACTGAAACAATATCAGATTTTTTCTCAAAGACTTTGAATCTTGTCAATGAAATGAAGGCTAATGGTGATACTGTAAAATATTCAACAGTTGTTGAGAAGATATTAAGAAGTTTGCCTGAGAAATTTGAATCAAAGGTGACTGCTATAGAGGAATGCAACACAGTTGCAACTACGACTCTTAATGAGTTATTGGGTTCATTACAAGCTTATGAACAAAGATTGTTAGAGAAAACAACAGCTGAAAAACAAGTTGAAGAAGCACTTCGGAGTCAAGTTAGTTGGAGAAACAATCAAGGAAAATCTAATGCTGGAAAATCTCAAAGAGGATACAATAATGGAGGAAGATCAAATAATGGGAGTTATAGGAAGCCATTTGATATATCAAAGATACAATGTTATAATTGTGGAGATTTTGGACACATTGCTACTGAATGTCCAAAACCTAGAAAGATAGTTGCTAATAACTATAAAGCAAATTTCAAAGCTAATATTGCTGAAAGTCAAGAAGAAGAAGAAACAGAAGAGCATAAGACTGAAAACATGTTACTAGCATGGCATACAACAGAAGAGAAACCTCAACTTAAGTGGTACTTGGATACAGGTTGCAATAATCATATGTGTGGCAGAAAAGATTTGTTTGAAAGCTTGGATGAGTCTGTAAGATACACAATGAAGTTTGGAAAATAGTTTAACTATTCCAGTTATGGGAAAAGGAAGAATAGGAATTGTTCTCAAGAATGGTTCTAAAGCATACATCATGGATGTATTTTATGTTCCAGGTTTACATCAAAACTTGCTAAGTATGGGTCAATTATCTGAAAGAGGATATTCTATGAATATTTAAAATGGTTTATGCTTCATCAGAGATAGAAGAAGAAGATTGATAGCAAGGGTGGATATGACTAAAAACAGACTATTTCCTTTGAACATTCAACATCAAAAGGAAAGATGTTACAGTAGCAGTGTTCATAATGATACCTGGTTATGGCACAAAAGAATGGGACATGTGAACTTTAACAGTTTGCAAACTTTAGCAAAGAAGGAGATGGTGTCAGGATTACCTTTCATTCAAATTCCAGAGTCAAGATGTGAGAATTGTACCTTTCGAAAAAAACATAGAGATCCATTTCCAGTTAACAAAGCAGCAAGAGCTGAACAACAGTTGGAGATCATACATAGTGATTTGTGTGGTCCTATAGAAGTTACATCACATGGAGGTAATAACCATTTCATAACTTTCATTGATGACTTTAGTAGGAAACCATGGGTATATTTGCTTAAACAAAAGAGTGATGCTTTTCATGCTTTTAGAAGTTTCAAAGCGTATGCTGAGAAACAAATTGGTAAAAACATCAAGATATTAAGAACTGACATAGGGACATAATATACTGTTGTTGATAGTTTCATGGAAGAACATGGTATTCTACATCATCTAACAGCAAGATATACACCTCAACAAAATGGTGTAGCTGAAATAAAGAACAGAACCATAATGGAGATGGAAAGTGTTAGAGCATTGCTCGGTCAATCTCGCATGCGTTGCTATCTCAAGCATGTTTGTCAATGTTAGTGATCAAAACTATAAGTCTTGATTTCTATTCTATTATAGCTAAGTCTCGGACTAGGATAGAAAGTGTAGTTGAGCTCAAGGACTTCATGGAGATTCATCATAAAAGAAGAAGAACTACTCAAGGAACCGGTGGAACTTCTCGAGAAAAAGGTATGTGAAGACTTGAACTTATCTATCACTCAAAAGTCTATATACTCTATCTCCTACTCTTTGAGACAAGAAGTTGTATGTTATATATATATACTTGGATTATACACATTTAGTATTTCAAGTCGAGTATACCTCGCATATCTATATCTCGAAATATGTGTTGGTAAACTTTTCGCTTCGATCAAGTTTATATTTACCTAGCGACGAAAGTCATGATATGTTTCAATAACTTTGAAAATTGCTTTGACGAGAAATGGTGTAACAACTATATAACGTCCTCTAAGAATGTTTTAATGATTGAAATGAGAGTTTAGATTACATAACCAATGATGGACATAAGCATTGTTGTGGAAACACATTTATGTATAAGTCCTATTCCTTGAACCAAAGTTTGCGAACTTTGTTGATCAAGAGAAACCGGAAGAATGGCTTGTTGCCAAGTCCGCGAAATGCCGAACTTCTCATCCCGAGAAATTCTGCTAAAGTTGACAAACTAGTTTCGTGAGTACCAGTCCGCGAACCGGCAGAAGGTCTTTTGGCGAGATTTTCTGCTAGAGTTTGTAAACTCTGCCTGGTTTCTTAAGTACGCAAACCTAGTCTATGAACTTAAGAAGGTTATATATCTGAAGATGATTTCTGAACTTAAACTTAAAAAGACTAAGGAATGCAGTTTTCAAACCGTGGCTATAAAAGTTCATGAACCGATTCAAGTAAATCAGATCATCTTTGCTTCAATTGTGTCTTGTGTAGTACATAAGATTTCCTTGCAATTGAACAACTCTCTAACTGGTTCATTTGAAGTCATTTGAACTAGTTATGGTGAAGAAGAACATGGTTGATATGAGATGCTCATATGGCTAACCTTTTGGTTAACTATTGTTGAACCAACAAGTGTATACGTTTGGGTACGGTTAAAAAACCTAGAAGCATACATTGTCAAGTAAGTGTAACAAGCTAAGTTTTCGACCTAACGGTTGATAATATTAGCTTGAATCTAAATCAGGTTTTCATCTAACGGTGAATATTGAATGCTTTGTTACTAAGCTAACATTGATTGGAAACCCTGATTTGAAAGACTATATAAAAGAGACATCTAGTATTATGAAAAAATAATCCCCACACCTTACATGTGATACTAGTTTGCATACTAGAGTCGATTATCTTTTAACCTCTGGTTTTATTTTCTCAAACCTTGTTAAACGACTTAAAGACTTCATACGGATTGTGAAGCCAGACCGATACTACTTTTATCGTAATTTTGTGATCTAATCTTACATCTTCTATCGTACGAGTACAATCAGATTGATTGGATTGAGATTGATATCTCTGATAGGCAAGATATAAAAAGTAATCACAAACATCTTCGTCTCATCGCTTATGATCCCGCAACATCTTGTTTCGCTACCATACGATTAATATTGTTGTGAGGTGATTGATAATTCTAGGTTGTTCTTCGGAAATATAAGACCGGATTATCAATTGGTTCCTGTTCACCTTGATTATTATCAAAAGACGGAACAAAACCTTTAGGGTTTATCTGTGGGAGACATATTGATCCTTTGATAGACTTGTCTATGTGAGATAGATTTGTTTATTGTCAAAACCTGCGGTTTTGGATCGTAGCAACTCTTAGTTGTGGGTGAGGTCAGCTAAGGGAATCAAGTACGCAGTATCCTGCTGGGATCAGAGGCGTAGGACCTTGGATCAGTGGTAGATTGATTGGGGTTCAAATACAGTCCAGTCTGAAGTTAACTTGTAGTAGGCTAGTATCTATAGTGGCTTAATATAGTGGTGTTCAATCTGGACAAGGTCCCGGGGTTTTTCTGCATTTGCGGTTTCCTCGTTAACAAAATTTATGGTGTCTGTGTTATTTCAATTTCCGCATTATATTGTTTTATCTTTATAATTGAAATAATACAGGTTGTGCGTTAGATAATCAATTAGAGCAATCCAACCTTTGGTTGTTGATTGTCATTGATTGATCCTTGGATATTGGTCTTTGGTACCATCCAAGTTATTCCTTGTATTTAATTAAAGACTCGCCGATTCTATTAGCTCGAGTAAATCAAATCAAGAGAGAGATATTAACTCCTCGATATACTTTAGTCTAGATTGAGTCTGACTGTCTAGTTGATTCTCTAGCAAAGTATATTGGAGTTAGTCCATACAGATTGCTAAGCGAAATATTGGGTGATGTTGTTAGACCCCCACTTTTTCAATTGGTATCATAGCAGGCAAACACGTTCAAGACCTTACAAGTCTGTGTTTGTAGCGATCTGACTCTATGGACAGAGGTGCTATCTCTATTAACGTACCACCAGTCTTCGATGACTCTAATTACTTATGGTGGAAAATTGTTATGTGAGCTTTTCTTCAAGCACGTGATTTTCAATGATGGGTATATGTTGTTAATGGCTATGTTGCTCCCGTTGTGGCAGATGGAGATGTAAACGTTCCCAAGAATATTGGTGAATACAGTCCTGCCGAGATACTTGTTGATAAGAAAAATTCCGACGGTTTGAATGCAATCTTCAGCACCATGTGTCAAATTGCACAAGGTCTAAAGATGCTTGGGATATCTTAGAAACCGTATTTGAAGGTAACTCCATTGGAAAGGAAGCTAGACTTATTAATTCTGATTGGGAGAACCTTCGTATGGCAGATGAAGATACATTTGATGAGTTTAATCACAGAGTGTCTGAAATTGTTAATGATTCTTTTGCATTGGGTAAGACTATTCCTGAAAAGGACATTGTGATGAAAATTCTCAGATCGCTGCCATCTAGATACGAGTCTAAGAAGCATGCCATCGTTGAGGGAAATAACCTTGATAATCTTTCCAGAAATACATTGGTTGGAAAGCTAATGATCTTTGATCATGAGCAAACATCCAAAATTGGAAAGGATGTTGCCTTTAAAGCACAAAAGAACACTAAATTACTTGATAAAGGTAAAAGTGTTTATGTCTCTGAGGATGATCGGTCTGAGGATGATTTTTCAGATGAAGACCTTGACAAATCAGTCTCCTTGATCACAAGACAGTTTAGGGATCTTCTATTGAAAAGAAGTAAACGGTTTTCAAGAGACAAACCTAGGTCATCAGATAAACCCACAATCGCATTCCTCCTAAAAACAGGGATGCTGATGAGGTTGATGACAAGCATATGCCACAGTGCTTTAAGTGTAAAGGCTTTGGTCATTTTGCAAAAGAGTGCCCAAATCGTAGAAAATACACTGGGAACAAAGGTCTTGCTGTAACACTTGATGAGATGTCTGAGATCTATGATTTTGAGGAAGACAGGAAATTAAGTATCAGTTTTCTATGTGAAAACATTATTTTTGATAATTGTAGCAATACATATATCAACCTTGATGGTTTCAGTGAAGAAGGGAATCCAATCAAGCTGGAAGAATCAATTGACCCATCCTTTGGAAACTCTGGTTGTAATGTTTCAGGATCTACTATGTGTCTAGCTGCGTTCACACCACAAATGCCTGAATACTATCCAAATTTGACGTGCTCGTTTTGTTCTCAGAAGGGTCACGAACTATCAAGATGTTACAAGTACAAACATCAAGTGAGGCACGCCAACAAACTTCAACAAAGAGCAAATTGATTGGAAAGGAAGCTTAAACTTGCTCAGAAGACTGCTGAGGTATGTAGGATTTTATCTTCGTCTAAGAAGTTGATTTCCAAAGATAAATTAAGACCATTAGAGAAGAAAGTATGGTCAAATCGCTTTGATAGACAGAAGTCTGAGGATTCCTCTCTAGAGGAAAATGGTGGACAAATTTTTTTTCACCACAACACAAATTGACTGTGTTGTTTGGTAAATCTTGTCTCATGTGCCTAATCAAAAGAGATAAGATTGTGTGCCGCTCAGGCTGTAGGAAAGGTTTTTCTTTTAGTTTGTTTTTCTTGTCTATCAAATAAAGTAAAGGGTTGTTATCGACAATTCTACTCTTTATAGGGTTTAGAGTTGGGCGTCCACGAACATGTTTAAAGGTTGCGAACCCTACATTCCTTTTTCCTTTATGATATCCTTTATATGTTAAGACTGCTTGATGAGATTGTGAATTCCATTCATAAAAACCAATTGTTTATAATTGTTCTCCGAGCATCATGTCTTTGGATGGAAAAGATGTCAATATGATTGTTAAGCCATCCAAGGAAAAAGAGAAATCTCCTGTAACTCCTTCCTTGAAAAGAAAGAGGAGGAATACAAGAAAGCCAAGGGCTGTCCCTTCTAACTCTTAGAAGTTTTTCGATGTTCTTGATGAGTTGAAGGAAGTAAGAAAGGATATTAGTAAAATAAAGGCTTGAGTTTTAAGATCTTTGGAAATTCAGAAGGTCGTAGTTCGACATCATCAGCCAAGACGGTTCGTTGGTATTGACTCCTTCCTCCACAAAACTTATATTCCAATGGTTGTTGACGACAAGGAGTTCGGGAATGATAAGGAATTTCTCAAAGATATTGTTTCCTAGTATGTCTTCTTTTTGGTTTAGTTGGAAGAATAACTAGTGCTTTGAATAGCAATGATTGTGACTACATATAGCTATTATTTTTCATCTTCCATTTTTTTAGGTTTATTGGTATTAAATTCTAAAAATATTTGGAGGATGATGTTTTTGCAGTATTAATCCTTGTGATTTGTTATATTATAATTTTTTATGGGATATTCGTGTTTATGTCCGTGAACTATGTTTGTCCCATACTCTGTCAAAAGTAAAGTCGTTTGTGATCCGTATTCACGTACTGGTAAATGAATGAATAGACTTTTGACAAATACAAAAGTTAAGCCTATATTGTCAAACTTTTGATGGAAGATAGGTTAAAATCTTTTGTTTTCAAGGATTATGTCTATTAATTATCGTTATGCAAATAGTGATTGAAGATAGAATGAATCCTTGAGTATTCCGCAGTATTGATCATCCCTGATCCATATTTTTATATATTACTGTGAGGCTCCGTAATACATCTTATATTGAGCACTAAAACAAGTTGATTTATTAGCTTAGTTGGTGTTCCGTGAGATATGTTATATCGAGCATATTGAACTAAATTAATCATCTTGTTTGGCTATGTAGTTATTGCTCCGTGAGTTTTTTTATGTCGAGCAAAACAAATGACAAGTAAATTGATTACTTTTATGATTAGTTTGGTTGTGAATCAATTAGATTAATTACGGGTTCTCCTGTAATTAATCTAGTTGAGTATTTTTCGTGTCTCCATAAGTTCTCTTATGTTGAGCATAATCAATTGAATTGGTCACCTCTTGTGTTTAATTCGATTGCGTATTCCGATTAAATTAATCATGGGTTTATTTGTGATTAATTTGATTCAGTTTCTTGGATATAGAAAATCATTCTCATGGTTTTTGGTGTCCAATAAAATCCTTCTTTTCTTTGAAATTAAGATCGCTCTTGTTGTTCTTTCGGGAATGACATCAAATGGGGGAGAGTTCTTTTGAACTCGTGCTTAATGGTGATATCTTGAGGGGTGTGCGGTTGTGGAATATTAGAGGGATTATCTTGTATCTTTAAACTCCTTGATGAATGCATTTATCTTCGACTTTATGATTGAATTTAATTAGGTTGTATGTATTCTTGTTTTAGTCTATGAAACGTCTCTTTCGGAAATTTCATTAGGATCCCGTTCTTGTACCTTTTCCAATTTTATTGACAAAAAGGGGGGAGAATAAATATGTAGTTCATACTACAAATACATATGGTTTTAGGATCATTATGTAAGAGGGAATGGTTTCCATGTGAGATGGAGTATTGACTAAGGAGGAGTGATACATATCACCATAGTATTATTGTTAAAGTTGTGATACAATTGAACTTTGACACTGTGTAATAATACTATGACACTTTATAACAATGATCGAGACCGATGCTTTCTCATTGTTATAGCTACGGATCTTCAACAACGGTGATGCTAAACTTACAACCTTTGGGATCATTGGAGTACTTGGAAGTGACGAAGATTTCGAGGAATGTTGAAGATTAGACATGTGGTATACGAGCTACTAAAGTTTCTTTACCTTTTTGTATTCCATATGTATTGATAGTTTTGTTACTAATATTGACAAAGGGGAGATTGTTAGAGCATTGCTCGATCAACCTCGCATGCGTTGCTATCTCAAGCCTGTTTGTCAATGTTAGTGATCAAAACTATAAGTCTTGATTTCTAGTCTAATATAACTAAGTCTCGGACTAGGATAGAAAGTATAGTTGAACTCAAGGACTTCATGGAGATTCATCATACAAGAAGAAGAACTACTCAAGAAACCGGTGGAACTTCTTGACAAAAAGGTATGTGAAGACTTGAACTTATCTATCATTCAAAAGTCTATCTACTCTATCTCCTACTCTTTGATACAAGAAGTCGTATGCTATATATATAGACTTGGATTATGCACATTTGGTATTTCGAGCCGAGTATAACTCTCCCATCTATATCTCGAAATATGTGTTGGTAAGCTTTTCGCTTCGATCAAGTTTATCTTTACCTAGTGACGAAAGTCATGATATGTGTCAATCACTTTGAAAATTGCTTTGACGAGAAATGGTGTAACAACTATATAACGTCCTCTAAGAATGGTTCAATGATTGAAATGAGAGTTTAGATTACATAACTAATGATGGACATAAGCATTGTTGTGGAAACACATTTGTGTATAAGTCCTATTCCTTGAACCAAAGTTTGCGAACTTTGTTGATCAAGATAAACCGGAAGAATGGCTTGTTGCCAACTCCGCAAACTGCCAAACTTCTCATCCCGAGAAATTCAGCTGAAATTGAAAAACTAGTTTCGTGAGTACCAGTCCGCGAACCCAGTCCGCGAACCGGCGGAAAGTATTTTGCCGAGATTTTCTGCTGGAGTTTGTAAACTCTTCCCGGTTGCTTAATTCCGCGAACCTAGTCTGCGAACTTAAGAAGGTTATATATCTGAAGATGATTTCTGAACTTAAAATTAAAAATACTAAGGAATGCAGTTTACAAACCGTGGCTATAAAAGTTCATGAACCGATTCAAGTGAATCAAATCATTTTTGCTTCAATTTTGTCTTGTGCAGTACATAAGATTTCCTTGCAATTGAACAACTCTCTAACTAGTTCATTTGAAGTCATTTGAACTAGTTATGGTGTAGAAGAACATGGTTGATATGAGATGCTCATATGACTAACCTTTTGGTTAACTATTGTTGAACCAACAAGTGCATGCCTTTGGGTACGATTAAAAAACCTAGAAGCGTGCATTGTCAAGTGTGTGTAACAAGCTAAGTTTTTGATCCAACGGTTGAGAAATATTAGCTTGAATCTAAATCAGGCTTTCATCTAACGGTGAATATTGAATGCTTTGTTACTAAGCTAACATTGATTGCAAACCCTGATTTGAAAGACTATATAAAGGAGACATCTAGTATTGTGCAAAACTAATCCCCACACCTTACGTGTGATACTATTTTGCATACTAGAGTCTATTATCCTTTAACCACTGGTTTTATTTTCTCAAACCGGGTTAAACGACTTAGAGACTTCATTGGGATTGTGAAGCCAGACCGATACTACTTTTATCGTAGTTGTGTCATCTGATCTTGCATCTTCTATCGTACGAGTACAATCAGATTGATATCTCCGATAGGAAAGATATAAAAAGTAATCACAAACATCTTGGTCTCATCGTTTGTGATTCCGCAACATCTTGTTTCGCTACCATACGATTAAGATTGTTATGAGGTGATTGATAACTCTAGGTTGTTCTTCGGGAATATAAGACCGGATTATCAATTGGTTCCTGTTCACCTTGATTATTATCAAAAGATGGAACAAAACCTTTAGGGTTTATCTGTGGGAGACATATTGATCCTTTGATAGACTTGTCTATGTGAGATAGATTTGTTTATTGTCAAAACCTGCGGTTTTGGATCGTAGCAACTCTTAGTTGTGGGTGAGGTCAGCTAAGGGAATCAAGTGCGCAGTATCCTGCTGGGATCAGAGGCGTAGGAGCATAAATGTACCTTGGATCAGTGGGAGATTGATTGGGGTTCAACTACAGTCCAGTCTGAAGTTAGCTTGTAGTAGGATAGTATCTGTAGCGGCTTAATACAGTGTGTGTTCAATCTGGACTAGGTCCTGGGGTTTTTCTGCATTTGCGGTTTCCTCGTTAAAAAATTTTCTGGTGTCTGTGTTATTTCATTTTCCGCATTATATTGCTGTATCTTTATAACTGAAATAATACAGGTTGTGCGTTAGATCATCAATTAGAGTATCCAACCTTTGGTTGTTGATTGTCATTGATTGATCCTTGGATATTGGTCTTTGGTACCATCCAAGTTATTCCTTGTATTTGATTAAAGACTCGTTGATTCTATTAGCTCGAGTAAATCAAATCAAGAGAGAGATATCAACTCCTCGATATACTTTAGTCTAAATTGAGTCTGACTGTCTAGTTGATTCTCTAACAAAGTATATTGGAGTTAGTCCATACAGATTGCTAAGCGAAATATTGGGTGTGTTGTTAGACCCCCTCTTTTTCAGCAAGAACTATAAGAAGAACAAAAGATTTACCAAAGAATTTATGGGGTTATATGGTTGATACAACAACGTATCTACTTAACAGATGTCCTACAAATAATTTGAATAACAAGACACCATAAGAAGCATGGAGAGGAGTAAGACCAAGTGTAAGACATCTGAGAATTTTTGGGTGCATTGCATATGCACATGAGCCAAAAGAATTGAAAAAGAAGCTGGATGATAAGAGTGAAAAATGTATTCTTGTTGGCTACAGTTCAGTGACTAAATGATACAAGCTATATAACCTAGAAACTAGAAAGATAGTTATAAGTAGAGATGTGATATTTGATGAAAATTCACAATGGAATTGGAATAACGGATCAACAATCAATGTTGATCCTCATAACAATGGATCAACAAGGGATGTTGATCCACATAATATTGGATCAACAAGGAATGTTGATCCACCTGCTGCTGTCAGAACAGTTCCAATCGTAGTTGAGGAAGAATTTCAAGCTCAAGACAATGTTGAAGAACAACATGAAGAAGCAAGAACTGAAGCAATAACACAATAAGAAAATACAAGACCAAGAAGAAAATATATCATACCTTCTAGGTTGAAAGGTTATATTGTATCAAGAGATGATGAAGATACTGATGATGAAGTAGTAAATTTTGCACTATTTGGAGATTGTGATCCTGTAGCTTATGAAGAAGCTTCTAAAAAAACAAGGTTGGATTCAATCCATGAATGAAGAATTGGAGTCAATTGAGAAGAATAATACTTGGGAACTAACAACACTTCCACCAGGTAAGAAGCCTATTGGTGTTAAGTGGGTTTACAAAACAAAATACAAGTCAAATGGTGAAATAGAAAGACTGAAAGCAAGGTTAGTAGCTAAGGATTATAGACAAAGACAAGGAGTTGATTATTCAGAAGTATTTGCACCAGTTGCAAGACTTGATACAGTAAGGATGATCATTGCTTTAGCTGCACAAAAGCATTGGAAGATATTTCAGATGGATGTGAAGTCAACATTCTTGAATGGAGTATTGGAAGAAGAGGTTTATGTAGTGCAACCAGCTGGCTATATTATGGAGGGGAAGGAGAATGAAGTATACAAGATAAACAAAGCTTTGTATGGCTTGAAACAAGCACCAAGATCTTGGTATACAATAATAGATTCTTATTTTCTTAAGAAAGGATTTATAAGATGTCCACATGAGCATACTCTATATTTGAAAGCTGATACTCTTGGAAACCATATTATAGTATGTTTGTATGTGGATTATCTCATATTTACTGGAAATAGTTCTGAGATGATTAATGAATTCAGGGAGGATATGGTGAAGGAGTTTGAAATGATAGATCTTGGTTTGATGTCATATTTTCTTGGTGATAGACACATTTTTGTGTATACGTTGTCCTTAATTTCATGTATTGTTGGTACTCGATTTTTTGTACTTATTATGGTATTTTATGTGTTTTTAGGTATTTTTGGAAATAAACATTCTTGGAAAAATCGGCTCGAAAAGTCGTCTAAAGCACCGGAAGGAATGTGTTATTCAGACTCTCACTTGTGGATAAAGGGCGCCCAAATGATAAGGGGTACCCAAAGGATATTTGCACCCAAGCAGCTGATCAGAGACACCCCTCATGGCATTTGCTATTCGCACCCCAGGACCGGATAGGGGGCACCCATCTTCTTCTTCACGGGAAAGATATTTGGCGGGAAAAGAAATCTCAACTGTGTGAGATTATGGTCATGATATTATGGGGATATTTGTGTCTTTAAGACATGATTATCTTCTTACCATGATAGTAAGATTTTGTACGTGTCTTGAATGGAAGGAAATCGTATACTTTTGGATATTTTCGAAAACAGGGAAGGAATTATTCACGGAATTAATTGAAGATATTCTCTTCATTATTTGGCTCAATTAAATGAGAAGATTTGGATATACAATACAACTCAGAAGACGTGTGAAAATAGAGAGGAACTATTCCCGTGAAATACTTTCATTAACTGCAAAGATCTTTTGGAGTAATTGAGATGATTTTCGACCTAAGATTGGCTTCACAGTATAAATAAGAGTGTCTTGGGTATCAGTGAGGGGATCCAGAGTTTGGGGATCGTTTAGAGCAAACCCGGTTTAATCATTATTTTCTCCCATTTCATCACTTGTAAACACTTTTGAGCAATGAAAAATTATTCTGAGTGTGTTTCCAATATGCGGAGTTAAACCCAATCCTTGGGGCTATGGAGGAAGCCGTTGTTTCGGTAAAAGTGATATATTTTTATTAATTAATTACAACAACTCTATTATGATTTTTGCATTGAACTAAAATTTTTTTATATGATTTTGATTAGTTAGGTGTATTTTCTCTTGATAGAATATGCTTGCTTTAGGTTTTGATATTCTATGCTTGGATTAACATCTATACTTTTGGAAATCTACATGTCTAGGCAATACTATTAGAATCAATTTGAATGTTGAGTTGCATAATTATTGTTTTATTAAATCACTAATATCAACCAATGATAGAATCCTAGTCCCATTCTCTCCATAATTTTCATAACATCTTTTTTATTTAGGTCGCTATTTTTATTTATTAAAAAATCTAAAAATCCGCTTTCACAAGTCTTGAACGAATCATATTACTACAACAACTTTGAGAATACATCACTTGGTATTGAAGTACAAAAAACTGAAAGAGGAATTTTTATTAATCAACAAACGTATGCTGAAGGAATTTTGAAGCGTTTCAAGATGGATAATTGTAATCCAATTTTAACACCAGTAGAAGAGAGACTGAAGTTAACAAAAGATGGATCAGGAGAGCTTGTGAATTCAACAGAATTCAAAGGTCTTGTTGGATGTTTGAGATATTTGACTGCTACAAGACCTGATATCATGTATGCATTTGGGTTGGTGAGTAGGTTCATGGAATCTCCTAGACAATCACATTTACAAGCTGCAAAACGTATTATGAAGTATGTAAAAGGAACAACAAGGATGGGATCTTCTATACTGTTTCAGAAGATCCAAAGTTGGTTGGTTTTACTGATAGTGATTGGGATGGAGATACAGAAGGAAGAATAAGTACATCAGGTTATGGATTTCAGTTGGGAACTGGTTTTTTCTCTTGGTCATCGAAGAAGCAACAAGTTGTTGCATTATCTACAACAGAAGATGAGTATATAGCTTCTAGCAATTGTGTTACACAGGCTGTATGGTTAAGAATGATGCTGAAGTCATTGTTTCAAGAACAAACAACACTAACAACAATAGTTTGTGATAATAAGTCCACAATTTCACTAACTAAGAATCATGTGCTTCATGGGAGAAGTAAACACATTGATATTAAGTATCATTACATCAGAGAGCTTGTCTGTAACAAGGAGATAGTTGTGGAGTTTGTTGAAAGTGAAGAACAAGTGGATGATATTTTCACATAGTCTTTGAAGTCTAACACTTTCATTTACTTGCTTGGAAAGATAGGAATAATTAGCAAAGAGTATCTTGGTTTAAGGGAGGATGTTGAAGAATAAACCAAGATACTATGCAGAAGACAGAAGGGATCGATAAGTGTTGTTGATACAAGTAGTATGGATCAACTAAGAGAGTTCTCAAAATGAGGTTGGATCAACTAAGAGAGTTGACACGATGTGAATGGATCCAGAAGTATTGTTGATATAGTGGTACAGTATTTAGAAGTTTACTTGGGTTGCAAGTATTACTGGTTTTAAGAGTTTGTTTACGTGATAATTGTTTAGAAGTTTCTTTGTTAGAGTTTGATTAAGTTAGGAAAGTATTTTTACTTGAGAGTCAAGTTTGTTAGTCGTATAAATAGGCTGTTGGGTTTTTGTCTTTTTCTTTCAGATTTTGGAATTTGGAGCGAAAGAAAATTTTGCCAAAGCTTTTGGTGAATACTTAAAGACTGGACTAAAAGGCAAAGCGAAAGGAGCGAAAGAAGAAGATTTTTTTTTATATAAAAAAAAGAAAAAGAGAGATATTTTAATTTTTGTAGATTTTTTTTTTTTAGACTTTCTTTTTCTTTTGCACTTTATATTTTTGGACTTTGGACTTTAAATTTTGGGACATTATTTTTAAACCCTACGGAAGGGTAGTTTATATATAAACTGTTTGCAGAGAAGGACGGTGATTACGATATCACCTCGGCCCCTCGGGTTCGTACATGACATAGGAGTCGTGGCCCGAGTCGACTACAAAGGTTCATCCCCCGTCTGGTACGGGAGGTAAGTTTGTCGAAACACTCGCGAATTTCCTGTCAGCGAGTTACTGTATTCTTTCGTATGCATATATGTTGAGGACTTGAAAACGGCTGCTTTAATTTCCTAGTAAAGGGAAAGTACTGGCCATACAAGATAAGGGTTCGGATTTCATCACCGTTCTCTTCTTTCCCTCCTTAGGAAAACGACACCAAACGCGAACCTAAGCCTAAAATTTTGACTAGAACGAGACCGATAGGGTAACGAGCTTAACAGGAAAGTCATTCGAAAAATATTAGTTACTCTTTTAAGCATACTTCGAAGTTCTTGACGGTTTCTGTAAGTTGAATGCGTGACTGCGCCGCCTTGTAATACCGGTAAGGCCTTGGGTATCAAAGATCCACCGAGCTTCCTTCGCCTCTATTCAACTTACTTTAACTCGGATTGATTCCAGAGGGGTTTGCTTAAATTGTAACGAATTCCCGTTCGAAGGATTAAAAGCTGGTCTAGAAACAATCTAAGTGGAGCCATCATGCTTTTTGTTTGCTAGAAATCAGTAGGTTTGTTGTGGTGGAGTCAGCCTTGTTTGTGTTTGCATAGAACATCCCTTCCTTTTTAGGACTTCTCTTTTTGATTTTGTTTTTGTAGTGTATGCCCGAAGTTTTTAAACGGGCTTGGAAAAGAAACACTCTAGGTCGTTTGATTAGTGAAAAACCTAGTAGTTCTTCTTGTGAAGACGGGGAGCTCGAAGACTCTTCTTTTGAGAGCCCCGTTTTTTGGAAACTTCAGTTTTGAGAATCTGTCTCTTTGTGAGGAAAGTACCCCTAGTACTCCTAGTCTTTTGGTAGTGCCAGAAATGACAACTTTGAAAGCTTTGTTAAACCCAACTAGGACCTCTCGACCGTCTTGTATCAAGTTAGCTGAAACCGAGGCAAATTATAAACTGAAACCTGGGACTTTACAGATGCTCCCAATGTTTTTAGGGAAGGATAATGAGAACCCCTATTTTCATGTTAGGGAATTTGAGGAAGTTTGTAGTACTCTGAAAATTAAAACCCTAAGTGATGATGCGTTGAAACTTAGGTTATTCCCCCTTTCCTTAAAAGATAAAGCCAAATCTTGGCTGTATAGTTTGGACTCTGAGTCAATTGAAACCTATGACCAACTTACTTCTGCCTTTATACATAAGTTTTTCCCAAGGCATAAAACATCGTCTATTAGGACACAAATATGTACTTTTGCCCAACAAGAGGGAGAATCTTTATATAGGTACTTAGAAAGGTTCAATGACTTGATATCTCAATGTCCTCACCATGGTTTGGAGAAGGTTAGGTTAGTTCATATCCTCTACGAGGGTTTATATTATTCAACAACAACCATGGTTGAGTCATTATGCACAGGTGGGTTTAAAAATAAAACTGTTGATGAAGCGATGGAATTTTTGAATGAAATCGCCGATAAGACCCAACAATGGGAAAATAGTAGGGAACCCCAGAAAACAATTCTTCTAAGTAGAGGAAATGTTAATAGGGTATAAGGATCTTATGAGTCAGATGCCAAAATAGCAGCTATATCCAAAAGGTTAGAAGCCTTAGAATTAGGTTATTCTAGTGGTAGTAGTGGAAGAAATGAACCTTTTTGGGAAGGCCATGCTGTTGAAGAGCAAGCCAATGCTCTTTATAACAACACTAGGTTTGATAACCAACATAAGTTTGACCCATATTCAGAAACCTATAACCCTGGCTGGAGAAACCATCCAAACCTTTCTTGGTCCAAGGCCCAGAATCAAGGTTAGTCTAGTAATGCTCAGGTTCCCCCAGGTTTTGGCTATACTAAGAATCCTTCAGCTCCGGCACAGTTTCAGAACCCTTCGGATAAGAAGATTATGAGTTTAGAAGAGTCTCTTGCTTTGTTAACTCGTAACACTGTGCAGTTTCAGCAATCTGTTGCTCAAGGTTTAGAAGAAAATAAGAGAATAGGTCAGGCTAACTCTCAGGCTATTTCCGAGTTGAAAACCCAGGTTAGTCAGATAAATGAGACATTGAGAGAAAAAGGAAAGTTTTTTAGTCAACCACAACCCAACCCTAGGGGATTCCATCAAATATCTTTAGCTGGTGAGAAATCATCAAACCATGTGAACTCGATAACAACCCTTAGGAGTGGTAAAACAGTAGACAATAAGGTAGCCATGCCTAGTGGACATACTGTAGTTCCACCTTCTACTTCCCAAGAGGAGCCCGTAGACAAGGAAACTGAAACAATCTCTAAGGATTCCCAAGAAATTCCTGATAGGTCTACCTTTGTGCCTAGAGCCCCATATCCACATTTGTTAGCCCCAACAAAGAAGGAGTCGACTTTCAACGAGATAATGGAACATTTAAGCAGGTGAACATCAACATTCCGCTATTAGAAGCAATTAGGCAGATACCTTCTTATGCCAAGTTCCTTAAAGATCTTTGTACACGAAAGCGTAAGCTTAATGTCCATAAGAAAGATTTTTTAGCTGGTCAGGTAAGTTCCATTCTTCTGAACCAAACACCCCCTAAGTATAAGGATCCTGGATGCCCCACCATATGTTGTGAGATTGGTAATCACATGGTCGATAAAGCTTTACTTGACTTAGGATCTAGTGTTAACTTACTCCCGTTTCATGTATACACCCAGCTAGGTCTTGGTAACCTGAAACCGATTAAAATGACACTACAATTAGCTGATAGGTCTGTCAAAGTCCCTCGTGGTGTCATAGAGGATGTTCTGATTGAGGTTGATAAGTTTATTTATCCTGTGAATTTCGTTGTTCTAGACACCCAGCCTGTTCAGGACCCAAGTCGTCAAATCACAGTGATTTTAGGTCGCCCATTTTTAGTCACAGCTAACGTTGTCATCAACTGTAGGACTGGGATTATGAACATATCCTTTGGTAATATGACCACTGAACTAAATGTCTTTAATGTTACTAGACAACCTTCTGAGAACGATGATTTAGAAGAAGTGAATATGATTGGCACTTTAGTTCAGGATTTGGTTCAGGATAATTGGCTTGACACTTTACTGGTAGATTCTTTAGATGATTTTTAGGAAACCATTCTCTTAGATCAGATATGTGATCAATCTTTAGAAGAATCTCTTGAGTATTTTAAGAACTCTAAAGATCCAGAAATTCAAGAAATAGTTAGAGGTTTGTCTGTGAACCCTAAGTTCGTGGATAGTGATGGTTCTTGTGATTGTATCGTATCCCTAATTAGAGTCCCTAACTTGGGACTCAATCCTTGTACATCTGAGATATTACTTGAATCTTTTCAGACTCCGCAACCCGATCCTCCTGATACTGTCCAGGAGGTAACCCAGGTATTAGAGACCCGTTTTTCGGATGAATCTATTTATCGAGACACACATATGAAGTTCAATTACGCGCCGCGGATAAACCCAGTTGTCTTGACAGAAACCTTAGATGAGGACGTGCTCCTTCTTTTCATTTTTCTGAATCAGTGCAGTTGTCTCATACTGGTGTCAGCTCTATTTGGTCTTATGGACCCAAAATTGTTTCGACTGTTGATATATGACTTTGGAAGGTGAAAATCCTTTTTGAGGTATTTGATGTCTAGCTAAAGACTTTAAATTTAGCATTTCCTGGGAGGTACTCATGCTTACGATAATATCCTTCCTTATTTCTTCCATCCATCAAGTGGTAACAGTTTATTATTGTTCATGCTTTTAATTTCATCTTTAGAACATTGAGGACAATGTTAGATTTAAGTTTGGGGGTGGGGAAGAAACTTTTTGTTAGCTCTTAGCTGCAACAAATAAACTCCAGAGCCTAGAAATTGATGCTTATTAAGGTTGGCACTAACCAATCTAAGTGGATGGGAACATCTTGGTTGTAGGAGTTGAGGAACCAATCTGATTAGATGGAAACATCTAAAGAGTCAATTCATAAAAGCACAGAGCTCAGGTGTTAGAATTAAAAAAAAACATGGTAGTTTCGCCATATCTCGTTGAATCCTAATCCTTATGTTTTTATTTTTTAAGTGATTTGGTGGGGCACACGATTCAAATTGTTACCTTTGCTAGGGTGGAATAGAGTGATTGAGATACCAACAAGAAAAAAAAAAGAAAAAAAAGAAAAAAAAGAAAAAAGAAAAAAAAAAGAGACCAGACCATTAAACCAACCGGAACAAATTCAATAAAGTCGACCACTGATGCCCTTGTATATGCCAGTTGTGTTGACCTAGAGTTAGGTTTATCGACCACTGGTCCTCTTGTATATGCCAGATGTGTTGATATTAGTCAGACCGGTATCTCAGTCCATTAGGATAGGTTCACCTTGGTAGAGGCCTTCAGACAGATATGGGAAACACCGTTAACTTTTAACCATCTCTTTATCCATCTTCTTAATCTTTCCATGTGATTGGTTGACTCCGGTTATGATGTACAGAAACTATCTGAGTAGAGCTCTGTCACTTATATATGAATTTTAGTATGTTGAGTGCAAACTCGGGTACAACAATTGGAATTTCGCATCAGGGTACTTCTTCCTATAGTCAATGATTGTATGCCAACCAAGGAGATTATTTAGTGCCTTCCAAGGTTCTGCGTAGATAGCTAGGGTCTGGAGTAAAGGTTTTGTGGGTACACCTCTGATAAACCCTCCGGAGACAACACTCCGCTACTAGGGCCACCTAGCAATTTAACGGCTTGCTGCACGTGCTAAGTGTAGTCATTTTTATTTTCTAGATTTGCTCGAGGACTAGCAAATAATAAGTTTGGGGGTATTTGATAGACACATTTTTGTGTCTACGTTGTCCTTAATTTCATGTATTATTGGTACTCGATTTTTTGTACTTATTATGGTATTTTATGTGTTTTTAGGTATTTTGGGAAATAAACATTCTTGGAAAAATGGGCTCGAAAAGTCGTCTAAAGCACCGGAAGGAACGTGTTATTCAGACTCTCACTTGTGGATAAGGGGCTCCCAAATGATAAGGGGTACCCAAAAGATATTTGCACCCAAGCAGCTGATCAGAGACACCCCTCATGGCATTTGTTATTCGCACCCCAGGACCGGATAGGGGGCACCCATATTCTTCTTCACGGGAAAGATATTTGGCGGGAAAAGAAATCTCAATTGTGTGAGATTATGGTCATGATATTATGGGGATATTTGTGTCTTTAAGACATGATTATCTTCTTACCATGATAGTGAGATTTTGTACGTGTCTTGAATGGAAGGAAATCGTATACTTTTGGATATTTTCGAAAACAGGGAAGGAATTATTCGCGGAATTAATTGAATATATTCTCTTCATTATTTGGCTCAATTAAATGAGAAGATTTGGATATACAATACAACTCAGAAGACGTGTGAAAATGGAGAGGAACTATTCCCGTGAAATACTTTCATTAACTGCAAAGATCTTTTGGAGTAATTGAGATGATTATCGACCTAAGATTGGCTTCACAGTATAAATAAGAGTGTCTTGGGTATCAGTGAGGGGATGGAGAGTTTGGGGATCGTTTAGAGCAAACCCGGTTTAATCATTATTTTCTCCCATTTCATCACTTGTAAACACTTTTGAGCAATGAAAAATTATTCTGAGTGTGTTTCCAATATGCGGAGCTAAACCCAATCCTTGGGGCAATGGAGGAAGTCGTTGTTTCGGTAAAAGTGATATATTTTTATTAATTAATTACAACAACTCTATTATGATTTTTGCATTGAGCTAAAAATTGTTTATATGATTTTGATTAGTTAGGTGTATTTTCTCTTGATAGAATATGCTTGCTTTAGGGTTTTGATATTCTATGCTTGGATTAACATCTATTCTTTTGGAAATCTACATGTCTAGGCAATACTATTAGAATCAATTTGAATGTTGAGTTGCATAATTATTGTTTTATTAAATCACTAATATCATCCAATGGTGGAATCCTAGTCTCATTCTCTCCATAATTTTCATAACATCTTTTTTATTTACGTCGCTATTTTTATTTATTAAAAAATCTAAAAATCCGCTTTCACAAGTCTTGAACGAATCATATTACTACAACAACTTTGAGAATACATCACTTGGTATTGAAGTACAACAAACTGAAAGAGGAATTTTTATTAATCAACAAAGGTATGCTAAAGGAATTTTAAAGCGTTTCAAGATGGATAATTGTAATCCAATTTTAACACCAGTAGAAGAGAGACTGAAGTTAACAAAAGATGGATCAGGAGAGCTTGTGAATTCAACAGAATTCAAAGGTCTTGTTGGATGTTTGAGATATTTGACTGCTACAAGACCTGATATCATGTATGCATTTGGGTTGGTGAGTAGGTTCATGGAATCTCCTAGACAATCACATTTACAAGCTGCAAAACGTATTATGAAGTATGTAAAAGGAACAACAAGGATGGGATCTTCTATACTGTTTCAGAAGATCCAAAGTTGGTTGGTTTTACTGATAGTGATTGGGATGGAGATACAGAAGGAAGAATAAGTACATCAGGTTATGGATTTCAGTTGGGAACTGGTTTTTTCTCTTGGTCATCGAAGAAGCAACAAGTTGTTGCATTATCTACAACAGAAGATGAGTATATAGCTTCTAGCAATTGTGTTACACAGGCTGTATGGTTAAGAATGATGCTGAAGTCATTGTTTCAAGAACAAACAACACTAACAACAATAGTTTGTGATAATAAGTCCACAATTTCACTAACTAAGAATCATGTGCTTCATGGGAGAAGTAAACACATTGATATTAAGTATCATTACATCAGAGAGCTTGTCTGTAACAAGGAGATAGTTGTGGAGTTTGTTGAAAGTGAAGAACAAGTGGATGATATTTTCACATAGTCTTTGAAGTCTAACACTTTCATTTACTTGCTTGGAAAGATAGGAATAATTAGCAAAGAGTATCTTGGTTTAAGGGAGGATGTTGAAGAATAAACCAAGATACTATGCAGAAGACAGAAGGGATCGATAAGTGTTGTTGATACAAGTAGTATGGATCAACTAAGAGAGTTCTCAAAATGAGGTTGGATCAACTAAGAGAGTTGACACGATGTGAATGGATCCAGAAGTATTGTTGATATAGTGGTACAGTATTTAGAAGTTTACTTGGGTTGCAAGTATTACTGGTTTTAAGAGTTTGTTTACGTGATAATTGTTTAGAAGTTTCTTTGTTAGAGTTTGATTAAGTTAGGAAAGTCTTTTTACTTGAGAGTCAAGTTTGTTAGTCATATAAATAGGCTGTTGAGCCATGAGTCGATATACATAAATTAAGAGAAATTTGTTTGTTTGAGTTTAGTTTTGTGTTCTTTTATTAAGTCTTTGATATCATATTTTCTACACACATGATTAATTTTATAGGTATTTTGAACTTAGAATGAGCAGTTCTTCCCCCTGGTAAAATATTAGCTACAATACCGGACGATGTTGTTGCTAATGCAATATGACCTTCTTTCCTAAGATGTGCTAGTATAGCTCTATACAAAAATGTCTTACCTGTACCACCTGGACCATCGACGAAGAAAACCGACTCCTTTTTCAAATTGACAGCTGCAATGATCAAATCAAAAGCATGCGTCTGACCTGAATTCAATAAGCTTATACATCTTAAATCCTCATCTGTAACAATTATGAATCTCTCATCTTCAATCATTTTTTTGTCCGTATCCACTTGTAGAAGAGTCAAATGTGGGTTTAGGTAAACCAAAATCAGCATTAGTCGTTCTGTTTGAGTAAGTTGTCTAGATCACGCAGCAAACAATTCATGCTTAAATTTACATTTGAAGTACTTGTTAGGAGTAATCTTCCATCATATATGGGTTGAACTCAATCCACAACTCCTAGATATTAGTAGCCTTACAGTACACTAAAAGTGCAGCAAACAATCTCCGAAGTGCTGAAGGCATATGTGTATTTTCCGCTTCAGATAAACATTTCCTTGCGTATCCATCATCTTCCAATAATCCTCTCCTTTCAGCGGATTCCTTAAAAGTGGAGCAAGTTACCCCATCTACTGTAAGTAGATCTTCAAATGAACCGGTCTTCTGACATGATTAAGCAACATACGCAAGCAATACCGTTCTGTTTCACTTGGCGGTACAGTGTAAATTCTTCCAATAGTTTTTTGTGTAGATAGTCTCTTTTGCCATTTTTTCTCTCCAGACACCCACCAATAATTGCTGCATATTAGGAAGGTGGATATGGAAAGCTATCACATTTGGATGAATATTATGAACCGGAAACTTAAAAATCCTCCACAATGCTTCTTGCGTACAAACCCATCTTGCATCTAGAAATTGTGATATCTCATCATTCTTGTAAGATGGACTGCTAACCTGAAAAGAGATCATGTCAGGTCCTTTAAACACGTACTTGTACAAATACTTCACAGCCTTGATACTGGAGCATATCTCAACATTGATATGACAATTATACTTTTTCAAGAGCCAGGGATCGTACGGCACCACCCATCGATTATCCAAGAAGAGTCCGCTTTTCTCAACAGTGATTCCATTATCATGTCTTCTATATACTGGATATGAATCATTTCCTTGGACTGTATGTTCTGAAAACTGACGTGGGTATGTTTTCTTGCAGGTATTTTTTCTCATGCAATGAGAATTTGGTTTCAGTCTTCCGCATGGTCAGTAGTGTATCATATACTTTTTCACCGTGTCATACAACTCTGGTTCAATACTTGGGTCTGGAATCTCTGCACGCACAATCTGATCATATTCATCCGGATTATTCAGCTTGTCCTGATCGCTAAGAATGACCAACATCTGAGCATGGGGCAGTCCACGCTTCTGAAACTCCACCACATGGAGATGAGCTGCAACATCACCTAAGACTCCCCGATTATATATATCTTTTTTCAGTTCTTCAAGTTTAGCTTTGAAGATTCTAGTTGTTCAGTCAGGCCTGTCTTGGGGATCTTCTCCTGCACCCAATTCATTTGTAATTTCATCCCATGACGGATTACATGTCATTATGATAAATAGATCCGGTATTCCATATCTTTGAATCAAAGCCATTGCATCTTGATATCGATTATACATGTCTCGTGGACTACCAAGATGCGATGATGGAAGGATAATTGTTCTTCCTGTTGAACCTGAAAAAAGAGATTTTTCTTTTTAGTTTCCCATTTGATGTAAACACAAATGGGAACCACCTACACTTGATAACTAAAAAGTTAACTGTTATGTTTCTTATTTGATGTAAACACAATTTCTAAATTTTAATATGGGAACCGAACCACCAACACTTGATAACTAAAGGATTTTCTTAAATGTAGCACACACATTTACTAACCATAATTCAAAGAATTTAAGTTAAAATAAAAAACTAAAAGTTCAAACGAAAAACCAAACAAGTTTTAAATTTTTAATAACAATTAAATTAAATATTCTTCTTATTTAAAATCAATATAAACCCTAACTTTTTTTCTTAGTCATATTTAAAATTAATTATTATTGTTCTTTTAGTATTCTCACAAGTTGAATGATTATACATAAACCCTAATTCTTAATAATTATATATAAACCCTAATTCTTATTTTCTCTAAAATAATTTTTCTCAATCAAGATTATATTAAAATTGATCGAGGTTTTTTAACTGTTTTCTTTAAAAATGTTCACAACAACGTGAATCTAAATGGAATTGACTAAAGTCTTGTTCTTTTCCTATTACCATTCTCCTAGAACACCTTAAACATAATCTTTAAAAAAAATATCTAAGTTGATGTTTTTTCTTCTCAATTATGATTACACACTAAAATTGGTTGGGTGGATGGATTATTCTTCGAAAATATTAATAATGTGAAAATCTTACATAAATTGAATTAGATGATTAGCTTCTTTTTGTTATTGATGTTGATTGATGTAGATTTGGGGATTTAATGATTTTCTTATTATTTTGGGATAGATTGTATATAATTTTGTGGGCTATATATAATGATTATAAAGGTTTGTTTGGTTAGCTTAAGCACTCATTTTAGATGAGTTATGGTTAATAAATGTGTGGACTATGTTTAAGAGAAGCCTAACTAAAAAGTTAACTGTTATGTTTCTTTTGTCAATGCTAACCATAAAATGGATAAAAGCGTTAATAAGATGTGATGGTTCATTACTCCTACTTAATTAAATTTGAGGATTTTTTGAATCCTTGTGGGTAATAAAAAAATAATAAGGGGTCTTGTTAACGCAATGAAAAGTCAATCAAGATTATACTGACAATTTTGATAACCTCGTTTAATTGGGGGTCCTAAAAACAATTAGGGGCCCTGCACTACAGGACCAAAAGGGTTATGAAATAGCAAATATGAGTTATCCCTTATCCCATTTTTTTTGAAATGGCTAAATTACCCCTAAATGATTAGTTAAGTTAAGTTAATTAGTTTGTTTAAGTTAAAATCAGATTTAAGAGTTAAAATTTGGGGAGGGGGGTAGTGTTTTTGTGTGTTGAGAAGAAGAAGAGAAATTTTTGTGGGAAAAGTTAGAGTTTTTAAAAATGAGTGATTGTAGTGGAGGAAATGATGTTGGTGAAGCTTCTAATAACAAACATGATTGTGTTGAAGGTGAGATTGTCTCAACTAATCCAATGGATTGGATGTTTGATGAAGAGATGTTAATAGAGGAAGCCATGAATATTGGTGCAAATTAAGATCTCATTGCTCAAAATGAAGGAACCAACCCTCAAAATGAGGAACCCCAAGCTCAAAATAATCAGGTAAACATCTTATACCCTTCGATTTGTATGTTTGTTGCTCCAAGTGGTCAAATCATCCCCACTATGGAACAACTCAGTGTAAGGGTCGTCAGAGCCGGGAGGTGTATACCCAAACGACTCTGTGAGGTCGTCAATATATTGACACTATTAATAACGACTCAAACCTGCAACTTTTCCAGGTTATGAAAAATCGTTAGGGTAGTGTGATACAGATTTACGACCCTTTTTATCTAGGTCACCCAGAGTAGTTATGTTTTTTGGTTAACACAGGAACGACTCTAAAACCAAACTCCCTGTAAAATGTAACACTTAGGGTCGTCATATTTGTAGTCATACGAAATGACGATCCTAGCTAGCCATCGCAAATGTTATGAAGGGTCGTTAGGTGCCGTAGTAATATGGTGTAACGACTCTTCCACTGAATTTTCATAATTGTTGATTTCATAGAATCATTTTATTGAATCGTAAAAGACATACATCTTACATAGCGTTGCATTGAAGGAAATGAAATACAATAGATAACAACGGTGCACTTATACATTTAACCATAAATGGCGTAATTATACATAGTGCCTTTCAAGATAAAGTAGTAATGGTCGAACTCAAACTTTTTCCCACGAAGCACCTCATATCGCATATACGCCTTCCCCAATGACGAATCCGACGAATCATTATCGGGGTCTCTTGGTTCGTCGATGGACAAGGGTACCTCATTCGGCTTTTTTCCTCGGAATGGACCGGCATTCAAGTATCTGGTGTGTCAATGAGGTTTGGAAGGAGGAGTGGGCATGTGGTTCTTTTCTTTCTTTTTACTACAATGGTAAAACATACAAAAAAGGAACAAATCAGTTGACTATTTCATGCTATCAAAACAAGGGTCGTCACCTTATTCTTTAAAACAGAAACGACTCTAATAGAAAACATGACGACCCTAACAAATAATGTGACGACCCTATTAATATTTTGGACAGTGAGTATTTCTGTTTTGCAACTAGGGTCGTCAACTAAGAGTAACGTCTCTAATCCAAACCATAAGAGTTCAATGACGACTCGAATATATATATTGACGACACTTCCAGTTTTTAAGACAGAGAGATTGTTCTTAGCAGAATTAGGGTCGTCAATAAATTCGATTACAGAGGTAACGATCCAAATCTAGGGAAAAAAATTGTAGTAGCAGAATTAGGGTCGTTAACTTAAACATCATATAGCTTAACAATTTTTCATAGAGTTAACATGCATATGAAGAATCGTTAGGGTTTAAGAAAATACAGAGTAACGACTCACTCACTGTAACTGAAAAAAATATGTTCCAGACCTCAATTTCACAATCAAAACTCAAGAAAAAATCAAAACAAAGGAGGGTCTTAGTTCACTTACTTTCTAATCGGCGCAATTTCTTCTTCTAATTCTTCCCGGCTTGTTACTGCGGTCTTAAAGTTTTTCATATCGACGATTATGACGATGAATCGACGAAGATTTTTTTTTTTTTTTTTGTGTTGTTGTTGTGTCGTTAATGGAGCAGAGGGGGAGAACTCAGGTGGAAGAGGAAGGGAGGGGAGGAGAGTAAACTGATTTTGGTTTTAGGGTTAATAGGTTTTTAAGTAGTAAGGATAAAATAGTATTTTCACCACCTTTTGGAATCTGATGAGTGCCAAATATTGTATATATTTATCCCTTTTTGTTGGCATTTAACTCATCCTTTGCGCATTAATTCTACATTTTATCCCATATTCTGTATTTTCATTGTTTTCAAGAATAAATATTTTTCTTACTTAATTTTGCATTTTTAGGTAATAAATAAAGTCTGGATGACTTGCGGAGCGGAAAAGAGCTGAAGAGTAGTGAAAAGCCGGGAGGAATTACGCAAGGAAGCCGCAAAGAATGGAGCGCACGTCCAAAAAGATGGAAATGGGCTCAAGAAGGAAGAATTGTTCTTAAAGAAGATATGGGCTTGGCATACCCAAAGCCCAAAACCCTTACCCAAACCCATTTTCTATATCCATACCCGCCTCCATTCTCAGCCGTTAGATTGGATCCATCTCATCATCCAATGGTCGCTTCTTCATCGTGCATCAAAATCTGAAGTCCCTGCAAAACACCATAGTGCCTAAATTCCAAGCCTTCAGATTAGATTGTAGTTGAATCCAATGATCGCTTCTTTGCCTGCGCATCAAACCTCGATACTTCCGCTTAACACTACAACACCTAACCCCATCTAGAGCCGTTAACTTCGTTGTATTTTACATCCTACGGTCGCTACAAGCTGCTTCTTCCTTAGCCGTCCGATCCACCTACCATCTCCACATTCCATGGCTTAGCTTCGAAGATCATCGAACTTGATATCCCCGATCAACACTCTAACACCAAACCCTATACTACCCAACCAAACAGACCTTCTCCCAAAACCATCGACTTCACCTCCCCCATCCCTCTCTGCAACTTCACCACCTTCTTCACCTGCCGCACCACCACCACCACCAGCTCAATACGAGCTCTCAAATCACTCAACAACCCTATCCCACATCATTACTTCCCCTTTCACCAACTCTATGTCCTCCTAATCACTCAATTTCACGCCTCTCCCATGTCAGGAACCCTAGAGGTGAAATTGACAAATTAGGTGAAATAGAGTTGCAATTGGAGGCGTGGGAAGCATCAGAAGACCGTAAGGAAGCATGGGTCGAAGTCAGTAGCAGTTTTCAGAGATTAGGTATGAATTGATTTCATTTTTTTATCAAACCCTAATTTCATAAATTGGGGATTTTGGGGGGAAAGTGATTGAATGTATAATTAGAGGCATGGGTCGACGTATCAGGGCTGTTATCAGTAGGTTAGGTGAGTCAATTTCACTTTTTGGTGAAACCATAACTTCATTGATTTTTTGGGATTTCCATTGTATGTATAAATAGGGACTGTGGTGTGATGTAAAAGTTATGCTGGAATAGCCAGTGTCAAGAACTTTGATGTTCTGCATATATTCATGTTCTGTTTTGTGTAATGTTCCCTGTTGTTAATGTGATGTTCCCTGTTTTTGTGTAATGTTCCCTGTTTTAATATCCTGTTGTTGTTGTTGTTAATGTGATGTTTTTGTGTTGTTCCTGTTAATCATGTGTTGTTCCATCTGTTCTCTCATGTTCTCATTAGCTGAGGCTCAGATGAAGCTTTAGTGGACTGTTAGGTAGTGGAATGTTAGGTTAGAAGCCTTAGTGCACTGATTTGATTGAGCAATGGGAGAATTCAGTGCTCACTAGTGCTTGTGATTGATTGTACTGTCAAAAGACAGTCAATACTAGGAGCACATCAGTTGAGCAAGCTGTTTATCTTGCTATTCCCTTTTTGTATGCTTAGGATCTTAAGTTGGCCTTAACTGTCACTTAGTTCCATTAAGGATTCAACCTAGAACTATACTATCTGGCTAGGTCACAGGGTGGATTCATAACCCAGTTGTGTTGTTTCTCTGTTCTGTTATTCTTATTTGCTCACTGCCATTGCCCTTGGCTTAGGCCTTGGTTTATTACACTGTCATTTTATTGTCTTTGCTTCACTGTTTATCTCCATTGTTGTTTACTGTTTTGTGTGAATGTTAGGCACTGTATTGATTGAACAGTGGGGAGAAACTAGTGCTCACTAGTGACTGTGAGCAAACTAGTTCTCTTCCCACTCTAGTAGTATGCCTAGGCTCACCTTCACCATTTCACCTTCACTGTTATGTGCTTCCCATGTTATGTTATTGTGTTTAAATTCATGTTTTGTTCACTGTTAGTGGTAGAAGTTTAGCTTTGAGGCATTGGATTGATTGAGCAGTGGGGAGAAACTAGTGCTCACTAGTGACTGTGAGCAAGCTGGTTCTCTTCCCACTCTAGTAGTATGCCTAGGCTCCCAACTTTGCCTTTCATTTTTTGTATCTTGTTCTTTCTTCACTCTTTGCCTTAGGCTAGCTGCCTTTGTGCCTTGTTCTCCCACTGCCCTTGGCTTGTAGCCTTGGTTTGCAACTATCTCTGTTTTGTTATTACTTGGCTTGCACTATCACATTAGCACTATGTCACCATTCATTGTAAATGCCACCTTAGTTTCATAATTGTTTTTGGCCTTTGTAAATACTCCAGCTGCATTGTCACTTCTCTACTGTCATTGCCATTACCACATTGTAAATGTGCAACACCATTGCCACTGTCACTGTAACCTCACTTTGTACATAAGCACTGCAGCCTTGCCCTATGCTTCATGGTTTCTTTATGTCATTGTCTTGGCTTGGTGCCTTATTCTCCCATGTTAACTCACTGCATTGTTGCACTACCTTGACCCTGTTTTGCCCTGTCTCAGCTTGGTCCTAGAGCTAGCTATCTTGACTTAGCCTTTGTGCTAGTCTGCCTTGGCCAGTATCATGGCCTAGAGCCTTATCTTGGTCTGACAGCTGCATTGCTTCCCTTCCACTGCTGCTGCTGCTGCTACCTCAACCAGCTTTGCTACTGCAACTGTCTGCTTCCACTCCTGCTGTCTGCTGTTTCTCCAGCTCATTGCTAGGGTGAAGCAAAAGCCCATATCACTGTTAGGGTGCCCAAGGCTCAGTTCAGTCCATCTGTAGTCCAAAGGCCCAAAGCCCAGTTCATTCTTATAGAATAAGGCCAAAGCACAAACTCAATCAAGAGCCCAGTGCACTTCAAAACCAAAGCCAAACCCACTGTGCCTAGAAGTTACCAAAGCCCAATAGCCAACTAGAGCCCAAAATAGCTAGAAAACTCCAAAACACACCCAGTCTCTGTGGATCGACCCGTACTTGCACGAGCTACAACCGACGACCGTGCACTTGCGGTATTACTGTAGGCCCGTTTTCATTTCGCTTCAATTTTATACGCTTTCCCGGGCCCACCAAGTTTTTGGCGCCGTTGCCGGGGACCATTTTGTATTTAAATATAATATCTTTGAGGCCTACCAGAATCCCCTAAAAATTTTGGTATGGGTATAAATCGGTCAGTGCCCCTAATTGTTTTTAGGGCCCCCAATTAAACGAGGTTTTATAAGTGTGTGAGTGCTGGTATGGTTTTAAAGTTTTAAAATGTCAAAGATAATATTAGATCTTGTTAACAGTCCTATTCAGCCTACTCCATCCAGTTAAAGCTAAAAGCCAACAACCTTTATATACATACACTATACTTACCTGCATTCCGTACTCCGGAATTAAACAAATCTTGTAATCCCTGGTACATCTCAGCCCTGATTGTTCCGTAGAAATCGCAACCTTTGCATCTCTATCTTGACGTAAGTGTCAACGATATATTGTTGTAGTAATCTGCCCGCCCGAAGTAGAACAGAAGTATCATTAGCTCTAATCTGCAGTCATAACAACCAATATTTAATACCCGTAGAAACACTTTAAATTGATCCCTGCAAAAAAAAAAATGTATAGCTAATTTACTACCTGAAGCATGTATGAATAAAATGCCCGGCAGGAAACTTGCTGCCCATTTAAACTACGGGTGTTGACATCCCATCCGTGGTTCCCATAAGGAAATAACAGTGGATACTGGAGAGGGCCGGTCATAATAGCCGACTGTGTCCGGAATCAGTTGCAAATTTCCTTCACTTGTTTCGACTATAGTCTCTCGTGGGTTGACGTTTGTTAGATCTTCCCCTCCCACTATTATTGCTGCAACCTGTTCTGCGGTAGGAAGATTGAACTGATGGCCTCCTAATGGCTGCTCCTTAAGCAATAACTTTGGTAGATCCCTTCTCATTGCCAGCCTCCTAAATTGATGTACAAAAGGATTATGCTGATCTAAAATTAACTTTAGCCTTTCAACCATGTTAGTCTGCATCTCAGCATTCTCCAACATCCTAAATTCAATTTCCCTATCACTGTCATATATGTACAATTGCAAATACCTTGGTCTAGGTCTTGGCATAGGTCCAGTAGGTAGGAGACTACCTATCCTATGGTAGATCCCTCCCTGAGCTCTGAAAGTATAAATTCCATCACAACCATTGGCGAGCCTTGCATCATAGTGAACTCCCATTGATGTGAAAGCAAACATATGATTGTATATCCGAATATTTTGACGGAAATGCTGATCATTGTATAGCATCCTTAATTGTACAGGTGTTTCAAGTTGCGGCAATGAAATTTTTCCATTCTTACAGCACATTTCTTTGGTTTCTGATGAGAACAACTTTGCACCACATTTGTCACATACTGTGGGTTGTGGCAGCTTGTTTACTGTCATCCTCCTTCTATCGACATAATTTCTAGCACAATTATGGTATCTTCTTATCGGTCTACGGTTAACAATTCGAGTAGTGGTAATGGTTGAATGCTGTTGTAGACCTACATACATGAGAATAAAAGACTTTTTACCAAAATTCCCAATAAAAACATTAGTTATCAATTCATATAGGTACATGCAGTATGCAAATCTAGAGTCTTACTTTCAACATGAACAGCTGGATTTATATTGGTTACGCGCGAGATTTGTCTAGCGTGCCTTCTAACATCACTCAATCTTACGCGATGAACAATTGCGGCTGAGTTATTTCTCCCATGATGACCTATTAAGAACAACTGGTGTGATTACCTCTTCTAAGAAAAAAATCCCAGAGTGATTACCTCTTCTAAAAAATACCTTAGAATTTTGAAATTACCTTCTTGATTGGCTGATATTAGATTCTCTTTAGTCTTTGGTTATCTCATGTATTTTGAATTGATTTTATTTTGCTGTCTCTCTCCGGGATTAGGAATTTGATGTAGGACATCTCCCTTATCAAACTATTATAGTTGATCCCTTTTCGTCTGTATCAAAAATGATTGTTGATTCATTGGGTCTGTTTTAATTTACTTGCTTTGCAAGTCCTTTACTTTCCTAGTTTAGGTAAAATTTATTTTTCGTTTCTTTTAGTCGTTCTTGAGAACCTATTTGAAGGCTATGCCTTCTTGTTTAGAAGACACATCTAATCATCAATATTATTATTATCAATTTGTTTATCAACTTTTACCTCTTAAATCTAGATCCTTGAATCAGATTTAATTAAGTTTCTGACGAAACTTAAACATATCCCTGTTACCCTTATCTGTGCTACACTAGTTGGTATAGATACAGAGTTTTTAGATTCTTATCTAGAAACAGATCCTTACCGCTTCCGCAACTCATACCCTAAAACAAAAAAAAAAATCAGGAAAAAGAAAAAACAACCTAGTGAAGATTCAGTTGGCACAAGTGAAGAGTGAATGACACAAAGGATTAACGTGGTTCGGCTCTTTAAGCCTACATCCACAAGAGAGAAGAGATGATTCTTTCTTATTAAGAATCTGTAACAGTACAATGGGGATGGTAACCTTATATGTGTATCTATTACATATAGATGATAACCTTCCTGATATAGAGAAGATATGATCTGTAAAAGAGAGAAAGTTTTGTTAACGGTAAACACTTGTATGGAAACAGTATATGTCCGTATCAATCTTCACCTTATTCTTCTCCAGCACCTAGTTTTCTTACTCTCGTTTTTGATCTTGAGAAAGTTCTATGCAATGGAACGAAAAGTAGCTTTTGAAGATCTTCGGCAGTTTAGACTCGAATTATTAACAAGTATTAGAAACTATAACGAGCAACTGTCTAAGCTTCGTTATACGTTTTATCCTGACGAAGAAAACGCATGGAAACTGGACAGACTTTTTCGTGCCAGAGAAGAGAAAACACAAATATTGACGAAGCTGGACGAATTTCTTTTTGCTGCAGCTAAACGTGAAAAACATAGGATTGCTTTGGCTGAAGCTAAGCGTGAATCTGAATTTACGTTAGCCAAACTTTCCAGAAAAGAAGTTCCAAAGAAATCATCGTCTTCTAATGATACTGTAGCTGTTTCGGCTACGTCAGTTATCAAAGAAGATATGAAAGTTGTTGTTCCAGTGGAAGAGGTTAAAACTCCTTCTCAATCGGTTGCTGAGAACGTTGTTTCTCCAAAAGATGACGAAAATCAACTCACGGTTTCACATGAATCACGGGAGTTTGTTGACTCATTAGTTTGTTGACACATGGATGCTGGAGATATTTCGACTTCATTAGTTGGTCAAGAAAATCTGGTCGACGAAGAGAAGGAATCACATAATGTTAAAGATGTTTCGTCTACATCTATTCCTGACGAAGAAGAAGAAAATCAGATAGAAAAAAATTCGCTTGTTTCTCAAGTTATTATTGATAAACCAATTACAAGAGCACAATTTGAAGATTTTGTGGAATGTTTTAGACGGTTCAATGAGGTTCCGTTTGAACCAGTTCTTATTATAAAGGCTACTTCTGAAAGGAGCGAAGAAGACCAAGAGAATCTTTTTCTTCCTAAAGAAAATCAGCTCAAGGTTTCGCATGATTCATAGGAATTTAATAATACGTTATCAACTCAAGAGGAGTTATCGTTTTCTAATGGTTCTCTAACTTTTCCGGACACATGAGTTGGTAAGGAGAATACAAAAGAAACTTCGCAAAAGATGAAGAGAATCAATTGAAGGAAGTTTTACATAATTCTTCAAAACTTGATGCATATCCAAGTGTTGATATTCCCTTTGAAGAAACGTTTGTGTGATGGTCTACACCAACAAGAATTGGGTGGAGAAATACATATCTTTCACCTGTAGTTGAAGACCTGGGATTCAGAAGTTCGTTGTTTCTTACTGGTTTGCCTAAAGATTTTCCAATCGGATTTCATGTTGAGTTAACTCCAGTGAATTTTTTTTGTGGTATATCCGACGACAGAGATTTACTCCGGAAGAATTCGTGGTAGGAATTTCTTAAACACAACGAGAGTAACGTTGGAAAAAGATTATGAAGACGTTAATGTTTGCATGAACGTTCTCGTGTTATTCCAACTACAAGAGGTACGAGAAGGCGCAGCTGTAAATCTACTTTCTAAAGTTTCATATGACTCTCATTCATCTTTGTTCGAGCCTGGATTATTGACACAAACTGATGGATACAGTACTGACACCAAGTTGGTTTTGGTGAACTGTAACTGCGAGAGAATTATGTTGCTTAAGATTTTAATGGATCTGCATGTGAGACGTTTGCATCTGTGCTTTGAACCATTATATTTTCTAATGACAGTAAATTCTATTTTCAATCACGGGATAGATGTTGCTGAGTTTCCTGGATTCGCCGGATAGATGGATAAACTTCTGCGGTTTGTGTTTGAGCAGTCGCTTGTTGAGACCAAATTTTTGGTTATCGACATTAAGAAATTTGATTCAGAATCAACAGAAACGTGGTTTTATGTGAAGATAGAAGAAATATTTGAAGGTGATGGCATAAATGTATTAACTCTTGAGGTTCGTGACATAAACCACTTTCGTGATTACACCCTTGGGAATTATCCTGCAAATATCACAGGCTACAAGAGAAGGCAGAAACATGATATTTGGTTACCACTTCTAAACATTAAGGTGTCGTCTTGCAGTAACTTTTCTTTCCATGTACTCTAGTGAAGCATATGATTTATGTCTTACAGAAGTCATGACGATTATCACTTTGTTGCTACTGAAGTTGGTGATCTTAGTTACCTACCACCACTGCGAGAACACCATGTCTCGTGTTGGAAATTATCATTTTCCTCTTGGAAATATGACATTATCTGGTGTAGAAGCCGTAGAAGCAAGTAATAATTATTGTGTTGATCAAGGGTTTGTGACTATTCGAACTGGTGATTTCTTGAAGGAATACTTTCCAATATTTTTCGCGTTCTTCGAGTTCTCTTCGTCAATCCTAGTGGGCGCTACAACAATTCTACTCTTCTTCGTGACCAAAATTTGGTATACTTTCCTGGAGTTGCTGTGTACATACCAAACTTGGAAGACAAGTTACACGAATTTGCGGGTGGAAACCAACAATGGTCGTGGAAACCTGGTGGACATGCATTCTGTAATCTATTCTACACTTTGGACAGGATATAGCAAAAATATTTATAGAGTTTTTCTTGCTTGGATTGAAGGGTTTGATGAAATTCGAAAGCTCGAGACACGGGACATCTACGAGGTAGCATTCAAAGGCTCAACTTCCACTAGACAAACGATACTTGGATTGCCAGCAAATATCAATGTTACGCACGTTACTTGGGAGCCTGGAGGAAATTTTTTATTTATTGTACTCGATAGTGGTTTTGACGACAGTGCTAATCTTACAACTGGTGGAGAAAGGCTTAGAAACAATGGCTACTTCATTAAGTCTACATTTTTTCCTCATACTACGGATGTTCATGAATGGAGTTTTAGAGATAATTATGCAGAGCAAACTGTGGACGGAAGAGAATTTGCACGGCATAGTTCATGTGTCTATCACAACTTTCGTCAGTTTAGAAAAACTGATCAGCTCCATTTAGTGCACTATTCTCTAATGCCTGGTTTATTAAGCTTTTATACTATTTGCTTACATTTTAGTCACACTGGGATCAACGCTCCGCCTAGCATTCAGGATGACGATAAGCAACATGAATTGTTGTCAAGTTTACACCTAGATGTAATCCCAGAAGACAGAAAATTTGTCAAGTCGTTGGACGAGAAGGACTCCAAGTTAACGCTGGTCAGTGTTATGGAAACTGATGCTATATTGAAATATGATGCTCACAACTTAAAAGATTTCTCTAGCACATCTGCAGTTCATAAAGCTCTTATGGAACTCAATGAACGGAGAACATTTATAACTCCCTCAACTTCCTCTGTTTCGGAACTCTATGCTATACATGGGACAGGTGATAACACAGATTACGGACAAAGGTATGTGAATGCTCCATATTCTTCCGTTCAATTTTCTTCAAGTAATCTGTTAATTTTACTATTGAAAGTTCAAGAAAGGCTCATGGTGGTCAGTCTTGAAGACCGTAAGGAGAAGTCACAGTTAAGTGGTTTTCTGTTTTCTAAGTTTGCAAGCAATCAAGCAGCTCTACTCAATTTCACATTTCCAGATTAACTTTGAAAACTACTACGAGAGAGGAAAACTGTTGTCTGATTTAGGTGTCGTTGATGACTTGAGTGGTTTTGGAGGTATAGAGTGTGCTCGTATCGAGTCTTCATACATAATAAGCTTGCGCGAGTTGGACATGAAGCACGTGAAGGATTTTGTATTTCTACATGAAAATATTGAACAGACTATGGTCATTCTTCACGAATGGGAGCTTACTTGGACAGGACGTGTCTCCTGGAAGCAACACACCTGCATGATTCGTGCTCCAAGTATTAATACTACTTCAAAGCAACATTCCCTCGTATGGTCCACTATTAAACTACTGAGAATTAAAACTGTGGTTGTTGTCTTTGATCGTGGCAAATCAGCACGAACAAATGATAAGCTGGACAGTCTTCTAGACAAGGAAAAGTTTGGGGTAAACCGCATAGGAGGAGAAAGAAAATCAGTAATTACTGTTGGTTAAACTTCAACATAGAAGTCACTAACAAGCTGGTTAGGACAAGATTAGGAAATTGATGTAATCCTAAGGGAATTAGAAGTCATCTAGTTCTAAGAAAAGGAAAGACATGTAATAAGGTAATAGGACTAGGAAAAGGAATTCATAGTTCTATATATATATATGATCACCAAAGTTGTGGTTGATCATATGAGCAAGATTAGAGCTTGTGTTTAGTTTTGAGTGATTTTCTAAACATCAATAAAGAGAGTTGTCTTTATATAAGCTAAGTTTCATCTTGCAGTTGCCATTAATTACTACTAACGTGGTTGAAACGATTATCACATTCATTTCTCCGCCTGTTACATCATTGTCGATTGGAGCACTATTGGATTATACAATTGACGCCAGACGTTATGTAGAGGATAGAATATTTGGTTGGTGGATTCTATTTCCTAACAGAAATGTTGATATTGAAGTCAAGTAGATATTTTTGGACCAGAGAAGGACTGAGTTAATCGAATACACTTTCAAAGATGTAGCTCAGAAGTTGGAATACATGCATATTATACTCGTGGAAGTCGTTGCTGGCATGGTTTTTACCAATACTAGTGACGTGACTTTTGTCTTTGATCGTGGGAGACTTAAACACAATTGTTATCATGCTTTGAGACACATTTCTTGGATGTTTCGGTTTATGATCTCTAGAGCTACGAATTTTGTGTTTGATCGTGGTAAGCCGGTAAACGTGATATCTACATTTTTCATGGAGGAAAAGAAATCATATTCTTTGATGACATCTTGAAGTCTAGAGCAATATATGGAGAGAATGAAGTTCTTCTTATCAGCTAACTCGAGGGAGAGTTTCTTTCAAGAAGGGGGGACTGATGTAGGACATCTTCCTTTGTCGTATCAACTATTATAGTTGATCCCTTTTCGTCTGTATCAACAATGATTTTTGATCCCTTGGGTCTGCTTTAGTTTACTTGCTTTTCAAGTCCTTTACTTTCCTAGTTTAGGTAAAATTCCTTTTTCTTTTCTTTTAGTCGGTTCTTGAAAAACCTATTTAAAGGCTATGGCTTCTTGTTTAGAAGACACATCTTATTATCAATATTATTATTATAAATTTGTTTATCAACTTTTATCTCTTAAATCTAGATCCTTGAATCAGATTTAATTAAGTTTCTGACGAAACTTAAACCTATCCATGTTACCCTTATCTGTGCTACACTAGAATTTATCATATATGTCTTTAATATTGGGATTCTATGTGTACTTAGGGCTTTAATTAGGCTATGAATCTATGTAAAAGAGGAAGAAAGGTAAGAGAGAAAAAGTTCCTGAGATGTAGAGAGGGAAAATAACTTGCAATTTGAAATTTGAATTGCTCTGTGAATATGCGAGTTGAATTGATGTTTTTTCCTTTGTTTTCTTAGGTATATCATTTGACAAAAATAACCTCACATTATTTATCCTTTGATTTGTTTTGTGGGGCAGTTTAAGTAAAAGGGTCTCAAATGAGGTGTTTGTTTAATAATAGTAAAGATGGGGATGTATCTCTTTCTCTTGCTTGTCTTCTAATATCAATTAAGCGGGTATTCCTTGGCATTTTCCCTTGATTACCTGAATAAGGAGCAAAATAGAGATAACCTAATTAAATCCCTAAGTACACATAGAATCCCAATTTAAAGACATATATGATAATTTTCTAATCCCAGAGACAACAAAATAAAATCAATTCAAAATACATGAGATAACCAAAGACTAAAGAGAATCTGAAATGTTACCTGGTTATGAATCTATGTAAAAGAGGAAGAGAGGTAAGAGAGAGAGAAAGAGCATAAGAGAGAAAGAGTTCCTTAGATATAGAGAGGGAAAATAACTTGCAATTTGAAATTTGAATTGCTTTGGGAATATGCGAGTTGAATTGATGTTTTTTTCCTTTGTTTTCTTTGTTTTCTTAGGTATAGTATTTGGCAAAAATAACCTCATATTATTTATCCTTTGACTTTTTTTTATGGGGCAGCTTAAGTAAAAGGGTCCCAGATGAGGTGTTTGCTTAATAATAGTAAAGATATAGTAACAATATAGGCTTCATTTTCTAAAATTCACTCCAGAAACAACATTCGCCCATATTCAGAAGAAGTATAAAGAATCTCTTTCGTCCACTGCCAAATCTTGTTGCTCTTCTATGTATGTTTTTGCTTAAACCCCTTCTTCTTCCTTGAAAAACTTGTGATTCTATTAATGTTTCTGCGTAAACAAAGTTTCGGGGTAGTATCAAACATTGTTCTAATTCCAAAGCTAATTCCTTTAATCCGATTTTTTAACTCATTTTCATATACTTCATCAAGTAGTGTTGTTGATGGATGTTTGTACCCAGAAATATTTCCAGGCACTAAACACGATGATTTTGGTGATGATGAGAAAAACAGGAATAAAAACATGAAACAAGCATAAAGATGAGAGACACGAATTTTACGTGGTTCGGCGAGTTTTTCTTACATCCACAGGCGAATCCCCGTAGGGAGAGATTTTTCATTGATGTGATTACAAATGGATTTTTGATCCCTTTTGGGGTTTTCTGCTCTATTTTTTCCCTCCTCAATTTCTCTATCAAGATGTCCCTATTTATACAGTTGAATACCTGGGTTCAACCCTAATCTGGAGATAAACTTAAATGGCATTAACTTGCCTTCCATGCCTCCTGGCATTAATCTTCCATGGATGCCTCCTGGCATTAATCTCCCTTGCATGCCTCCTGGCATTAATCTGTCTTGCATGCCTCCTTTCTGTTGTTGACTGTGACTGTCAGGATTTGAATGGTGTGACCTGCTGGCAGACATGGCTGGAGACTGAATGCAGGCTGGCTGGCAGCACAAGAGTCAGCTTGGATAGAGACTGGTTGGCAGTGTGACAGAGTACTTAGCTGGAAACTGGTACGAAGCGACTGGAAACTCGGCTTCGACAGTTGACTGACGGCTGAATTTGACCATTGACTGAAGTTGACCATTGACCGGTAGTTGACCTTGACCATTGACCGAGTATTGACTTTGACCAATGACTGGGTGTTGATCTTGACCATTGACCGACGTTGACTTCATGGAGCACTAGACTTGCTGGTAGCTATTTCAGTGGGTAGGCTAGTGGCAGCTGAATAGTGGCCCAAAACAATATTCTGGCCAAATATATGGTATTTTTAGTCATGGTACAAACATTGAAAATGCGGGGGTATAATAACCTCACCCAATATTTCGATGACCAATCTGTATGGACTAACTCCAATATACTTTCTAGAGAATAACTAGACATACAGACTCAATCTAGAGAAAAGTATATCGAGGAGTCAATATCTCTCTCACTTGATTTGATCTTTACTCAAGCAAATAGAAATCTGCGAGTCTTTATCAAATACAAGGATAATATACTTAGATGGTACCAAAGACCAATATCCAAGGATCATTCAATTTCCAATCAACAACCAAAGGTTGGATTTCACAATTGATCGATACAACGCACAACCTGTGATATTTCAATTATATAACAAAATATAATGCGGAATAGAAATAACACAGACACCAAAAATTTTGTTAACGAGGAAACCGCAAATGCAGAAAAACCCCGGGACCTAGTCCAGATTGAACACCATACTGTATTAAGCCGCTACAGACACTAGCCTACTACAAACTAACTTCGGTCTGGACTGCAGTTGAACCCTAATCAATATCACACTGATTCAAGGTACAGTTGCGCTCCTTACGTCTCTGATCCCAGCAGGATACTACGCACTTGATTCCCTTAGATGATCTCACCCACAACTAAGAGTTTCTACGACCCAAAGTTGAAGACTTGATAGACAAATATGTCTCACACAGAAAAGTCTATTGAGTTGAATAAATCTCTCCCACATAATTACCCAAGAGTTTTTGTTTTGTCTTTTGATAATCAAGGTGAACATGAACTAATTGATAAACCGGACTTATATTTCCGAAGAAAAGCCTAGTATTATCAATCACCTCGCAATAATCTTAATCGACGCGGCGAAAGAAGATATTGTGGAATCACAAACGATGAGACGAATATGTTTGTGATTTATTTTTATCTTTCCCTATCAGAGATATAATCTCAAGTCAATTATTAAATTGAACTCGTGCGATAGAAAATGGCAAGATCAGATCGCTCAACTACAAGAAAAGTAGTTTTGTCGGGCATCACAATCCCAATGAAGTCTTTCGGTCGTTAACCTACAGGGTCTCGAGAAGAAACCTAAGGTTAAAGGAGAATCGACTCTAACAAAACAACTAGTATCACACAGGAGGTGTGGGGATTAGTTTTTCCACATTCTAGATGTCTCCTTTATATAGTTTTCAAATCAGGGTTTGCAATCTAAGTTACCTTGGTAACAAAGCATTCAATATTCATCGTTAGAGGAAAAACCTGATTCAACCAAGCTAATATATTTCAACCGTTAGATCGAAACTTAGCTTGTCACACACAAATGAAATTTATTTATTTAGGTTTGAGTAACCGTACCTAAACGTGTACACTTAGTTGGTTCACAAATAGTTAATCAATGGTTAGCCATATAAGCACTTTCATATTCATCTTTCTCATAACTAGTTCAAATGACTCATAAGAACTAGTAGAAGAGTTTTTCAATTGCTTAGGTCTTTATTCATAGACACATTTGAAAAACAATCAGTTTGATCCACTTGAATCAATTCACGAACTACCGATTTGAGATATCACCAGCTTGAGTATGCGTACGGATATGCGTACCTAATCTACCGGATTTGAGTTTACAAACTCAACAGAAATTTTCGGTTCGAAAACTTCCATGGGTACGCGTACCTAAGGTTACTGGTTTACTAGTTTGCAAATTACAAACTCAGTAGAAATTTTCGGTTGGAAAACTTCCGCCAGTACGCGTACCCAACCTGTCTCCTTCACCAATACCGCATGCACACATATGTACGCATTTGGTCTCCGGTACATGGATTTATACACTAATGTGCGAACACACTATATATGCGTATATCCGTAGATGGTAATCTCAACTCTACATTTCAATCATTGAAACATTCTTCTATAATGTTATAACAATCGTTATTCACGACTATCATCATCAAAGCTACTTTCAAGATTGAAACGTCATCATGACTTTCGTCACGGGTAAAGATGAAAATAGTTAAAGCGAAAGCTTACCAACACATATTTCGATAAAAAGATACGAGTAAACTCGGCTTGAAATAACAAATGTATATGTATGAAAACTATCATACTTATACGACTTTGTCTCAAGAGTAGGAGATAGAATAGACTTTTGAGTGATAGATAATTTCAAGTCTCCACATACCTTTTAGTCGGATGAAGTTCCACTTGTTCCTCGAGTAGTTCTTCTTTTTCATAAGATGATCGCCATGGTGTCTGGAGCTCAACTACACATGATTATCCTAGACCGAAGCTTAGTCATAAGTAAACTAGAAATCAAGACATATAGTTTGGATCACTAATATTTAAAAACATGCTTGAGATGGAATCTGTGTCGGCTGTTTTTGCAAGCGAAACTTGAATTCCCAGACGGACGTTAATTTCCAATATACTAAACTGTTGTCAACTACAGGCTGAGACGCGGCAATTGTGAATGAAAAGGCAACATTCATTGGTGAGATCCTTCAATAGTTGAGATGATAACAGACTTTTGGTGCTGCTGGACCTCCAACCGTTTGGGATGTGCAACTGGATCTGACATCGACAATTATATGTCTTCGGGATAACAACAATGACTTAAACTGAAATGCACAGTTGCAGCGGGACTGGAACGTAATGACCGCAGTAAACTGGACTGCGACAGCCATATAAAACTGCTTTGCAATAATAATGAGCAAAACTGGATTGAAAAAGCTTCGGGAAAAGCTGAACTGTAGTAGTTGCGATCAGATGAACTGCAGAAAATTCGAGTGAAGCTTCGATCAGCTGAACTACAAGAGCGACGAACTCTGCTGGATTGCAGCAGCTTCGGTCAGCTGCACTACAGCAGCTGCGATCAGCTGCACTGCAGGAGCTGTGAACTAAACAGATTTGTAGCATCTTCGATTAGCTGGACTGCAACAATAACAATCAAAACTTCATTGCAGCAGCTGCGATCAGCTGGACTGCGGGAGCTAGAGAAAAGCTGGATTACAGCAGCTACGATCAGCTGGAATGCAACAGCAACGAGCAAAACTGCACTGCAACAGCTGCGATCAGCTGGACTGCAGGAGCTGCGAACTAAGCTGATTTGCAGCAGCTTCGATCAGTTGGACTGCAACAGAAACGATCAAAACTTCACTACAGCAGCTACGATCAGCTGGACTGCAGGAGCTAGAGAAAAGCTGGATTACAACAGCTGCGATCAGCTGGACTGCAAAAACAACAAGAAAAACTGCACTGTAGTAGCTGCGATCAGCTGGACTGCAGCAGCAATGAACAAAAAATATATTGCAGCAGCTACGATCAAAAATGCATTGCAACAGCTGCGATCAGCTGAACTGTAGGAGCTACAAACAGAGCTAGACTGCAGCAGCTTCGATCAGCTGGACTACAGCAGCAGCTGCGGAACTGGAATACAACAGTTCGATAACCCTGATTGTAATAGTTACAAATAAAACCAGACTATATCAGTTGCGTCCAACTGAGTACAGAATTGATGAGCAAAACTAGACTGCATCAGTTGCGTCCAATTGAGTGCAGCAGTTGCTTAGGAACTGGACTACAACAGTTCGATCAACTAGACTGCAACAATTATTTATCTTTCTGTTTGCGATAATTTTTATCAAAATATTAGGGTGTATGCTCACCCCCTATTAATCTTGTAACTCGTTAGAGGATTAAGAAGTTTGGGTTACCTTTGTTTCGATTTCCAGAAGCTGGATTTCGCGTCACGTTTAGGTGCTACGTAACTCACCCCCAAGCGTATGGAGTGTTACACAGCTCGCCCCAAAAGAGTTACTTTTGACTATGAGGTGTTACATATCTCGCCCCCAAGTGATGGTCATCCACGTTGAAGTGATATGCAACTCGCCCCAGAAGATAGTGATTATCATGCTGCTCAATGCTCGCACAAGGGTGCACTTCCTTGCTGCATCTTGCTTGTGCATGGAATGAGGTTGAAAGTTTTTCTGCTATCTGGAATTCGCGCAGGGGGCCAATCCCACTATTCCAGATTAGCGCAGATTTGAGATGTGTGCATCTCCTCATTCCTTGGCATGTGAAAACGCTCGCTACATTGTAGGTGTCCCAGTGAACAAAAGTATGCATGATTATATGAAATAATGCAAAAATATTTAATTGTATTCGTACCTTATGAGATGTGGTATTACGACTCTGGAGATGGTGCTGATGCGCCAGACGATTTTCTGTTGATTTATGTGGACAGTATGCCAACTGAACTACTTGGATTGGTGTGGTACGAATTCTGAATCGTTCTTTGAACCATATCCAATTGGTCTGATAGAGTGAAATTATCTGGAGATAAAATTGAATGGATCGGAAATGTCCAGTCTATTTCGGCCTAGCTTACACTTTGGCTTGGGCCGAAATTCTGCAGAAACTTTGTAGTTTGGTGGAAACATCCGTGAGCTTACTTCTCAATGCAGACGTCTCTGACATGGATGTTCGTCTAAAGTGCATGCAGCCTGATTGAAAGAATGGTGTGGTTGTCGGTGTCGGCTTGGTGTAATAGCTTTGCTCGGTGAGCACCTTGCTCCAAAAATGTTGATGATGTAATTGCTCAAAAAATATTCTTCTTCAAATGTAAAAATGTTATCTTCATGATGTAGGATATTGAAATACGCTCGCAACGAGTCAAAAATCATCTAATTTGGACCTCATAAGAAGAAGATATCAAAGAAATGAGATCGACCACTAAGCCCAAAAAATAGGTGTACTTGGATGAGCCCACAAAGTGGGGCGTAAATATCCTTAATCCCAAACAAATAGGAATGAATTATCCTTCATGGTCGGTTAGGCTTAACTGGCGAGTTGACTCGGCTGAGTTAGCTCGGCTTGGCTCAGCTAGGGCGCAAAAATTCGAACATATAAACTAGTGGAGATGAAATATCCGAGGACCATGAGATTAATATACGTCGTGAAACACAAATCTTTGCTGACTGACAGAGACTGTCGGGTCGACCGTCGGGTTTGGCCGTCGGTTGGAGCCACCGAGTGGACCACCGGAGTAGGCCGCCGGAGTTGGCCACCGGGTTTTGCCGCCGGAGTTGATGTCGGACTGCTGATGCTGTCGCCGGAGAAGATGACAGGTGATGGAGTTGACAACCAGTGACGACATGTCAGCCACTGGTTGGCCACTTTGCCGACGTGGCATTCGTTGTTGATGCGGCAAGTTGACGTGTCATGCTGACTGGACATATTGCTGATGTGGTATGATGACGTGGCATCTATCTGCTGATATAGTATACTAACATGGCATGCTGACTGCTGACTGGACATTTTTGTGACGTGACACTGCCTATATGATGATGTGGCAACTGATGTGCTTGAAGTGAGTGAACAAGAATGTAATGTGGGTGACATTATTCTAATGTGGGTGAAAAGAACAGCTATCAAGTGTTACAGAAACCTGAGGTTGGTGACAAAACTTGAGGTGGATGACACAAAGATAACATGGTGATGAACACCGCTGACTTGGGTGAATGGGACTTGCCGTCGGGTAACGCCGCCTGGCACGACCGCTGGACATGGTCGTCGGCTCTCTTTTTTTTTTCTTTTTTTTTTACATTTGAAACTTTTTGCAACGCTTTTCAGGAACTGTGATCTTTGCTTCTGAACCTTTTGTAACAGTCCCTACGAACTGTTGTCTTTCTATCTGCCCTTTTGCAACAACTTTATCATGGAATTTTCAGCAACGGTTTTCTGTGGAATGTTGTCGTTTCTTTAGAACTTCTCTGCAACAATTTTCTGTAACGGCTATAGTAATCGCGATCAAAACTGGACTGCAGCAGTTATGATCAACTAGACTGCAGATATTTTTGACGGCTTCCAAACTTCTTTCTCACGAACAGGGTTTTGGAGCTTTCTGTACTACTTTTCTTAACGAGAAAACACGATTCCTTTTCTCGTAGATCCCCTTAATCAGCGCCAATGTTTGTACCCAGAAATATTTCCAGGCACTAAACACGATGATTTTGGTGATGATGAGGAAAACAGGGATAAAAACATGAAACAAGCATAAAGATGCGAGACACGAATTTTACGTGGTTCGGCAAATTTTGCCTACATCCACGGGCGAATCCCCGTAGGGACAGATTTTTCATTGATGTGATTACAAATGGATTTTTGATTTCTTTTAGGGTTTTCTGCTTTATTTTTTCCCTCCCCAATTTCTCTATCAGGGCGCCCATATTTATACAGTTGAATACCTGGGTTCAATCCTAATTTGGAGATAAACTTAAATGGCATTAACTTGCCCTGCATGCCTCCTGGCATTAATCTCCCCTGCGTGCCTCCTGACATTAATCTGTCTTGCATGCCTCCTTTCTGCTGTTGACTGTGACTGTCAGGCTTTAAATGGTGTGACCTGCTGGCAGACATGGATGGAGACTCAATAGAGGATGGCTGGCAGCACAACTATCAACATGGATAGAGACTGGCTGGCAGTGCGACAGAGTACTTAGCTGAAAACTGGCAAGAAGCGCGACTGGCAACTCGGCTTCGACAGTTGACTTTGCCCATTGGCCGGGTGTTAACCTTGACCATTGACTGGCCGTTGACTTTGACCATTGACCGGGCATTGACCTTGACCATTGACATGGCGTTGACTTTGTCTATTGACCGGGCGTTGACTTCATGAGCACTGGACTTGCTGGTAGCCACTTCAATGGGTAGGCTGGTAGCAGCTGAATAGTGGCCCAAAACAATATTCTGGCCCAATATGTGGTAGTTTTACTCATGGTACAAACAATGGAACTAATACTAACTATGAATTTGATTTCAATCAACTATTCATTTCCTGCAACAAAAGTAGTCATGTTGCCAAAGCGTCTCCATGCGCTTCTTCTCGTATCCGGTGAGGCTAAAAACATATATTTCTCCACGGAACTCGGAAACCTCTACGCATACCTCGGTGATATCTCTTACTGTCGCCTTAATTTGAGCAAATTCGTACCAAAAATGTGTTTGCTTGGAATTTAATGATTTCTGGTTTTGTACACAATGGCTGCTCTCGTGAAGCTATTAATTGCTATATAACATCATCGGCTAGAGTTCGCCCTGAATATTGTTTTAAAAGCTCGTGGAGATTTAGTTGATGGAAAGAAAGTACATTGTCGGGTTCTGAAACTTGGGTTTTGCTTAGATTTATTTATAGATGCTTCTTTGATTCATATGTAATCGAAGTTTGGGTTTGTGACTGATGCTCGTAAAGTGTTCGACGTAATGTGGGTACGGGATAAAGTTACTTGGCATGCAACGATATCGGGGTTTGTCAAAATGGGAATGCAGTGGAAGCTTTGGGTGTATTTGAGGAGATGAGAATGGAAGGAGTTCGGTTGGACAGCATAACTGTCTCGAGTATACTCCTTGTTTGTGCTCCACTTGGTGAAGGATTGAAGGGGATTTTGATTCATGTGTATGCTATTAAACATGGTATTGAATTCGATGTATTTGTTTCTAATGCTTTAATTAATATGTATGCCAAGTTAGGTGAGTTGGTTACCTCAAGGAAGGTATTTGGGAAAATGATCGCAAGAGATTTAGTGTCATAGAACTCGTTAATATCTGCATATGAGCAGAACAATGACCCCATTTCTGCTCTCGAGCTTTTTTCGGAGATGACGGAAAACAAGTTTCAGCCTGATGTGTTTACCTTGGGAAGCTTGGCTTCTGTTGTGGCTCAGTATGGGTATGACCATAAAAGTCGGTCGGTTCATGGTTTCATTATGAGGCGAAGTTGGATGTGTGATGACAGCTTCATTGAAAATGCTATTATGGACATATATGCTAAGTTGTGATGTATAGATTCAGTACGTAAGGTTTTTGAGAGGATCGCTTATAAAGATGTAATATCTTGGAATACTCTGATCACTGGATACACTCAGAAGGGTCTAGCTAGCGATGCAATCAAAGTTTTACGTGAAATGGAAGGGTGAAAGGAATTGTGCCGGATCAAGGGACCTTGGTTAGCATTTTACCAGCTTTCTCTCATTTAGGATCCTTGCAACATGGAATGAGAGTTCACGGAAATTCAATAAAACTTTGCAGATTTGTTCATTAAGTGTGGGAGGTTGGATGATGCAATGTTGGTATTCAAACAAGTGCCCAGGAGAAGTTCTGTTCCCTGGAATGCCATAATATTTGGTCATGGTATCCACGGATACGGTGAAGTTGCTCTGAAAATATTTGGAGAAATGTCGGTTTGGTAGAACAATGGAAGAGTTGTTTTCAACTGATGCGGCAGAAATATGATATTGCGCTCAGTTTGAAGCATTATGGATGCATGGTTGACTTGCTAGGTCGAGCCGGGCATGTGGATATTGCCTATGAGTTTACCAAGAATATGCCTATCCGAGCCGATGCTTCTGTTTGGGGTGCTCTTCTAGGTGCTTGTAAGATTCATAAAAATGAAAAATTGGGTAAAGTAGATTCAGAACAGTTGTTTGAAATTGATCCGGAGAATGTTGGCTATTATGTGTTGGTGTCAAATATGTATGCAAGCAGTGGAAAACGGGATGGAGTAGACATAGTAAGATCATTGGCAATAGATAGAGGATTGAGAAAGACTCCTGGGTGGAGTTCAATTGAAGTGAACAAAAAGGTTTATGTGCCAAATTGCAGTTTTGTGTTGCAGGATGTTGAGGACGATAAAAAGGAACATATATTAACAAGTCACAGTAAAAGGTTGGCCATTGCATATGGAATTATCAACACCCGTCCAAAGACTCCTATTCGGATCTTTCAAAACTTGCGGGTTTGTGGGGATTGTCACAATGCTACTAAACTGATATCGAAAATTACTGAGAGGGAAATCATTGTGAGGGATTCCAATCGCTTCCATCATTTCAGAACGGGCAATGCTCCTGTGGAGATTACTGGTGATGAAAGTTGAGTATTTCCTCTTATCTACTGCAGCTAATTGACATCAAGTACCATCTTGGCTGGATGGGAAGACTCATAAGAGGGGGACGAAAATGAATAACCTTGTTGCAATTAATGAAATTTAAAACGGTTTATTTTGTGGAACCATGAAGGCATCCTTGAAAATTTGTTGACTCAATCAGATCAAGATTCAGGAAGCTCGTAATCTGTGGTGATTGGTAAGTCATTCTGTTTGCATTCGGAAAGGCATAATTCATGCTCTCTTTTTGTGGTGATACAATATAAAGAACAAATATTTTCCGAAATGAAGTTGGGTTTGCTTTTTCACTACTTCTGTACTTGGTAGGTGGTTCATATGCATATTATAAAATATATTTCAGACCTTTAATCAAATCCAAACAAAACGATCTCATTTTCTTCCACCTGTTCCACCACTGATGGTCTGAAAACTTAAAAACACAACCACAACTGGAATCTGTATCAATAAACACAGAAGTGCACTTTTCAAACCCTCTCAACATCAATTTGAGCAAGAAAATTACTTTACCTGAGTAAATCCTTTCATTAACCCTGTAAGTATCCTACTATAGAACTGTTAGTGTTCAGAACCAAAACAACTGTAAAAGAACACAAAAACTAGATTGAACCCTAAAATAGAATCCTTTTGATTGGAGATTAGCCACCTCTGCTATGAAGAAAAAATATGAGAACTGAGTTTTTGTATTAATTGAAAAATGAGCTTTTACAAACTCATGATTTAAGAGTTTCTCCAATGGCATGTGTATGGAGATAAATGTCAAAATCCACCTAGGATACACATCCATTTTCTCTAAAATCATTCTCCAACTATGATGCTTTAAACCAATGTATAGATGATTTTGGGTAGACAATGTCAAGAGGAATGTCAAGTTTTAGACATTCCTCTTGACATTGTCTGCCATCCTAGTCAGCTTTTAATTAAGTGGATTGACTTTAATATATTAACTAACCATCTTTAACTTTAGCAAAATATTTATTTTGGAAGATAAAAATTATACTAATTAAATAAAGAGGTTACATGCAATACCGTTGGAGATGGATTCTTTTTTCTCCTTAATTTTAAGGAAAAACAGATTGGGGTGTCTTATTTGTGTTGCCACATAGGAAGCACACACAATGACCATTGGAGAAGCTCTAAGTATTAATAGCTAACTGAGCATGTTTAACAAGCAATATTGAATTCAAGAGACCATCTAAATAAGGAAACCAAGTAAGCTAAACAAAGCATAACTAAATAAGGAAAGCCATTCCGTTAAGGAGTTGGCACCGCAACATCCCACCCGAAAAATTGCTTGTCCTCAAACATCAAAACCTGGAAAATGTAGAAGTAGCTCATCAGCATCTTCCCAAATAGTTTCATCTGCTGAATGATCTTTCCACTTGATCAACCACTTAGTGCATGCATGATTCCCCCTTTTGAACATTTTACGCTCTAAGATTGTATCCAGTTCCCATTTGTCATAGTCAATGGTAGTTGGAAAATTTGTGTCAACAATACGGCTTGTAGTAGGTAATTCCAACCTATAAGCGACTGCTCCAATATTCTCCAAAATACGAAAAGGTCCATAGAACTTAGGATAAAGTTTAGAGTAAGTTTGAGTGGAAACTGTGCTTTGTTTGTATGGTTGTAAGCGAAGAAAAACCAAGTCATTTACTTCAAAGTTTCGTTCAGTTTGATTAGCATCAGCATAATTCTTCATTCTTACTTGAGCAGCTTGTAAATGTGATTTAAGAATCCTTAAAGTATCTTCATTTTCCCGTAGATTAGAATCAACAACATTTACAGATGTAGCACCCGATAAATAAGATGAGATAGCTGGTGGTGGTCGCCTGTAAACTGCTTGGTATGGAGTAATCACTAGGTTTCGTTCTAGCAAAACATCTTAAGTTACATTCCAAAGTTCTATTGGTAACCTATGTTTGCCCATCAGATTGAGGGCGATATGCGACATAACTTGGTACTCTGCAAAGAAAAATATACATCCCAAAAATTGCTCATAAATATAGGGTCACGATCACTGACAATACTCCTTGGCATGCCATGAAGGCGTAAAATTTCATGCACAAGTGTCTCAGCAACAGAACCAGCAGAATAGAGATGTGTGAGAGCTATAAAATGGGCATATTAAGATAATCGATCAACTACCACTGGAATGGAATATTTTTGGTTAGAAGTGGAAATCCATCAATAAAATCCACTGAGATGTCCAACCATATATCAGCTGGTATAGGTAGAGGATTCAACAGTCCTGGTGGAGCTATTGCCTCAGATTTATTACGTTGGCAGATGTCACGGTGAGAAATAAAATCTTTGACTGAAGTTTTCATACCTTTCCAATAGAAGTTTTTCTACAAATGCTTGTAGGTATGCAAGAAACCAGAATTACCTCCTATAGGATTTGAATGGAACTCTTCAAGTAGTTTAGTGCACCAGGTAGAAGTTGGTGGCACCACTATACGACCTTTATAAGGTAACACACCATCCGCATATGAAAAATGTAGCTTACAGTTAACATTTTCACTTAATTGTTGAATAAGACCACTCAATTCTGTGTCATTATGACATTCTTGGATAATGCCATTAATACCAGAGAAAATTGGTACAGAAAGATGAAAAAGAGCCTGTATTACGTGACAGGCATCAGTTGCGATGTGTTTTTTACCTTGACAGAAAATAATCCCATAATCATATCGTAATAGTTTAGATAACCATTTATTTTGTTCCATGGATGATAATTTTTGATCCAAAAAATACTTGAGGCTACGATGATCCGTATATATCTTGAAATGTCTTCCCAGTAAGTATGGTTATCATTTTTGAACTGCAGAAACAATAGCAAGCATCTCTTTATCATAGATAAAGAGATTCAAATTCTTTCCCGATAGAGGTTTACTAAAATATGTAATTCGCTTATTTGATTGAAATATAACAATATTGGCATTGTGTATTCTAAACTAATATAAATAAGCCGCTTAGCCCATTCAAAAAAACAAAGCAAGCTTTATCATCAAAAAAGATCTGTATTCTTCATAGTTTTCAATACCTAACACACACAATTCAATATCATTGCCAATTTATCAAACTTTTCTGCTTCCCTCCCCTAACATCAACCCATCTTCCTCTCCATCTTGATCGAAGCAGGACGGAACGGCGGCTATCGTGGTTTAGGCTTGTCCTATTCAATTTTGATTTTCGAACCTAAACAGAAAGTACCACGGCGGTGCATTTGTTTTACCTGGAAGTAATTTCCAGGTACTAACAACAATAATTGTTCAAATTTGTAACTTTTTGTTCCTTGCCAATCAATTGCTTTTCCTTGTAATATAGGATTGGGGCATGGTCGGATGCTATTGTTGGAAGATGAGTAACTGCAAAATGTGAATTTGCAGTACGCCAATGATGGTTGCCATTTCTATATCTAATCTCTCTAGAATGTTTTTTTGCCCTATTTGTTTGTTTGTCTATGTGTATGGGTCGCCTCGGAATCCTAGATCCATAAATCCCATCTGATCCATTATTGTGATTAGAGGTTGAGATTGAGCATACATTACTTGTCTTCCTCCTTTTTTTTCTGATTGATCAAGAACGTCACTGAAATCTCCTAGAAAAATTCATGGTATAACTGGGTTGATGTTGTTGAAGATTGACGGAAAGTTTTGCCAAAAGTTTCTCCGTATGTCAGGGTGTGGTGGACCATGTATACATGTGGATATCCAAGGTTTTTCAGGGAGAGGTGGCGTAACCAATGAGTGAATGTAGTTTTGTGAATGAAGTAATATTTAAATATTTAGGTTATCCTCCCACATTAGACAAAGGCCCCCTCTTCTTCCAATTTTAGGGACAGAAAAGTGATTATGAAATTGTAGTGAATGTTCTAGGCTCTGTATATGATGATGATCTGCGAAAGTTTTGTAAAGAAATACAATGCTTGGCTTGTGAAGGGAAGGGAAACTAGTCCACTTAGGTGTTGTACAGATATTGGGTGATTTATTTCTCGGCAATTCCGAGCAAGGATAGTCATTATCAATAAATGAATATATGAAAATGGAAGAGAGGAGGGACTAAGAGGGTGGGGTAATGTATTGGTGGTGATGTTGGTAAAATTTGAATAGGTTTTGTTGGTTATAAAATGTGACTGTGGGGTCAAACAAGTCGAAGCTCGGTTTGATAATTTGAGGTAGAATTGAAAGTGCGCGAAGATGAACCCGAGGAAAATGTTTTGTGGAGATAAAAATGGAGATTAAGATGAATGACCTAAGAAGATAGCAGTTCTTGTGTTATGATTAATATAGACTAGGTTTGGGTGTGATTTTGGTAAGAAGGTGCTGAGATAAGTGAGATCAGGTTTAGCAGCTGTGTAAAATGCTGCAACGAAAACTGAGGTAATTGTAAGGAATATAATACGTAGTATATAATATTCGCAGGTAAGGAAGAGCAGGGGAAAATATAGTTAGCAAACAGGTTATAAGAATCGTACAGTTATTCTCATTAAGGTATAGAAAAAACAGAGTTAAAAATAGCAGATGCAAGTTGTTAGAGCATTACTCGGTCGAACTCGCAACCGTTGCTATCTCAAGCTCGTTTGTCAAGTTTAGTTGATCAAAACTATAGTCTTTATTTCTAGTATACTTATAGATATGTCTCGGATTAGGATAGAATGTGTAGTTGAGCTTTAGATTTCACGTCGTACATTGGTTGAAGACGAAGATCTACTGAGGGGAGCTTGGAGTAACTTCATCAACAAAAGGTATGTGTAGACTAAAACTTATCTATCACTCAGAAGTCTATTATATTCTATCTCCTAATGAAACTAAGTCGTATAGTTATATAGACTTTTATATTATACACATTTGATATTTCAAGTTGAATTTAACTCGCCTATATATTTCTCGAAATATGTGTTGAAAGCTTTTTGCTTTAGCTACGTTCATTATTATTGTTGACGAGTTTAGTTGGAAACAATTATTTGTTGGAAACTAAATAATAAGACAAAAGATGATCATGTGTAAATTTCCTTGAAACAACTTACATGATTTGTGTGAGAGAATCTGAAAAAGCGGAGGGTCTAACAACCACACCCGATATTTCATTCGGCAATCTAAATAGACAAACTCCAGTATACTTTCAAGATAATCAACTAGATATTCAGACTCAATCTGTAGAAAAGTATATCAAAGAGTTATATCTCAATTCAATCTGCAATCAAACAAATAGGAAATTGCGATCCCGATTGAATACGATAAATAACTTGGAAGGTATCACAAACCAATATCCAAGTGCCAATCAATTCAATCAACAACCCAAAGGTCAGATTCAAGAACTGATTGAACTTAACGCACAACCTGTGATATTTCTATTATATAACAAAATATAATGCGGAAAAAAATAACACAGACACCAGAAATTTTGTTAACGAGGAAACCGCAAATGCAGAAAAACCCCGGGACCTAGTCCAGCTTTGAAAACCACACTGTATTAAGCCACTACATACACTAGCCTACTACAAATGAACTTCATACTGGAATGTAGTTGAGCCCTAACCAATCTCACACTGATCAAGGTAAAGTGGCGCTCCTTACGTCCCTGAACCCAGCAGGATTCTACGCACTTGATTCGCTTAGATGATCTCACCCACAACCAAGACTTGCTACGACCCAAAGTCGAAAACTTGATAAACAAATCTGTCTCAAACAGAAAAGTCTATTGGAATATATAAACTTGTCTCCCATAGAAATACCTATGAGTTTTGTTCTGTCTTTTGATAAATCAAGGTGCACAGGAACCAATTGATAAACTGGACTTATATTCCCTAAGAACAACCTATTATTATCAATCACCTCACAATAATCTTAATCGTATGGAAGCGAAACAAGATATTACGGAATCACAAACGATGAGACGAAGATATTTCTGACTACTTTTAATCTTACCTATCAGAGATAAACCTCAAGCAAATCTTAGTAAAGATAATACTCAAGCACGATAGTAGAAGTAAGATCAGAACACGCAACTACAGAGAAAATAGTTGGGTCTGACTTCACAATCCCAATGAAGTTTTTAAGTTGTTAACCTACAGGGTTTCGTGAAAAACCCAAGGTTAAAGGAGAATCGACTCTAGTCGCAACTAGTATCACACAGAAGATGTGGGGATTAGGTTTCCTTGTTGTTAGAGTTCTCCCTTATATAGCTTTCAAATCAGGTTTTGCAATCTAAGTTACGTTGGTAACAAAGCATTCAATATTCACCTTTAGATGAAAACCTTATTAGATTCAAGCTAATATATTTCAACCATTAGATCAAACTTAACTTGTTATACACAAATGAAATGCACCTTCATTTAGTTTTGAGTAACCGTACCTAAATGTGTACACTAGTGAAAAAGAGGAGGTCTAACAACACCACCCAATATTTTGCTTAGCAACCTGTATGGACAAACTCGAATACACTTTAAGAGAATCAACAAGACTCAATAAATTAAAAGTATATTGACGAGTTTATATCTTTATCCTTATTTGATTTCTTCAAACAGAAACTGTGAGTACTAATCAAATACAAGGAATAATTTGGACGGTACCAAAGACCAATGTCCACGGATCAATCAATATCAATCAACAGCCAAAGGTCGGATTTCCAATTGATTAGATCAAACGCACAACCTGTATTATTTATATTATATAAAAAAATATAATGCGGAAATGAAATAACACAGACACCAGAAGTTTTGTTAACGAGGAAATCGCAAATTCAGAAAAACCCCGGGACCTAGTCCAGATTGAATACACATTGTATTAAGCCGCTACAGACACTAGCCTACTCCAAGCTAACTTCGGACTGGACTGTAGTTGAACCCCAATCAGTCTCCCACTGATCCAAGGTACAGTTTCACCCCTACTCCTCTGATCCCAGCAGGATACTACGCACTTGATTCCCTTAGCTGATCTCACCCACAACTAAGAGTTGCTACGACCCAAAATCGCAGGCTTTAACAATAAACAAATCTGTCTCACACAGAAAAGTCTATCAAAGGATAAATTTGTCTCCCACATAAAAACCCTAAAGTTTTTGTTTCGTCTTTTGATATATAATCAAGGTGAACAAAAACCAATTGATAATCCGGTCTTATATTCCCGAAGAACAGCCTAGATTAATCAATCACCTCACAACAATCTTAATCATATGGTAGCGAAACAAGACGTCGTGGAATCACAAACAATGAGACGAAGATGTTTGTGATTACTTTTATATCTTTCCTATTGGAGAACTCTCACGATCTCAAACCAATCAATCTGATTGTACTCGTACGATAGAAGATGCAAGATCAAATCACACAACTACGATAAAAGTAGTATCGGTCTGGCTTCACAATCCCAATGAAGTCTTTAAGTCGTTAACCTGGTTTTAGAAGAAGAAAACCAAAGGTTAGAGGAGAATCGACTCTAGCTTATAAACTAGTATCACACGGACGTGTGGGGATTAGTTTGTGGAGTTGATAGATGTCCCCTTATATAGTCTTTCAAATCAGGGTTTCGCCTTGCTCACAAAGCAAACGATATCCACCGTTAGATAAAAACCTGATTTAGATTCGAGCTAATATATCTCAACCGTTAGATCGAAATCTTAGATTGTCATACACAAATGAACTGCACGCTTCTAGGTTTGTAAACCGTACCCAGACGTGTGCATTGTTGGTTCAATAATGGTCAACCAAAAGGTTAGCCATTTGAGCATTTCTTACCAACCACTTTCTTCTTCACCATAACTAGTTAAAATGACTCACATGAACTAGTTAGAGAGTTTTTCAATTGCAAGGAAATCTCATGTACTACACAAGACACAATTGTAGCAAAGATGATTCGATTCACATGAATCGGTTCATGAACTTTATAGCCACGGTTTGCAAAAGCATTCCTTAGTCTTTATGAGTTAAGTTCATAAATCATCTTTAGATATATAACCTATACAAGTTCGCATACTAGGTTCGCGGACTTGAAGTACTGGAAAGAGTTTTCAAACTCCAGCAGAAATTCTCGGGTTCGAGAGCTTCGCTGGTTCACGGACTGGGTTCGCGGACTTGGTTCACGTAAAATAGTTTGATAACTCAGCATAAATTCTCGGGTTTGAGAAACTCGACAGTTCGTGGACTGAGTTCGCGGACTTGGCTACTAGCCAATTTCCAGCATGGGACTTATGCACATATGTGTTTCCACAACATACTTAGGTCCACTATGGTTATGTAATCTAAACTCTCTCATTCCAATGATAGAAACATTCTTAGAGGACGTTATATAGTTGCTACACTATTTCTCGTCAAAGAAATTTTCAAGATGATCGAAACATACATGACTTGCATCACTAGGTAAAGAAAAACATAATCGAAGTGAAACGCTTACCAACACATATTTCGAGATATATATAGGAGATGTATACTCGGCTCGAAATACCAAATGTTTATAATCTAAGTCTATATATATATCATACGACTTTTGTCTCAATAAGTAGGAGATAGAATAGATAGACCTTTGAGTGACAAATAAGTTCAAGTCTTCACATACCTTTTTTCGAGAAGTTCCACCGGTTCCTTGAGTAGTTCTTCCACTTGTATGCTGAATCGCCATGAAGTCCTTGAGCTCAACTATACTTATTATCCTAGTCCGAGACTTAGCTATAATAGACTAGAAATCAAGACTTATAGTTTTGATCACTAACATTGACAAACATGCTTGAGATAGCAACGCATGCGAGTTTGACCGAGCAGTGCTCTAACAACTAGGTTGGCTCAACAGTAGTTAACCGAAGTTATCTATATGAATACTCTCATATCAACCTTATTAATCTTAACCACAACTAGTTCAAATGGCTCAAATGAAACTAGTTATATAGTTGTTCAATTGTTATATTCTCATAGAAGTATACAAGAACACAATTAAACCAAAATCGGTTTGATTCACTCGGATCAATTCACGAACATTATAGCCACGGTTTGCATAGAATGCATTCCTTATTATATAAATGTATTAGTTCATGAAAAAACCAATTTTAGAATTTTAACCACTCAAGTATGCAAACGAGTACCCATACTTAAATAGTCGGACTGAGTTTGGGTTCGCCAGTATGCGAACGGGTACGCATGCTTCCAAATAGAAAAGAAATTCCCGGACCCAAACCTTACGCCAGTACGCGTACGGGTATGTGTACTTAAGCTCTCGGAATTCCACAACTAACAGGTACGCATATGGGTATGCATACTATAGTTCCGGACATGGATCACATATATGCGAGAACACATACTATGTTCATAATCCAATGATGGTTAAGTGTTCTAAACTCTATTTCAATCATTGAAATATTCTTAGAGGATGGCAATAGCTGTTTTCACGAACTATTAGCATCAATCAATTTTCAAGTTATTGAAATAATCATTACGAAACATTACAAGTCTACACCAAATGATTGTATCACACAAACCATGTAAGATGTTACTCAACGATTTTCACAGGATTGTATTTTGACTTTCGTCAAGAATATAAGATGAACTTGGTTGAAGAGAAAGCTTACCAACACATATTTCGATAAATATGTAAGCGAGTTAAACTCGGCTCGAAATCTCAAATGTGCATAATCAAATACTATATAGCAACACGACTTTTGTCTCATTAGAGGAGATAAAGTAGAAATAGACTTTCTAAGTGATAGATGATTTTTAGTCTCCACATACCTTTTGTTGACGAAGTTCCAGAAGATCTACTTAGTAGTTCTTCGTCTTCAGATGATTAATACCGTGAAGTCTAATGCTCAACTACATAATCTATCCTAGTCCGAGAAATCTCTATAAGTAGAGTAGAAATCAAGACTTATAGTTTTGATCACTAACATTGACAAACAAGCTTGAGGTAGCAACGCTTGCGAGTTTGAACGAGCAGTGCTCTAACAATCTCCCTCTTTGTCAATTTTAGTGACAAAACTATCAATACATATGGATTACAAAATAAATAAACTTTGTACCTTCTCATCCAAATGCTTGATCTCCTTGGTTCTTCAACATTACTCGCAAGTACTCCAGTGATTCTGAACGTGTTCAACTCATCATCATAGTTGTTGAAGATCCATAGCAATAACAATGAGAAAACAGTTGCTCTCAATCATTGTTATACAGTGTCATAGTATTATTACACAGCATCAAATCCAATTATATCACAACTTTGACAACAATAATATGGTGATATGTATCACTCCCCCCTTAGTCAATACTTCATCTCATATTCAAGGCCCTGGTAATGTACAGCCAATATGGCTAGACACCGAGCTGAAAACGGACAACCAACATGGTTGGACATCGAGTTGGCAGTGGACTGCCAACATGGCTGGACATCGGAGATGGCATTCGCAGTGAGCATCCATCTTGGTCGGTCATTCAGAAATTCATGGCAACGGCCATGAATAGTGAAGCAGGCTCCCCTTTCTATACTTGTATAAATTCCATTAAGACATATATATAGGGAGTTGATTGAAGTGCATATACGGACCATGCACCAAGTGAGATAGCATTAGAGATGTAAATCCATCACGGCTGGACATTAGAGTGGCAGATGGGACAAATCCGGAAGTACATCCATCACGGTCGTTCACAGGACCTGGCTCAGGAAATGTTCAGCCGTCATGGCCGGACATTAGAACTGGCCTGTGAGGCAGAATTGAATGTGCATCCATCACGGCCGTACATCGCAGTTGGCTGGGGTGGTAAGGTGCAGCCATCACGGCTTGGGGAGTTGATGAATGATTTTTTCTCCCCCAATTCTTCTTGTAAAAATGTCAAGTTAACATATATATGGAGGGGTAGTTTGTTGAAGGTACATATGCGGACCATGTACCAACTAAGCTTCATAGCTTAGTCGAAAGAGTATAAATGATGCTTAAGAATCATTTATAGATGCGTAGCCTTACCAATGGACTGTGTTAAGCATGAGCATCACTATGCCATGTCGAAGACCAAGTATTCAACACTTGGATGCATTTTGACGGAACGGCCTATACGGACTAGGCCATTACCATTATTGCTTGGCCACGGCCATGCAAATGAGTTGGCTTAAGCTTCTGTCCCTTCGTTGATGAACTACGGTTTGTGCTTGATCCCTTTAAAGGGTACGTAAGCAACCGCAATGAGTTGCAGCATTGTCGGTCCAGCACTTTTTCGCTCATATCATCTAAATTATGAGATGATTGCGACATTCTGTCCAAACTTATGTGATGCAAGAGATGATTGTGTCCAAACTTGATGAGGAAAGTTGCATTCCATTCCTTGAATGCTCATACTTCCTATCAAGGTGTTCGGCTTAGGCATGTACCAATGGGGCATTGGGCATGGCCTCGAAAGTGAGCTACATCGATATGCAAGTTAGCGGATCTTGCATAAGCCTAAGGAAAGTACGTTATGAGGCCAACAATGGCCTATGCGTAAGTCCAAGGTATATGCCCTATGCCTGGACAAGAGTCGGCAGTTTAACAGTTGCTCAGATAGATCAGAAATTCAGTAATGAAATTCCTACGTATAGCCAAAGCCAGTGATGCATACAAAATGCATTGTCCTTGGCCTTATGGCCTTATACCCCTTTACGGACAAGGGTAAGTTTGGAATGGTGTGAAAGCTAAGTTAGCTGCATCATGCTAGTCGAGCATACTTGCAGGGGCAAATGAACGTGCATTTGCCTAGATTTAAGGCCCGGTTCGTAACTTCATCATGGCGCATCGGGGAGATTACGTCTTGCGATCCAATGCACCAAAGGCGTAATTTTTCGATCCGTCACAGTCAGTATCAGAGCAAGTTCCGAGAAAACTCTAGGGACTGTGAGTAATGGACTCCTCAAGTGTATATTTTCCTTAATGGAAACTTAAAGTTGGAGAGTAGGACAACTTTTTCGCGAAAAGGAGTTTGTAACTGCTATCCCAGTTACTATGCGAATCGAGTTGAGCTTGTTTAAGTACTGTGAGTTTGTCTGGCCTAAGTGTCACTTCACTTAAGAGTGGATATCCGGAAGACCGTCAGGGACGGTGGGTAGACAATGGGATTTATCATCCCCACACGTAGGCAACTGGCCAAGGGTGTGCATTGTCAGGCCCAGCTAGCATCCCACTTATGAGTGGCAACCTGGATGACCGTCAGGGATGGTGGACATCTGGAAGTTGTTCCACACAGTACCAAAAATTGTTGGCACCAACTTTGTGAACTTTAGGGACTCTTGAGTGTGTAGTATGGGATGCACATTTAGGATGCCTGGTCGAGATATCCTCTTGACACTGGTGGTAGGCCAGGGATTGTATAACAAACAAGAGCAAAGGATAAGGGGTGACAGAAAGGCCTACATGTTAAACTGCAAGTGCACAGTTGTCATTGTAGTGTGTATGTGCAAGAACAGGTCATCTCCACAGGGACTAGGGTGTATAGTTGAAGTTTTTAAGCTAGTTATCTAAATGCAAAATAGTGAAAATGGACTAAAACAATGGCAATGTGAAGGTGGCAGTGAACAAAGTGAAGCAGTGAGTAACAGTGGCAAAAGAAACAAAGAAACAGTGAAACAAAGACAAACAAACCAAGGCAGTGAGCCAAGGGAAATGAGCAAAGATTACAGCTACAGATACAATGTGAAACAAGGAAACACTAGGTTTTGAATCCACATCTTGATCCTAAACTAAGGAAGTTCTTATGCAACCTATGTCTTGTTATTTCATGGAAGACTACAATGAGTGATTTACTAACTAATCTCACTGACTTACCCCTAGCATCAACTGTCTTCTTACAGCACAGCTGATCACATGCTTGTTTGCTCAACCAGTTAACTATCAATTCTAAGGCAATTAAGCAAAGCCCTTCAAATGGACTGAATTCTTAACCACTATCACTAACTTCACCCCTAGCATCATCTGTCTTCTTACAGCACAGCTGATCACAGGTGAATTAGCTCAAACGGCTAATTATCAGTCCTACTTCAGTTTAAACATCACAAGAACAATAACATGTATACTAACTATCCTAGCATGCAATCAAGAGTTTCATCTAAGCCCTAGCAAGTAAATTAGAACATACTAGACATGGTGAACAAATACAATTGAAATTTACAAAATAATTTAAGTTAAGAACTAACCCTTGAGGCACTGGCTATTCCAGTCCTCTTGGGTGAAGCACTGGCTAGCCCAGGCATATCTTTTACACACACCTACAACATCTATTTATAGTTACAAGCACTCAATTAGGGTTACAATAATTTTCCCCCAAATCAGAGAAATTAGGGTTACTGATTTACCTAATTTGATGGAATGATAACTACTCCATGCGTCGACCCATTCTTCTTCTGACTCTCCTTCTCCTCTCCATGCCTTCCAATTGCTTTTCTAACTCGACCTAATTCATCAATTTCTCTCCTAGGGTTTCAGAGAAAGAAAAGAAGAGAGATTGATGAAATAGATAGGTAGAGAGGTAGGGAAATAACGGGAAAGGAGATGGGTTGTAGTTGGTTTGGTTGTGGAGTGGTTGAGGCAGTGGAGTTGGCGGAGTTGGTGGTGAAGGTGAGGCTGTTGCAGACGGAGTGGAGAAGATGGAGGTGGAGTCGATGGAATTAGGGATAGGGGTGTGTTTGGTTCTGCGGGTATAGGTGTTAGGTGTTTGGGTGGTTGCATCAAGTCTCGATGATTCGCGAAGCTGAGCCGTTGGATGTGGAATTGATAGATCAATCTGACGGCGAGATAGAAGGGAGCTTGTAGCGACCGTTGGATGTATAATACATCAAAATTAACAGCGCAGATTAGAGTTAGGTGCTGTAGTGTGAAGCAGGATCTTCAGATTTTGATGCACGACGATGAGGCGACCGTAGGATGCTGAGATGATCCAATCTGACGGCTACAGGAGAAGTGGGCTATGGATATTGAAAATGGGTTTGGGTAAGGGTTTTGGGCCTTGGGTATGCCAAGCCCATATCTTCTTTAAGAACAATTCTTCCTTGTTAAGCCCATTTCTACCCTTTTGGTCTTGTGCACAACATTCCTCGCGGCTTCCTTGCGTGATTCCTATCGGCTTCCACCACTTTTCTGCTCTTTTCGCTCCGTAATTCCATCCAAACTTTATTTAGAACCTAAAAATACAAAATTAATTAAGAAAAGTATTTATTCTTGAAAACAATGAAAATACAGAATATAGGATAAAATGGAGAATTAGAGCACAAAAGATGAGTTAATTGCCAACAAAAAGATAAAGAAATATGCACTTTTTAGCACTCATCAAATACCCCCAAACCTGAATTTTACTTGTCCTCAAGTAAAACAAAACTAAGGAAATCCTACCTATACCACTGTCGCTGGTCTCTCGAATGCATTTAGCGTATGCACTAAGCCTTTTAAACCACTAAGTGTCCCTAGTGGACTAGTTGAAGTCTCGTGAAGGTTTACTTAGAACGTACCTACAAAATTCTAGGACAAAATATAAGCTCAGATTCCATGAAATATGACATGTGCAAGACAGTAGAAGCTCACAGCAAAATGGAGATGTCAATCTAGCTATCAAAGGCACAATCCTAGCACTGATAACAACTAAAGACACGTGATAAGAGTGTAAAGTGTATCTACGCATGTTTCTAGAATGACCTGAAGTTATGACTACTAATCACCAAGAGATAGTTTTTAGGCTAAGAACCGAATTCTAAGCCAAGCTAATTGTCCGGCTTTACGAGAATTGTGAATGTTCACCCAATGAGTTGGCGATATTTCAGTTTACCCGCGTTATACATCGATGGCTGCACCCTCCTTGCTTATTACAAGACTATTTATAACAAAAAGATGACTCTTTACATGACTCTTATTTACATTGATTACTCTCTTTTATTTTTGGAACAAGAGAGAACTATTGTCTTTAACATGACAAAACATGGAATAAATAAATACTTGATTTTTTTTTTTAATATTTTTTTGATTTTTCTGAATTTTTCTGATTTTTTTTTATTTTTTTTTTGAAGAAATAACTTTGATCTTTACAACATAGTGACACTTTTGATACATGAACAAAAAGAAAAACATAATTACATGACTCTTAGCAAGAGGTGGCCCTTATCGAATGCATCCGGTCAAATTCTATGGTTGCTTTTCTTAACGTATCCTCCAACTTCTATCCCATCCAACCAAAGAACAAGCTAGTCAAGTCTCATTCAATATTCTAAAGTGATTGGCAATCTAACTTCCTATCAAACACCTTGAAGATCGAGGCTATACATGTATTGGTAGATTGTGCGTGTGCAAGTTTCTTATCACATGTGAATTGTGCTAGAATCAGGGTGCCTAAATATCTAGACTAAGAATCCTTATATTTACATACATGCACAAGAGTCAACATTTCAAGGTAAATGAGCTCCATTTTTATGATTTTTTTTTTCAAAAAGAAAGAGTTATGTTTTCAATTATTGCATGCTATCGTGGTATATACTCTTTACCCCCAAACCTAAACTAAACATTTTCCTCAATGTTTCAAAAGATGAACAAAATTGTAATACAACATACGAAGAGGATCATGCTGAGTAGAGAAAAAGGAAAGAGATTACCCAATTTGACGGCGAAAGCAAGATTAGAACTCGTTATTCAAGGCAAAAATCCAACATATTTCAGCCGAGATTATATTGGATTAGCAAAATATGTACAAAAGAAGCATAGGATTTAATAATTTTATCTACTGGATATATACAAGAAAATTCTACCGTACATTTGGTTTTGATGGGAAACATTTGGTTTTATCGGGAATGAAAAACATTTGGTTTTTATGGGAAAAAGAAAAATTTTGGTTTTTAATGGGTTTTGAAAAGAAAATTTTGGTTTTAAAATCGGGAGCAAGCCCACATTGGTGAAAGAATGCACAGCCCACTAAAAATTTGAAAACATCCCACAACTTGTGTGAAGTGAAGCCCAACGAATTAGTTTGAATTGAGCCCAGCAAAAGGTTTTGAAAAAGAAGAGGTCCAACTGTTTGGGTTCAGGAGCCCAGAAGTTCAGTTTCAGTTTGGTTTTGGGCTAACAGAATAGCCAAAATTCGAGGCCCAGTTGGGCTTAAAAATTGTTTATCCAATTTTAATTTGGGTCAAGCCCAGAGTTCAGAAATTCAAATTTCAGGGTTGAAACCCACAGTTCAGAAACAAAATAAGCCCACGGTTCAGCTTAAATACAGGCCCACAGTTTAGTTAAACTACAATCCCAGCATTCAGTCTTAAAATTACAAGCCCAAAAATTGGGTTTACTGATGGGTTTAGGCTTACTAGTTAGCACAGCGCAGATGCTCAGTAATTGCAGTTGCACAGCCCAGTTGGGCTTGGTTCACAGCAACAGCAACTTCAGCAAGAGCACCAGAGGCTCATCAGCAACAGCAAGAAGAAGAAGAAGCAGCAGTAGTAGGAGGCAGCAAGACAGAAGCAGCAGCAACACAGAAAACAGCAGCAGCACCAGAGGCTGGCTGTAGCAAAAGCAGGAGTTGACAGCAGCAGCAGCATCAGTTCAGCCACAACACAACAGCAAGTAGCACCAGCAGCAAGTAGTTCAGTGCAGCAGCAACAGGAAGAAGAAGAAAGAGTAGCAGCACAGCTGCAGCAACAACAGCAAGAGCACCAGCAGCAGCAACTCCACAGCAACATAAGACAAACCGCAGCAGCACCAACTACCTGACACTCATTGTGTGTGATCAGTACACAGAAAAGGCATGGAAAAAAAGGAAAACTGCATAAAGCAGTGCAGTTTGCAGCTGTAGTTGGCAAGGCCAAGATGCTTGACAGATAATATGCAGCTACAGATGCAGATGGGGATGCAGATGCAATGAATGATGCAGATGCAGTGAATGGAATGCAGATGCAGTGATGCAATGATGCAATATGCTTACAGCTAAGTTAAAGATGCAGCTAAAGACACTAAGGTTAAGTTAGAGACACTAAGGCTAAGTTAGAGACACTAAGGCCAAGTTAAAGTTGCAGCTAAAAAGCTAAAAACACTAAAAGAGCTAAAACAGTTATACTAAGTTAAGGTTACAGCTAAGGTTACAGCTAAGTTTGAAAACAGAAAAGCAAGAGCACAATTTTTTTTTTCCCTCAACTACACAGCACCAGTCCCCGGCAACGGCGCCAAAAACTTGGTAGGTCAGGGATTGTATAAGAAACAAAAGCAAAGGATAAGGGGAGACAAAAAGGCCTACATGTTAAACTGCAAGTGCACAGTTGTCATTGTAGTGTGTATGTGTAAGAACAGGTCATCTCCACAGGGACTAGGGTGTATAGTTGAAGTTTTTAAGCTAGTTATCTAAATGCAAAATAGTGAAAATGGACTAAAACAATGGCAATGTGAAGGTAGCAGTGAACAAAGTGAAGCAGTGAGTAACAGTGGCAAAAGAAACAAAGAAACAGTGAAACAAAGACAAACAAACCAAGGAAGTGAGCCAAGGGCAATGAGCAAAGATTACAGCTACAGATACAATGTGAAACAAGGAAACACTAGGTTTTGAATCCACATCTTGATCCTAAACTAAGGAAGTTCTTATGCAAGCTATGTCTTGTTCTTTCATGGAAGACTACAATGAGTGATTTACTAACTAATCTCACTGACTTACCCCTAGCATCAACTGTCTTCTTACAGCACAACTGATCACAGGCTTGTTTTCTCAACCAGTTAACTATCAATTCTAAGGCAATTAAGCACAGCCCTTCAAATGGACTGAATTCTTAACCATTATCACTAACTTCACCCCTAGCATCAGCTGTCTTCTTACAGCACAGCTGATCACAGGTGAATTAGCTCAAATGGCTAATTATCAGTCTTACTTCAGTTTAAACATCACAAGAACAATAACATGTATACTAACTATCCTAGCATGCAATCAAGAGTTTCATCTAAGCCCTAGCAAGTAAATTAGAACATACTAGACATGGTGAACAAATACAATTGAAATTTACAAAATAATTTTAAATTAAGAACTAACCCTTGAGGCACTGGCTATTCTAGTCCTCTTGGGTGAAGCACTGGCTAGCCCATGCATATCTTTTACACACACCTACAACATCTATTTATAGTTACAAGCACTCAATTAGGGTTACAATAATTTTCCCCCAAATCAGAGAAATTAGGGTTACTGATTTACCTAATTTGATGGAATGATAACTACTCCATGCGTCGACCCATTCTTCTTATGACTCTCTTGCTCCTCTCCATGCCTTCCAATTGCTTTTCTAACTCGACCTAATTCATCAATTTCTCTCCTAGGGTTTCAGAGAAAGAAAAGAAGGGAGATTGATGAAATAGATAGGTAGAGAGGTAGGGAAATGATGGTAAAGGAGATGGGTTGTAGTTGGTTTGGTTGTGGAGTGGTTGAGGCAGTGGAGTTGGCGGAGTTGGTGGTGAAGGTGAGGATGTTGCAGACGAAGTGGAGAAGATGGAGGTGGAGTCGACGGAATTAGGGATATGGGTGTGTTTGGTTCTGCGGGTATAGGTGTTAGGTGTTTGGGTGGTTGCATCAAGTCTCGATGATTCGCGAAGCTGAGCCGTTGGATGTGGAATTGATAGATCAATCTGGCGGCGAGATAGAAGGGAGCTTGTAGCGACCGTTGGATGTATAATACATCAAAATTAACGGCGCAGATTAGAGTTAGGTGCTGTAGTGTGAAGCAGGATCTTCAGATTTTGATGCACGACGATGAGGCGACCGTAGGATGCTGAGATGATCCAATCTGACGGCTACAGGAGAAGTGGGCTATGGATATTGGAAATGGGTTTGGGTAAGGGTTTTGGGCCTTGGGTATGCCAAGCCCATATCTTCTTTAAGAACAATTCTTCCTTGTTAAGCCCATTTCTAGCCTTTTGGTCTTGTGCACAACATTCCTCGCGGCTTCCTTGCGTGATTCCTATCGGCTTCCACCACTTTTCTGCTCTTTTCGCTCCGTAATTCCATCCAAACTTTATTTAGAACCTAAAAATACAAAATTAATTAAGAAAAGTATTTATTCTTGAAAACAATGAAAATACAGAATATGGGATAAAATGGAGAATTAGAGCACAAAAGATGAGTTAAATGCCAACAAAAAGATATAGAAATATGCACTTTTTAGCACTCATCAACTGGCCAATTGCGATTCTTGGTATTGTTATGGGCACTTTTGGATTCCTGGGAAGGCGGTATGCAACAGTTGCTCAGAAGGTCTAAATTGTTGTTCATGACAACTTGAAGAAACCCTTGATTTCTGAGAATTTGGTATGGGGATTTTGCTCAGGAAATCCAAACCGAAGCACTTGTCCATAATAGTTCTTGTTTTGAATTTCCGGGACGAAATTCTTTAAAGGGGTGAATATTGTAACACCCTGTGTTTTTAACATGGCACATGCTAAAGGATGCTCCATGGACCGAGATGAAGCTTCATCCAAAGCTTCATTTGCATAGTAAGATGTATTTGGACAGGGGGCATATTTGGTACCAAGTAAGGCACATCGCATAGGCATATTGGATAAGTCCAATATGGCAATAGTTGGAAGTTACATTGGCCAAGAGCCAATCCCGCATCAAATGGTGCATTAGGTCAATTGGGTAGATGGCCCTGGTAATGTACAGCTAACATGGTTGGACACCGAGCTGACAACGGACAACCAACATGGATGGACATCGAGTTGGCAGTGGACTGCCAACATGGCTGGACATCAGAGATGGCATTGGAAGTGAGTAGCCATCTTGGTCGGTCATTCAGAAATTCATGGCAACGGCCATAAATAGTGAAGCAAGCTCCCCTTTCTATACTTGTAGAACTTCCATTAAGACATATATAGGGAGGAGTACTTGATTGAAGGTGCATATACGGACCATGCACCAAGTGAGATAGCCTTAGAGATGTACAGCCATCACGGCTGTACATTGGAGTGGTCTGTGGGCCAAATCCGTAAGTACATCCATCACGGTCGTTCACAGGACCTGGCTCAGAAAATGTCCAGCCGTCATGGCCGGACATTAGAACTGGCTTGTGATCCAGAATTGAATGCGCAGACATCACGGCCGTATATCGCAGTTGGTTGGGGTGGTAAGGTGCAGCCATCACGTCCTGGGGAGTTGATGAATGATTTTTTCTCCCCCAATTCTTCTTGTAAAAATGTCAAGTTAATATATATAGGGAGGGGTAGTTTGTTGAAGGTACATATGCGGACCATGTACCAAATAAGCTTCATGGATTAGTCTAAAGAGTATAAATGATGCTTAGGCCTCATTTATAGATGTGTAGCCTTACCAATGGAGCGTGTTAAGCATGAGCATCACTATTCCATGCCCTGGACCAAGTATTCAACACTTGGATGCATTTTGACGGAACGGCCTATACGTACTAGGCCATTACCATGATTGCTTGGCCACGGCCATGCACATGAGTTGGCTTAAGCTTCTGTCCCTTCGTTGATGAAATACGGTCAGTGCTTGATCCCTTTAGAGTAGGTAAGGGTACGTAGGCAACCGTAATGAGTTTCAGCATTGTCGCTCCAGCACTTTGTCGCTCATATCATCTAAATTATGAGATGATTGTGACATTCTGGCCAAACTTATGTGATGCAAGAGATGATTGTGGTCAAACTTATGTGATGCAAGAGATGATTGTGGCCAAACTTGATAAGGCAAGTTGCATTCCATTCCTTGAATGCTCATACTTCCTATCAAGGTGTTCGGCTTAGGCATGTACCAATGGTGCATTGGGCATGGCCTCAAAAGTGAGCTACATAGATATGCAAGTTAGCGGAGCTTGCATAATCCTAAGGAAAGTACGTTATGAGGCCAACAATGGCTTATACGTAAGTCCAAGGTATACTCCTTATGCCTGGACAAGATTCGGTAGTTTAATAGTCGCTCAGCTAGATAGGAAATTCAGTAATGAAATTCCTACGTAGAGTCAAATCCAGTGATGCATACAAAATGCATTGGCCTTGGCCTTATGGCCTTATACCCTTTTACGGACAAGGGTAAGTTTGGAATGGTGCGGAAGATAAGTTAGTTGCATCATGATAGTCGAGCATGCTTGCAGGGGAAAATGAACGTGCATTTTCCTAGATTTAAGGCCCGGATAGTAGCTTCATCATGACGCATCGGGGAGATTACGGCTTGCGGGGCAACGCGCCAAAGGCGTAATTTTCCGATCCGCCATAGTCGGTATCAGAGCAAGTTCTGAGAAAACTCTAGGGACTATGAGTAATGGACCCCTCAAGTGTGTATTTTCCTTAATGGAAACTTAAATTTGGAGAGTATGAAAACTTTTTCGCGGAAAGGAGTTTGTAACTGCTATCCCATTTACTATGCGAATCGAGTTGAGCTTGTTTAAGTACTGTGAGTTTGCCTGGCCTAAGTGTCACTCCACTTACGAGTGGATATCCGGAAGACCGTCAGGGATGGTGGGTATACAATGAGACTGATCATCCCCACATGTTGGAAACTGGCCAAGGGTGTGCATTGTCAGGCCCGGCTAGCATCCCACTTATGAGTGGCAACCTGGATGACCGTCAGGGATGGTGGGCAACTGGAAGCTGTTCCACACAGTACCACAAATTGTTGGCACCAATTTTGTGAACTTTAGGTACCCCTAAGTGTGTAGTATGGGATGCACATTTAGGATACCTGGTCGAGATATCCTCTTGGAACTGGCCAATTGCGATTCTTGGTATTGTTGTGGGCACTTTCGGATTCCTGGGAAGGCGGTATGCAACGGTTACTCAGAAGTTCTAAATTATTGTTCATGGAAACTTGAAGAAACCCGTGATTTCTGAGCATTTGGTATGGAGCTTTTGCTCAAGAAATCCAAACCGAAGCACTTGTCCACAATAGTTCTTTTTTTGAATTTCGGGGACGAAATTCTTTAAAGGGGTGAATATTGTAACACCCTGTGTTTTTAGCATGGCACATGCTAAAGGATGCGTCATGGACCGAGATGAAGCTTCATCCAAAGATTCCTTTGCATCGTAAGATGCATTTGGACATGGGGCATATTTGGTGCCAAGTAAGGCACATCGCGTAGGCATATTGGATAAGGCCAATATGGTAATAGTTAGAAGTTTCATTGGCAAGAGCCAATCCCGCATCAAATGGTGCATTAGGTCAGTTGGGTAGATGGCCCTGGTAATGTACAGCCAACATGGTTGGACACCGAGCTGACAACTGACAACCAACATGGCTGGACATCGAGTTGGCAGTGGACAGCCAACATGGCTGGACATCGGAGATGGCATTGGCAGTGAACAGCCATCTTGGCTGGTAATTCAGAAATTCATGGCAACGGCCATGAATAGTGAAGCAAGATCCCCTTTCTATACTTGTAGAAATTCCATTAAGACATATATAGGGAGGGGTACTTGATTGAAGGTGCATATATGGACCATGCACCAAGTGAGATAGCCTTAGAGATGTACAACCATCACGGCTGGACATTGGAGTGGCCTATGGGCCAAATCCGGAAGTACAGCCATCATGGTCGTTCACAGGACCTGGTTCAGGAAATATTCAGTCGTCATGGCCAGACATTAGAACTGGCCTGTGATCCAGAATTGAATGTGCAGCCATGACGGTCATACATCGCAGTTGGCTAGGGTGGTAAGGTGCAGCCATCACGGCCTGGGAAGTTGATGAATGATGTTTCCTCCCCAAATTCTTCTTGTAAAAATGTCAAGTTAACATATATAGGGAGGGGTAGTTTGTTGAAGGTACATATGCGGACCATGTACCAAATAAGCTTCGTAGCTTAGTCGAAAGAGTATAAATGATGCTTGGGCCTCATTTATAGATGCGTAGCCTTACTAATGGAGCGTGTTAAGCATGAGCATCACTATGCCATGCCACAGACCAAGTATTCAACACTTGGATGCATTTTGACGGAACGTCCTATACGGACTAGGCCATTACCATTATTTCTTGGTCACGGCCATGCAAACGAGTTGGCTTAAGCTTATTTTCAGTGATGAAGTACGATATGTGCTTGATACCTTTAGAGTAGGGAAGGGTACGTATCCATCCGCAATGAGTTGCAACATTGCCGGTCCAGCACTTTGTCGCTCATATCATCTAAATTATGAGATGATTGCGACATTCTGGCCTCTCATATCATCTGGATCGGTATTGCGATGCAAAAGATGATTGTGGACAAACTTGATGAGGCAAGTTGTATTCCATTCCTTGAATGCTCATACTTCCTATCAAGGAGTTCGGCTTAGGCGTGTACCAATGGCGCATTGGGCATGGCCTCGAAAGTGAGCTACATCGATATGCAAGTTAGCGGAGCTTGCATAAGCCTAAGGAAGTACGTTATGAGGCCAGCAATGGCCTATGCGTAAGTCCAAGGCATATGCCCTATGCCTGGACAAGACTCGGTAGTTTAACAGTTGCTCAGCTCGATAGGAAATTCAGTAATGAAATTCCTACGTAGAGCCAAATCCAGTGATGCATACAAAATGCATTGGCCTTGGACTTATGGCCTTACACCCTTTTACGGACAGGGTAAGTTTGGAATGGTGTGTAAGCTAAGTTAGCTACATCATTCTAGTCAAGCATGCTTGCAAGTGAAAATTAACGTGCATTTTCCTAGCTTTAAGGCCCGGATTGTAGCTTCATCATGGCGCATCGGGGAGATTACATTCTGCGGGGCAACGCGCCAAAGGCGTAATTTTCCGGTCCGTCACACCACACCTCCTGTGTGATACTAGTTGTATAAGCTAGAGTCGATTATACTTTAACCTTAGGTTTCTTCTCGAGAGCCTGTAGGTTAACGACTTGAAGACTTCATTGGGATTGTGGATCCAGACCGATACTACTTTCTTGTAGTTGTGTGATCTGATATTGTTGATTCTATCATGTTGAGTACAGTCGTAACGATTGGCTTGAGATTGTTATCTCCGATAGGCAAGTTATAAAAGTAGTCACAAACATATTTGTCTCATAGTTTGTGATTCCACAATATCTTCTTTCGCTGCGTCGATTAAGATTATTGTGAGGTGATTGATAATACTAGGCTGTTCTTCGGAAATATAAGTCCGGGTTATCAATTGGTTCATGTTCACCTTGATTTATCAAAAGACGGAAAAAAAATTGTAAGTATTTCTGTGGGAGACAAATTTATCTATTATCGTGGACTTTTCTGTGTGATACATATTTGTTTATTAAAGTCTTCGACTTTGGGTCATAGCAACTCTTAGTTGTAGGTGAGATCATCTAAGGGAATCAAGTGCGTAGTATCCTGCTGGGATCATAGACGTAACGAGCGCAACTGTACCTCGGATCAGTGTGAGATTGATTGGTATTCAACTACAGTCCAGAACGAAGTTAGTTTGTAGTAGGCTAGTGTTTGTAGCAGCTTAATACAGTGTGTGTTCAATCTGGACTAGGTCCCGGGGTTTTTCTGCATTTGCGGTTTCCTCATTAACAAAATTATGATGTCTGTGTTATTTCTTTTTCGCATTATATTTTGTTGTATAATTGAAATATCATAGGTTGTGTGTTAAGATCAATCAATTAGAATATCCAACCTTTGGTTGTTGATTTACATTATCCAACATCTGTTTTGTTCTTGAGTGTTCGAGGAACTCATTGAACTGACTTTCCTGGTAACATACACAGGGTAGGTACGAAAACCAGTTGGTTTAGTCATACGAATGTCAGTTACACCTTTAATTAAATCTAAGGTGTGTTGAAGTTGAACCAAGGAGTTTTTCTTCAACCTAGAGGTTCTCTTTCGTTTAACAGAACTCTTTGTCTCACAGACAAGACATACTTTCTGATCATCAAAATGATTAGATAGTACAGTCTTAATATCATCGTTAGAATATTTCTTCCCTCCATTTGATGTGCAACATCCTTGAGTGATGGTAACTTCAGGAACATCCATTTTACTAGAAGGGGCTTCCGTTTTTACTTCTGAGCATGAACCATCTTTAGTTGTGTTAGAAGTACTTGGCATATCATATTGCTTTGATCATCCTTGAATAGAGAGCTTACTTAAGCGATGTTCAATTTCCAAGGCATATCTTCTGAGGCTAGCTTCAAGAGACGTACACGAAGAATGAACTTCAGTATTACCTTTGGGTTTGCAATCTCTCATTACACCAAGTAGAACATTGATATGGTGTTTTAACCGATTGAATCTATCAGCTTGGATTCTAACAAGATTTAGAGTCAATTCACTCTCTTCATCTTAATCTCGTTCATTAATGGAGAGGCTCACATTTGAAGGGTAATCGCACGTACACATGTCAGTGTTAGTCTGTCTCGTCAGTACAGAAGGTTCATTTATATTCGAGATTGTAGAATCCTTCTCTTTAATAGAGTTAGACGAGATTGAAATTTTATTTCTGGTAAAACATTTATCAGAGATAGTACTTTTGTCCATAGAGTCATATTTCTACAAACACAGACTTGTAAGGTCTTAATGTGTTTTCCTGCTCTGATACCAATTGCAAAAGCGGGGGTCTAACAACACCTCCAAATATTTCGCTTAGCAATCTGTATGGACAAACTCGAATATACTTTTAAGAGAATCAACCAGACTCAATCAATTAAAAGTATATCAACGAGTTTATATTTCTCTCTTGATTTGATTTACTCAAGCAAGAACTGCGAGTTCTAATCAAATACAAGGAATAACTTGGATGGTACCAAAGACCAATATCCAAGGATCAATCAATGATAATCAACAACCAAAGGTTGGATTACTCTAATTGATGATCTAACGCACAACCTGTATTGTTTCAATTATAAAGATAAAACAACAAAATGCGGAAATTGAAATAACACAGACACCAGAAATTTTGTTAACGAGAAAACCGCAAATGCAGAAAAACCCCGGGACCTAGTCCAGATTGAACACACACTGTATTAAGCCGCTACAGACACTAGCCTACTCAAAACTAACTTCGGACTAGACTGTAGTTGAACCCAAATCAATCTCCCATTGATCCAAGGTACAGTTATGCTCCTACGCCTCTGATCCCAGCAGGATACTGCGCACTTGATTCCCTTAGATGATCTCACCCACAACTAAGAGTTGCTACGATCCAAAATCGCAGGATTTGACAATAAACAAATCTGTCTCACACAGATAAGTCTATAAAAGGATCAATCTGTCTCCCACAGATAAACCATAAAGGTTTTGTTCCGTCTTTTGATAATAATCAAGGTGAAGGGGAACCAGTTGATGATCCGGTCTTATATTCCCGAAGAACAACCTAGAGTTATCAATCACCTGACAATAATCTTAAACGTATGGTAGCGAAAAAGATGTTGCGGAATTACAAACGATGAGACGAAGATGTTTGTGTTTACTTTTTATATCTTGCCTATCAGAGATATCAATCCCAAGCCAATCAATCTGATTGTACTCGTGCGATAGAAGATGCAAGATCAGATCACACAACTATGATAAAAGTAGTATCGGTCTGGCTTCACAATCCCAATGAAGTCTTTAAGTCGTTAACCCGGTTTGAGAAAAGAAAACCAGAGGTTAAAGGAGAATCGAATCTAGTATGCAAACTAGTATCACACGTAAGGTGTGGGGATTAGTTTTGCACAATATTAGATGTCTCCTTTATATAGTCTTTCAAATCAGAGTTTGCAATCAATGTTAGCTTAGTAACAAAGCATTCAATATTCACCGTTAGATGAAAACTTGATTTAGATTCAAGCTAATATTTCTCAACCGTTAGATCAAAAACTTAGCTTGTTACACACACTTGACAATGCACACTTCTAGGTTTGTTAACCGTACCCAAACGTATGCACTTGTTGGTTCAACAATAGTTAACCAAAAGGTTAGCCATATGAGCATCTCATATAAACCATGTTCTTCTTCACCATAACTAGTTCAAATGACTTCGAATGAACTAGTTAGAGAGTTGTTCAATTGTAAGGAAATCTTATGTACCACACAAGACACAATTGAAGCAAAGATGATTTGATTCACTTGAATCGGTCCATGAAATTTTATAGCCACGGTTTGAAAACTGCATTCCTTAGTTTTTTTAAGTTCAGAAATCATCTTCATATATATAACCTTCTTAAGTTCGCAGACTAGGTTCGCGGACTTAAGCAACCGGGCAGAGTTTACAAACTCCAGCAGAAAATCTCGGCAAAAGACCTTCCGCCGGTTCGCGTACGGGGTTCGCTCAACTAGTTTTTCAACTCCAGCAGAATTTCTCGGGATGAGAAGTTCGGCAGTTCGCGGACTTGGCAACAAGCCATTCTTCCGGTTTCTCTTGATCAACAAAGTTCGCAAACTTTGGTTCAAGGAATGGGACTTATACATAAATGTGTTTCCACAACAGTGCTTATGCCCATCATTGGTTATGTAATCCAAACTCTCATTTCAATCATTGAAACATTCTTAGAGGACGTTATATAGTTGTTACACCATTTCTCGTCAAAGCGATTTTCAAAGTGATTCAAACATATCATGACTTTCGTCACTAGGTAAAGATAAACTTGATCGAAGCGAAAAGCTTACCAACATTTATTTCGAGATATAGATAGGCGAGGTATACTCGGCTCGAAATACCAAATTTGTATAATCCAAGTCTATATATATATCATACGACTTCTGTCTCAAATAGTAGGAGATAGAGTAGATAGACTTTTGAGTGATATATAAGTTCAAGTCTTCACATACCTTTATGTCGAGAAGTTCCACCGGTTCCTTGAGTAGTTATCTTCTTGTATGATGAATCGCCATGAAGTCCTTGAGCTCAACTACACTTTCTATCCTAGTCCGAGACTTAGCTATAATAGACTAGAAATCAAAACTTATAGTTTTGATCACTAACATTGACAAACATGCTTGAGATAGCAACGCATGCGAGGTTGACCGAGCAATTCTCTAATAGACTTGCTATCCATATGCATGATACTGAGGGAACTAAGTATCTAGGGGTAGTCTGCTTGGTCTCAACCATACGAAGTTGGTATTAAATTTTGTATAGCGGCTTAATTCTGAGAGTACTCAAAACTGGACTAGGTGCCGGGGTTTTTTTTGCATTTGCGGTTTCCTCGTTAACAAAATCTTACTGTGTCTTTTAATTTTTTTTCCGCATTATAATTGTTTATAATTAAGTAAAATACACAAGTACGTTAACTCCGTGATACTTGATATTGATCTTATAGAGTTTCGGTTATTACCAAACTTATTATCAAGTACATACTTTGTTGTGATATCGTCTCGATCTTATATCCATAGTCAATCGCACGAGTGATCTTGTTGTTGTATTTTCTCGATCTCGTATCCATGGACGATAACACGAAATATGAACTGAATTGTCTTATTATCTCGACTCTGTCCATAGACGATCACATTCAATAGAGGACTTATAGGTTGATAAAATAAAAGATTTTGGTGTATTTGGGTACCCTCTTCTTTTCATAATCGTTAAACAAAGCGTAAGTAAGGGATTTCACCTAATTAGAACACTCTCCTCTCCAATGAGTATTACGAGAATATTGCTAATGGGCTTCACACACAAACGATTAGTTCAGTATGTTCCTGGATAAGTTTGTAATAATGACAAACTTCACTATTTATAACAATTTCACAAATTGTTTTCACCTGGTATTGTCATGTTAGGCTAGGTTTCTTATACCACGAATCAGCCGAGGTTTACACTGTATATTTTGCATTTTTCGATAAAAATTTCGCTCTGACGTTTGGCTAGGTTCTCAGAACTATTCTTAGACGAATATTCGAATGTAAACTCTTGTATCTCTTGTTTAAAACTCACTTTTAGGTTCAGCTAGAAATTTGGAACTCTTCCTGTCTGTACATCTCTCTGTAGACTTTGTTACACACTAGATACGAAGTCTTTAAAGCTCATTTCTCCCCTCTAACTTCTTCATCATATACCAGAATGAACTTTTTACTTCTTTTTTGCTCTTTTCAACACAATTTCCGTTGATATCCGGTGATTCTCCCAAAGAACAAATAAAATAGAAAACTAAAGTAATTCAACATAAATTGCAATAAATCTAACTGAAACGAGTATGAAATTGGCACTACAGTATCAATATTGAGGTTTTTGCCTTTCCACTCATTGTATTTGTTCTTTAGTTTCTGAAATAAAGGATGAAAACAAATGAACTTAGACTTGTTAGGGAACAACGGGGTTCCCAATTACCTATCATTTGACCGGAGATCATACTAAGCAGAGTGATACGTGTTATGTGTTTCTCTCTCAGTTGTTTTACAGAATGCAAGGGAATCATCCGAAAACAACAAATGGCTCACTAAAAGAGTTCTTTTAGTAAAAAACAAATAAACAAACAAACATGAATGAGTATTTTAACCTCAATATTTATTAGGATCCCAAAGAACATTTCCATGTATATGATAAGAGATATGGAGACAGTGAATTTCTTTATCTCAATCCTCCGATTGCAGAGAAGAAAGTACAAGGAAAACCGTTTAGAAAAGTGGCTACGTTTGTTGTAGATATACACTGCATATTAAGCTCCACCATTTAGTGGAAAATATCGGTTTTCACCTAACTTGCATTATGAAATCTCCTTCGATCCTATTAAAAACCTCTGACATGTCAATTTTAAAGCTCACGACCAGTCGAAAGTAAGGGTGCACACGGTACGGTTCGGCTCGGTTCTTGCCGAGGCCGAGTACCTGTACCTCCCTAGGATCGGGACGAAGATTTTGGACCGGTACCGTGTACCTCGGTTCCGGTACCATTCGGTTCCGGTGCGGTTCCGGCACGGTTCCGGTACCAGTCAGTACCTTTTCAGCACAAAAATGACTGCCTTTTCTTTTACCTGTTTTTTACCTGTTTTTTCTATAGAACAAATTCTCATTCAAAGCAACAACTAATAAGTAGCAATATTACTAACAAACCAAACAAACAATGTCTTGAAAATATGGAAAAAAAAGTAGCAGTAGCCACAGACACACACACTAAGTCTTGAAAATGAGAAAATCTGAAAAAAGAACAACTACTCAACTAGCAGTGCAGCTAGTGCTTCTGTAATCTTGAATCTTGATCTTCTAATCCATGTCAGCAGCACTTGTGGTGTCATCACTGTTGATAGGACCAAGTAACGCTGCAAAAACAAATAGCAGTTAGTAACTATTAGACTATATCTATTACTTCCAAACACAAGTAATAATGTAATATGTTACCTTCTTCAACTTCAACATCATCATCTGGTATGTAATCAGATAGAAGATCAAGTTGTATTGGCTTCCTTAGCCATCTTTGTGTGCAAAGCAATGCTCAACTGTCCTTGTAGATAAAGAGCTTCTACAAGGACTTAAGACTCTATCCTAATCTCATAGATAAATTACATATGGACAACATAGACCATTTTTAGAATATCAACAAGTGTTACCATCTCTATCCTAATCTCATAGATAAATTCCTATCCACGAAGGGAACCTAATTAGCAACTTGAATCTTGTAATTCAGCCACCATACATTCACATTTACATATCCCTTGAATGCACAAATACCAAATGACAAACCTTGAATGTGCAGTATCATCAACCCTCTAGAATTACTGAATTAGTGAACTCCAAGAACTTAAATCTGCACTTCAACACCTAATCAAAAGCACAAGAAAAACAAATAAATTAGATTTCAACAACATTTAATAAACCCAATTCAGAAAACCCACTCCACTCCAAGAACTTAAATCTGCACTTCAGCACCTAATCATACACTTGATCAAGTCAGATAACTTCTCAGTACCTATTGATTCTTCATTTCAATAAAATCCATTTTATTTAGACAAACATGGAGGTGATGAAACATAAGAAGATTCATGAAACATAAGAACTAACTACTTGTCATTCTTAACCTGCTCTAACATGTAATTGCAGTTAACTACTTGGTACTTATATAGCATCATCAACAAAGTCTAACAGCAGTATAATGAACCAAATCGTAATCCCAGATTGCTAATTGTAACTAGTAGGAACACCTAACCCATATTAACTTTATAAACAAAAGTTACAAAACCACAGAATTGGAGCATCACTGCAAGTAAATGCACTTTGACAACACCAAAAAGATTGAGTAACTAACTAATTATCTACCTACTTCTAGCAATCATGTAAATTAGAAATCAGAACAATTACTAACACCCTAATTTCATTAACAAAAAGAAAAAGAAGTACTCAAATTACTAAAACAGCACCATTACCATTCAAAGATTAGCACTAGACACTAGACAGTGAATTAGGAACAACATAATCCAAAACAACAACAAATCGCTAATCTTTTCCTTCTCTTTCTCCACTCCCTTAGATAATCTGATTGATACTTAATCCAGTTCAGTTCCTTTCTTTTCCCTTTGTCTTACCCTGTGAAAGTGAAACCCTAATATAATCAGACATAGCTTTCAAGATCAAAAGATTCAAAACTTCACAAAAGTAATGATTACACATCGAAGCTTTGTCTTGATTTTTCACGAATCATCAACGAAAACATGATTATAATGAAAGAGAGGTACACAGATAAGAAGATGCAGATTAGAAGAAACGTTAACCTAAATTGAAAAAAAAAAATCAAAATCCGCAACATCTGATTACCTCTTAGTAAGAACTGAGACATAAACTCATATCAATCAACGAGACAGAGGAGTAATCCAAGTTCCAACAGAGTTCTTCACTTATTCTCCTTCTCAGAGACAGAGGAGAGACGGAAAGAAAAAAAGAAATAAAATTGAAAATAGAAACCCTAGCCCTATGATGTTTGCTTATATACCACCACTTAATCCAACGGTTATTATTGATCTATCATCCCCTAAATCTGACGGCTACAACTAATCGGTACAGACGGTACGGTTCGGCACGGGACTAGGCCAGGGTCGTGTACCTATACCTCCCTAGCCTCGGTTCCTATTTTTAGGACCGGTATCTGTATCCCGTTCCTCGGTTCGGTACAAAACTAGATACGGTTCCACCGGTTCCGGGACGGTCCGTCGGTCCGGCTCGGTTCCTGTGCATCCTTAGTCGAAAGCACCATTTCTCCTCATCCAATGAATTCTTCACGAGAAATTGTGCACAAAATCAAGATTGGCTCAAAAACGAGATGTAGGGTGTATGCATAGGCGCCACACGTCCCTATCTCATAAATTCGCTTAGTAATCCGACGTTGCCTTTCACATGCTTAGAGGTACATGTCGGTATTACTGGTATGTTCACCCACTTTAATTTAAGAGTAAACAAAATACCCTTGCTAAACATATCTCACTTTTGTTTGTTAGTTGGAAAATGATTCGTTGTTTGAAGAGTAGGTTGAGGGAGGCCGTTGTTTTAAGGGATATCCTCTTCTTCCCCTACACAACTTCGAGTCATCAACAATAGAAAATATTTCCTCATTTTGGATTCCTTAACTGAAAGCTTAATGATAAAAAGTAGTAAAAAACAATGAATACGCAGAACAGGTGGTGGAACCTTAGGAAAGCTCAATTTGCTGTAACTCTAGGGTTTTAAATACAACGTTATTGAACCCTGAAAAAATACTAACAACATTAGAAATGGCGAGCGAAATTAGAGATGAAGAGGAGATGAATATAATACAGTCTCAACGTCCGAGTGATTCAACATTAAAGAAACTTAGATCAAGTGCAGATCCTGTTTTGATTGTTTGTAATTGTTTCAGTTTTATTACAGCTTTAACTGCTATTCTTTGTATCTTGGTCAATGTTCTTTCTGCTATCACATCTTTCAAGGATGGATCTGTAAGTAATAATCAACATAACATACTCTTGAGTCTATGTTTAATTTCTTGAAATTTTGTTTGGAATTTTGAAATTTGGGTTATGGTTTACAGATATTTGATGGGATATTTCGTTGTTATGCTGTTGGGATTACTGTTTTTGTTGTACTTGCTGAGACTGAATGGGGTTGGTTTTTCAAGTACTGGAGAGTAAGTTTTTTTTTCTTAGATTGCACAATTTGCAAATTGTAGTTTAACCATTGCAAGTCTTGCAATTCTGATTATTTTTATTTTACCAATTGCTTCTAATTTGGATGTTTCAGGTATTGGAGTTTTGGGCTGGTAGAGGAATGCTACAAATATTGTAGGTGTTAATTACTGTTGGTATTTTACATTTCTGGTTGGTTATTTGATTTTGAGATTGAAGGAGTAATTGTTCTTTGGGATTTTTGAGTTGAAATTATTTTTGTTTTTGATATTAGTGTTGCTGTGATGACAAGAGCCTTTCCTGATGTCACTGGGAAGAGGAAAGAATTAGTACTTCTTCATGATATATCAAGTTATCTACTTCTTGCTTGCGGTGCAACCTATGTTATCTCGGTAAGATTGCAAAGGGAAAATCGTTTGTTTCATTGGGTTGCCTTGAATTCTTTTTATTTTTAAGAGGGGTGTACTCGCAGAACCTGCTTCATGGTCTTGACATTTTATACATCTATGATATACACTTATGATTTTTCCGGCCATGTATGAACTTGATATTCCATTGGTGATGATGGGGTTCAAGGATGTAGTTTGATCCTACTGATTTTCTGACTTGGTTGAATGTGCAGGGTTTACTCTGCATTGGGTCTTTGAAACGTGAACGCCAACGAAAAGAAACTACAAGAGAACAAGCAATTAAGGATTTGGAGGTAATTTATCATACGAATAGAAGTTTGAGATGAATGTTCAGATTCTAGAATTCTAGTTAATTGAGGTCCCTTTTTCAACTAGCCAGTATTCGGCATCACTTTGCAATAGTTCAGTACTTTTAAGGCCTTCCCAAATTGGATGTTAAAATGAGACATCCTTCTACTGAAGCATAGTTTATGTCCCTCGATTTCTCGTCGTACAAAGTCAATAGCTGAGTTTTTAAGATTGGTTAGAACATTACATTTCTTGAGAGTGTTAAGTGAAGCTTAGGGGGGAATGTTTGGTTGCGTGTATAGATACTGAGCACTTCTCGAATGTGTGAATGCAGGAAATGGAGCGTCGTAGAGAGGAACTCGAGGCATTGCTACTTATGGATAGCCCATGAGGCATTAACTTATAAAAATCAAGCAGCTGGAACGTACACTTCGGTTGCTCAAGCTGGTGTTTGCCTGTTCGGGACTTTTTTTGCTCAGTCTTTCGTGCTTATTATTGATTAGGTTGAGGTGGTGTTTTCAACAGTAAGGGAGGAACAGTTTTTCTTCTTTGTAAATACTTGCTCATTATCAACATAAATAACAATCTATATGATCTACGAATTACAAGTGCTATTTTAGTTTCGCCAATTATAGCAGAATTAAGATGTCCTTAAACACCCTTTCTTTCTTTTTTCCACAGGATGTATTTTATATATGACCAAGACAATCTAACACCAACTTACCAACTTTTTCCTTTTCTATTACGTACTCCCATTCATTGTCTCTTCTTATCTAGCATCATAGTTGCATAATTCTGAACTTTGTGAGTTCGAACTAATAAAAGTAAACAAAGCATGACATCCTAAGACACGATATTCAGTAAGTACAAGTGTGTCCAATCAAGCAACTAACTCTTTTGAGGACATCAATAATGTCCTCGAACATTAAATTACACAAGGATCTGATAGTGTTGTTTACTTATCTTGCTAGCAGCGAGAAAAAGAAGAAACTGCCAACAAGGCTGCATCTTTAAAATGCTTACAAAACAGAAACATATTTTCATCTAGTTGATCAGTTAACATCCGCAGAAACCTTGACTTATGATAAACCTAGATGCCATGATTCTCTTTCTCTTCTGAATCCCTAGTTTGCCAAGCAGGATTTCTAGGAGTAGATAAACCAACCTCCCTATTCTCAAACAATTCTTCCGCCTGTTCGGAATTCCTCTCTTTAAATGGATCGGTGTTTCCTGTGGTAGACCGCATTGCACGTGGTAGTTTTGAAGGAATTTCTTGCTCAACCGTGTTCTCTGGCTTCGCAGTGTCTTCAATGCTATCCTGCTGAGCAGAAGATGGTGTTGTGGGAACAAGCTGAACAAGTTTCTTTTTCCATTTTTTTCTCTGCATCTGCCTTGAAGCATTTGCTTTCCCCTGCACGTTTAGATCAAAAGAGTCAAGCAATGAAGACACAAGCGCTAAGGAGAATTAGCAGTTGGAAAGATATTCAAGCATGAACTACACTACTTCCCATCATCAAAAATTGGCACCCTTATTTTAAGTTGCATTGAATATAAGTCCTATCATATAGAGAGCAAAATCTTCTTCTGTTTCAGCATTAAAGTTACACAATATGCACAATATATAGTTGCAGTAATGAAGAAAGCAGGACACGGTAGAATGGTTTACAAAATTAAGCTTTACACCATGTCATAAACGAAAATGATAAGACGGAGATAGGGACACAGTAGTACTTTCTAATGGTTTACAAAGTTAAGCTTTAAGCACCAAGTCAAAAATGAAAATGAAACGGCGCAGTACTGATGCATATCCCATTAATTTCAATACTCCTTCCTAGCTAAAATGTGTGGCTGACTGCTCAATGTACGACTAGTATGAGACGATCAATAATTGCGTCAAACGTATACTACTAACAACTCACTAAATCACATCTCTTTTGTTTTGGTTTGTTTTAAATATTTTCAGTTAGTAGTCATATCAGTAGCAGTCTCACTGATCAGGTGAGAAGAGATACTGATACCAAGGGACTATCATCAGCCTTCATCAATATCAAAAGTACTATTTGTAGAAGGGTTGAAAGTATGTGTTCAGAGAGAGAGAGAGAGGCTTACCACAGTATTCCCAATGTCTGATAACGGCTTCCTTCCATTCTCGCGTTTGACATTCTTTGCATCAATAGGAGGTTTGTCAGCTAATGCACTTTGTAATAGCATTGCACCATGAATGGCAAGAGATCTATTCTGTTCACCATCAACATTGACACTACAACTTCCACCCTCTTCAATCTCATCTGAATTAGCTGAATCGTGCAGATCCACCCTCATTTTGCTAGCCTCTCTGTTTTCACACTTAGAGGGCACACATCCACATGAAGCCCCACATGCACCTCCAGCATCTCGGCACTGGCATTTGTTAGTTTTACATCTGCTGCTCTTACTACAAGAGCAGCAGACACTTCGCGCCTCGCTATCCTCAACTGTGGAATTCGGGAACAGACCTACTGAAGTTGTGAGATCAATGGGATTTGACACCCCTCCAAGAGAAGATCCGTTTCTTGATCCCTTTTTCTTTTTCGTAACCTTCCCCGATTGCCCCCAATCAACATCAAGAGTCTCAGAATCACAATCAGATTTGGAATCAGAAGTGTCCATATCATCAAAGAGCCCAGTGTTGCTGTATCCACCTTGGTTGAAAATAGTGGAAATCCTAGGACCCTGCGTATATGTAAAACAATTTAGAACACCTCAATCATTTTCTCACATCGGTGTCACCCAAAAATGTAACCTTTAGTACCTTACGAAGGTCGTATATGCGTCCTAAACCAATATCCACGTCTATATCTGTGGAGCCTCTTGGATTAGCTAGTCTCTGTTTACGGAATTAATACACGGCAGAAATAAGATTTAGGTTCAGCTTAGCACTCAAAAATCAGAACAATTACTTGCTGTCAATTTATGCTCCATGTCCAATTGTGAATGTAATTACAGAAAATAAAATAAATTTATAGACAGAGGTAACCTGCAATTTCTCTCGTTGAATAAGTTCTTCGTTTTTCATTTCCAATTGGCGAACCAAATTATTGAGTTTCACAACCTTTTCCTTCAGATCCTTTGATACCGAATCCTTCTCTTTACACTCATCTTCTTTGTCTCTTAAATCACACCTGTTAAACATTAGATGTTAGAAGCGCAGCGACAAATTGAAAGTCCAACGTAATTTCAGTTATTAAGAATAGACGTTATCTGTGACTACAATCAAAACCGCATTCAGTTTTCCAAGTACCTTGAAGAGGATGCTAAACTGAAAAGATGAGTCATCACTTCTTTTGCATCAGCAATGGTTCTAACTTGAGCCCAACGTCCCTTGCCAGCGTAAACACGTTCACGCTCCTCTGCTTCTGATAATTGGGATGCCATAGCTACGAGGCTGCCAGATGTGGTAGCTAACATATTTTCAAGTGCAAATATCCTCGAGTTTCTCGCACCAGGAGACATTATCTGGGGACTGTCACTGGATAAGTTGCCATTGAATTAGATTAGATAAGCATTTTTACCACTGATAGGAACAAAGCATGGGAGTAGTAAAAAAGTAACACAACTGAGTCATATTCAAAGACAAGGTTAATAATTCAATTTACCTAATCTTTTTCTGCCTTAGAATTTCAGATTCTTCTTTTAGCTTTGCAAGCTCATTTGCCATGGCAACCCTCCTAAACGTTATAAAAGTTCAATTGCTAAAACTCTGTCAATACACTAAATGAATCTCAGTGCAGAAAGAAGTGAGAACATACGCTTCCTTTTGTCTGTCATATTCTGAACGGACTTCGTGCACCCGTACCATAACTTCAAGTTCATGTTCAAGTGCATTCATTAATGCCTAACAGTTGAAGAAGATAAAAATATTAGTAAGTATAATCAAGTGTGATCTCCATCCACGAGAGCAAAAGCAAAAATAAAAAACAAATGGTTTTATAGCTCCAATTTTCAGACCTTAACAGAACCATTTCCATTTACATTTCCAGCACCTGTGTGAAACCGTGAACATCAACTGTTAAATCATGCTATAGAAAGAATAAAGAACTGATAAACTAAGTGCAAAAGTTTTCTTATTTGATTCTCACGTGATGAATTCTTCCTAGCTTCCAGTAGCTCCTTTAGTCGTTTGGTAGCCATCGTAGCTTCTTCCGTCTTTCTTTGCAACACCTAACATGAACAAAGATAATTACTTACGGTTTTTTTTTAAAAAAAATTACAGCTGGGGTGTCTAACAAATAATAGAAGACGAGTTTACCATCTTTTGACGCTGGTTCAGAGCCAATAACTTGTGCATCTCATACTCATTCCTCCTTCCTTCCTTCTTGAGCTTCAGCAGGAAAAAAGAAATGTCAGTTAAAAATAGAACTCATAAGTTAATTATATTGAACAGCTAAGTTGTGATGCAAATTCAATATATTGCAAGTGATGATTTTTTTTTTTTTTTTTTTTTCTGGAAGGTAGTTCTAAAGGATATCGCCACTAGCATATGCAAAAGTGTGAGGCTCTGTGATTTTACCTGCAACACCTCCTTCTCCCGGGAAGCTTTCCATAACCTAAACTGCTCAGATTCTTGTTTTATCTTTTGTTGTAGTTGGACCTGAATTATGTAAAATAAAAGTGAATGTGAGAATCTGGAAGAAGCCTCATCCATTGTCACATCATTGGTAGCAGAAATAAACACCTTTTGTGTCTTGATTCTATGAATTTCATCCTGCAGTCGTTTGGCTGCTTCATCACTTTTCTGTTTTTGCTTCAACAGTTGATATTGTGCATCTTGCTTCTTCTTTAACACGGCCACCTGCGAAGAATAGAAAGATCATAAAACATACTCCAGAATTTACAAGTACAAAGTTGAGATAATAAATGATGATCTGTACCTGTGACTCAAGAAGACTCAGTTTCTGATGATATTCTTCTTTCATTTTTGATTCAGATATATTTGCATGTTTGTTTTTTATATCCTCGATCTCCTTCTGTTAAACTTAATAAGATTAGAATTTTTTATGAGCAAAAACCTACTGATGACAAATTAAATACAAAGATACATATATATATTTCACCTCTAGAGATTTCTTCTCATGCTCTAAGTCCTGAATTTTTTTTTCATAATGTTGTTTGAGCACTGATGTATGAACTCCTCCAAATTGTTTCATTTCAGCCTGCAGTAAGGAAGATACACAAAAGATTGACAAGCACTTACGAGCATGCACCTTTCCTTGAAAGCATAATAAAAGAATTAAAAGCACTCTTAGCGCGGAGCGGATTGATGTTCTATTTGGTGGTTTCAAAATAGAAGTATATGCCAGCAATGCATGCAAGAACTGCTTACATGTGATTCTTTAAAAGACAAGAAAACAGAGTACATGATTTTGGTGATTTCATGGCAATCTGGAATGAGAATTTTGAGTGGTCGCATTCACTAGGAACTTGGAGGTATTAGCTACTTACAAGTGCAGCTTAAAATCATCTGAACCTTTTAAAATAAACGAAAAGGAGAGATTGCAAAGAAATATATCATATCAAGAAATCAACCTCCTTCTCCTCCAGTCGCTTGTCCAGTTCCTGGAGTTCCTTGTCCAATTGGTCTTGCAGAGAAGAATGTTCCATTTCTTTTTCCACTTGTTCAGCTTCAACTACGAAATTAACCGACAATTTTGATCATTAAGAGAATAATGAAATAAGAAGAAAGCATACTTTTGTCTCAGTGCTGTAATTTCAGAAGCTTCAATGGCTTACCAGAAGCAACTTCTTTATCATCACTATCAGATGGAAAGACGCGGACTGTTGGAAGAAAAAGATTCCTTGAACGACTTGCATCATCCTCCGAATCAAGGCAAACGTCTAAATCACCACGAGAATCATTTAAACTCTGCAACCTCATTAACTCTGCTTCCAGGGATATATTTTTGGATACGTAAGTACTCAATAAATCATTATCCTGGAAAGAATATTGTTAAACTTAATTAGTAATCAGTTTCTTCCATCATTACCAACAGACTAAAATTAGAAGCACATGTGACTTGAACACACCTTTTTAACATCAGAACTACCCTCAATCTCCGCCCATGACTTTCCCTTTTTTGATAATTCAATTTGAATAATCAATTTATCTTTTTCAACCTGAGATAGCAGCCTGTATTAGTATAATCCAAACAAGTTTAAACAAATAAAAGTTTCATCCAAAATGATAACATAAACCTGAGCATCAACAGCACGTTGTTCCAAGTGTTTCCATGCTACTTGACGCTCATGAAGCTCGCGATGTAGTTCAGCATTACTTGCTTCGAGAACTGAAATTTTCTGCCTAAGAATCTGACGGGAACGAGTATTTGAACTGAGTTATATTTGTTTGAATGTCTAACAGCAATGATTAAAACGTCGTAAGTTAAATACCTGAAGCTCATCGTAAGTAGTACCGCCTTCACCACGAAAAAAAAGCAACTCAGCCTGCATCTGCTCAAGTTGGCTTCGCATCATTTGCATCTGAGCTGTCATTGGGTCGCGGTTTATCTGCATCAAGAAGAGCATTTTTAAAAGCAATAAAAATATATTAAAAGAAACCAAAATATTGTGCTTAGGTTTATAGTCCTTACAATTGCCTTATTTTGAATGTTTCGAGCACGATTCGCATATTTCAAAGTATTCAGTGTTTCTTCCGCATTTGAATCAGCCGGACTCACGCAAGCTGTAATCAAAATACATAATAATAAGAATCAAAAGCGTTGAATCACTCATGACCCAAACAAGCATAACTCAAGACCAGAACTTACCAATCATCACTGTCTTGCTATTTCCACCAAGAGAGTCCTACAAACCAGGCGCCAAGTTAAAGGGATAAACTTCATTTTAACAACCACATAAAAAAGAAAAGCTAAAATATGGTGTAAAAAAAAGACCAAGAAATTAATCCTCCTGCCTGCAATAACCGTGTTAACTTGCTGTCACGGTAAGGAACGTGGCCTCCTTCCTTCCTCTTCTTCTCATCGCCTAAAGCACTAATCACATTTCCAAGAGCCAGTAGTCCTCTATTGATGTGAATGCCTATAACAACATAGACTTAGTGAGCAGACATCTAAGAAAACTAGATACTGCTGCCTTGAGTATTTGAGGTATAAATTAAAAAACTTTAACTACCCTCTTTCAGGCGCGACCCATCTGCTCCAGTTCTTTTCGCACGTTCAGAACCTGCAAGGTCCACCAAATGTAGCTTCGCACTCAAGATATCATCACCAACATCGTCACCTGGGATACGCGTGCTTCTCTTTTGTTCCATTGAGATTGTAAAGATGGCATGTGAGCGGCTAAAAATTACACACATAGAAATGCAGTAAAAGCTTAGTGAACCTTTCAGAGACAAGATTCAAGAGTAACCGTAAATGTACAACTGTTAGCTACACCAATGAAAACATCAAAGCTTATACTCCATGAACATATATAAATCAATACCTGGATTGACTGTTCATATTTGTACTTCCAGTAGCACGTGCTAATGAACCTCGGGATAAAAATGATGCCATCTCCTGTTTCGTCCTGACTTCTGGCTCTGTAACACCAGCAAGAGTGATCCCTCCATTTGCTGTTTCTCGAATTTGTATGGGATTTCTTGCAGGTGCAGCTAACTTTGCAGCAGCCGCTTCAGCTTTAGAAGAAATTGATGAATTTGGGTCTAACAGATCGAAAACTTCTTCTTTAAATATCTGTGTAATAATAAAAACAACTCAATTAAAACATATTCACATACGGTCATATTCAAACGATAAACATTCCAATCACTTATGTAAATTAAAAAGCTAACCTCGATAAAAGAAACTCTTATTAGAAATTCTGTGGCTTCTTTCTTTTCCTCAATCTTAGAAAAAATGGAATTCATCACCTGTGGGATAATACCACCGGTACTTCCATCTCCGGTGTAATTGGTTCCCATGGTATACGTCTTCCCAGATCCAGTCTATATCAATACACAATCACAAAATCATGCATTAGTGATCAGATAAAGAACACCACTAGAAATTTAAGACCAGGATTATATAGAAAAAGGAAATCATACTTGTCCATAGGCCAAAACTGTTGCATTATAGCCATGAAAGAGGGCATCAACAAGTGGAGCCACACAATCACCAAAAATCGAACTCGAGGTCGAAGCCTTGTTTCCATAAACATAATCGAACGTAAAAGAATGTGTTCCAATTTGAACCTATAATTAAACAACACATAATATTGTTATTAAGAAATTTCATAAAATAAATGTTTTCTCAACACAAAGCCTAGAAAATTCAACAGAAATTGTACCTGAGGTTCTCCAGGAATAAAAGTAACACAATCCGTACAACCTAATAAGACCTCTGTATTAATCAAAGGCCTAACATTGACAGCAACTCTTACGCATTCTGCACTCTCCATTTGTCAAATACTCATAAACCCTAACATCAGATTCAAACAGACAAAATGTCAAAATCTCTATAAGAACACAAAATAAGAACAAAATAGACGATTGAGTATAAACAGAACAAAGATCTGAACCTTAAACACAACAAATCATGAGGAAAATACAGATTTAACGGTGAAATCAGCTACTATGATTTCATACCGAAAACCTAAAATCTTATTTTCAAATTTTAAAAAGAAAAATTCAAAGAAAAAAGAAACAAAAAAGGATTAAATTAAACTACAGATCTGAGATTACCTAGAGAGAGAGAGAGGGAAAGAGATTAGACGAAGAGTCGAATGATGGAGGTAAATGAGTTGTACAGCGAATTTAGGGTTTTTTTGTTAAGTTTTTCTGGTCCTAGAGGAGGGGTGTTTGATGTCGTCGTGATGGTGGCGGTGGTAACGGGAGAAATAAAGAAAGCCCTAATAGAAATGAGGATGAAATAGAAGAAGAGGAGGAGGCATTAATGAAATGAATTGAATGGGATTGGGGATACAAAAGGCGCTCGACTCCGAATTCAAAAAACCCAAACTGACACGTGTGGGATTTTTGAACGTTTGAGATTCACTTACTCTCTCTCCTACACGATCTTTTGAATTTTGAAATGTAAAAACCGAAATGGCATATTTATCAGCCTCAACTGAAGCTAATGCACCATCTCCTATTGAGTTGGGATACAAAGGATAGGCACTCTCAAGTATGGTTGTCACAAGACTAATGAATATAAGGCAGTGTTAAGATATTATTTTCTTAAAAATAAATTGCCAATTTTATCGATTAAAAGGAATCTAGCTACCTATAAGGGAAAGAATGAACAAAGCCGGTCATGAGCAAGTGATGGCAATTGCATTTACTCGCCAACTAGCTCTCACAACATATTCTCACAAAAAAACGGCTCGCACTAGTTTTTTTATTCGTTAATTTCCTCTTGTGATGGAAATGTTTTGTTTTGTACCCTCATGTATTCCGAATTCCTCTAGACTGCTACTGCCTTCATATTTAGAATCACAATGCAGCATAAATTCCAGGCATTTTTGGCATCTCTAGTGTGTTAATGGACTTGAATACTTGCATATCCATGGCTGATGGTTGGGGGTTTTAGTTTATGTTGAATCCAAGAGGCCACATCTCATGACTCATGTTGCCGTTGTGTGATTTTTTTAAGAAGGGTAGACAATCATTAATGACATAATAAACTCTGTGAACATATGCTCACACAAAAGGGTTGACTTGAATAGGCGGGTCAAAAATTCAAAATTCAAACTGCAACGGCTAAGATTTGATTTTTTTTTGGAAGTTTGTAAGCGTTTTGTAGGGCCACCGTTTCATAAACACATAAGAAGTTTTCGCCATTAAAAAGTAGTAAAGAAGAAGTATTCGGGGCCAAAGCAAAGTCTAAAAAATAAATAGAATAAAGGATCAAAATTTTGTGGGCACTCCGTTATGCTAACCAACGGGTCATATGCTAAGAGTGTGTGATGTGGTCGCCAACTCAAAATCTTCAATCAGAGTGAAGGATATTCCAAAAAAAAAAAAAATGCAACCTAAAGAACCTGGCGTTTTTAGGGGCCATCCCAAAGGATTTAGGGGCCATCAATTTATACCCAGTCAAAGACTCTAGTTAAGGGGTACCCTATATGATATTGAAGTTACATAAATGCCCTTCTGGTAAAACTGTATAAAAACCAAATCAAAAACAATTCTACTCATTTCAACTCTTCTTCTTCCAGTTTCATATTATCTTCCGATTGTGGAAGAAAAAAAAAATTCCTCGTTCAACCGAAACATCGCCGCGAATCGTAAAATCAAAACATCGTCGATTCGATTATAAAACAATGGATAAGAGAAATGAAACCCACAGACCTAGAACCAAAAATGTTGCTCGGGGTATCGATCCAAACATTGGAATTTTAGCAAGAAATAAAGAAATTCTTGCTGCAAATGAAGAAGAACGCGAAGAACGCGAAGAACAAGTACCCGGCAATGTAGTCGGTGGTGGCGATTCCGAGACTCAAACACTTCGTCAACTTCAAATGGCCCCAATTAGGTAAGAATCTATCATTTTTGGGGTTTATTTCGCTTTAATTCGTCGAATCGAGAAAAAAATTTCTAGGGTTTTCGGTTATTTATCCAGATTCGGACGATATGCATGCTCATTTACTTCCGAATGTAGTCGTGTTCTTCATTTTTCAAGAACATCGACAGTATTCGGGAGAAAGATTTGATGATTATCTGCCGAATATTGGTGGCCATATCTTCCTGGATACAAACTGCTAATAATCGGTAGTTTAATGAATTTTTTGGCTACCGAATATATTTAAGTAGACACAAAGTATTCGGAAGAACACTCACTACCGAATGTATATATTGAAAAAATCTCAAAATTTATGATATAGGAAAAATCCCATTTTGGGACCAGTATTTATTCGGAAGACAATATAATGTTTTATACCTCCGATTGTGTAGGATAAAATTTTAAAGTTTCTGAACTCCAGTTGATGAATATTCGGTTGTAAACGTGTTTAGTTATATTCCGATTGTTTTTCATTCGAAAAAAATATGTGTCTTCTTACTTCCGAATTTGTACATTCGGGTTATAGAGGTGCACTTTTTCTTCCGATTGTGTAGGATGAAAAATTTACAGCTTCTGAACTCCAATTGATGTATATTCGGTTGCAAATATGTTTAGTTAGCTTCCGATTGTTTTGTATTCGGGAACAATATGTGTCTTCTTACGTCCGAATGTGTACATTCGGGTTATATTTCCATACTTTGTCTTCCGATTGTACAGTTTGTAAATATTGTTCCTTCTTTGTTGTTTAGACAAAGTCGAGAATGGAGGAAGAAAGTGACAGCTAGTGCTAGGAGGGAAAGGAGTGCCAAAGATAATTCAGGTGCTCAACAAAGCGAACAAGAACAAAGCAGTCAACAAGGAGTGCAACCAACTGTTGAACAACAAGGCAGTGAACAAGGGGTGCGACCAAGTGTTGAACAAGCCGCTCAACAAAGTGCAGGACCAAGTGTTGAACCAGTTGATCCAGTGGTAAGAGTAGAAGAAGAAGGACAACCAAGTGGTACCCAAAAAGCCAAAAAAAGAAAAGATGTTGTAAGGAAGGATATTGCTAAGAAAGCATCACATCTTGTCCCTCAGCACTTGAAGAAGAAGGGTATTCCAGCAGGCACAATCCTTGGACTACCAGCGGATGAAGGAAAATTGCTATTTGGATACAAAGACTCATGGGCCAGAGAAATATATGAAACCGAGGTAATAAAATTACTATTTTTTATTAATGTATTGTCTATGTGTTATATCGTAATACTTGTATTAAGGATTTTTTTTATGTACTTTAATAGGATCATCAAGATGCGGTCCGTCTACTCAAACCTACCGCCGCACCAACAAAAATGCTTGCGTGGCCTTTATCCGGTGAATGTGAAAGGTTCAAGACAATTGTTGCCAACTCGGGGTTAGCTAATGCCGCCGAGAATTCATTGTTGGAACATGATCGTGTGGCCATGTCGGCGTTCGTGGAGAGAATGTATCCTGAGACCGATACTTTCCATATGCCGTTTGGGGAGATGACGATCACCCCGGATGATGTTGTGTAGATTCTTAACCTTCCCGACCAAGGCACAGCTGTGAAGTTTAACTACACAAAGCAGTTAAGTTGGGCACAACTTTATTCTCTAACTAACAAGTGCTTAGGTTGGGATGAAGAGACAACAACAACAGAGTTTAGGAGGCATGCAAGTTACAGAACAAGACAGATCAACATTACAGCTTTGATGAATATGTTTCGAGGCACCTTGGAGAAGGAAAAGAATGGAACGTTAACTGATGAGCAAGTGAACCACGCTGCCACCGCATATCTCCTTTGTGTATTGGGATGTGTCATATTCCCCAATACTTCTGGCAACCGGATCGACGCCAACCTTATACAACTTTTGGATCCTCTCCATGAAGTCGGTGACTATTCTTGGGGCACGGCATGCCTAGAATTCTTGATGGAAGAGTTGAGAAAGGCTTCGAGGCTAGGAACCTGCCAAGTTGCCGGGAATGTGGCTCTATTGCAGGTTTTTTCTTTAACTCTATAACTCACTCTATAGTTATTCAGTAGACAATACATATGATGCATATCCATAACTCCAAATGACGCATATTCGGTAGGAAATTATCCATCTCTTTTCCCGAATGTTGGTTATTCGGTGGTTAAGTACTTACTTTGTTTTCCGATTATATACAATCGGAAATATTCTTTTGATATTAGAACCGAATATACAGGCCAGAAAAGCTATAGGTTACTGAACTCCAAATGACGCATATTCGGTAGGAATTGATCCATCTTATTTTCCGAATGTTGGTTATTCGGTGGCTAGGTACTTAACTGTTTTCCCGATTATATACAATCGGAAATATTCTTTTGATATTAGAACCGAATATACAGGCCATAAAAGCTATAGGTTACTGAACTCCAAATGACGCATATTCGGTAGGAAATGATCCATATATATTTTCGAATGTTGTGTATTCGGTGGATAGCTACTCAGTTTTGTTTCCGATTATATATAATCGGAAATTATGTTTGGAAATTACTACCGAATATACACAATCTATTTACTAAAACTTGGTTTCTTATGTATATAGGCATGGATCTATGACCACTTCCCTATCCTGAAGTTGGCCGGAGAGAACCCGGGGTGGTGCAAAGGTACTCCTAGAGGAACAAAGTATATATTTGAAGACAATCGTTCTAGGACAAAGGAGCAGCAGTTGATTCGTATGAGGGAGATTTTGGACCAATTGAAGGCCTCAGACGTATGCTTTGATCCATACAAGGAAGATCGAGTCAGTGGGCATATAAATGTTCGGTCGGACTTGTCCCTTTATTTTGGACCATTGTAGCACCCCACAGGATATGTGATGTATAACCCCTCTAGGGTGATACGACAACACGGGTATATACAACATCAACCTCTGGAGAAAATGGGGGATTACTACAAATTGGAGTTGGAGTTGTGTTCTTCTAGTGGTGACAATCTCACGATTGTTCACACAGGCCCACCTACTGTTCTTGATAACTGGGATAAGAGGAATGACTTCATTATCGACACTGGTAGACGAACCATCAGAGGTGATGAAAATTCTCCAGACTATATGAGTTGGTATAACAAGGTATCACATCCTTTGGTTATCCGTGAAATCAAATCCAACACTACTGCGGCGGGTTCAAGTTATAATTGTATCATCAAAGACAAACCACCTGGTTATGATAGACTGGTGCGTGTTCTTATATTTTTGTTCATTTTATATTATTCCTATAAATCTTAGGTAATTACCGTTTGATGTTATGTCATTACGTATAAAAAACAGGTGAATAGGTTCAAGCGTGTTTCCAAAATGTTAACTGCATGCTTGAAGAGCGGAGATCCCATGCCAGCTGAGAAGATCAAAGAGGCTAGAGATCTAGTTGATAATATGGATAACGAAGATTATGCTGCCCAGTTTGGGGAGAAAGTCACGAAGAGGCATCAGCCCAAGGTGGCAGTATCAAAGACGGGTAAAAGAACTCGAGCTTCATCGAGCGCTGAAGCTGCTCCAACTGAAGCTGCTCAAACTGAAGGTGCTCAAACCCGTGGTCGTGCAGGACTGGGAGGTAGTCACGGTCGTAAAGTAAAGAAGAGCAGATAAATGATCCGACGATTTTTGTTGTACATTCGGAAATTTGTTTGGGTAACTAAGTTAGACAAGTTCAAATGACAATGATTTGTGTGGTATATTCGGAAGTTTTGGTAACTAATTTAACTTCCGATTATTTCAAAGACAAAATTTGAAAAGTATAAGTTTTTCCAAATCCTGATTTTTGGGCCATCGTACATTCGGAACTTTATAAAAAACCTATCCTCCGAATATCACAAGTTCAAAACAAACCACGCCATGGCTCCAGGTGGTTCCAAGGGCCCATATTGAAGGTTAGACAGCCCAAATTCGGAAGTTTTGGTAACTAATTTAACTTCCGATTATTTCAAAGACAAAATTTAAAAGTATAAGTTTTTCCAAATTCTGATTTTTGGGCCATCGTACATTCGGAACTTTATAAAAAACCTATCCTCCGAATATCACAAGTTCAAAACAAACCACGCCATGGCTCCAGGTGGTTCCAAGGGCCAATATTGAAGGTTAGACATCCCATATTCGGAAGTTTTGGTAACTAATTTAACGTCCGATTATTTCAAAGACAAAATTTGAAAAGTATAAGTTTTTCCAAATTCTGATTTTTGGGCCATCGTACATTCGGAACTTTATAAAAAACCTATCCTCCGAATATCACAAGTTCAAAACAAACCACGCCATGGCTCCAGGTGGTTCCAAGGGCCAATATTGAAGGTTAGACATCCAATATTCGGAAGATTTGGTAACTAATTTAACGTCCGATTATTTCAAAGACAAAATTTGAAAAGTATAAGTTTTTCCAAATTCTGATTTTTGGGCCATCGTACATTCGGAACTTTATAAAAAACCTATCCTCCGAATATCACAAGTTCAAAACAAACCACGCCATGGCTCCAGGTGGTTCCAAGGGCCAATATTGAAGGTTAGACATCCCATATTCGGAAGTTTTGGTAACTAATTTAACATCCGATTATTTCAAAGACGAAATTTGAAAAGTATAAGTTTTTCCAAATTCTGATTTTTGGGCCATCGTACATTCAGAACTTTATAAAAAACCTATCCTACGAATATCACAAGTTCAAAACAAACCACGCCATGGCTCCAGGTGGTTCCAAGGGCCAATATTGAAGGTTAGACATCCCATATTCGGAAGTTTTGGTAACTAATTTAACGTCCGATTATTTCAAAGACAAATAAGTTTTTCCAAATTCTGATTTTTGGGCCATCGTACATTCGGAACTTTATAAAAAACCTATCCTCCGAATATCACAAGTTCAAAACAAACCACGCCATGGATCCAGGTGGTTCCAAGGGCCAATATTGAAGGTTAGACATCCCATATTCGGAAGTTTTGGTAACTAATTTAACGTCCGATTATTTCAAAGACAAAATTTGAAAAGTATAAGTTTTTCCAAATTCTGATTTTTGGGACATCGTACATTCGGAACTTTATAAAAAGAACCTATCCTCCGAATATCACAAGTTCAAAACAAACCACGCCATGGCTCCAGGTGGTTCCAAGGGCCCATATTGAAGGTTAGACATCCCATATTCGGAAGTTTTGGTAACTAATTTAACGTCCGATTATTTCAAAGACAAAATTTGAAAAGTATAAGTTTTTCCAAATTCTGATTTTTGGGCCATCGTACATTCGGAACTTTATAAAAAACCTATCCTCCGAATATCACAAGTTCAAAACAAACCACGTCATGGCTCCAGGTGGTTCCAAGGGCCCATATTGAAGGTTAGACATCCCATATTCAGAAGTTTTGGTAACTAATTTAACGTCCGATTATTTCAAAGACAAAATTTGAAAAGTATAAGTTTTTCCAAATTCTGATTTTTGGGCCATCGTACATTCAGAACTTTACAAAAACATTATCCTCCGAATATTACAAGTTCAAAAAAAACTGTTTCCTGGAACCAAACAACACCATAATCGGAAAGAAAGTTGACTCATAAAATAACCGAATATTACAATCGGTAGTTTGTTTAACAAAATAATCTACCGATTTCGTATAATCGGCTAGTTTTTATATTAATAATACTCCGATTACATCCATTACATAAAGTTCAAACGGCCTTAACCTTACAATTTCGTCAAAAGCACCTAAATCCATACTCCTAATTGACCATAAAAGTATTAAAACAGATCATAACTTCCAGTGACCATAGAAATTGTCCCTCTTGATTTTGTAGCATCCTTCATGTTCAAATCGTTTCCCGTAGAGGTCCACATACCGGCGATCCGCAAGATTTCTCTGAAATTACGAATGAGTAACAAGTTAGTACTAACTTTTGTTAATGTGAATTGGAGTTACAGAGATACTTACTCGTTTTTCATACGTCCACCAAGGAAAAGCGTTCCTAACAAACCGTTCATCATCTTCAAGTTTGTCAATCTCCTTATCTAGCGCATTCTTTCTCATCTTAATGTCATTGGATGATCTTCGAATTCGATTACCATCTAAGGCCTCAAATACCATTAAGATACGGTTCCATATCTGCGGATTCCGATTTGTGGAGCTTGTGAACACGATCATGAGTAGTTACCACAACCCACGCTCTATAAATAACACAATCTTCTTCTTCGGCAAAAGCAATATCCATGTTTTTTGTTATGAAAATTAAAACTGAAGAGAGGAAAGAGTTTGGTGCAATTGGGGTGATAGATATGAGTTTCTTTATATAGGTTTAGGGTCCAACGGCTCTTTTTGTTTTTCCCAAAAACTCCAACGGCTAATTTGACGAAAGTTGAATGTGGAGAAACCAATAATCGGTAGGTATTGGATTTAGCATATCTACCGATTATGGTAGCTTTCAAAATTTGAATTTGCGGCAACTTATAATCGGTAGGTTTTGTAATATATTTAACTCCCGATTAACGCTGAATCCAAAACACGAACCAAGAAATACTGCACCTCGTATAATCGGACGTCTGGCAAATATTTTGGCCCCCGATTGCATTCGGAGGGTAACAATGTTATCATATCCTCCGAATATATAAGGGTAATTTCGCCATTACGAATTACGCGAGATAAGGGCTGGCTACATTTTCCCTTTGGGTGACCTTTTTGTTTTATTGTTGGCCCCTAAATCCTTTTGAGTGGCCCCTAAAAACGCCAGGCTAAAGAAAGCTAAAAATCATAAAACTGGACTACGGGTAAACTGGACAAGGGCAGAACTGCAGAACCAACAACAACCATAATGGTTTTGATACACTCAGCTAGTTCAGTTTTTACTTGGTAATGTTTATTCAGAGCTTAGACCTAAGGCCAAATCTGCTTCAAAGTTCACAATAGAGTACTGTATGGTACTAACAGACTAGCTTAAATCAAAACAATCTTTCAACAAGTTTGTCCAGGGTTCTCTGCGTCTCTCGCAAGTTGAGGGTCATGAACAACATAAGATCGATAGGTCTTACTTCCTGTTTCTGCGGGTAAATTGCAAATCACCTGAAACAACTGAATGTGTACATGAGTAGACGAAATCAACAACACATGTAAAGTTTAGTTTGCCACGCTAAGGCCACCATGATATGAGATATGACCAAATATAATATCATTTCAATCTCATAATCACCAATCATTGTTGTTTTACGTTAGCAGAATATCACGTTCATGGCTATACTGTAAACCAGTATACTGTAATATTGGGAAGACCCGCAGGAATCATATATCGATGTATTTTAAATCCACAAGCAAAAAAAAAAACATCATTTAGATTTGCTCGTGCTAGATGAACCCGAAGTCTGGGAAAATTTTGTCAGGCCCTCTCTGAAGGCTCCAAGGGTAACCCCATTACCCACCAAAATGCTTGTCACTCCCATTTTTGAGACCTGCAAATATCATTATTACACTCCAGTTAGGCCCAAACTACTGAATGAGATACGAAAATTATATCCATGGCACATAGATTCTTCTTAAGCAGACAACAAAAAGAAGAAAGGAGTTGAATGACTTGAATCAAATTGATCATCTACCGTGTCAATATTCCTATCTTCGTCATCAAAGAAAAGCATTGAGTTGAAGGGCACCCCAGTTCGTCTATGGATTCTCTGGAAATGCTCAGTCTTATGAGTCCAACTGGAGAAAATCTCCTGCATCATTATCAATAGGATTCAAAGGAAGCACCAAATAGAACAACAAAAGGATACAAGGAAATTAGAAAGGCAAGTACATAATCTCCAAGTTTCGGGTGAAGCACCAGCACAATATCGAGTCTTGCAAACAAACATCAAATTGCTTGTCGTTTACCTATCCAAGACAACAAAATGACACCTACTTCCTACTGGAAAGGTTGGATCTCAAATGTATTAGAATTGTTGCCTCACACTTCCCAGGAATCTTTAAGATTCTTATGTTGGAATTTTCAGAGATATACGAGCAATTTCCAACATCTTAACCCTTCGATGGAGGTAGATGTCATATACACCTTGACAACATAAACACATATCGATCTCGAAGCAGCGAGGGAGTGTTGTATGCTACTTCCTTTTGTTTCTCTCTTCTTAATCTAGTTTGGCTTTACCCTCTCGTAAATCCTTGAGTTATGTTGATCAATAGAATTTAATGAGTAAACAAAAAAGAAAGGAAGAAGGGTTATTCTCACATGGGCAACAAACATGGACTGAATCTCTAATTTGCCAAGAAAAGTCTTTGCAATATCGGCCGTCGGTGATCTAGAAGCAATGGCCATATCAATTCCCTTATCCTTCAGCGCAGATATTATGCCATTTACATGTGGATAAAGCTTCGGCATCTCGCGCTTGGACCGACATTCACTGAAAGATGAACAAGCATGCGATCAGTATAGAAACAACCTCTATCAAAACCATTATGCCTTACACCTACAACAAACCCATTTAATTGCTTAGCAAACAGAAGAAAAGTCTCAATTGACAAACCCAATTTAACATATTTCAATCTAAGCATCTCGTAGGATATTGATTTGGCTAATTCAACCTAAAATTACCAACCTCAACTAAGAAACCTTAAGTACTCAAGTTCTACTGGTACCATAATTTGATCCAAATTTGATATAGAGGAATGGAATAAAATATCATTCTTAATGGGTACGTGATTATTGAAATCAAATCATCATCTTCGTAGAAAAGTAAATTTGAAGTATAGGGTGGATTAATCTCAATCACAAGATAGGGATATGGATAAACAAACCCGAAACAAGTAAAACTAACATAACTGATGGAGGAAGGGAGAGTGCTTACCAGTAGAATGGCCAGATAGTGTAATCGAGATCAAATACAACCAAACGAGGTAAAGTTTCGAAGAGACCTAATATCTGCAAGGCTTCATCTTCCACCTTATTCTCCTCTCCCATCTCTCTATTTTTCTCCCGTCGTTTCTTCCTCTTCTGTGGGAATAGTTCTTGTCAACTACCCCGACTTAACGTGGACGAATAAGGTTTTGTACATCTCGGTCTATTTTCTAGAGGCCGCCCGATGTTTTTTCTCCTCTGGAGACTGAAATCAACTCATCCGACTTAAATCGTCCGTATTTCAATCCGATTTTTATCTCATTCTCAATTTCCGTCTCTGGGGGTGTATTATTTTATTTTTTTGGGCACTAAAAAACCAAAAACAAAGAAAGACCAAGCAACCCAAAAAAAAAAAGTCTTCAAGGCCTATTCCTATGAACAAGATTAAAGTAACCCGATTGACATACCAGCAGCCATGGCAAATGAGTTACACCATCATGGAAAAACCATTAAGTGATAGAATTTTTAGCGAACAAAATAGGTAATATAACCAGCGATAAAATCTCCATCGCCAGCACTACCATGAATATTACTCAATATAAAGGCTAGTGCCAACGGTCGACTTTGTAACGACTTATAAATACTGCACCGTTTCTTATTCCCCTTCACACCTTCCCTTCCCTTTTCATTTGTTCTAGTTTGTTCTCTTTTCTTCTGTTCTGTTCTCTTCTCTTCTCTTTATTAGTTAAAAAATTCTCTTTAGTTTTACTTTCTAAGTCATATGAGTGAGAAGAGAAATATGAGTGAGAAAAGAAAAAGAAACATAAGACTCAAAGGATCTACTAGTACCCCAGTCAGTGGATTAAGTTATGTTGTGGATAAAGAATATGCGTTTCAAAATGTTAGACAACTAGCCGGTGATGGTGCTCTCCCTATGCACATATCTGGCCATCCGAAGCGAGTTAATTCAGTATTTCTAAGAGGTGGATGGTCTGAGTTCCGTACGGTATTTGGGTTACTTCCCCCTGCTGTTCAAGAGAGGGCCCAAATATATCCTTGGCGACATTTATATCATATGAAAAATACGGGGGTACCAAAATACACCACCAAATTTTCCTTAGGAAACCTCTATGGACTAAACTCAAATAAAATACCGAGAGTTAAAACTTAATGAATCTCAATCAGCAATTATGAAGAGCTTATATCTCTTTCTCTCACAGTCAGTATGTAAACAAAGACAAGTCCATGAACTTGATTATTCCGCGAGAGTACTTGGACGATTCCAAAGATCAACATCCAAGATCAATCAAGTCGTATCCAACAATTACGATGTACTTATCTACTTGTATTGATTTACGTACAACCTGTGATATTTCACTTATAAAGATAAATAATATAATGCGGAAAAAGAAATGACACAGATACCGAAAATTTTGTTAACGGGGAAATCACAAATGCAGAAGAACTCCGGGACCTAGTCCAGATTTAAACATCCGACTGTATTAAGCCACTACAAACACTAGCTTACTATCAAAACTTCGAACTAGAATGTAGTTGAGACCGAATCTATCGTCACAGCGATTCAGTTACAGTCGCGCTCCTTACACCTATTGAATCTCAAAAGACTCCATGCAATTTATTCCTTAGCTGACGTCCTTTACAGCCTAAGAGTTACTTCAACTCAATTGAAGACTTTAAACCAATCTTCCTCCCACAGAAAAGCCTATATGTGATTTCCGTTTTGATCAAAGATCAAGGTGAGATAGAAAATCGATTACAATAGACAAAGTTTAGCAATCCTCAAAATTCGGTACTTGCGACTCCCTAAGAGCAGCCTCGATTATTATTCACCTCACAAGTAGATACTTGTGGAATAACAAAGTCTGGGACGAATAAACTTTATGATTTGTCTTGCATGTTGGAGCTAAAGGCTCAACAGTCAAAGAAAGATCAGGATACACGAACTTTCAAGATAAAAATAGTTGGACCTGGCTTCACGAATCCCTAGGTAAAGTCTTTTTAGTCTCTAAACCTAAAAAGGTTTAAAGGAGGGGACGACTCTAGTTTATAACTAGGACACACAAGAATAGAGTCAGAGATTCAAAGATGTCAGTTGTTTGATGTTCTCCTTATATAGACTTTTAACATCAAGTTTGTTTTAGATTTAAGCTAAGGTAGCTTTGGAATCAAGAAATCAATAATCGTAGTTAGATGAAAACTTGACTTGAGATTAACATAATAGAATATACACTCTGGTTAGGATGAACCACAACCGAACAATGTACAATGACTTGTTCATGAAAGCTTAGCCGAAACTAACCAGACGAAGGATAAGCTTAACCATTTTCATATAACACTTTAAGACTTGAATCTTGCATCATAAATGTGATCAAACATGTGTAGATAGTGTTTTTAGAGACTTGTTCAAATATCGATTATCTCATGAAATAATTCTTATGCATCTGAAATATTCAACAAGGTAAGTATGTGTATTGTATTCATGTTCGTGAGTATTTTTGTCATGGTACGTGGACCAGGTTTGTGCACCCTTAAGACAAAAATGGGTTCAGGCGTCAACAGATATTTTTCGGTTTGCATGCTGGGTATGCATACCATCCTGGTTCAAGAGTCACAAATACTTTTCGGTTTGCATACTAGGTATGCGTACCATCCTGGTTCACGAGTCAACAAACTTTTTAAGATGTGCATACTGGGTATACGTACCAAAAGTCGTTGTCGAACTATAGTTACGCCGGTACGTGTACTAGGAACATGTAATGCGGCTCCGGACTTATAACAGTTGTCCCGGTATGTTAACCTACAGGGTTTTGGAAAAAACCTAAGGTTAAAGGAGAATCGACTCTAGTCGCAACTAGTATCACACATGAGGTGTGGGGATTAGGTTTCCCAGTTGCTAGAGTTCTTCCTTATATAGTCTTCAAATCAGGGTTTGCAATCAATGTTACTGTTCGTACCCAGTAATATTTCCAGACACTAAACACGATGATTTGATGACGATGATCGGAACTAGGGTTATACACAAAACAAGTTTAAAGAAGATAGACACGGGTTTAACGTGGTTCGGCTTGGTTTTCCTACATCCACGGACGAATCCCCGTAGGGAGAAATATTTTATTGATATATGAGTTACAATCATTTCTAATCCCCTTTAGGGTTTATCTCTTTTTTTTTCGCTATCTCTCCCCACTTGTAAGGGTTATAATTCCCCTTATTTATACAATTGCGAATTCGGATCATCCCCTAATTGCGAGCTAGGCATAAATTGTATTAAGTTTCTATGCATGCCTCCTGGCCATAAACTGTATTGAGTTTCCTTGCATGCCTCCTGGCCATAAATTGTATTAAGTTTCCCTGCATGCCTCATGGCCATAAACTGTATTAAGTTTTCCTGCATGCCTCCTGGTCATAAACTGTATTAATTTGCCCTGCATGCCTCCTGGAATATTCTAAAAATATTCCCTATAGGAATTGGTTATCAAACCTTCCAGAATCTTGTTCGAGGGTCCTTGAACCATACCGACGGAAACGGGCTTAATTGACATGGGCAGACTGCCCTGAATGGAGACTGGATGAAAGCTGGCAGGCACCACAACTGACAGTATGGATAGAGGTTAGCTGGCAGTGCGGCAGAGTACTTAGCTGTAAATTGGTTGGCATCACCGCTGGCAACATGACTGGAAATTAGCTAGAGTCGAGACTTGCAGCTTGACTTCGACAGTTGACCGACGGCTGACTTTGACCACTGACCAAAGGTTGACTTTGACCATCGACCGTGCGTTGACTTCATGGATCACTGGATTGGCTGGTAGCTACTTCAATCGGTAGGCTGGTAGCAGGCTTGGATGAGGGCCAAAAGGTGATTCAAGTAGCAATTTGGCCCATTATGTGGCATTTTTACTCATGGTACAAACATCGCCCCCTCTTAACCTCCAACTTGTTGAGGGGTTAAGAAGGTTTGTTACTCTTGGTCAATGATAGAATTTTCCCCCAAGTGTGGATATTGTTGTTGAAGTGAATGGAAACCTTCCCTTGCTGTTTGTGGAAACCATAATCAAGACGCCCCCATGAGTGAACTGTTATTGTTGATGCGTAATGCAATTTGCCTCAGTTGATAGTAGAAATCATAATCAAGACGCCCCCAAGTGAAGTTATTGTGATTGTGATGAGTGCCAAATATTGTATATATTTGCACCTTTTTATTATCATTTAACTCATCATTTGTGCACTAACGCTCCATTTTATCCCATATTCTGTGTTTTCGTTGTTTTCAAGAATAAATATTTTTCTCAATTAATTTTGCATTTTTAGGTACTAAATAAAGCCTGGTTAACTCACGAGCGAAAAGAGCAAAGACACGGAAAAAGGCCGAAGGAAACTCTAGCGGAAAAGAAGTGAAGAATGCGGTATGGAAGACTCAACAATGAAAATGGGCTTAACAAGGAAGAAATTGTTCTTAAAGAAGAAGTGGGCTCAAGATTACCTAATCCCAAATCCATTTCCTAAACCCAAACCCATATCCTAAACCCAAAATCCAAACCCAAACCCGCTTCTCTCCTTAGCCGTCAGATTGGATCCATTCCATCATCTAACGGTCCCTTCATCAGAGTACATCGAGCTTTGATGTTCCTATCTAACACTATAGCACCTAACTCCATCTTGGACCGTCAGTTTTGATGTATTCCATATCCAACGGTCGCTCCACATCCACTTCCATCGCGTCGTTGGATCATTCTCTCATCTTTTCATCCAACATCTTCCCTTCGCTGACATCAAAATTTGATGAGCCCGCTCAACACCATAACCTAGAATACCTATACCCCAAAACAAACATCCCCTAACCCATTCTTCTCTCGAGATCTTGTTCCCATTCTTCCCAAAAATTGCATAGCCTGCAAATCCCTCTCCCCTACACCACCAGCGTCTGCTCCACCATCTCCCATCCCTCGAGTTCCACCACCACAACCACTCGACAAAAACCCATCTCCCTAGTTTCCCTCTCTCTCATTCCTAGCATCATTCCTGGATGCTATGAATTAGGCAGTGAGAAGCTAGGGTTAACTAGGAGCGCAGAGAAGACCAAGAAGGCATGGGTTCGTAGCAGAAGAGGAAAGGAAGGACGAGCAAGAGAGCAGAGGAGACAAATTCAGAGAATCAGTGAGTGAATTCTCGATTTTCAAATTTTAGGTTTTCAAAAATTAGGGTTTAGAAATTTGGGGATTCTGCACTATAAATAGAACATGGTGTTTGTAATGTTAGGGGTATGCCCGGGCTAGCTGGAGCACCAAGCTCTTAGTGTTCTGTAATTTTACTATTTCATCTGTTTCATCCAGTAGTATAATTTGATCATTTTTTAGTTCACTAAGCTAAGGTTGAGATGAAACCATAGCTTTGTAATATGTTATTTATGCTGTTTGTGTGATTCTTGAATGCTTAAAATGTTGTATGATAGATTTAATCTCAGTGCATCAATACTCTGCTCTCATAATGTATGTCAAGCATCCATTTTAGTTAGGATAACATTGTGTTGATTGAACTGCAACTCATGTTTGATAGATTATTGTTAATCCTTTGACTAGTTGTGCTTGATTAGACAATTAGTGCTCTGGGTTAATACTTTAGTTGCGATTGAACTATCCATTGGTGAAACACCTTAGGTAAGTGATGGAATTGACACTTCTTCCTTATCTGTTACAAGGACAAGAGTATCATACTCAGTTGAATGCTTAGTATAGGGCTAGAGGTAGATTCAAAGCCTAACAGTCCCTCCTATATCCCAAATTCCTTAGTTATTGTCACTGTAGGTTAGAAATTAGTTAGGAAAATATTAGAAAAACAACATAAGTTCCCTCCTTGTCCCTGAGGACTTACCCTGCTTATTTACTAGCTATAACAACCCTGTATACTTGCAGGAAAATTAAAACATAGTTTTAGGTATCATTCCCTTGCTACCAAGTTTTTGGTGCCACTGCCGGGGACTCGGTAGCGGCGCTATGTTGTTTCTCTCATTTTCTGCATCTTGCTAGTTTGCTGTCATCTTTGCTAGTTTGTTGTTTCATCTTACTCTTTCTCTTTGCATTCTTGCATTTTAGCATAACTTCATTATCTGTCATAGTGCATACTGCATTGCTTTCCTGCTACTGCCTAGCTTAGCATTCTTGCATAGTGCATTCCTGCATCTTGCATCACTTATTGTTTGCTGTTTTTCCTCATTGCTTCTTTGCTCCACCCATTTTCTTCAAAGAGACTGATCTTCTATTCTGAGCCAACAGGTACCTAATGTTGAGCAACATCTTCTGTTGTTGTTGTGCTTCTCTTGCTGTGCTGCTGTGAAGCCTGAACCTGTGGTGCTGCTGCCAAAGTTGGAAGGGAGACGAACAGTAGTTGTGGGCTGAGGCAGAAATCAACTAAATCTAATCCAGTTTACTGGGTGTGGTAGTCCAAATACCCTGCTGGGCCTGTTGCTGAAGCCTGACCCTGCCTTGCTGATCTGCTGGGCTGGGCTGGTGCTGTTGGAGTAGAAGCTGTGAACCAACTGGAGCTGCTTGTGGAGTTGCACAGAATTTGAACCAAGCCCAACTGGGCTTTTGCAACAAACACAAAGGGACCAAAGCCCAGCTGGGCTTCCCTCCCAAAAAGTAAACCTAAACCCATTAAGAGAACCCAAATTGTGGGCTTCCATTTTCTGTTGGGTTTGTAATTTTAATTACATGTGGGCTTGTTTTAAATTGAAAATTGAACTTTTGAATAGTTTTTAAAAGCCCAACTGGGCCTCAAAACTAAAGTCTCCAAAGAAAAACTGTGGGCTTCCCTTTCAAATTTGAAACCAAAAGTTTCAAAACCCATTGGAACAAAACTTTTTGAAACCCACTTCCAACCCAACAGTGAGCCATCAAAGTTTTTAACACAACTTCAAAAGTCAAAACCCAACTAAAAACCAAATTGCATTCTCCACCAATGTGGGCTTGCTCCTAACAACAAAACCAAATTTTTCTCCCAATTCAAAACCAAATTCTTGCTCCACCAATGTGGGCTTGCTCCCAATTTTAAAACCAAATTTTCTCCCAATAACCAAAAAATTTCTCCCACATTCAAACCAAATTTTCTTTTCAAAACACAACAAAACCAAAAATTTCTCCCATATTCAAACCAAAATTTTGCTCCTAATTCAAAACCAAAGCTTTGCTCCACCAATATGGGCTTGCTCCCAATTTTAAAACCAAAGTTTTTATCTCCCAATGAAAACCAAAAGTTTTCTCCCATTCAAAAACCAAAAATTTTCTCCCTCTTTTTAACCAAAAATCCCAAATATGCTTTACCTTTAAAGCCTAAAAACCAAATTTTTGAAACCCATAACTGAAAAGTGTGGGCCTTATTTCTCTTTTTGAATTGTGTGATTGTTTGATAAACATAACATGTCTGGATTTTGGTCTGCCACTGGGAATAAATCTATTAGAGAAGCTTACGGGCAAGATTCACCTTATGAGCCTCCCACAGACCATGATGTCAATAGTTATAGGGATTATTATTATGGACCTTCTGTAGGTCATGAACCTCAATATGCAAACCATAATGACTATTCACACATGTATCATCCACCATTGAGTGAAAATGAACATCTAGACAATATCCAACTCACACATTCGTCACTTGTGAATCAGTTAGAGGCTCGGATCACTGCTTTAGAAATGCAAACACATGAGAAATCTGTAGCATCTAGTTCACATAGACGACCTGAAATCTATGCATGTACCTTATGTGTTGGTTTAGACCACCCGGATAAATATTGCTATATTTTGCATGATTATAGGCAATTTAGAGAATCCCATGAAAATCCAAATTATGAAATGCCCACAAATTGTGAGGCTGGTAGTCATTGGGACCATAATCAATCCTTTGAGGGTTGCGATCAATCTTTTATAAACCCTAATGACCATGCACACATGTACCATTCACCACAATTTGAACATGAAGAATTTTGTACTCCCATGAATTTAGACTCCACCACAAAAGCTTTCAGACTCAGTGAGCAAAACTTTGCTAGATCTACATTACGAATTCAGGCATATTTAGATCAGATTTTTCTTCACCTACAAAAGGAGAAAATTCATGAGGAAATGTATGTTGTCCCTAATGAAGTGTCTAGTCTCATTCATGTAAATGATGTTGAATATGAACCTAATTTAGAGGAACATGAATCGACTAATGACACCACCACTGTTAATGAGGACCAATATGCATGTTACCATGATGATGATTATGAAGATTATGATGATAATGATGTTATGTTAGAAGAACATGAAAATATTGTGGAACCTTTTGGTTCAATAACATATGGCTTCTCGCCCTCGACCTTCATGAATGTTGTTTCTTCTAATACTCATAGCAAATCATATGATTTTGATTTTGATATGGTACTTGTACAATTGTTCTTCGAAGATGAGCATGACATAGGAATAGTTGAATCTTCTGTAGACACTAATGTTAATATGCATGAAAACAAATTTGATGTGTCTGATTCCTTGCCTAAGTCACAAAATGTTATTTCTTCCGATGTTGATTTGAGTACTACGGACAATCATGATATCGATTTAGGTCTTGATGTTTTGTGCGATGAATGTGAGCATGATTTACCAATTTATGATTTAGGGGAAGTATGTGTTGGTACTATTGATCTTATCCATGAAAATAACTTAGAAGTACCACCTTTCTTACCTAAATCGCATATTGAGATTATTCCACCCAACCTAGATTTGGTTTGTAACAAAACTTTTAAACCAACTTTTCTGAAAATTCCCAACCTAGGATTGGAACTGTGTGCCTCCCAAGTCCTTTTTGACTATTTTGCATCAAAATACAACATTTTTAAAGAGCCACAGTTGGAATTAATTTCTCTGACCATCCCGCAAAAAGTCCATTTTGAGTTAGACCTTGTGAATCCTGAACCCCTAAAATTAAAAGATTTTGTGCTTAAAAGTAAACCTGTTGAAAAATATAGGTTTAGGGGTGATTCATTTGGTTTTTCACTCTCACTCTCATTTCAGTCTAATTTTAGTGTTTTGAAACTGTCTATGTTTCAACACTTTGTCTTTTGGGTTGATCCTCAACTCTTTAGACTGTATGTATATAGTGAATTGTTTGTATATAATATGGTAGGTAATGTTTAGTGGAATCATATGTTTCTTGTATATATTGTGCTAACCCAGTGTGAATTCAGTTGAGTTACTGTTGGGTTTTGCCTTGAATAATGGAGTTCAAAACTTGCTTTCGCCAATATCCGGTAATCTCTTTCCTTTTTCTACACTTAGCATCGTTCTCATGGTATGTGTTATAATCATGTTTATCTTTTGAAACATTGAGGACAATGTTTAGTTTAGGTTTGGGGGTGAAAAGTAGATACTTTGATAACATGTTATAATTGAAAACAGAACTCTTTCTTTTTGAAAAAAAAATGAAAAAATCAAAATTAAAAATTAAAAATTTGAAAAAAACATAAAAATGGAGCTCATTTACCTTGAAAAGTTGACTCTTGTGCATGTATGTAAACATAAGGATTCTTAGTCTAGATATTTAGGCACCCTGATTCTAGCACAATTCACATAGTGATAAGAAACTTGCACGCGCACGATCTACCAATACATGTATAGCCTCATCCTTGAGGTGTTCTATCGGAAGTCACGATTGCAAATCACTATAGAATACTGAACGAAACTTGACTAGCTTGTTCTTTGGTTGGTTGGGATAGAAGGTGGAGGTTACATTAAGAAAGACAACCATCGAATTTAACTGGGTGCATCAAAAAGGGCTACCTCTTGCAAAGTGTCATGTAATTTTTTGTTTCTTTTTGCTTATGTATCAAAAGAGTTACCATGTTGTAAATATTTTTTTTTTAAAAAAAACGATGTATATATTCAAAAAAATATCAAAAAAAAAATCAAAAAATAAAAAAAATCAAGTATTTATCAATTCCATCCTCTCTTGTTCCAAAAATAAAAGAGAGTAGTCAATGTAAATAAGAGTCATGTAAAGAGTCATCTTTTGTGTTTTTGTGTTATAAGCTAGGAAGGGTGTATGCCATTGATGTACAACGCGAGTAATTGTGAAATACCTCCAACTCATTCACAATTCTCGTAAAGTCCGGACAGCTAGCTAGATTTCGACCTCGGTTCTTAGCCTGAGAAACTATCTCTTGGTGATTAGTAGTCATAACATCCTATCTTTCTTTACACATGTGTAGATACACTTTACACTCTTATCACATGTCTTTATTTGTTATCAGTGCTAGGATTGTGCCTTTGATAGCTAGATTGACATCTCCATTTTGCTGTGAGCTTCTACTGTCTTGCACATGTCACATTTCATGGAATCTGAGCTTATATTTTGTCCTAGAACTTTATAGGTACGTTCTAATCAAACCTTCACGAGACTTCAACTCGTCCACTAGGGACACTTAGTGGTTTAAAAGGCTTATTGCATTCGCTAAATGCAATCGAGAGACCAGCGACAGTGGTATAGGTAGGATTTCCTTAATTTTGTTTTACTTGAGGACAAGTAAAATTCAGGTTTGGGGGTATTTGATGAGTGTCAAATATTGTATATATTTGCACCTTTTTATTGGCATTTAACTCATCATTTGTGCACTAACGCTCCATTTTATCCCATATTCTGTGTTTTCGTTGTTTTCAAGAATAAATACTTTTCTTTATGTACTAAATAAAGCCTGGTTAACTCACGGAGCGAAAAGAGCAAAGACACGGGAAAAAGCCGAAGGAAACTCTAGCGGAAAAGAAGTGAAGAATGCGGTATGGAAGACTCGAGGATGAAAATGGGCTTAACAAGGAAGAAATTGTTCTTAAAGAAGAAGTTGGCTCAAGATTACTTAAGCCTAAATCCATTTCCTAAACCCAAACCCATATCCTAAACCCAAAATCCAAACCCAAACCTGCTTCTCTCCTTAGCCGTCAGATTGGATCCATTCCATCATCTAACGGTCGCTTCATCAGAGTACATCGAGCTTTGATGTTCCTGTCTAACACTATAGCACCTAACTCCATCTTGGACCGTCAGTTTTGATGTATTCCATATCCAACGGTCGCTCCACATTCACTTCCATCGCGCCGTTGGATCATTCTCTCATCTTTTCATCCAACATCTTCCCTTCGCTGACATCAAAATTTGATGAGCCCGCTCAACACCATAACCTAGAATACCTATACCCCAAAATAAACAGCCCCTAACCCATTCTTCTCTCGAGCTCTTGTTCCCCTTCTTCCCAAAAATTGCAGAGCCTGCAAATCCCTCTCCCCGACACCACCAGAGTATGCTCCACCATCTCCCATCCCTCGAGTTCCACCACCACAACCACCCGACAAAAACCCATCTCCCTAGTTTCCCTCTCTCTCATTCCTAACATCATTCCTGGATGCTATGAATTAGGAAGTGAGAAGCTAGGGTTAACTAGGAGCGCAGAGAAGACCAAGAAGGCATGGGTTCGTAGCAGAAGAGGAAAGGAAGAATGAGCAAGAGAGCAGAGGAGACAAATTCAGAGAATCAGTGAGTGAATTCTCGATTTTCAAATTTTAGGTTTTCAAAAATTAGGGTTTAGAAATTTGGGGATTCTGCACTATAAATAGAACATGGTGTTTGTAATGTTAGGGGTATGCCCGGGCTAGCCGGAGCACCAAGCTCTTAGTGTTCTGTAATTTTACTATTTCATCTGTTTCATCCAGTAGTATAATTTGATCATGTTTTAGTTCACTAAGCTAAGGTTGAGATGAAACCATAGCTTTGTACTATGTTATTTATGCTGTTTGTGTGATTCTTGAATGCTTAAAATGTTGTATGATAGATTTAATCTCAGTGCATCAATACTCTGCTCTCACAATGTATGTCAAGCATCCATTGTAGTTAGGATAACATTGTGTTGATTGAACTGCAACTCATGTTTGATAGATTATTGTTAATCCTTTGACTAGTTGTGCTTGATTAGACAATTAGTGCTCCGGGTTAATACTTTAGTTGCGATTGAACTATCCATTGGTGAAACACCTTAGGTAAGTGATGGACTTGACACTTCTTCCTTATCTATTACAAGGACAAGAGTATCATACTCAGTTGAATGCTTAGTATAGGGCTAGAGGTGGATTCAAAGCCTAGCAGTCCCTCCCATATCCCAAATTCCTTAGTCATTGTCACTGTAGGTTAGAAATTAGTTAGGAAAATATTAGAAAAACAACATCAATTCCCTCCTTGTCCCTGAGGACTTACCCTGCTTATTTACTAGCTATAACAGCCCTGTATACTTGCAGGAAAATTAGAACATAGTTTTAGGTATAATTCCTTAGCTACCAGATTGGCAGCAAGTGAGCACGAACCATTATTGTAGACAAAAATTGGATTGAACGTTAAACTGATCTGCAACGGAAGCGTGATACTGGAGCAAAGTAGCTGCATAGAATTTGAATGTAATAAATGCGAGCGAGAGATGACCCGAACAGTCACTGGTGTCACTGGATTGCAGTGATTGATGCGAAACAATTACACTCTTGAAAGTGAGATGCGGCTGTTGATGCGAACTGGGTTGCAACAGCTGAATCGAAATCGGGCTGCAGTGGTTAACGTGAAACTGGGCTGCAGCAGTTGCGTAGAACTTGACTGGTAACAGTTATTGGAAAAGATTAGCTATTTTTGTAGTCACTAAGTGAGAATCCATGTTGACTGTTGTTGTAAGCGATACTTGAATCTGCAGACTGATGGTAATTTTTGACAAAACTGGGCAACGGTAGTTGTTGGTACTAAACTGCTGTCAACTACAGACTGAGACGCGACAATTATGAATGAAAAGGCAACAATCATTGGTGACATCCTTCAATAGTTGGGATGGTAACAGACTTTTGGTGCCGCTGGACCTCCAGCGGTTTGGGATATGCTACTGGATCTGACATCGATCTTTATATGTCGTTAGGATAAAAACAGTGACTTAAATTGAAATGCGTAATTGCAGCGGTACTATAACGCAATGAGCGCAGTAAACTGGACTGCGACTGTCATATAAAACTGTTCTGCAGTAGTAATGAGCAAAACTGGATTGCAATAGCTTCGGGAAAAGCTGGACTGCAGTAGCCGTGATCGGGTGAACTGCAGAAAATACGAATGAAGTTGCACTGCGACAGCTGCGATCAGCTGGGCTACAAGAGATGCTAGAAAGGCCAGAGTGCAGCAGCTGCGATCAGCTGGAATGCAGGAGCGACGAGCAGAGATGCACTGCAACAGCTGCAATCAGCTGGACTGCAAGAGCTGTGAACAGAGCTGCACTGTAGCAGTTGCGATCAGCTGGACTGCAGGAGCGACGAGTAGAGCTGCACTGCAACAACTGCGTTCAGCTGGACTGTATGAACTACGAACAAAGCTGGAGTGCAGCAGATTCGATCAGCTGGACTGCAGCAGCAACGAGCAGAGCTGCACTACAGCAGTTGCGATCAGCTGGACTGCAGGAGCTACGAACAGAGCTGGACTGCAGCAGCTTCGATCAGCTGGACTGCAGCAACTGCTGAGGAATTGGACTAAAACAGTTCGATAAACCTGAGTGTAACAATCACAAATAAAACCATACTGGATCACTTGCGTCTAACTGAGTACAGAATTGATGAGCAAAACTGGACTGCATCAGTTGTGTCCAACTGAATGCAACAGTTTCTTAGGAACTGGACTACAACAGTTCGATCAACTTAACGGTAGCAGTTATTAACATCATTGTTTGCAATAATTGCGTCAAAATATTAGGGTATACTCTCCCCCTCTTAATCCTATTACTCGTTGTAGGATTAAGAAGTTCAGGTTTCCAGCGGTTGAGTTTTTCATCGCATTTAGGTGCTACTTAACTCTCCCCCAAGTGTGTGGAGTGTTACGCAACTTGCTCAAAAGAGTTACTTTAGACAATGAGGTATCTCGCCCCCAAGTGATGGTTATCCACGTTGAAGTGATATGCAACTCGCCCCCATAAGACATCCATTGTCATGCTGCTTAATGCTCGCACAAGGGTGCACTTCCTTGTTGTATCTTGCTCGCGCATGGAATGAGGTTAAAGGGTTGTCTGCTATCTGGAATTTGCGCAGGGGGCCAATCCCACTATCTCAGATGCGCGCAGAAATGAGATGTGTGCATCTCTACATGCCCTGGTATGCGAAAACGCTCGCCACACTGTAGGTGTCCCATTGAACAAAATTATGCATGATTATATGAAATGATGCGAAAATATTTTGTACCTTATGAGAAGTACTATTGTGACTCCGTGTATGTGGTGCTTAGGACGTCCACCGGCTATGCTGATGTTTCCTAGTGGCGATGATTGTCGCACTGCATGTTGCTAAAACGTTTTAGGCAACAACTCCTCCGAACTGGAAAATCATACGAGTTACTCAAGATCGATTTTGCTACCGACGAACTTTTGAGCCAAAAATCACAACGAGCTGTAACCTCAAGGACGTTGTAGAAAACAATTCCATAAACTTTGGAAACAAATCATGTTGTGGACTTGGAGATGAAATGGAGTTTTCACTTGACGTTGATTGATGACCGTTTTGATGTTGCCGCACCATGCCTCAAATTAAAATTTTTGAAACGCAATTTTTTTTTGCCTCCGTATTGTTGAACGTGATGAACCAAAAATCGTCGAGTCAATCGACTTGATCGTTAATGTGATGCTGATGAATGAAATGATGTGGATGTGACTGTTGATTTTCTGCTGACAATGTGTTAACTGGACTAGTTGGATAGATTTGGTCTAAATCCTGAATCGTCCGTTGAACCACAACCAATGAGTCTGATAGAATGAAATTAATGAATAGGTCGGAAATCTCCAGTCTATTTTGGCTTAGCTCACGCTTAGGCTTGGGCCGAAATTCTGCATAAATTGTGTAGTTTGGAGGAAACATCCAAAAGATGTTGGTTCTGTTTAGGCGACTCTGTCGTGGAAGTTTGTCTTAAGTGCACGCGTGTCGGTTGAAAGAACATCGTATTTTTCGGCGTCGGCTTGGTGTAACGGCTTGGCTTCTCTTAATTACTTTTGAACGGCTGCTGGCGACACCGAAGATGACTTGGAAGTCACGATGATGTTATAACGTTATGTGAGATATGACGTCAAGATGTGATTGAGAGGTGGCATCATGATGATACTATTCTGATAAATCGTAACGCTGAAGAAGATTGGTCGAGCTCATTTGCTCTATAGTAGCGGCTATGTCTGGTGCAGTTGGCTCAGCGTCTCGGTTTGGTGATGACGACTTGTGGTTCGCGTTATGGATTGACATAGCAACTGGAGTTGTCTGTGGGAGTTGAGTGCACCAGTTGAATAAACTGGATTGCAGATAGTTGTCGTGGAGTTAGACTACAACAGTTGTAATCAGCTGGAATATAACATTTATGAGTAAAATGGAGCTGTAGCAATTGCAATCAACTGGACTGTGGCAGTTATGCGAAAAAAAGACTTCAACAGTTCGATCAACTGGACTGCAGTTGTTTCTGAGAAACTGGACTGCAACAGTTCGATCAACTGGACTATAGCAGTTATACGGACCACCGAACATGAGCGTGTTGAGGAAGAACATCGACACAATAGCATTCAAAAACTCTCCATGATGTTAGAAATTGACATACGATCTCAACGGGCCAAAAATCACTCAATTTGGATGCACGACAAAGGAGTTATCGAAGAAACAAAATTGCATGTGGAGTAAGCCGGGTGGATAGATTGCTGGCCGGGTAGGAGCGGCGCGACATCTACTGACATGGAACATCTCATGGTACAAGATTTCTAATGTGACAGCTGATATGGTTAGGTGCTAGCTGACTTGGCACTCGGTTGACGATGTGGCGTTAACATGTTGATGACGTGATCCATTTTAATGGCTTTGCTCGATGATCATCTTGCTCCAAAAATGTTGATGATATGATTGCTCCAAAAATATTCTTCTCCAAGTGTATAAATTTTCCCTTCCAGATATAGGATATTGAAATACGATCGTAACGAGCCAAAAATCATCTAATTCGGACGTCATATGAAGGAGATATCAAAAATATAAGATGGATGAATAAGCCCAATAAATGGATGTAGTTGGATAAGCCCACAAGGTGGGGTTGAGAAATCCTCAAGCCAAAAAACGTGGGCGGAAACATCCAGCGGGTAAAATGGCTCAGCTCAGCTGGCGACTCGGCATAACTGAGTCAACACGGATCGGCTAGGTGGGCGTGAATATCTTCCAGTGTGAACTAGTCGGAAGTAAATATCCAAGGGCCACTGAAGTAACCTAAGTCGCGAAGCACAGAATCTCTGCGGACTGACGGAGATTGCCTGCCGTCGGGGAGAGCCGCCGGATCGTGCTGCCGGGTCGAGCCGTCGGCCATCTGTTTCTGCTGCTGTTGGAGGTTGCCGCCGTCTAACTGCAACTGTTCCGGAGAAGATGATAACGCCGTCATGATGACATCAAGATGATGTTATATGCTGACATCATGATGATGTAGTAAACACTTAAGTTAACTGCGTTATGACGGCGTGATGACGACGTTAAGAGTGTTATTACGTCCTGACATCATACTGACATCACAACACGCTGGATGGCTGACTGTACCTTCTAATGACGTGGCAACTTATTGCTGAATGGATCACCATGCTAACGTGGCAGTTGACTGTAACAAGATGATGACGTGCTACTACTGACTGGACCAAAGTGGTCAAAGTTGCTGACGTGTCAAATGTTGACTAGACATGTTTCTGACATGGCACCCGTTGACTGTGCGTGTTCAACTGACGTGGGTGATATAAACTAAAAGTTGGTGACGAAACCTTTAACATGGGTGATTGAAACTTAAAGAGGATGATCGAACTTTAATGTGAGTGAACGAAATCCTGATGTGGGTGACCGTGATTGGCCGTCGGGGTTGGCCGCCGGACTCGGCCGCCGACTCTTTTTTTTTTTGGAAACTTTCCGCAACGCTTTTCTGGACTGTGATCTTTAGTCTTAAAATTTCTGCCACGCTCGGACCTTTTGCAACAATTTTGGAAACTGTGGCCTTTTCTTCTGAAATTTTCCCCCACGGTTCTGCTACTCTTTTGTGGTATTTTCTAAAACCCTTTGTGATGCTTTTTTGGAGGCTTTCTCTAGGGTTTGCAAGCGTCTAGAGATGTAGGCAACTAGACAACCTTGCGAACTTCACAGTAGCGATTTTGATATCTTATAAACTTGAATATGTGGACGCTGCATTATCCGGGAAGCAAATTCTTCGAACTCTGGATTTTAACATGTTGCGGATCGAACATCCTACAACAGTTTTGATGGTGTTTTCTCTCCATACTTTGTCGCGGACTGAACGTCCTGGCAACAGCTTCATCAGATTTTGTAGTGATGCAGTTTTAGTGGTTTCAGAAGGTAATAGCTTCAACAAATCTCGAACTGTGAATCTGGACTGCATCTGTTACGATTAGCTGAACTGCAGTAACTGCGATTATCTGGTCTGCAACATCTACGGTTAGCTGTACTGAAATAGTTGCGATCAAACTGGACTGCAGCAGTGGTTTTTGACGGCGTTCAATATGCTTTCTCATGAACACGATCTTGAGGTTTTTTGTACTACTTTTCTCTACGGGAAAGCACGATTCTTTTTCTTGTATTCCCCTTAGTCGGCGTTAATGTTTGTACCCAGAAATATTTCCAGGCACTAAACACGATGATTTTGGTGACGATGATCAGAACTGGGGTTATACACAAAACAAGTATAAAGAAGATAGACACGGGTTTAACGTGGTTCGGCTTGGTTTTCCTACATCCACGGACGAATCCCCATAGGGAGAAATATTTTATTCCCCTAATTGCGATGTAGGCATAAACTTTATTAAGTTTCTCTGCATGCTTCCTGGCTATAAACTGTATTAATTTTCCCTGCATGCCTCCTGACCATAAACTGTATTAAGTTTCCCTGCATGCCTTCTAGCCATAAACTGTATTAATTTATCCTGCATGCCTCCTGGAATATTCTAGAAATATTCCTTATAGGAATTGGTTATCAAACCTTTCAAACTCTTCCAGAATCTTCTTCCAGGGTCCTTGAACCAGATCGACAAAAACGAGCTTAATTGACATGGGCAGACTGCCCTGACTGGAGACTGGATGGAGGCTGGCAGGCAGCACAACTGACAGTATGGATAGAGGTTGGCTGGTAGTGCGGCAGAGTACTTAGATGGAAATTGGTTGGCAACACCGCTGGCAACATGATTGGAAATTGGCTAGAGGCGAGACTTGCAGCTTGACTTCGACAGTTGACTGACATCTGACTTTGACCACTGACCGAAGGTTGACTTTGACCATCGATCGGGCGTTGACTTCATGGATCACTGGACTAGCTAGTAGATACTTCAGTTGGTAGGCTGGTAGCAGGCTTGGATAAGGGCCAAAAGGTGATTCGAGTAGCAATTTGGCCCATTATGTGGCATTTTTACTCATGGTACAAACAGTTACCTTGGTAACAAAGCATTCAATATACAACGTTAGATGAAAACCTGATTAGACTCAAGTTAATATTTTTCAACCGTTAGATCGAACTTAGCTTATGGTTACACACAAATGAAAAGTGACTTCATTTAGATATATGTAACCGTACCTAAACGTGTACATCTTTGTTGGCAATCTAATTTAACATTATCTCTGATGCTTGAAAATCTTGTTAATCATGAGTTTACTGGTACTTATCATGTTAATCTTTCATTATTATATTATCAAGATCAGGATGTTACAAATGTCCTGCCAGTTGAGCCCATTCAAGTACAACCACTCAAATTGAGTAGAAAGCGAGGGGGTTTAGGTTTAGCCGACAACACTTACAATGCTGGCGAAACAACAGCGGATTTGATACTTTCAGTTTCTGGCAGTGGTTGGTTTTGGATTCAAATGAATTAGATATTCATTCCAAAACGATTCAGATTCCACAAAATACTAAAAAAGCTGTTTTGGAAATCTATGTTTCATCTCATGGGAATGATGAATTTTGGTACTCTAACCCGCCAAATTCTTACATTGAACAGAATAATTTGACTACCCAGAGAGGGAATGGAGCTTTCCGGCAAGTGTTTGCGACGGTCGATGGGGTTACCGTTGGTTCTGCGACTCCATTTCCTGTTAGTTACACCGGTGGGATTAATCCATTGTTTTGGGAACCTGTTGTTGCTATCGGAGCATTTAATCTTCCTACTTATGATTTCGATTTAACTCCGTTTCTCGGGTTTCTATTAGATGGAAAGAATCATTCTTTTGGTCTTGGTGTTACTGATTCTATTTCATTTTGGCTTGTTAGCGCCAATCTTCACCTTTGGTTAGATCATGGGTCAGACATTGTTCAGGCGCAATAGGTTTCCTATCTAACTCCTCCTATTGAGTTCAAAATAAAATCAAAAGCTGACGGTCTAGATGGGAAATTCAAGATTAAAGGAAAGAGAGAGATAGAGTACTCAGGATGGGTTAATTCATCGGCCGGGAACTTTACGACACCAATTACTGAAAAGTTCAAGTTCAAGAATAAAATCAAGATCAAGAACTATGGCCAAGAAAATCAAGTGAAACAGAAGATTAAAGTGAAGACTGAGATTATAGTTGAAAATGAGATTGGTCAGGAGATTAGTAAGTTGAGTATAAGTAGGAAGTATCCACTTAAAATTAAAATCTCGACGTTGCCCGGAGCCGACAAGGATACATTTTTATCGATTACTAACGTTTCTCATTCATTGGAAGAGACGTATACAAGTCGTTCTTTATCATCAAATGAGGGAGTAGAAATCTCTGTTGAGAACAGTCAAGATTCAGGTGGATGGATGCTTGTTAAAGACCATTCTGTTATATGGGGCACGGGGAGTACAGCACAAACATATAGTTACCAAGATCAAAATGGTCACTACTCTAGAGTTGTTTATGCGGCTAATGGTAAAATTTTACAAGACAATTCGACTCTTACTAGTGCGTCCTCGTCGTTCTCTGCTTAAATTGGGTGAATGAGCTCAATCTTTTGTATTGTTTGTCTGAATAAAAGAACTTGGGCTTTTCTTGTAGTAATTTGTAAATTCTAACCACAATATATGGTGGTTGTGTTTTTGTAGCGTGATTCCAGAACCTCTAAATATAGATTTGAATCGAGAAAATTAACATATGATTATATATGCGTATTCGATGTTATTGTAGTACGGCGGTAAAATTATTGTGTGATGATACCAGTAACCTGAATTTGAAACTTGTCAGATCTAAATTCTTTATCGGATCAAATAAAAAATATATATATACGAGGAATGTCGGAGAAAATGAGTTTATTATGTTTTGTCTGTGGTTTTGGTGGAATGTAACTTAGGACCATAGATCATTTTCATTTTTTGTGAATGAAATTTTCTACTTCAAGAAATTGGGATGCAGACCATGGTGACACATAATTCTACTTCAAGAAAAAAAAAAAAAGGTAATATTTGGTTGTTTTGGAGTTTTTCTATTTCTGCTCCAAATGTTGTCTCTGTTACTAGTCAGGTGATTACTATTGAGGTTGGGGATGTCTTAGTTTCAGGAGAACATGCTCATGTAGATGTAGTTCAAAGAAGATTCTTATGGTTTTAGATGGAAGCAATTAGTTCCTTTCAAAAACCATGGATTATTCTTGGAGATTTTAATGCAGTTTTATATGAGGAAGAGAAAGTTGGTGGTAGGAAACCTAATAGAAGAGCTATGTTAGATATTAATAATTGTTTGGATTCTTGTGAACTGCTTCAAGCTCCAAAAACTGGGTTGCAGTTTTCTTGGTCTAATTGTCAACAAGGAAGGAAAAGGATTTTTTGTAACTTGGATAGAGTGATCTTCAATTTACAATAGTTACAAAAGTATGGTGACTATGGGTATAAGATGGGATTGAGAATTGCATCTGATCATTCTTCACTTTTTGGTGGGTGTGCCAACATCCCGAAACCAAAAAATGCATCTCTAAGATTCCAAATGATGTGGCTATCACATCCTGAGTTTATGAATGTTGTGTAAGAGAGTTGGTTTGAAGGTATTATTGGAGATTCTGTTTTTGTTTGGATACAAAAAAAAAGAGACTTAAACAGGCTTTAAAATTATGGATTGGGAAGTCTTTGGAGATGTGAATAGGAAAATATAAGAAAGCTGAAGAAAAAGTTAGGGTAACTATGTTACTTTCTGATGTTGATCCAACAAATGAAGGTATATTAGCTAAATTAGTAGAAGCCCGGAATGAATAAAATGGAAGAGATACTCAATGCAATACTCTTTTTAGACAAAAATTTAGAGTGAGATGGATCAAAGAAGGAGTAGCAAATACTAATTTTTTTCCATTCCAATATGAAGATAAGACAAGCTAAAAATCTTATATGTGAACTGGAAGATGATGGTGGAAGTATTATTTCTGATCAATTTTTTTTGTTTCAGAATTATTAGTCAAGCACTTTGAGAAAAAAAAATTGAATGTAAGGAAGCTAACATTGTGGACTCTTTACTGGAGGTGATTCCTGAAGTAATAACAACAGATGATCAGATGAAATTTGATTGCATACCTGAAGAATAAGAGATTAAAGATGCAATTTTTGATATGGATGCTGAGAGTTCACCTGGACCTGATGGCTTCTCAGGTATGTTTTATAGAGCATGTTGGGACATAATAAAAGAAAACCTAGTGGTTGCTGTGAAATTTTGTTGGAGGAGAAAATTTATTCCGAAAGGATTGAATTCTAATTATTTTAGTTTTGATTCCTAAAGTACAAGGTGCTAAAATTCCAACCAATTAGGCCAATTGGATTGAGTAATGTTTGTTTCAAAATATTTACAAAGATTATTACTACAAGAATGAATGCTTTCATGTATAAAATGGTTTCTCCTCAACAAGTGTGCTTTATTAAAGGTAGATGCATTCATGAGCAAGTTATTCTAGCATCTGAGTTAGTAAATGAGATGACAGTGAAAAGAAGAGGAGGGAATGTGGGTTTGAAGTTAGACATTTCCCAGGCTTATGATTCTGTCAGCTGGGAGTTCTTGTTTAGGGAATTAGAGAAATGTGGATTTTCTTCTAGATAGTGTGATTGGTTGAGATGTCTATTTGAGTCTTCCAAAAATATGTGATGGTAAATGGAGGACCTTGTGATTTCTTCTCTATGTGGAGGGGTTTAAAACATGGAAACCCTCTCTCTCCTATCCTCTTTGTTCTTATGGAAGAAGCTCTTAGTATAGGTTTAACTCAACTAGTGGAGAATGGTAAGATGTTACCAACGGTGATAAGAAAAGAAATTTATCCAACTCATTTACTATTTGCAGATGATGTATTTATTTTTTGCAATGGATCTATGGAGAATTTACTTCAACTTTTTGGTGATTATCTAAAAGTTTACGGCAATACATCAACCGGTCAAAAAGTAAGTGTTTTATTGATGGTACTTCAGCTACTAGGAATACTCAAGTTGCTAGCATTGTGCAAATGGAAATTACTAATTCTCTTGACAAGTACCTGGGAGTAGTACTAATGTCTGGGAGGGTGGAAACTGAAAAATGTTTGATCCATAGTAAATATGATTCAGAGTAAATTAGCATCTTGGATGGGTAAGATGCTTTCTTTTCAAGATAGGCTGGTATTGATAAAATCCGTCTTAAGTAGCTTTCCAATATATAATATGTCTGTTTATATATGGCCTTGCTTTGTAATCAAAGAATGTGAAAGAATTATAAGGAATTTTTTATCATCTGGAGATGGTGAAGTGAGGAAATACACTACATTATCTTGGAAAAAAGTATGTATTCCATTCCAAGAAGGTGGTCTGAGTATAAGAAGATTAGAGATCATTAACACGGCATTGCTTATGAAAATGATGCGAAAGATCATACAATCTAAAGAAGACTGGACAACATTTTTTGCAGCTAAGTATAAAGACAAGAATGGGCAGTAGATAGATAAATGGAAATATTCTTATGTGTGGCCTGGTTTAAGATTGGCATGGAAATCTTTGAAAGATGACATCATATGGTGTATAGGTAATGGGTCAGAAATTTCATTCTGGTTTGATTGTTGGGTTGGTGAAGTTCCTCTAATTGAATTTTTTGGCTTAGCTAACTTTGTAAAGGCACACATCAATATGAAGGTGCAAGAATTAATTTATCAAGGGGAATAGCTACTTCCAGTTTAGTTTTTACCTTATTTTGGAAATAGGAGTATGCCTGTGATTGGTGGAAGAAAAGATTAACTGATATGGAGTGGAGACTTGAAAGGCAACTTTAATACTTCTGCATCTGTAGAGAAAATAAGATCTAAGGAACCTAAATTACATGCCCACCTACATCTGGCAACTTTTTTACATCCCAACATTTCAAGTAATGTGTGGAAAATTTTACAAGCTGTGTATGTTGATGATGTTAAGATGGTGCATAATGGATATGAAATTGTGTCAAGATGCTGTGTTTGTGGATTGGAACAAGATTCAATGCCACATCTCTTATGGCAATGTACTTTCAGTATGCATATTTGGTCCTGGCTTGGTGGTGTTTTTGGCTTCAGGAATCCCCTATCCTTTAAAGACATTTGGAAAGTATCAAAACAGAAGAGTCTAATAATAAAAGAGGCTTGGATTACTGCAGCCTTTGCAACAATAAAAAAAACTTTGGTTTCAGAAAAATAGTTGTTTCTTTGAAAATAAATTTCCATGCTTAAACAGATTGAAAAGAAGAATTTGGAAACTAGTTTGAGGGTGGTCTTAGGATGCAGGGAACAAGGTGAGATCAAAGGTATGATCTGCAGATTCTAAATTTTTTCAACGTCGGAATAAGACATATCAAATCAAAGATATCAAAGGTTGTCATTGGGAAGCCCTTAGAAGTGGGTATGTCTTATTTGGCTGTGATGGTGATTCACCGGGGAATCCTGGATGTGCTGGCTTTGGAATTATTGCAAGAGACCATAACTGTCATGTTTTGGGTACAATCTCTAGGGGGATAGAAATTGCCACTAATTATATTGCAGAAGTATTGGCAGTGGTGGGAGCAGCTAAATGGGCAGTACTGCTGAGTTGCAGGTACATTATCATCAAGTCAGACTCTGCAGCAGTGATTGGTGATTTTAAAAAAAGGAAAATCCCTTGGCTTATAAGAGATAGATGGTTGAAGGCTCGTTCTGCTTTAATAGATGTTCGTTATGAACACTAATATAGAGAACTGAATTTTTCAGACGACAATTTGGGAAAAAAATGAGCAAAATTAAGAGCAAGGGAAAAAATTTAACACACTGGCAGACCTTGTTTTTTTAATTAGGATTGAAATGCCTGATGTAGAATACTAGAAATAACCCATGTCGTAATGGCACGCGTTGTAACATTTATCTTCTATCATGATGAACCCTGAACCTAACTAAATTACCTATAATATGGTGTTAATGTCCGATAAAAAGATTAAAAAAAGGTTTATCTAATTTAATTATTGGTTCTAGTGAAAATATAGTTGGTCTCTAATATATCCTCAAAATCTGGTTAGTTTGAATCTCACACATTTCGTATTAGTATTTTATAAAAAAAAAAATAGGATTAATTAGGATGGTCTGTACATGTATATACAATTACGTATCCTTTCGTTTTCCCTATCATTCCAAAAAAATGTGAAAAATTAGAAGGAAAAAAAGGTTTCCACATAAGGTATTAAAATAAATACGATATTTCGGCCCAAAATATATGCGAATATATATTTTTTGTCTCCTAAAAATACTTTGACTTTCTTAAAACTAATAACTTTCCTCGAATATTTATCGATCTCCGCTACGTCTTTGGTTTTCACTTCAGATAAGTGAGTGAAACCCTTCAAATTCTCAGGTGATGCATGTAGCGCCCTCAAAGCTAGCAGCTGACTGATCCAAGAGATTAACTAAAAATAGAGGCACTAGAAACCTAAATCAAATATTTAAGCATTCAACTAAAAAATGTGCTACAAAACTTAACCTCAAACTAACCCGCTTTGAAACATATATATACAAGAAGTTCTCTCAAATGATACATATACATTAGTCATTAGGTTTACAGATACAATAAACAATATAATAAACATAGTAGAAGTTATCCATCTATTGAAACTTTCGCTGCGCAACTCTGATCTGTCTCTGAAACTGAAAATGGGAATGGGTGAGCACATCATCCCTAAAAGGGGTGCCCCGCAGGAATAACATTTAACTTTTAAGTAATCACGGAAAGATTTAGAAAACAATAATGTTTTCCCAAACATTAAAAAGTGACCAAGTCACTAAAATAAACAAACATGAATATGGACAAGCTCTTTCTTCAAACAATGTATAATATTCGTGCTAACCACACTCATTAGCTATTGATATCGCCAAGACCATGATGACCCACTCTAAACAATAAAAGCTGAATTCATATATGTATAAATGTGAAAGAGCCTATCCTCACTGAAATAAACAAACATGTATATGGACAAACTCCTTCTTCAAACAATGTATAATATTCGTGCTAACCACACTCAATAGCTATTGATATCACCAAGACCATGATGACCCACTCTAAGCATAAAAACAGAATTCATGTAGGTATAAATGTGAAGGAACGTATCCTATATACCACAAGTGGAAATTCTCATTTCCCATAACAATTTATAATGACAAACAAAACATTACAAGTCCTTTACAAATCGTGGAAAGATTCACAAAATCAACAGAATTATCATAATGCAATTTAAACAAAGCATGGAATGCATGGACAGACAATGCATGAGTTTATTAACACAAAGACTTTTGTAAAAGAAACAATAATGGTTACAAAAGAGTCAAATGTATTCCCACCTCTTTTGATGACAAGCCACGCCTACCACGAGATCCACGATCCACGGGTTCTTCCTTTGAATCGATCGTTGTTAATAGACTAACTGTTAATCATACAAGCAGTCTAAGAATCTAGCTAAAAGGCTCACACAAGAATCATACAAATCTTTCTAATGATTCTAAGCCCGTTTAAGGTTCTACATCTTTTATTTATCTATCTTTAGAAAATCCAAGGTTTACTAATTCCATTAGATTGATATTCCATTAGATTGGTTCTATAGTTTATTTAATAAGTCTTATGAGTTTCTACATCCTTATAGAAGAAGCCAAAGGCTTATTCAGATCATAAGAGGTCCAAAATATCAAACTAAAAATACATGTACTAAGCCCAAATCCACTAAACTAATCCAATAATCTAAGGCTTGGTCCATCTGAGTCAACTAACAGTCAATAAAGGTCAAAGGTCAACTAACAATCAACGTCTAAGTCCAGTCAAAGGTAAAGGTCAATAGTTAAGGTCAATGATTCAGGTCCAGTGACTCGGTGAGTCAAGTTTATTCGACTCGGTTAACAAGGCCAACTCAACTCAGTCAGATTGACTGAATCAGATAAAGGGTTAAGTCAGGTTCAACTGACTGGGATGACTAACATATCTAAACTCTATTACAGCTTCAGTACACATCAAAACTCTAACCCCAGTTCAACTTTAATTATTTCAAAAGCAATTCATTTATTCATTCTAAATAACTTCAAACTTCATTTTCAATACAAATTAAGATTACCTGCAAATGCAGTAGCATCAGGCTTCAAAGAGGCTACCATAAGTGATTCTACAACTACCACTTCCACAATAATTTCTACATTCCCAACTCAACACAAATTCACATACACCAAACACAGTACCATTCTTCAAAAACAACACCGTCATCTTCTTAAACCTTCTCCTAAATTAATAGCTCGCATTCTACCAGTTCAGGCAAATCTGCACCCTCAATTTGAATCCCAGTAGCAACATCATAATCATTACCAAACCACAGCACTCCCAGTTCCTACACCCATACATTAAATCTCATATGCACCAGCAGACTATCTCCAATACAACCTACTGATTCTACAGACTCTCATTAAGCATTAAACAACACCACTACAAAACTTATAACTCAGTACAATCACCTCTGAGAATTCAACCATACCCTGCAGCAATGGTTCACTATTCAACACCATTTTCATAACAACAATCACGGTTCCATTCTATACTCATCTCAAACATTAAATCGAACATGAACTTAACAATGCATTCTTATCAGCTCAGCTGCATTACCATCAGGCTCAATCTACTTCCGCCAACTGAGTTAGTCAAACTCTGTAAAATTCTAAGCATTCATCGACATCCACCATTACAATATCTCACCCTGTAATTTCAGTTCTCCAGACACAACTTCCAAATCAAGATACATACAACACAAACACACACAAAACAAACATTTAACATCTTCATCACAATCTGAAATCCACCTTCCCAAACACAAATCAACAATTAGTTCAATTCAAATCCACTAACCCTAATTTCTATATTGAGGAAGAACACATGAAAAATTTGAATTCCTGAGGAACCAAAAATTAAACTTCGAACACTGAAATTAAACAACATGGATACTTACCCAATTAACAGCCTCTTCCAATTTCTCTTGGTTCATCATCAATTTAAATCTCAAACTAGCAGAAACCCTAATTCATTGAAGCTTCACAGGACAACTCGGTAATGTCAGTTTAGCTTCCACCATAATTTCTAATTCAAACCACACCCATTTCTAATCATTCACCTGCGACTCTAATTCCATCTTCTAACACTTTTCTCGAATTTCTTTCAAACCCTAATTCTCACAGAATCACCTACCAAAACATCTTCCTCTTTGTTTGAGCTTACCGTAGCCTTCAATCGATCCAACCCAACTCCTAAGTTCTCTGATTCATTTACTTCTTTCACAAAGAAACTCTAGATTCAATCTTACAGTAACATCGATTATCTTTTTCCGGTTCAATCAACCACAGTTCATCACTTACCCCTTCGATTCATCAACTTAACACACTTCTACAAATCACTCACATCAAAACACACTCACTTCATCGATAAGAAATTCGACAGACAGAAGAAGAAGAGAAACAGAAAAGAGGAAGAAAGAAGGAAGAATAAATAAGAGAGAGTGATTCTCTCTGTTCGATTTGGTGAAGATAAAGCCTAAAGGAAACATTTAGACACACACTTGCTTTGAAAGGGCAGCCACGACGTGTCTGTGCCGCATCAATTGCATTTTCCATAAAATGACGATGTTACCCTTTATACTAAACCAACGATATCTTCTTCGTCCGATATCTGATTGACACGTTCGAGTAGTCCATTCTGCGTAACTTTTCGAAATCTATTCAACGGTACTAATGTCGTATCTATATCGTTGTTATATTAATTCCTATTTATTAACGTTCGTGTTAAACTAATCGAGTTATTATCGGCTAATTCGTCATTTGACTGGTCTAATATCGTTGACGACCTTGAGGGTCTTTACAATGCACATCAACTAAAAGGATTTTAAATCCATTCTTTGATTTTCCATCTCATATCTACTAAATTTTTTGGAAAGGGCGATTTAGTGATTTTGTATATCAGATTTGCGGTGTGTACTAGGTCGAGGAGAAAACATGTAAAACACGTTATGTAGCTATGATTCTTTGTACATGTTTATTAATAAAAGGGTTTGATTCATAGGAATGTAAATGTTGGTTGTGATTCTTTGCACCAAACGTCTTCGTAGCATCACCAAGATCATTTACAAAAGAATTTGTGCTTTGATTTGTTTCTAGGTATGCTATACGATTTTGTTATTTTTAAATGATTTGTAAATTATTTTTATTTTTGGTGCATGATTTAACAAAAAAAAAATATTTATCACGAATTTTCTCTATAACTGGTTTTTTATGCACAATCTTTCAGTGGTCGGAGAATAACTTAGCTTTCATTTAATTTTGTAGATTTAATTGAATTTTTCTTGTTAATTTTGAGAAATTATTTGGTTATTTATTTATTTATTTGTAGATGGAGAATATAATGAAATAAATAGAATAATGACAAAATTAAAGCCAAAAATCTTAATCATTTTTGTTTAATTGAATTTAATTTTTATTTATGATTATAACTATGACAGAACCCAATAAATGTATATTAATAACGATTATAGGTTACAACTCTTGCATCCGTCAGATGTCTTTCGCTAAGATGAGACTGAGATGGTCGGATGCAATGTTTGTCTCTCAAAATGTTATCCGACCGTCCAAAGCTCAAAAAACCCTTATATTTTATATTATAGATAATAGGTTCTGTAGCCAAGCTCTTTCGTGTTGATGATTGTATTTTTATTTCTTTAGTTCTTTTCTTCCTTGTTTTTTGTTTTAGCCTAACATGTGGGGTTTAACTCTTTTTGTATTCCTCCTTTGTTTGTTCTAATAAAAATCATGTGATTAAGCAAAAGAAGAAAAAAAAAAACTTTCACATAAGGGAAACTGGAGATATTGCCTCTCTATATTACTTAGATTTTTGGATCTAAGAGTTGTCGTTTAGGTCATTGTACTTTTATGTGAGGGAGAGGACTTGAGAAATGGGCTAGTTGATGCAACCACACATTTCTTACACGTACGGTGCCGTCCGGTCGGGAGAGGCTCAGTACGGGTGTGAGCCAACCAAGACTTAAGTTTTTGGAAAAAATTCTCTTGAAACACTATTTAAATGAATTTAAAATCAAAATAAATTTTGTCTTAATATGTGGGGCGTTTGACCCGGTAAAATTTATTTTCCTTTCCTTTTTTCTTCTTTCTACTTATGTTGACATAATGTGCATTACATTGCTTAGTTGTTTTGCTTGTTTGGAAAAATCTTGTATTGATTCGAATTTTATTTTGTCTTTGATCCCGATTTTATTCTCTCATTCATTCGCACTAACTGCATTATTCTTGACTTTTTCTTTTCTCCCCTATGTAAACCACTTGATATTGAATTCGCATGAGTGGGAAAGTATTGTAGTGCTACACAATATTTGTAACTGGCAGTTTAAGCATTGCTCAATATTGAGGTGTACCGATGAACTGTTGTGTTAAGGATAACTTGATGATCAAGCGACTCTGTCCTCAGTATTTTGTTTACAATTCAGTGATTCATTTTCATAAACTATGTTTAACATTAAATTTTTTAGCATTTTATAATTGCAGAACCAACAATCTTAACATAATATCTCTTTTTCCATTACAATGGGAAAGAATGATGTTAATAAGCCTACAAAATTCAATGGGAAGATTTTAAGAGATGACGGTTAAAGATGTTGTTTTTCCTGAGCTATCATTTGTTAGGTTCATATGCACTGAAATCTTTTGACGGGTCTTTAAATGAAAATGTCTGAATTAGAAGAATACAATAAGAAAAATTATATGGCCAAAAAACATATTCTGAGCTGTTTGGAGGATGTGATGTATGATTTTACAATGCAAAATAGAAGTTTATTGTATTTGGGTTATGAGCTGCATTCGAGGCAAAGTACCAAGCTGAAACTGCTGGAAGTAAGAAATTCTCGATGGCTAGGTTTTTGGAATATAATATGTCGAATGAAAAATCTGTGGTTGATAAATTCCTTGAACTTCAGCATATTATCCATGAAATTCTTGCTGAAGGTATAGTGATTGATGAAACCTTTGAAGTGTTCGTTGTGATTGAGAAATTATTGTATTCCTAGTACGAGTACAAATGAAACTGATACATGAAACTGGTAAACTTAGTGTGGTTGATTTTGGTAATAAGATCCAAGTGGAAGAATTGTTATGCTCCAAGTACAAGAATGTGTCTTCTGCAAGAAACATGTCTACAAAGCTCATGTAATTGTGCACAAATCTAAATGAATTTAACTTTCTGGGTCAACCAAGACTTGACTTTTTGGACAAAATTCTTTTGAAATATTTTCTAAATGAATTTAAAATCAAAATAAATTTTGTCTTAATGCAGAGGGAATTTGACCCGGCAAAATATATTTTTCTTTCCTTTTTTCTTCTTATGTAAACATAATGTGCAGTTGATAGCTTAACTGTTTTGCTCGTTTTGAAAATTCTTGTATTAATTCGAATTTAGTTTTTTTCTTTAATCTTGATTTTGTTTTCTTATTAATTCGCACAAATTACACATTATTCTGAATCTTCTCTTTGCTCCCCTATATAAATCACTTGATTTCTTCATTCCAAAGTCTGTCCAGAAACGACTACTATCATACTTGTTAGAGCATTGCTCGGTCGAATTCGTAAGCGCTTCTATCTCAAGCTTGTTTGTTAAGTTTAGTTGCCAAAACTATAAGTCTTAGTTTCTAGTTTATTTATAACTATGTCTCGGATTAGGGTATAATGTGTAGTTGAGCTTTAGACTTCACGACGTTCATCGATTGAAGACGAAGAACTACTAAGGGGAGCTTGTAGAAATTCATCAACAAAAGGTGTATGGAGACTTGAACTCATCTATCACTCAAAAGTCTATTCTATCTCCTATTGAGATGAAAGTCGTATAGCTATATAGACTTTAATTTATACACATTTGATATTTCGAGTTAAGTTTAACTCGCTTACATATTTCTCGAAATATGTGTTGGTAAGTTTTCGCTTTAGACAAGTTCATATTTTATTCTTGACGAAAGTCAAAAGATGATCATGTGAAAATCGTCTGGTAAACATCTTGCATGATTTGTGTGAGACAGTCATTTGATGTAGACTCGGAATGTTTCGTATTGATCTATTGATCACTTGAAAATTGCTTTGAAGCTAATAGTTTGTGTGAGACAACTATTTCTCGTTTTCTAATAATGTTTCAATGATTGAAATGGGAGTTTAGAACAATTAACCATTGATTGGATATAACACAGTATGTGGACCTGTATGCTAACTGTTGCATGTTACTCCAGGTCTGGGAACCATAATATGCATCCCTTATGCGTACTGATTTAACAGTTGAAGTCCGGGAACTTAGTATGCATACCCGTATGCGTACTGGCTTAACAGTTCAAGCTCAGGAATTTAGTATGCGTACCCGTATGCATACTAATTCAACTGAGTTGGTAGTGAACGACAGTATGTGTGCCCGTTCGCATATTGGCGGACAAATCAAGTCCGGAACTCTAAGTATGCATACCCGTTTGCATACTTGAGTGGGTTAAGTTCTAAAATCGGTTTGTTCATGAACAAATACATTTATATAATAAGGAATGCAATCTTTTGCAAACCGTGGCTATAATGTTCATGAATTGATTCGAGTGAATTAAAATCGATTTTTCTTCAATTGTGTCTTGTATATTTATACGAGAATATAAATAATTGAACAACTCTGTAACTAGTTTCATTTGAGTCATTTGAACTAGTTGTGATAAAGATGAACAAGGTTGATATGAAAGTATTCATATGGATAACTTTCGTTAACTATCGTTGATCCAACCAAGTGTACACGTTTAGGTACGGTTACCTATATCTAAATGAAGGAACATTTCGTTTGTGTATAACAAGCTAAGTTCAATCTAACAGTTGAAAGATATTAGCTTGAATCTAATCAGGTTTTCATCTAACCGTGATTATTGAATGTTATGTTACCAAGATATCATTGATTGCAAACCCTGATTTGAATACTATATAAGGGAGAACTCTAGCAACTAGGAATACTAATCCCCACACCTCCTGTGTGATACTAGTTGCAACTAGAGTCGGTTCTCCTTTAATCTAGGTTTTTCTAAAACCATTATAGGTTAACGACTTAAGGACTTTATCGGGATTCTGAAGCCATACCTAACTACATTCTTTATAGTTGCGTGCTTTGATCTTACTTTGTTCTATCATATTGAGTACTATCTCCTCTAAGATTTTCTCAAGATTCAATCTCCGATAGGTAAGATAAAAACTAGTCACAAATATTTTCGTCTCATTGTTTGTGATTCCACAATATCTTGTTTCGCTACCATATGATTAAGATCATTTTGAGGTGATTGATATTACTAGGCTGTTCTTCGGGAATATAAGTCTGGTGTATCAATTAGTTCCTGTGCACCTTGATTTATCAAAAGACAGAACAAACTCGTAGGTTTATCTGTGGGAGACATATTTATCTATTACCGTATACTTTTCTGTGTGATACAGATTTGTTTATTAAAGTCTTCGACTTTGGGTCGTAGCAACTTTTAGTTGTGGGTGAGATCAACTAAGGGAATCAAGTGCATAGAGTCCCGATGGGATTCAGAGGCGTAAGGAATGTGAATGTACCTTAATCCGTGTGAGATTGATTAGTGATGAGTCCTAAAAAGTGCATATTTCTATATATTTTTCTTGGCATTTAACTCATCTTTTGTGCATTAATTCTACATTTTATCCCATATTCTGTATTTTCTTTGTTTTCAAGAATAAATATTTTTATTAACTAATTTTGCATTTTTAGGTAATAAATAAAGTTTGGATGAATAGCAGAGCGGAAAAGAGCAGAAAAGTGGTGAAAAGCCGGGAGGAATTACACAAGGAAGCCGCGAAGAATGTTGTGCGCAAGACCAGAAGGCTAGAATTGGGCTTGTAGAGGAAGAATTGTTCTTAAAGAAGATATGGGCTTGGCATACCCAAGGCCCAAAACCCTCACCCAAACCCATTTCCAATATCCATACCCGTTTCCCTTTTTAGACGTCAGATTGGATCATCTCAGCATCCAACGGTCGCATCATCTTCGTGCATCGAAATTTGAAGCTCCTGTCAAACACTATAGCACCTAACTCCATCTTGAGCCGTCAGTTTCGTTGTACTTCCGCATCCAACGGTCGCTTTAAGCTTCCTTCCATCTCGCCGTTAGATCGATCCATCACCTCCACATCCAACGTCTCATCCTCGCTGTACATCCAACTTGTTGTCCCCGCTCAACACCCGAGCACCTAACACCTATACCCGTCAGCCAAACGCACCCCAATCCATTTTCCATCGACTTCTTCTCTTTCTCCCTCACCCTCTGCAACACCACCATACCCTTCCGCACCACCATTCCCACCACCTTCTCCTGCTGCCTCCACCAACTCGAGCAAAGCTCGAGTAAACAAACCCTCACACATCACCATCACTCTTCTATCCACCTATTATCAGCCTACATCTTCACCTTCTCCTCTCAGTGAAGAATTAGGTTAATATTAGTTGGAGTAGGGGTAAGGATTAGGGCACCAACTCGCACCAAAGAAGCATGGGAGGAAGCAGAAGAATGGGTCGAAGGCTATGAAGCAAATCAGAGAAGTATGGGTAAGATTCAACAAACCCTAATTTCAACTGTATTTGGGTATTTTTGGGAATTGGGTGTATGAACCCTAATTATGTAAATTGGGTATAAATAGAAGGTGTTTGGTGCTGTTGTGGGCATGCCTGGGCTAGCCAGTGCACCACCAAGAGGACTGGACTAGCCAGTTCCTCAATTGTTCATGTCCTGTTTTTAGTTCAACTGTTTTGTGTTATTTTCAATTGTTTTGCACTGTCAATTATATTCTAACCTGTTCTGCTAGGGTTGAGATGAAGCCCTAGCTTATTGCTTGTTATTCATGCTCTTGTCAGTAGCCATGATGTGTGTAAATGCTCATAGTGAAACTCCATCTTAGGGCTTCAACACTAGTCTTTCACATTGGATGTCAGGCATCCATTGTAGTTAGAATCATCTAGTGTTGCTGAACTGCAACTCATGCATAATTTTATATATTGTTCTTTTGATTAATTGTGCTTTAAACAGACAGTTAATACTTAGGGAAGATACCTTAGTTGTGATAGGAGATTTCATATCAAAATGACCCTTGCTATATAGAGGATTGACATCCCTATTGCTGGTGGTTATAGAAAAACAATGTTACTGTCAGTGATGAATAATCAGTGTGAGTTAGAGATGGATTCAAAAGCCCTAGCATGTTCCTGTTTACTTGCTTTACATTCTACTGTTTTTCAGTTCAGTCACTGCCATCATCTCAAGTGTGTTTTAACACAACCAAGACTCTTTGTTACAACTTAGTTTTAGTGAAATCTTAAGCTTCAACTATACACACCTTGTCCCTGTGGATCGACCCGCACTTGCACATTAGCTACATCGACGCCGTGCACTTGCGGTATTAGTTTGTAGGTCTTTTAGAAACCTACCAAGTTTTTGGCGCCGTTGTCGGGGACTTGGCTGCTGTGTGGTTGCTGTTTTTCCTTGCTTTCTTTCACTTGCATATCTTTCATTTAGTATAATCATTTAGCTCATCATAACTTGCATTTTCATCTTTACATAATTTTTCATCTTTGCATCATTTTCCCTTGTTGTTCTTGCTGTTCTTAACAGCTTCTGTTGTTTTTCTTTCCTTGCTCATTTGCTTGCTGTTGCTCTTAGCTTGCAGCTGCACTTGCATCATTTGTTGTTTACATTGCATTCTTGCTGCTTGCATCTTCATCTAGTTGTTTGCTTGCTGTTCTTGCACAGCATCAGAGCATCTTCTTGCCTGTTGCTTTAGTGCACTGCTGTGAACTGCTTAGCCCATTTGCACCTTTGTTGCTGAATCTGCCCCTGGTGCTGCTGCTGCTTGCACTGCCTCTGCTGTTGCTGGTGAACTGGTGGAACTGAGGCTGTTACTTTCCCCTGTTGCTGCCTGTTGCTGCTAACTGTTGCTGCCTTCTGCACCTGTTGCTGTGCTGCTAAGGCTGAAACTTGCTGAACCAAAGCTGCAGCTAGAACCCAAGCTCAACTGGGCTGCTGATTTGTACCAAGCCAAACTGGTCTGTAATACAAGCCAAAGAAGAAAGACCAAAGCCCAACTGGGCCTTGAGTGTTGAAGCCAAAGCTTAGGATGATCCAAAGCCCAACTGGGCTTTTGCAACCAAACTGAACAACTGGGCTGTGCTTTACAGGTAAGCCTAAACCCAGTAAGCCTAAAGCCATTAAGAGAACCCAAACTGTGGGCTTCCATTTTTCTTGTGGGCTTGTAATATTAAACCCAACATTTGGGCTTATATTTTCTGTTGGGTTTGTAATTAATTTCTTGTGGGCTTGTTTGTTTAATTTCTTGTGGGCTTGTGGTTTTAGATTGATTTGGGCCTGTTGTTTTAATTAAAGAAAACTGAACTTTTGAAAGCCCAGTTGGGCCTCATATTTTAGTTAGTAGCTAGCCAAAGCCCAACTAAATTTCTGGCAATGTGGGCTTGACCCAAAAACAGAAAACGTTTTCAAAGCCCAGTTGGGCCTCGACCTTTGGCTATTTAAGAGCCCAAATTTCAAATTGTTACCTGGGCTTGTTTCTGAACTGTGGGCTTGAACCAAAGTTCAAGTGGGCCAAAATTTCAAAATTCCAAAAACCAACAGTGAGCTTTACTCACCAGCAGTGGGCCTGTTTTTCAAAAACGTAGCTGGGCTTCGCAAAACCCAAAAGTGGGCTTGATCTCCTTATCCCATTAAAAACCAAATGTTTTTCTCCCATAAAAACCAAAGTTTTCCAAATGTTTCCCTAAAAACCAAAATTTTTCTTTTTCCCATCAAAACCAAATGTCTCCCGACAAAACCAAATTTTTCCCAAAAAGTCCAATCCCATTAAAAACCAAATTTTCTTGTATAAAATCTAGTAGATAGTTTCTTAGTTAAATCTTTTGTTTCTTTTGTATATATAGTGCTAATCCAATATGATCTCGGCTAAAAAAATGTTGGATTTTTGCCTTGAATAATGGAGTTCTAATCTTGCTTTCGCCAAAATTGGGTATTCTCTTTCCTTTTTCTCTACTCAGCATAATCCTCTCCATATGTTGTATTATAATTCTTTACATATTTTGAAACATTGAGGACAATGTTTAGTTTAGGTTTGGGGGTATAGAGTAGATACCATGATCACATGCCATAATTGAAAACAAGAACTCCTTCTTTTTGAAAAAATTGAAAAATTGTAAAAAAATTAAAAAAATCATAAAAATGGAGCTCATTTACCTTGAAATGTTGACTCTTGTGCAAATATGTATTTTTATTAGGAGTCTTAGTCTAGATATTTAGGCACCCGGATTCTAGCACAATTCACATAGTGATAAGAAACTTGCACACGCACGATCTACCAATACATGTATAGCCTCATCCTTGAGGTGTTCTATCAGAAGTTTTAGTTGCCAATCACTTTAGAATACTGAATGAGACTTGACTAGCTTGTTCTTTGGTTGGCTGGGATAGAAGTTGGAGGATACGTTAAGAAAAGCAACCATAGAATTTGACCGGATGCATTCGATAAGGGCCACCTCTTGCTAAGAGTCATGTAATTATGTTTTTCTTTTTGTTCATGTATCAAAAGTGTCACTATGTTGTAAAGATCAAAGTTATTTCTTCAAAAAAAAAAAAAAAAAAGTCAAGTATTAATTTATTCCATGTTTTGTCATGTTAAAGACAATAGTTCTCTCTTGTTCCAAAAATAAAAGAGAGTAATCAATGTAAATAAGAGTCATGTAAAGAGTCATCTTTTTTTTGTAAATAGTCTTGTAATAAGCAAGGAGGGTGCAGCCATCGATGTATAACGCGGGTAAACTGAAATATCACCAACTCATTGGGTGAACATTCACAATTCTCGTAAAGCCGGACAGCTAGCTTGGCTTAGAATTCGGTTCTTAGCCTAAAAACTATCTCTTGGTGATTAGTAGTCATAACTTCAGGTCATTCTAGAAACATGTGTAGATACACTTTACACTCTTATCACGTGTCTTTATTTGTTATCAGTGCTAGGATTGTGCCTTTGATAGATAGATTGACATCTCCATTTTGTTGTGAGCTTAAACTGTCTTGCACATGTCACATTTGATGGAATATGAGCTTATATTTTGTCCTAGAACTTTGTAGGTACGTTCTAAGCAAACCTTTCACGAGACTTCACTCGTCCACTAGGGACACTTAGTGGTTTAAAAGGCTTAGTGCATACGCTAAATGCATTCGAGAGACCAGCGACAGTGGTATAGGTAGGATTTCCTTAGTTTGTTTTACTTGAGGACAAGTAAAATTCAGGTTTGGGGGTATTTGATGAGTCCTAAAAAGTGCATATTTCTATATATTTTTCTTGGCATTTAACTCATCTTTTGTGCATTAATTCTACATTTTATCCCATATTCTGTATTTTCTTTGTTTTCAAAAATAAATATTTTTATTAACTAATTTTGCATTTTTAGGTAATAAATAAAGTTTGGATGAATAGCGGAGCGGAAATGAGCAGAAAAGTGGTGAAAAGCCGGGAGGAATTACACAAGGAAGCCGCGAAGAATGTTGTGCGCAAGACCAGAAGGCTAGAACTGGGCTTGTAGAGGAAGAATTGTTCTTAAAGAAGATATGGGCTTGGCATACCCAAGGCCCAAAACCCTCACCCAAACCCATTTCCAATATCCATACCCGTTTCCCTTTTTAGACGTCAGATTGGATCATCTCAGCATCCAACGGTCGCATCATCTTCGTGCATCGAAATTTGAAGCTCCTGTCAAACACTATAGCACCTAACTCCATCTTGAGCCGTCAGTTTCGTTGTACTTCCGCATCCAACGGTCGCTTTAAGCTTCCTTCCATCTCGCCGTTAGATCGATCCATCACCTCCACATCCAACGTCTCATCCTCGCTGTACATCCAACTTGTTGTCCCCGCTCAACACCCGAGCACCTAACACCTATACCCGTCATCCAAACGCACCCCAATCCATTTTCCATCGACTTCTTCTCTTTCTCCCTCACCCTCTGCAACACCACCATACCCTGCCGCACCACCATTCCCACCACCTTCTCCTGCTGCCTCCACCAACTCGAGCAAAGCTCGAGTAAACAAACCCTCACACATCACCATCACTCTTCTATCCACCTATTATCAGCCTACATCTTCACCTTCTCCTCTCAGTGAAGAATTAGGTTAATATTAGTTGGAGTAGGGGTAAGGATTAGGGCACCAACTCGCACCAAAGAAGCATGGGAGGAAGCAGAAGAATGGGTCGAAGGCTATGAAGCAAATCAGAGAAGTATGGGTAAGATTCAACAAACCCTAATTTCAACTGTATTTGGGTATTTTTGGGAATTGGGTGTATGAACCCTAATTATGTAAATTGGGTATAAATAGAAGGTGTTTGGTGCTGTTGTGGGCATGCCTGGGCTAGCCAGTGCACCACCAAGAGGAATGGACTAGCCAGTTCCTCAATTGTTCATGTCCTGTTTTTAGTTCAACTGTTTTGTGTTATTTTCAATTGTTTTGCACTGTCAATTATGTTCTAACCTGTTCTGCTAGGGTTGAGATGAAGCCCTAGCTTATTGCTTGTTATTCATGCTCTTGTCAGTAGCCATGATGTGTGTAAATGCTCATAGTGAAACTCCATATTAGGGCTTCAACACTAGTCTTTCACATTGGATGTCAGGCATCCATTGTAGTTAGAATCATCTAGTGTTGCTGAAATTCAACTCATGCTTAATTTTATATATTGTTATTTTGATTAATTGTGCTTTAAACAGACAGTTAATACTTAGGGAAGATACCTTAGTTGTGATAGGAGATTTCATATCAAAATGACCCTTGCTATATAGAGGATTGACATCCCTCTTGCTGGTGGTTATAGAAAAACAATGTTACTGTCAGTGATGAATAATCAGTGTGAGTTAGAGGTGGATTCAAAAGCCCTAGCATGTTCCTGTTTACTTGCTTTACATTCTACTGTTTTTCAGTTCAGTCACTGCCATCATCTCAAGTGTGTTTTAACACAACCAAGACTCTTTGTTACAACTTAGTTTTAGTGAAATCTTAAGCTTCAACTACACACACCTTGTCCCTGTGGATCGACCCGCACTTGCACATTAGCTACATCGACGCCGTGCACTTGCGGTATTAGTTTGTAGGTCTTTTAGAAACCTACCAAGTTTTTGGCGCCGTTGTCGGGGACTTGGCTGCTGTGTGGTTGCTGTTTTTCCTTGCTTTCTTTCACTTGCATATCTTTCATTTAGTATAATCATTTAGCTCATCATAACTTGCATTTTCATCTTTGCATAATTTTTCATCTTTGCATCATTTTCCCTTGCTGTTCTTGCTGTTCTTAACAGCTTCTGTTGTTTTTCTTTCCTTGCTCATTTGCTTGTTGTTGCTCTTAGCTTGCAGCTGCACTTGCATCATTTGTTGTTTACATTGCATTCTTGCTGTTTGCATCTTCATCTAGTTGTTTGCTTGCTGTTCTTGCACAGCATCAGAGCATCTTCTTGCCTGTTGCTTTAGTGCACTGCTGTGAACTGCTTAGCCCATTTGCACCTTTGTTGCTGAATCTGCCCCTGGTGCTGCTGCTGCTTGCACTGCCTCTGTTGTTGCTGGTGAACTGGTGGAACTGAGGCTGTTACTTTCCCCTGTTGCTGCCTGTTGCTGCTAACTGTTGCTGCCTTCTGCACCTGTTGCTGTGCTGCTAAGGCTGAAACTTGCTGAACCAAAGCTGCAGCTAGAACCCAAGCTCAACTGGGCTGCTGATTTGTACCAAGCCAAACTGGTCTGTAATACAAGCCAAAGAAGAAAGACCAAAGCCCAACTGGGCCTTGAGTGTTGAAGCCAAAGCTTAGGATGATCCAAAGTTCAACTGGGATTTTGCAACCAAACTGAACAACTGGGATGTGCTTTACAGGTAAGCCTAAACCCAGTAAGCCTAAACCCAGTAAGAGAACCCAAACTGTGGGCTTCCATTTTTCTTGTGGGCTTGTAATATTAAACCCAACATTTGGGCTTATATTTTCTGTTGGGTTTGTAATTAATTTCTTGTGGGCTTGTTTGTTTAATTTCTTGTGGGCTTGTGGTTTTAGATTGATTTGGGCCTGTTGTTTTAATTAAAGAAAACTGAACTTTTGAAAGCCCAGTTGGGCCTCATATTTTAGTTAGTAGCTAGCCAAAGCCCAACTAAATTTCTGGCAATGTGGGCTTGACCCAAAAACAGAAAACGTTTTCAAAGCCCAGTTGGGCCTCGACCTTTGGATATTTAAGAGCCCAAATTTCAAATTGTTACCTGGGCTTGTTTCTGAACTGTGTGCTTGAACCAAAGTTCAAGTGGGCCAAAATTTCAAAATTCCAAAAACCAACAGTGAGCTTTACTCACCAGCAGTGGGCCTGTTTTTCAAAAACGTAGCTGGGCTTCGCAAAACCCAAAAGTGGGCTTGATCTCCTTATCCCATTAAAAACCAAATGTTTTTCTCCCATAAAAACCAAAGTTTTCCAAATGTTTCCCTAAAAACCAAAATTTTTCTTTTTCCCATCAAAACCAAATGTCTCCCGACAAAACCAAATTTTTCCCCAAAAGTCCAATCCCATTAAAAACCAAATTTTCTTGTATAAAATCTAGTAGATAGTTTCTTAGTTAAATCTTTTGTTTCTTTTGTATATATAGTGCTAATCCAATATGATCTCGGCTAAAAAAATGTTGGATTTTTGCCTTGAATAATGGAGTTCTAATTTTGCTTTCGCCGAAATCGGGTATTCTCTTTCCTTTTTCTCTACTCAGCATAATCCTCTCCATATGTTGTATTATAATTCTTTACATCTTTTGAAACATTGAGGACAATGTTTAGTTTAGGTTTGGGGGTATAGAGTAGATAACACGATTACATGCCATAATTGAAAACAAGAACTCCTTCTTTTTGAAAAAAATGAAAAATGAAAATAAAAAATAAAAAATTGAAAAAAAAAACATAAAAATGGAGCTCATTTACCTTGAAATGTTGACTCTTGTGCAAATATGTAATTATTAGGAGTCTTAGTCTAGATATTTAGGCACCCTGATTCTAGCACAATTCACATAGTGATAAGAAATTTGCACGCGCACGATCTACCAATACATGTATAGCCTCGATCTTCAAGGTGTTTGATAGGAAGTCACGATTGCCAATCACTTTAGAATACTGAACGAAACTAGACTAGCTTTTTCTTTGGTTGGTTGGGATAGAAGGTGGAGGTTACATTAAGAAAGACAACCATCGAATTTAACTGGGTGCATCAAAAAGGGCTACCTCTTGCAAAGTGTCATGTAATTTTTTGTTTCCTTTTGCTTATGTATCAACAAGTAACCCTAGGGTTTCCCTATGAAAATCCCGTATATATATCATGGACTCCTTATGATATATACTCGTTCCGTAATATCAAGTTTTCCTGAGATTTTTTGGAGTGCACAATGGATGGATGCAAAAAGGATGACAAAGTTGAAGAGGGGAAAGTTATTGAGTTTCACGAGAACCCTGTTTGCATAACCTGCTATCATGCAGTTGATCATGAAAACAAACTTCCAATTCACATGTCATCTCAATTGGTGGGAAATCTTCTTCGAGATTTTAGGGTTGTACGTGAACAACTTGAATTTGCAACAAAGAATCTTGAATTTCTGAAAAACGGACTGAAGAAATCAACTGATGAACTTATTTTTGTTCGATCTTTGGTTGCTGATTATGTCTGAAGACCTTCAGTTTTTTTCTTCTTAAGAGTTATATTTTTGTCTAGGAAACTTCTTATTAGAATTTATTCTTGTGTTTTAAGAAGGATAACTAGGGGTTTGGAGTAGCCTATATTGTGATTACACATTGCTATTGCCAACGATTTTCATCTTGCAATGTTTTTAGATTTATTTATTTAAATTCTAAAGTTTATTTGGAAGATGATTTGGCAGTATTGATCTTTATTGGTTTTATATATTGCAAATAATGTTATGGGATATGTATGTTTGCGTCCGTGAACTATGATTGTCCCATAATTTTCAAAAGTTAAGTCTATTATGTCATTATGCAAATATTGATGGAGAATATAATGAACTTTTGATGACAAAGATTAAGTCTATGGTATCATTATGCAAATATTGATGAAAAATAGAATGAATCTTTGTATATTCCATAATATTGATCTTTCCCTGATCCACTTCTATGTGAAAGTATTGTATGGCTCCGTAAGTTCTCTTATGTTGAGCATTTCCGATTAAATTAATCATGGGATCTCTTGTGGTTATTTAATTGAGTTTTTTGGATACAAATTCATGTTTCATGTAATTTGTTAATGTCCAAAGAAATCCTTTGTTTCTTGTAAAAGTAAGGTCGCTCTTGTTGTTCTTTCGGGAATGACATTTTATGGGGGAGAGTTCTTAATTGAACTTGTGCTTAATTGTCAAATTTTTGTGGGGAGTGCGGCTGTGGAATATTGTAGGAGTTATCTTGTATCTTTATAAACTCCTTGATGAATACACTAAGTTTCGACTATGTGAAATCATCGAAAAAAAAGTTGATATGTTCTCTTTTAGTCATGAGGTATCTTTATGAGAATTTCATTATGATCCCGCTAGTTTTTGTACCTTTGCCAATTTATATTGACAAAAAGGGGGGAGAATTATTATGTAGTTCACACTACAAATAAATATGGTTTACAGATCATTATGTAAGGGGGAGTGGTTTTCATTGGGAGATGAAGTATTGACCAAGAGGGAGTGATACATATATCCGTAGCATTATTGTCAAAGTTGTGATACAGTTGAACTTTGATGATGTGTAATAATACTATGACACTGTATAACAATAATTGAGAACAATTTTTTTCTTATTGTTATGGCTACGGATCTTCAACAACTATGATGCTAAGTTGAACACGTTCAGAATCACTAGAGTACTTGGAAGTGGCGAAGCTTTCGAGTAATGTTGAAGAACCAAGGAAATCAAGCATTTGGATGAGAAGCTACAAATTTTATTTATTTTGTAATCCATATATATTGATAGTTTTGTCACTAAAATTGACAAAGAGGGAGATTTTTAGAGCATTTCTCGGTCGAACTCGCAAGTGTTGTTTTCTCAAGCTTGTTTGTCAAGTTTAGTTGCCAAAACTATATACTTGATTTCTAATCTACTTATAACTATGTCTCGGATTAGGATAGAATGTGTAGTTGAGTTTTAGACTTCACGACGTTAATCTATTGAAGACGAAGAACTACTAAGGGGAGCTTGTGGAACTTCATCAACAAAAGGTATGTGGAGACTTGAACTCATCTATCACTCAGAAGTTTATTTCTATTCTATCTCCTATCGAGACAAAAGTCGTATAGCTATAAAGACTTTACTTTATACACATTTGATATTTCGAGCTGAGTTTAACTCGGTTATATATTTCTCGAAATATGTGGTGGTAAGTTTTCTCTTTAACCAAGTTCATCTTTCATTCTTGACTGTCTAGTTGATTCTCTTGAAAGTATATTGGAGTTTGTCTATTCAGATTTCCAAACGAAATATTGGGTGTGGTTGTTGTACCCCCGCTTTTTCAATTGGTATCAGAGCAGCCAAACACGTTAAAGACCTTATAAGTTTGAGTTTGTAGCGATCTGAATATGGACAGAAGTGCTATCTCCATAAACGTACCACCAATCTTCGATGGCTCAAATTACTTATGGTGGAAAATTACTATGCATGCCTTTCTTCAAGCGCGTGATTTTCAATCATGGTTTATGTTGTTAATGGCTATAATCCTCTGATTGTTGCAGAAGGCGATGCAACTATTCCAAAGGATATTGGTGCATATGAACCTGCCAAGATTCTCGCTGCAAAGAAAAATTCTGACGGGTTAAATGCTATCATCCATGTCGTTACCCCAGATCTTCAACACCATGTGACTACGTGCACTCGGTCTAAAGATGCTTGGGATATCTTAGAAACCGTATTTGAAGGGAATACCTGTGAAAAAGAAGCTAGGATGCAGAACCTAAATTTTGATTGGGAAAACCTTCGTATGGCAGATGAAGATTCTTTTGATGAGTTTGATCACAAAGTGTCTGAGATTGTTAATGCATCTTTTGCATTGGGTAAGACTATACCTGAAAAGGACATTGTGATGAAAATTCTCAGATCGCTGCCATCTTTATGGTTTTCCTCTAATGATCTAGTATTTTCTTTGGAAACTAACTTCTTTGAAGAAGTGAAGCGTTTACATACCTCTGATGATCTTTAAACAAGTTTGAGCTTGTTTCCTAATCGATTCGCTCTTCGTTGAAGTTTGTTGACATATCTCATTTTGTGTTTGTACTTGAAACACTTTGAAAGTTCATGACCTTTGATAGAACAATAAGAGCATGTCAACATGGAGGATGATTCAGACACCCAAAATGTGTACGCGGCTAGACACATAGTGGAACCTGAAAAATCAGAAAAAGAGTTTCCAATAGAAACATGTAGATCCATTTTTTCTTCCAGACCGGTTGAGGTTTCTTCGAAAGAATATCAAGATTGATATATGTATTGCTACAATTATCAAAATCAATATTTTCACAAAGACATTGTGACTTTGTGAAAAGGACATTGTGACTTTGTTTTCAGCTTTCTTTCTTCGATAGAGTTAAATTTTGAACAAGTACGGGAAAGTCAAGGTTCACAGACGTAAACAACATATCCCATAACAATTTGCAATATATAAAACCATAAAGATTAATACTGCAAGAATCATCTTCCAAATCAACTTTAAAATTTAAATAAATAAATCTAAAAAATTGCAAGATGAAAACGTTGGAAATAGCTATGTGTACTCATAATAATGGCTATTCAAAACCCTAGTTATCCTTCTTAAGACACAAGAATAAATTCTCATAGTTTCCTAGACATTGAGACCTCTGAAAAATTCTTTATCGTCCCGAACTCCTTGTTATCAACAGCCATGGGAACATAAGGTTCATGAAGAAAGGAGTCAATTACAACAAACCTTTTAAACTGATGTCGAACCAGGGCCTTCTGAATTTCAAGAGTTCTCAAAGCAATAGCCTTTTATTTTTTGAATATCGTTCCTTGTTTCCTTCAACTCTTCAAGAACACCAGAAAACTTCTGAGAATTTTAAGGAACAACTCTTGGCTTCCTCACATTCCTTTTTTTTTTTACAAAGTTGGAGGTAACGGAGATTTATCTATCCATGAAAGGACGACACTTCCCCTCCTTAATTTTTTTCCTCCCTTAAGAACATGATGCTGAAATCAATACTGACTATGCTCTATTTGGTTGTATTTTCTCGAAGATGCAACTTTCACCACTTAAATCTTCGATTGTGGCAAAGACTGAACCGTCGTCCTCAATCATAAAAAAGAGAACTATTTCCTGTATAGGCCGTCGTGAAACTTTTATCAGACTTGTTTGTGGTGGAAGGGCTCAGGAATCCACCTTGATAGTTTTATTGCAAGTCAAGACTCACATTCTTCACAACTTGTTTGTGAATCAACACATACTGCCAGTATTATAAGACTACTCATTGGGTACCGATGGAGAACAGATGCTTCCTAGTTTAATGAATAATTATAAATGTTTGTATTATCTTCGCAACTTTAGTTTTAGGATCTTCTTTAGGACCTATCGCATTGTTCTCTTTTCCTTCATCAAGGTTTTATCCCTTTGGTTATGGGTTTTCCTTGTCAAGATTTTTTACGAGGCAGCAAATGTGTGTCCAATGCCTTCCGGTGGTTTTATCTTTTACTTACTTTTGTTTCTTATTTATTTTTCATGTAATATATATAACCCCACTGTTGTAACCATGACGAATAACGCCTTAGGTTAGTCTTTTCAATGAAATACCAATTCACAAAAAAAAAACAAAAAAAAAAGACAGTCACAAGGTCAAATTATGCAAAGCCAAGTCAAGTAAGATAAAAACGTGTCAGTTTAAAACAAGAAGAAAGGTACTACTCATGTATCTTTAGACGCATGACAAGAACGTGGCATGCATCTTAACTCCACCTCTTGATCACAATAAAGCCTTAGTTTTTGTTTTTTAAAGATACAGCCGTGAGTTTCACCAACTTTGGTTTGACATCTTTAATCCCTTCCCTTCTTCGTTTCTAAATTTTTTTCACTCAGATAAATAAATCTGACTCAATTTGCTAGTATAGGAATACAAATTAGAGGTGCAACATATTTCGCAGATGAAAGAACCCCATCAAATGTTATGATTTGGGTATTCAGCAATCTCAATAGATATCGGTAATGTAAAGATGAGAAGGTTGAAAAGTGTTAACATAGATATTACTCAGGCATCACCGAGTTATCAAAGACTCATCAACGAGTCTCGGGTCAGGTCAGTGAGTTGGCTGCAATAACCCGAGCAACTACTCCATCATCTTAATTTTGTGAATTGGACTATCTTAAGTTGTTTTTTTTTGAGGTAACAGATGCATACATCTTCCGTGCTATAAATCAAGTAATTTAGTCCGAGCACCACCCACAATTTTGCAATATCTAAGTCAGGATCATTAAAACTGATATAAGTAGTGACTAATTCACACTTCATCCACATAAATATTATTCTGAATTAAGAATTTCAGTAAAAAGAAAGGGAATATGAATAAAAAGTATCAACCTTGATGATGTCGTGTAATCTTATGATGTTGGGATGATAAAATATTATGAGGAATTTCATAATCTCCACTATTACGACGACCACCACCACTATCAACTCAACACTCCAATTTCAGTTTGTTTTTTCACTATTGTAAGGTTTTGAAATTGTTTGAGGTTTGAGAAATTAAGGGTTCTAAGTAAAGAAGTATTAAAATTTGGGGGTTTAGAAATTGTAAGATTGAAGTTATGCTTAAAGATTGTTTCAATCCTCTAGTAGATTCACCTCCACTCGGTGTTTGTGCTGATATTAAGTTTGTCTCGGTGTCTCTCTCGATTAAAATAATAGAAATATTTTAATGAGATAATTCGAACAAAGTACACTCAAGTAGATAATATAAACGTAATTTTTTCTTTGAACTTAGAGATACATTGTGAATAAATCCATAAATAACATTAAGATCGATAATTTGTTGCTTTAACATAAAAAATAGAGATCACATACATAGATAAAAAACAGCCCAATAGACCCTTACATAATTGTATATAATTTGGAACATACCATAGTCAAAGACAACTCTAGTTCCTAGGACAGAAACAGAATCAAAAGCTAAATTCCTTTTAAGCTAGATAGTGGTAAATTCCTAAGACATATATTAAAGATAATAATAATATAAGATGTTCAAGCCTAGAGATTTGCATATCATCTAGACCATTGATTTGTATGCATAAGACGACATCAGAACAAAGTGGTTGCACTACTAGACTTCAAGAACATTGATTTGTATGCATCAGGTGACATCAGAACAAAGTGGTTGCACTACTATACGGCTTCTTCAGCAAGGTTTAAGCCTCTCTCTCTGCTAGTGCTCGTTCTCGTGCAGCCTTGTTCGACCAGGTTTCTCGAAACTGCAAACAAACAGCCGTAAGACTATGCGTACAAAGGTTTTTACAAATATGACAAAACGTTTACTAGTAAATAATAATATTATATGTTATGATAATGACACCCACCTTTGTAAGAAATGCCAAACCCACCACCACAAGAGGTAGCCACACATGCAACATACTTGGTGCGTCTTTGGTACGATACTGCTTTGTCAGGTTCTTGGCCATTACACTTGCAAAACCCGAGAGGATTCCCTCAGCTGCTCCAGTAACGTCCTCTTTGTAAAACCGGCGTGTTACTAGGATATAGCCGCCACAGAAGCAGCTCATATATAGTGAGAATGTACTGACTCCTTCAAATTCGGATATCAGCTGAATCACACTAGTTACGACAAGAATGGCCACCATTTTGCTAATGTTTAAAGAGAACTTTGTTGTTTAGTCCAATAAAGCCGGCCCGGGTTAATGGCTAGTCCAGCGGGAGAAATTATTTACTCGCTAGTCCAAAAAAGGTTTGAAAAGAGTAAAATTACTCTGCTAACCCTAACATATAGTACTATGTAAAAAACCTTTTTTATGCTCTCCATACACATCACTACATACCAATATGTGTTATGTTATATATTGATACTACATATGAATATGTGTTATGTTGTGTATTGATACCATATGTTACTACATACTACATATGTTACTACATACTACATATTAATATGTATTGATACTATATATGTGACTACATATGTAGTAAAATATGTTACAACATATTAATATGTATTGATACTACATATGTTACTACATACTACATATGCTACTACATACTAATTAGATCAGGAAGGGTGTTTTAGGCATTTAGAAACACACTTTATAATCTCCACAAAGTTTTCAGATTAGCGAGTAAATAATCTGGTCCAAAAACATATTTTATGACCAGCGAGTAATTGTTTTCTGGGGCTGGACTACATAGTAACTGGGTCAGGAAAAACTGGATTAACCAGTAATTCCTACATGTTCAAATCAGGTAATAAACTTAAAATTCCATGAAGTAAACTCAATCCAATACTTGAATGACCAAGACATGGCGAAGTAGATAAATGGAATGATGTTACCATACGGACTTCCCTCTTTAATGTTGAATAAAAGAAAGAACCTCCCAGCAGCGAAACCATAAATAGAACTATCAACTGGCATTCCACCATAGGACCACCCCCTCACAACTTTCATTTGTTGAGACGTTCTCCTCATTCTCTCACTCTCTTTTTTTCTTTCTCTCTGGTTTTTTTTTTTTGAAGAGTAGAGTGTATACTGTCGAGTTGGTGTAGCACATTTATAGATGGAGATGAGAATTCGGTTCTACACAACTTCTTAAGTTGTGGAAGTTATCCAGTGCAACAGGGATCGCCGTAGCTACAATGCTACTTTTTTTTGAGGGAAAGAGAGTCGATTCTACACAACTTCCGAATCTCTGGTGGTGATGCAGTGGAACCGGGAGCACCGTATCTACAATGCTACTGGTCTGAGGGAAACAGAGTCGATTATACACAACTTCCAGAGCTTTGGCATTCATCCAGCATAAAGGGGAGCACCGTAGTTGCAATGATACTGGCTTGAGGGAATTGAATCCAACGGTGGATGAAACATTTACATAGCATTGACTTTGATCAAATCAGGTAATAAACTTAAAATCCACGAAATAAACTCAATCCAATACTTGAATGACCAAGACATATCGAAGTAGATAAATGGAATAATGTTACCATATGGATTACCTCTTTAATGTTGAATAAAAGAAAGAACATCCCAGAAACGAAACCATAAATAGAACTTTCAACTGTCATTCCACCATAGGACCACCCCCTTACAACTTTCATTTGTTAAGACGCTCTCCTCATTCTCTCACTCTCTCTTTTTCTTTCTCTCTGGTTTTTTTCTTTGGAAGAGTAGAGTGTAGACTGTCGAGTTGGTGTGGCATATTTATTGATGAAGATAAGAATTTGGTTCTACACAACTTCCTAAGTTGTGGAAGTTATCCAGTGCAACAGGGATCGTCATAGCTACAATGTTACTTGTTTGAGGGAAAGGGAGTCGATTCTACACAATTTCCGAAGCTCTGGTGGCGATGCAGTGGAACCGGGAGCACCGTATCTAGAGTGCTACTGGTCTAAGGGAAACAGAGTCGATTCTACACAACTTCCAGAGCTTTGGTATTGATCCAGCGCAAAGGAGAGCACCGTAGGTGTAATGCTACTGGCTTGAGGGAATTGCATCCAACGGTGGATGAAATATTTACATAGCGTTGACTTTGGTCAAATCAAAGTTACATTTTAGATGATTTAATCAAAATTAGTATCAAACATTTTATTTGACACTTGGCTAGCACTACATAATACATTAAAAAACAAAATTAACACGACGATTAAATCGTAGATGATTGTGGTATAACTGAACAAGAGAAATGATTAGCCGACGTTGGTGATAATTCAAAAAGGGTATGGAAAATGAGTAAAGATAATTGTCCATTATGATTGAAATATTTTCCTATAGAGATTTTTAAGATGCTGTAATTTTAGAGGATGTCGCAACATCTAAAAGAAGATAAGCTAGTACTAAAATGATATTTCGTGAAGAAAAAAAAACGAAATTAACACCACAATTAAGGTCGGCCCTGAGTATTGCTACATACGACTATTGAATCAACCGAGAGATCAAAATAATCCATGTATTATATATAACAAATTAATCATGCAAATGCATTTATAAAATTAATCAAATTTAAACAAGAGGAATAAATTTATACCCATTCAACCCCAAATTTGTAAGCATGATATCATGAGCTTAAGCAGTTCTAGGCGGGTATTAATTGCTAAGATTTTCCGGTCCATAAAACCAGGAACTTCTTAGTTCCTACCAAATATATAAGGAAGTCCGAAATTCTTAGTTGTATATAAGGAAATTCGAGATTCTTGGTTATATGGTTGTAAATTTCGTTCATCCCGTAAGAAATACGGATTACGAACGTAAATGTATATCATCAAATTATGTATATTTGGAAAAATAGAGACCATTTTTTAGGAGGAGAAATAGAGACCATTTTTTCCTTTGACCAATTCAAATTATATCATCAATTACGAACGTAAATGTATATTTTGCTCCCCCCATGGGATTGCTGCCCAAAGTTGAATTTCGGCTACTTTGTCCCAAGGCCGGCCCTGACCATAGTAGTCTATGTTAGAGTACTACTCGGTTGAACCCTACAAGTGTTGCTATCACAAGCTTGTTGTCAATGTTAGATGGAAAAAACTATATCTTGATTTATGGTCTCCTAAGTCAAGTCTCGGACTAGGTATAGAATTCGGTTGCTGAGTATCAGAAATCACCCTCGAAGACTGGAGATCAAGCAAGATATTTGGAGAACTTCATCAACAAGGTATGTGAAGACTGAACCATCCTATTTTATTCACTATCTTACGATTCTATCTTTATGAAGTTATGTTGTGTGACTTCTAGCAGCTTTATTGCAAAGAATAAGTTTCGAGTCAAGCTTGTCTTGTTAAACATCTCGAAATATGATTCAAGCATTGGATGTTCAAACTAAGGTCCTTAACAATATTAGTTAGAAACAATTTATTGATCAAGATTTAATTTTGTGGATCAATTTGAAAATTTCCCAAGTTAATGATTTTATCATTTGAGAATGTTTCAAACATTAATGAGAGAAATTCAATACTTCTGTAATTTTGACTCAGGAAGGTTGGCTAACCTTGTCTCAAACCATATTAGCTATCTGAGCTTTGCAATACAGGAAGGTTGGCGAACCATTTTGCACCTTAAGTTCAGAAAAAGACAATTCACGAACCATGTTGATCTGGATTTTTATATTGATGAGAAAAGGCTAACAGTTGGCGAACCTAGTTCACGAACTGTGTTCATCTGAGTTTACAAGCCGAGTAGGGTTGGTGAACATGTTCACGAACCGTAGCATCTTGACTCGTGAACTATGATTTACGATTCACGAACCGTTTCACCAACGTCCCAATAAAACTTTAGCAGATGCTTAAAGAATTATTTTCTAAATATCTTTAGCATTTATATGACTCTCATAAACACCTCTAAGACATCATTGATCACTAAAACACTTTTGTATCTGCATCATGATTAAATTCTTAAGTGTTTAAATGAACATCAAATTGCTTACTAATTCATAAGCCATATATTCCAAGAACTATCGTTATACACGATTCACATACCCGGACCACTGTGTATATTCTTCTAATGTGATTTCCAAACGAACTTCTCACATGCTTACTTGAAACCCTAATTAGAGTTTCATCTAAACAAAGAAAATGTTTGCTTGAATATCAAGTTATCTTAACTTGAATTTTAAGCAACCATCAGTCTTGAAAAACTATAAATAGAGATGCTCTTTAAACCGGGAGATTTAATTCATATACTTTATGTCCTATTTGATAGCTAGAGTCATTGACCCAGGTTTCCTTTGTGAAACAGAATTAGGTCTACGACTAAAAGACTTTGCTTTGGGATTCATGAAGGCAAGTCCGACTATCTTTTATCTTAATAGTTTGTGTATCCTGATCTTGTTTTTATGTTATCGAGGTTTTCGTAATCTCTTTCAGGCAAGATAGAAAGTAATCACAAAGTTCTCTTTGTCTTAGTCTTTGTGGTTCCTCGAGATATATATCTGACAATTATTCTTAATTGATAAGTTGAAGATTGTTCTTTAGAGGTGGTAAAGAGTCCAGGATTCTCATCTAAGTGAATGTAAGTGTTCCGGTTTATGAGGTTTGCTAGCTTTGTCTATTGAAAACAGATTTCCAAGCCTTGATATTTGATTTAAAGAGAAATCAAGTAGGCATATTTGTTAGATGCAGATTGGGTTCAAAAGTCTTCACTTAGGTTCAAGTAACTTAAAGGAAGACTAAGTGTTACAAATAATGTCATCTAGCAGAAGTAGTAAAAAAATTTGTAAGAAGATTAGCGATATCTAATATGTATTGAATCAGGGCCTCATTGTTCATCAAGCCATGTGAAGCATTTAGTGTTGGACTTTTGTTCTAAATGCTCTTCTCCAATTATATATTTTTCTTCAATCAATACTTAGCAGTATGCAAATCCATCAGTTTCATGATGAACTCAAACAGTATGTTTCAGTATTATTCTCTTTATCATGTATATGATTTAAATGGTTCATCCAAGATCTACCTGAGTCACCTAGAATATCCGATTCAATCCAGTGTTTCAGTTTTAGTTATTTTGAATTTTGAAAAACCAAACTTTCCCACTTCAAAACTCCGTAACTCAAGGAATATCATTTCTTTGCCGAGATTTGGGCAGTTGACACGAAACCCATTCAATGCAAAATATTCTCATATTTACGGTGAGATTATCTTATTTCCGGTTATAAGAGATAAATATTATTCCCATTTAACAAAGCATTCCTGTCAAGACACTCATTGTTCATTACCCCATCTCTTAAAATATGGCCTCCTCCTCAAACTCACAAGTTTCAGCAATTACTAAGAAGATGTCGAATGCCAAGATAAGAGACATTTGAGCAAGACAAATGAGAAGAGCAGCTGGTACAAAGACTGCCATTGTTCAAGCTGCGGATTAATGGAGTACAACTTTGATTGGAAAACTTTTTTCCAAAGATCCGATAGAAACTGGTATAATAAGAAAAGAAGTTAAACATGTTTGGAACAGATATAGAACAAAGGATGTGAGAGCTTTGGATATATATATTTTCTCGTTAAATTTCATACTGAAGAAGTTATGAATGCGGTCTTGACCAAAGGTCAATAGAATGTCAAGAAATGCCACCCGAATCTCAAGAAATACGATGATGTTATTGCTGTAAAAGATTGGGTTTTCGACAGGCGAGAATGGACTGTGCAATTTCAAAATATTATGCTGGAACATCACTCTGTAGATGTGGTTCATGATACAATTATGGAATTAGGAACAAAAATATGGACTGACCTATAAGACTGCAAACTGAAAATGATGCCCTATACTATTGCTATATTTTTTGGGAAAAATGAAACAAGACCGAAATTAACACCATAATTAGGGACGGCCCTGAGTATTTGGTGCCCCGAAGTCAAATCCCAAAATGATGCCCTATATTATTGCAATATTTTATTTTATTTTATTACTATTACTATTATTCATTTATTTTTACCAAAATACAATGAGAAAATATTGAGGGTAAAATTCATTGTAACACTATAAATACGTACAATATAGGGGACTGCTTGAACTACAAACTCCCATAGTATCCCTGATATATGAAGTTCAAAATTATTTGCAAAGAAAATAGGTCTAGCGGAGTATAATCACATGGCACTTGAAAACGCGAGGGTACAACAACCACACCCAACTATTTCGTTCGACAATCTGTATGGACGAAACTCCAATACAATTATGAGAGCACCAAGTTACTTAGTCTCAATCATGAAATATATTAAAGAGTTTTATCTCTTTCTAAACACAATCGGTAAATCAAACAGATAGAAATCTATGACCCCGATTATTATGAGAATAACTCGGATAATGCCAAAGACCAAAGTCCGAGTGCCAATCAAGTCATATCCAACAACCAAGGTTGAATTTATCAACTATGATTGAGCAATGCACAAACTGTGATATTTCAATTATATAAAGAAAATATAACGCGGAAAAGAAATAACACAGACATCAGAAATTTTATTAACGAGTAAATCGCAAATGCAGAAAAACCCTGGACCTATCCCATACTTGAACACCACACTGTATTAAGCCGATGCAGACTCTAGCCTACTACAAGTTACTTCGGACTGGAATGTAGTTGAGACCTAACCAAGTCTCACACCGATTAATGTACAGTCACGTTCCTTACGCCTCTTGAATTTCGCAAGACTCTGCGCACTTGATTCCCCTAGACGACGTCCTTTACATCCTAGAAGTTGCTACGACCCAAAGTCAGAGACTTATAAACAAATTTGTCTCCCACAGATAAGTATATTTTATTTGTTGTTTTCGTCTTAAGATAAAGATCAAGGTGAACAAGAAACTAAATTAATTATCCGGTCTTATACTCCCGAAGAGCATCCTAAAAATATTAGTCACCTCACAATAACCTATCTGATTAACAGAAGAAGTTATTGCGTAATCATAAGAGTCTGAGACGAAGAAACTGTTATAATTACTTTTTATATCTTACCTATCGGAGATAAATCTCTAAAAAATCTTAGAGAAGATTAAACTCAATACGATAGAAAAAGTAAGATCAGGATACGCAACTACAGAGAAAATAGTTGGGTACATTACTTATATATCTTCACTTTTGAAACCCAATAAATATATCCTTATACACAATAAATATGTCCCTACTTTTTAATAACCTTATCCATTTAAAATTAGATTACATTAATACCCTCATCCATATAATATTTTTCTTTATTTCAAAATGGAACAAATTTCTTCCTCTACCACTTCACCACCACCACTGGCACCACCACCACCAACATTCAACTACCATTCCACCACCACCGTTCAACAACCACCACATACCAACCGCCACCACCACTCCTTCACCACCACCATTACACCACCACTAGTCCGTCGCCGCCACCACCACTAGTCTGCTTCCGCATCCACCACCACCGCCACCGTCGTCGCCGCTGGTTCAGATATTTTTGTATCAACAACAGTAGTTGATCCAAATAAAAATAGAACCAACAGTAGAACTTGATCCAATTTAGGGGATCAACAATGATAGTTTTAAAAAAAGGATCAACAGTAGAAGTTGATCCATGTAAATGGAGTGAACTTGGCGTGAGTCGAACACGCATCATCTGACATGGAGTCAGTCATGCTACCATAGCACCACAAGTTCAACATTGGAAGAAAATTACATGATTTCAACTACAAGCATGATTATACTTATCCAAGGAAATATTGTCAACAATAGGAGTTGAAAGGATCAACAACAGTAGTTGATCCCATAAAAAATTGGGTCAACAACAGGAGTTGATCCCATAAAAAATTGGGTCAACAATAACAGTTGATCCCATAAATTGGATCAACAACAGTAGTTGATCCCGTAAAAACTAAAGTAAGTAAGTTTACTGAAATGACAATTGTTATACCTGGAACACCATCAACAAATGCAACCAAAATAACACCCAATCTTCACCACAATCACAGTCAAACTCCACCACCAATATCACCACAAACATCCAGAACCACAACACAGTTTTAGAAAAATAATAATTTAATAATATATAAAACGCCTAAAATCTGTAATCACAGTTAAACCACTATCATTCTACCGTCAATTTTCATCATCCCAACCTCACCACCACCACCAGAAAGTTAAGCAAGAAAAGGAAGATAATCACTATAATCGTAACAATCCCATTTTATCTCCATCACCAATTTGAAAATTAATAGAACTTGAATTTAAAAAAGAAAAAAACAAATCATACTTCCACCACCGAATCATATTACAGGATGAAAAAGAACAAATCATACCTTTGAATCAAACATGCAATGATATCTTTGAATCTTCAACTCGAAATTCAAAAATCAAAACTCAAAAAATCAATTCGATCTCTGCATCTGGTTTCGAAATCAATCCCTAACCTAAGATGATGAAGAACGATTAATAACTAGTTGAAATCAGTTGAAATAGAAACAAAATTAGTGATAAATCTGTTGATAGTAGTGGCGGATGCGGCGGAGCTGGTGGTGCTGGTTTGTGGTGGCGGCGATAGAGAATAAGAATGAAGTTTCTGTATAGAAACGAAGAAGAATGAAAGAAGGGGAGGAAGGTTAAATAAGGTAGTATAATAGTTATTTTTTTGGAAAAATTTATGATTATACCATCAGGTATATTTGTAAAGTTTTCTAGGGATATTTATGAAAGCCCATCAGAAGGAAGGACAATAGTTCAATTACCACAAAGTAGTTGGATCTGGCTTCACGAATCCCAAGCGAAGTCTTGAAGTCGTTAAACCTAGTAATGGTTTTCAGAAGAAGTAGAAACCTCGACTCTAGTTTGCAAATAGGACACACGAGAGTGTCGGGATTAGGTTTCCCAAATGCTAGACTTCCTCCTTATATAGTCTTTCAAATCAGGGTTGCTTACAATCAAAGCTAAGATAGATTAGTAACAAAGAAATTAATGCCCACTGTTAGATGAATTCATGATTTAAAAATTCAAGTTAAGTTTGCTTAGAAAATAGGCAATCATCTCCACCGCTAGATGGTATTAGCTTGATACACACAAGTGAGATATACCTATATTTAGGTTAGATGAAATCATGATTTAAGATTCAAGCTAAGTTTGCTTAGAAAATAAGCAATCATATCCACCGCTAAATGGTATTAGATTGATACACACAAGTGAAATATACCTATATTTAGATATGGGTGAACCGTACCTGAATGTGTATAACAAGTTATGTCAATAACAATTAACCGAAGTTAGCCATATGAACACTTTTCGCTTAGCTATATTCATCTAACACTTCTAGATCAAATCAAATAATCAATCAATCATGATAAATAATCAAATGAATCTAAATGTTATGGTTTGCAAAGCAAGTCGCATACCTTTATACATTAAGGTTCTAGGGACTTTGGTTCGCAAACGAACATGAGTTCATGAGTATAGACAATAGTTACCATACGAGTATGTGAACAAGTTGTCATACTTATCAATTTTAAAACCTAACCACTGAGTTTGCAAATTGAGTATGCGAACCACAGTTCCGGACCTGTCCCAGTCTTGCCGTTCACAAATAGTGTTTGCAAACCACAGTTCCGTACCTATCACAAATAAACTCGTCCGCAAACACAGTTCGCAAACAAGAGTTTCGAACCTGAACTAGTACTTCACAGTTTGCATAATAGGTACGCATATTGTGTGTATCTAGACATTGGTAGTAGTTCTTAAAACTCTCATTCAATCAATTTGAAACATCCTTAGAAGACAACAATGGTAATCTTACACATACCACTAGCTTCAAGTAATTTTCAAATGATTAATTGATCAATACGAAACTTTCCAATTTAACATCAAATGATTGTCTCACAAAAATCATGTAAGATGTTCAAGCTAATTTTCACATGATCATCTTGACTTAATATTTAGTTTCCAACAAATGAATTGTTTGCAACTAAACTTGACAAGTAGATGATGAAGCTTTCTAAGCTTTAAACTTGTATTTCGAGAAATATATAAACGAGATAAACTCGACCCAAAATTTCAAATGTATATAGCACAAAGTCTATATAGCTATACGACTTAGTCTCATTAGTAGATAGAATTCAATAGACTGATTGATAGATAAATTTTAGTCTCCACATACCTATTGTCGACGAAGTTCCTCCAATGTCTTCGGTAGATCTTCTTCTTCAATTGGTGAACATCGTGAAGCTTAATGCCCAACTACACTTTTCTATCCTAATCCGATACATAGCTATAAGTAGACTAGAAATAAAGTATATAGTTCCGATCAACTAAACTTGACAAAAAAGCTTGATATAACAACGCTTACGAGTTCGACCGAGGAGTGCTCTAGCAACACTAAAATAGACGAATTAGAACTATTCAAACCAAAAAATGAAGAAAAAAATTCTTGCAAAACGGACTCATTACCCTTTTTTCATCACTTATAGTGGATAAAAAAAATATACCCCAATAGTATTGGTACATACGACTATTGAATCGACCGAGAGATCAAAATAATCCATGTATAACATATTAATGCCTTAGAAAAATCATGTAAACGCATCTATAAAATTAATCAAGGAGTATTATAAGAAATGACACCACTCGCTGTGCTAATTGTCTTGGCCAAGCACATCATTTATATGTATGTCCTAACAAGGAGTACTATAAGAAAGCCAAGCTTTTATGGCCACTCTAGAGTATTTTCCAGAAGATGACTTCTATCTTAAGGATGAGCTTCTTACTTGTTTTGTTGATGATTATGTTCCAAATCTCAATAGTTCCTATTATTCCATACAAAGCAACCCTCTTTCTCCAGAAAAACAAATTAGTCTCTTGATTGAGGAAATTCATTCATTAAAGATTAATTGTCAACTAGAAAAAGAACTTATGATAAAAAAGGATTGATGGTATGGAATATGAAACTGAAAAAAATGAGAAACGAACAAATAAAGACTAATAAACTTATTCATGATCTTAATATTCGTAAAAATAAGAATCGATCTAGGTCAAGAAATTGTAATAAGAACAATCAACATGTCTCCTCTAAACACATTTACTGGCCATATTCCTTCACCAAAAGTCGTGAAGAAAACCAGGTTATCTGCAAGGATATAAAACCCCTATCTCAATGTTCCTTTTGTGAGAATTGGGTCATTCAAATGATAAATGTGTTTTTAGAATCAGAAACCGAAGGAATCCTTGTGCTCAGACTTCTCAATTTTAGAAGAGGAAGAAATCTCAGAAACTGGAAGAGACGTCTCTGTCAAACTGAAAGGTTTCATCATATATAGTACTAAACCTCAATTCTGTGTTCCAATTATTCTTTTCACTAAAAGGTTTACTTATAAAGTTCAATAGACTATAATAATGCAAGTTTTAAAACTCTGAAGGGAAATTTGTGTTTTATACCTTTAAAGCACCATAATTCCGTAACTTGGATGAAAACAATTTCGTGAACTCTTGAAGTTTTTAAATAGAGAAAGATACTTCTCACTCCTTCATAGAATTGCTTAGATAACATAAGTCTTCATTTATGCCTTATTCGTCTAGTTTAACCTCTAATAAAGAAGATAATGTTTGGACTGTTTTGTTCCCTTCCAAGAGAATTCTCTTCGAATCTTATGATACTAATTCTAGTCAAAACAAACACGTATTCCTGATTTTTCAAGCTCTGAACTTAATGAGTTTACTCTTAAGATGAATCTGATGCTCAACAAATTTCAAGCTTTGAGTGAAAATATGCATTCCTCCCCCAAAAGAATTGAAGGCAAGATTGAGAACATTGAATCAAAGTTGTCTATGATTGAGGAATAACTAGAATCTTATAAAGAAGATGAAGACTATACTCCTTCATCGATGTAAGCTTTCTTGTTTATCTTTTTACTAGTTAACTCCTTGTAGGAATTTTGTTCTGATTATTTGAGGAGGAACACTAACTTTTGGAGTAGTTTTTATGTGTTACATTAGCTATTCTAAATATTAACATCTTGCATGTTTAATGTTTATTTAATTAAATTTTATTTTGAAAGATGACGTGCAATACCTAATCTTCATAGATTATATATATGTATTGCTTATTTTGTGAGAATTGTTCTTTGCTATCATATTTTGGTAATTATAACACATATCTCCTATTTTCTCATAGGTTAAACTCTTAACTCTTTCAAAATAGGAGCAAACTATTTTGAGAATTGCAGTTTTGATCTCTCCACGATTAGAGTTCTGTGAATAAACTGTTACAGGATTCCGTAAGATGTTCTTTAGGGATCGACTTACTTCATTGAATGCGTCTCCGCCAGGAATAGGTGGTAAAATTTAATCTCTATGTTTGTACATGGCTAGAGAAGTTATAATTATTATGTTGAGTCATATCGTACTAATTGTTATCTTGTTCGTAACTGGCGTAGAGAATAGTTTTTGTCGATGATTATTTTTCTCACACAATTTTTGTATCTTAGTGCCTTCAAAATCAAGATTTTTATTTTTAATCTCTTTGTTTGTAAATGACGAGAACTGAGAGAAATATTGGGATACAAATTTATTATTTTCGTAAATGGCGTATAAATTTGTTAATGTTTAAGGAATATCTTTCTCGTGTGATTAGAGTTAAGGTCGTTCATGTTATTCTTTCAGGAATGAAATTTAATGGGGGAGAGTTGTTTTTAACTTGTGCTTAATGATAATATCTTTATGGGGAGAGCGGATGTGGAATTGTAGGAGATTCTTGTACCTTACGTCTCCTTGACGTGAACCCAGATTTCTTGATTAAATCGTCTAAACTAAATGTTGGTATATGTTCTCTAGTCCTGAAAATCTTTTGATTAAATATAACTTATGTTTTACCTTCATCCTACTATTTCATAATTTTTTTATATCTTTGGGAGCTTCATATTTTGGGGTAGATTAATTTTTCGTATTATATCTATTTCGGTTTTTATCAAGTTTCGGTCAAAAAGGGAAAAACATCTGTCAAACATTTAATTTGTATAAAAATATTAAACATTTGCTTTTAAACACAATAAACTTCTATCTAGAAAAGTCAAATTACAATATTTTACTTCTTATAAACAATTTAATAAAGTTTTTTATTACATGTCACAATACAATGTTTTAAAGGTTGTTATACAATTACTATCATGCATCGACGAAGGTGGTGAGTGGTTTACCAGAGCTTTCCTGATAAAAGGTGGTCTATTTTTAGTATCAATCACTTTCACATCTTACCTTATGTTACGCATTTGCACTCGGAACCGTTCTTTGGGTGGTGAATTCATAGGTTTACATGTTGAGGTATAGAGGCATATGTGCAGGGATGGGTGTAGTTTCTAATTAGTTTGCTTACCTCACCATGATTATGTTGTACTTGAGTTATTCATGTGCTTTAAGCCCTATTTACATGTTTCTGTTGATATGGTTGGTTTCTACCCGAAACCACTAGCTTTCCCTTAGAGCCATATATTGGGGAATATGTATGACGTTGGTTGCGTCGGCTAACTGGTTCTCAAGATCTTTATGAAAACTAAATCTTGGAAGTTTTTGAATAATCTGATGAGAATATATCAATTGAACAACTCTTTAACTAGTTTCATTTGAGTCATTTGAACTAGTTATGGTTAAGATGAATAAGGTTGATATGAGAGTGTTCATATGGCTAACTTCGGTTAACTATTGTTGAGCCAACATAGTGTACACGTTTAGGTACGGTTACTCAAACCTAAATGAAGGTACATTTCATTTGTGTATAACAAGCTATGTTCGATCTAACGATTGAAAGATATTGAATGCTTTGTTACTAAGGTAACTTAGATTAAACCCTGATTTGAAAACCATATAAAGGAGAACTATAGCAACTGGGAAACCTAATACCCACACTTATGTATGATACTAGTTGCGACTAGAGTCGATTCTCCTTTAACCTTAGGTTTTTTATGAAACCCTGTAGGTTAACGACTTAAAGACTTCATTGGGATTGTGAAGCCAGACCCAACTATTTTCTCTGTAGTTGCGTGTTTTGATCTTACTTTTACTATTGTGATTGAGTATTATCTTTGCTAAAATTTGCTTGAGATTTATCTCTGATAGGTAAGATTAAAAGAAGTCACAAACATCTTCGTCTTATCATTTGTAATTCCACAATATCTTGTTTCCCTTCCATACGATTAAGATTATTCTGAGGTGATTGATAATACTAGGCAGTTCTTCGGGAATATAAGTCCGGTTTATTAATTGGTTATGTTCACCTTGATTTATCAAAAGACGGAACAAAACTCATAGGTATTTCTGTGGGAGACAGATTTATCTATTCCGATAGACTTTTCTGTGTGAGACAGATTTGTTTATCAAGTCTTCGACTTTGGGTCATAGCAACTCTTGGTTGTGGGCGAGATCAGCTAAGAGAATCAAGTGCGTAGAATCCTGCTGGGGTTCAGAGACGTAAGGAGCGCAACTGTAACTTGATCAGTGTGAGATTGACTAGGGCTCAACTACATTCCAGTCTGAAGTTCATTGGTAGTAGGCTAGTGTCTGTAGCGGCTTAATACAGTGTGGTTTTCAAAGCTGGACTAGGTTGCGGTTTCCTCGTTAACAAAACTTCTGGTGTCTGTGTTATTTCTTTTCCGCAATATATTTTGTTATATAATAGAAATATCACAGGTTGTGTGTTAAGATCAATCAATTAGATAATCCAACCTTTGGTTGTTTATATAAATTGATTGACACTTGAACATTGATATTTGGTACCGTTCAAGTTATTTCTCTTATGTATTTGGGATCGCAAATTCTTATTTATTTGATTGCGAATTGAATTGAGAAATAGAGATATCGCTCCCTGGTATACTTTTCTATAGATTGAGTCTAACAGTCTAGTTGATTCTCTTGAAAGTATATTGGAGTTTGTCCTACTCAGATTGCCGAACGAAATATTGGGTGTGGTTGTTAGACCCCCGTTTTTCAGTAACCGTACCTAAACGTGTATATTGGGTTGGCTCAATAACAGTTAACCGAAGTTATCCATATGAACACTTTTGACTTAGCCGTATTCATCTAACACTTCTAGATCAAATATGATGATCAACAATCATGATAGATCATCAAATGAATCTAATTGTGTTTCAAATAGATTTGTTCAATTGTTCACTATCTCATATTCATTAACAAATTGGAACGAAATCGGTTTGATTGGTGATCGTACAAAGTACTTATACAAGAAACATATCATGAATATTAAGCCACGGTTTGCAAAGTTAATTTGCATTCCTTAAATCATAAATGTTTTAGTTCATGAGTATGAGAATCATACATTACCGATTTTAGAACTTAACCACTGTGTTCGCAAACTGGGTACACGAACAGCAGCTTCGGACCTTGGCCTAGTCAAGCCGTTCGCAAACTCGGTTCACGAACAACCGTTCCGGACCCAACTCAGGTAAACCAGTTCGCATGCTAGGTATGCAAACAAGAGTTCTGGACCTTCTCAGATAAATCCGTTTGCATACTAGGTGCGCAAACAAGAGTTCCGGACCTGAATCATCATAGTACAGTTCGCATATTGGGTATGCATACCGTGTTGTATCCAGACATGGGTAATCGTTCTAAACTCTTATTTCAATCATTGAAACATCCTTAGAAGACGACAATGGTAAACTCACACATACCATTAGCTTCAAGTAATTTTCAAATGATAGAATGATCAATATGAAACTTCCTGAGATAACATCAAATGACTGTCTCACACAAATCATATAAAATGTTCAAGGTAATTTTCACATGATCATCTTTTGATTTAATATCTAGTTTCCAACAAATAAATTGATTCCAACTAAACTCGTCAAGAATACGATGAACATAGCTAAAGAAAAAAGCTTCCAACACGTTTCGAGAAATAGATACGCGAGATAAAGTCGGCTCGAAAATATTAAATGTATATAATATAAAAGTCTATATAGCTATATGATAGACACATTTTTGTGTCTAGTTTGTCCTCAATGTATGTATTGTTGGAACTCTATTTTTGTACTAATATTGTGTTTTTATGTATTTTTAGGAAATAAACATTTTTGGAAAATTCGGCTCGAAAAGTTGATTTTGGCACCCGGAGGACAAGTGTTATTCGGACTCTCGCTTTTGGATAAGGGGTAACCTAATTACTAAGGGGAACCCCCAGGTCACCCCCAAGGCATCTGCTATTCGCACCCCCAACTTACTTTGACTCGGATTGACTCCAGAGGGGTTTGCTTAAATTGTAACGAATTCCCTTTCGAAGGATTAGAAGCTGGTCTAGAAACAATCTAAGTGGAGCCATCATGCTTGTTGTTTGCTAGATTTTATAGGTTTGATTTGGTCGAGTCAGCCTTGTTTGTGATTGTGTAGAATCCCCTTGCAATTAAGAATATCGAACTGGTATGATAGAAGCCAATACAATGATTATCGACCTGAATTTGAATATGGACATCATCCTTTCTATGACCATGTTGGGAATAGTGGTTGGGAACACCATCATTTGGAAGGATATGGGTCATACCCTGGTGAGCCCAATTACTATCCACACATGCATCAGTCTTACGAGCAAGAAGATTATAGTACTAGTTCTTCGTCTCTAGAGGATACAATCAAACTATTGAAAAGTAGTCCTTTTTATGATCCCTCTGTTCCTATTCCTCCTTTAGAAGAGTCCCTCAGGGAGTTAGCTGAGTCGACGCGTAAGTTAGCTGAGATGAATAGTGTAATTCTAGACGAAAGAACTACAATAATGAGTGAACTTTCTATAGAGGAATCCCTCAAGCTGATGGCTGAGACGAACGAAAGACTTGGTAGCACTACTTGTTTTGATGAGGTTCGATCTTTTTCATGTTATTATGATGAGGATAGTGTTGATGGAGAATCATACTTATGTAGGAATAGTGATCAGGAAATGGTTACTCCAATTGAGCTTTACAATGATAATATTATTTCTAGTTCAAATCCAAATAATTTTAATAATTATTCACCTATTCAAAAGGACGAGGATTTGACTAGAGATACCCTCGTTTTAGACGATGTAGTATTTCCTGTTTACAAAGACGATAATGATTTAGAGGAACGAGTTTATTCTGAGAATAATGTTTTAGAGTCTAGCGATTTAGAAACAATAGTCTTAGACGAAGAAGATGAACTCATAGAGCTTTTAAATATGAGTGAGGATGCATCACCTGAGTATAACCTAACAGAAGCAATTGACTATTTTCAGGATTCCAATGATCTAGAAATTAAGGAAATTGTAGCTAGTCTATCTAGAGATACCCAAAAATCTAAGTTTGGGGGTGATTATCATTCTCCTTGCGCCATACCTTTAGCTCTTACAGAGCTCCCTCATTTTGGACTTGATATCTCTGCCTCGACAATTTTACAAGATTACCTTCATACTCGTTTTCCCGAACCTAATGATGTCCAGGAAGAAGTTCAGTCTTTAGAAACCCATCCTCTGGTTGATGTGGTTTGCCCAGGCTATGATCCCCAGATTGACTTTGTTTTCCCACCAAATAGTTTTCTTCCAACTGTGGGAACGTTTATATTCCAAATGTGTCGAATATTAAGTTGTGAGACAAACCTAAATGCTTTAGGAAATTAGAATCGACACATTTGCTTAAGAATGTCCACTACTCTCATTGTGGTCAATTATGTAACTCAAATCTTATTGACTTAGAGGATCCTCAGTTATTTAGGTTATTATTGTGCGCTTCTAAGATCATATTTGAGTTTTTCCAGACTCTAGGACCTAATGATTCAGATCCCACCAATGAAGAAACGCAGCCAATGAAAATTTTCTATTTAGACCCTTTCATAGAACCTGAACCTGAACCACAATTATATATAAATTTCTTAATCAGGAAACTAAGTAAGGGCATGCTAGTCTTGTTCACTTTCTTGGTTCATTGCAGTTTCCTTTGGTCAGCTCTATTTAGTTTTGAAGACCCACAGTTATTTCGACTGTTACTTTATGGTTCGAGTTGACTAATCCTTTCCTAAGTCTGGCTGAAGACTTTAAACTTAGCACTTCTTGGGAGGTATCCCATGCTCATGCAACACGGTAATATCTTTCCTTAACTCTTTCGCTTCAAATGGTAACAGTTTCTCCTTGTTCATGCTTTTAGTTTCATCTTTAGAACATTGAGGACAATGTTAGATTTAAGTTTGGGGGTATGGGAGAAACTTTTTAGTTGCAATTACTAAACTCCATAGACTAGAAATTTATTCCTATTAAGGTTTGCACTAACCAATCTAAGTGGATGGGAACATCTTGGTTGTAGGAGTTGAGGAACCAATCTGATTAGATAGAAACATCTATAGAGTCTATTCATAAAAGCACAGAGCTCGGGTGTTAGAAATAACATGATAGTTGCACCATATCTCGTTGAGTCCTTTTCATTTCTTTTTTTCATTTTATTTTTTCATTTTAAACTATGTTTCTCTAAGTGATTATGTGGGGCACACGGTTCAAGTTGTTACCGCTGCTAGGGTGAATTAGAGTGACTGAGTTACTAAAAAAAAAAAAAAACCGGACCAGTTAGACCAATCGGAATAAGTATTAACACTTGGATAGCAATATGCGTGTGTTCTTCCTGTTTCCGTCGCCTAAGCAAGCGTGGAATGCAGGACCCGTGGGAACTATCGTGTAATCTGCTGACAAGAAGCATGCGCTTGGATCAAAAAGATCTATTCATGCCGTTAAGTTTAAAAAAATAAAAATGGTTATTGTTCTGTGTAGTCAACTGCTGGTTCCCTTGTATTTGCCAGTTTGTTGATCTAGATTTAAGTTATTGACCACTGGTTCCCTTGTATATGCCAGTTGTGTTGATATTAGTCAGACCGGTATCTCAGTCCATTAGGATAGGTTCATTCTGGCAGTGGCCTTCAGACAGATATGTGAAACATCGATCATTTGGTTAACATCAAAACCATCTACATTTTTCTATTTCCATCTCCTTTTTCTATCCATATGATTAGTTTGACTCCGAATATGATGTCCATAGTGCAACTATCTGAGTAGAGCTCTGTCACTTTATATGAATTTTAGTATGCTTGAGTGTAAACTCGTGTACAACAATTGGAATTTCGCATCAGGGTACTTCCTCCTGTAGTCAGTGATTGTAAGCCAACCAAGGAGATTCTTTAGTGCCTTCCAAGGTTCGACATAGATAGCTAGGGTTTGGAGTATGAAGGTTTTGTTGGTACACCTCTGGTAAACCCTCCGGAGACAACACTCCGCCACTAGGGCCACCTAGTGGTTTAACGGCTTACTGCACGTGCTAAGTGTAGTCATTTTATTTTTTAGATTAGATTTGATCGAGGACTAGCAAATAATAGGTTTGGGGGTATTTGATAGACACATTTTTGTGTCTACTTTGTCCTCAATGTTTGTATTGTTGAAACACTATTTTTGTACTAATATTGTGTTTTTATGTATTTTTAGGAAATAAACATTTTTGGAAAATTCGGCTCGAAAAGTTGATTTTGGCACCCGGAGGACAAGTGTTATTCGGACTCTCGCTTTTGGATAAGGGGTAACCTAATTACTAAGGGACACCCACAGGTCACCCCCAAGGCATATGCTATTCGCACCCCATTTCAGGATAGGGGGCATATCGTCTTCAACATTCAAATTCGTGTTTTGGCGGGAAAACCATTTTCACTCCTGACAGATTTTTAATCAGCAAAATGAAGGTGTTCTAGTGCGATTCAATCGCTGAAAATTGGTGAGAAGTTGTGATTTAACATGGAAAAGTTGTTGTGAGTGTTCTCTTAGCTCAAATTTGGCTAGAATTGGCTAGCCAATTCACGGGCTCAAAACAGCTAAAACACATGCAGAAGAGTTTCTCTACGACTTCTGGAAGATTTTGTGTGTGTTCTGCTCGTGTTTCATGCATCGAGCAACCTGTTGGAGCATGTGTAATCAAATTGGAGCGTGCTGGAACAGAGAAAACGCGTGAAAAGCTAAAACAGGAAAGAAAATATCCGAAAATATTTTCTTTCACTGCCGAGGATTTGTGGAGTTATGGAGGAGATTCGATGCATGCTTCGGGTTTAAATAGAGTCCCTGGAGGTCAGAGAAAGGGGGTCGAGAGTTGGGAGTAGAGAGGAGAGCGTTGCAGAGGAAGAATCCACCATTTTTCTCTGTTTCTGCTGCTGCCATTGATGAAGATGAAGAACACGAAGAACAGACAACCAAAAACCGTCGTTCTTCAACAGTGACAATGACCAGTTCCTGTGGGTCGTAGTCAGCTACGCAGACAACAACAATATTCTTTTATCGTTCTTTGTAACGGTGTTTGCAACAATTATAAACGTTGCAAACACTCAATTTTCATCATTTTCTCTTTATTTCATCATTGTGAACCATTTTTGAGCCATAAATAATTATTTTGAGAGCATTTTTACTATGATGAGTTAAACCCCACCACCGGGACGACGGAGGAGGCCGAACTTCATACATGGGTAATTTAATTAATTCTTTTTAAGAGTTTTGCATTAAAAATGAATTGAAATATGATTTGATTAAATTGGGTGTTATTTGATTAGATGGGTCATGCTTAGCTTAGGTTATTTGATGTTCCATGCTTAACATTTACAATCAATTTTTTGAGAATCTACTTTGGCAAAATAAGAGTCCATATAACTTATGTTTTGAGCGATTATTGTCGAGAATAATTCATTGAGCCCTGTTTTATGAAGATTGGCCGAATCATTAGTCCCAGTACCTCTCACCATTGTTAATATTTTATTGTATATATTTATCTTTTTTATTAAGTCTAAAAAATTATCCTTCACAAATCCGAGAGTTTGAACCTCTACAACCCACGAAAAATCATTAATCACTATACGAATTAGTCTCATTGGAAGATAGAATAAAATAGACTTCTGACTGATGGATAAGTTTTAGTATCCACATACCTTTTGTTGATGAAGTTCCTCCAAGCTCCTCAGTAAATCTTCTTCTTCAATTGGTGAACGCCGTGAAGTCTAAAGCTCAACTACACATTCTATCCTAATCCGAGACATCGCTACAAGTAGACTAGAAATCAAGTATATAGTTTTGATCAACTAAACTTCACTAACAATCTTGAGATAGCAACGCTTGCGAGTTCGACCGAGCAGTGCTCTAACAATATTAGCTTAAAGAATGCTCTGAGCTCGGTTCAACATGAAATACCTGATGATGTTAGGCAGTCTATTGAACGAAGTAACAATTATATATTTTTTATTTATTATAACAGTGGCACTGGAAAAATTTGTTTTTCACTATAAAATTGGTCTACGGGTAAAATCAAAGGTTGTTTTGACTTTTCTAGATCCAGTTCCTTCCACCCTTTAAGGCCTATTCTTATGCACATGTCAAGCATCTAATTTTTCCACTTTAGCACCCACTATGGTTATGCCAAATTCCAAAACATATCTGCCTATGTGTCAAGAATAACAGTTAGGCAAACATGACGGAGTCTCTAACGAGCGATAGAGTATCCATCGCTAGATGGTCACAACATCGCTCGTCGGTCATTCTAGCGACAACGATAGTCATGATGTCGCTCGCTGGAAGCGTCATCGCTCAGTTGTTCCTCATTCAACGGCTACAATTTCCCCCTTTATAAATACCCAATTTCAAACTCATTTCAACTCACACCAGAATTTCTAAATCTCTCTATAATTTCTCAATCTCTCAACCTTCTTCAAATTTAAAACAATCACACCTTTTCTACATTTCTTAATTTCTTGTAATATGGATTCAAAATCTCAAAGTCAAGGCAAAGGTAAAAAAACCAAAGTCCAGAGTGCAAAATTCAATATCACGGAAGATAAATGCATTTATCGTAATTATGTTTATTTTACCCAAGATTGTATCGATGGTGCACAACAACATGGTGACACCATGTGGGAAAATATATTTCGTAAATATGAAGAACAAACCATGAAGATCAATTATCGTGATGCAAAAGGGTTAGCAGAACGCTTCATTGTAATCGATAGGGAAGTCACCTCTTGTGTTTGATTAATAATGCAAGCCAAGAGAGCCTGGGAGAGTGGTCTTGTGGATTGTGATGTTGAAAAACATGTTCGTACAGAATGGCAGCGAAAAAATGGCAAAAATTTCGCTTTCAAAAGTTGTTATCATATTTTGAAGGTGTTGAACAAATATAATCCAGAATTGTTAGCAGCTAATCAACAAGTACCTGAAAGGTCACCATACAATTTTTCTCTCTCAATACCAAATTCTTCACCATTTTCAACAGGTCCATCAAATTCTTCACCAGATACCCCAAGAAACTCAAATGTCAACTTAGTTCTCAATAATGATGATGCTAATAAAAAAACTTATGGGAGGAAACAGAGCAAGACTTGCTAGAAAATCAGCTCAAGAAGGTGGAAGCTCCAATAGATTTAACATGCCGAGTTAATGGAACATCAGAAGATCGTCGAGAAGCAAAGAGCAATTGGTAGGAAATTTCAAAACAGAGAGAGTAAGAAAATTCGCCTTTCTCGAGAAAAATTTGTGAATGACTATAACAAGCATAACATTCTTCAAGCTGACACTTCAATTATGAACCCCCAGCAAAAACATGTATGGCAAATTGAATTTGACAAGATCTAAGCACAAATTGAATAACAAGCTGGATTTAATAACAACCAACTTGGTGGTGATGATGATGATGATGAGTTCGATGTAATAAAACCTCTAGATAATTGATGTATGAATTTAAGTTTTAATTTGAAGTGTTGCATTTTAATTTGATATGTTGTTATTGCATTCTACTTAATATTGGTTTGAAATGAAAAGTTGATTAATTTGAAATGAAAAGTTGGCTATGACCTCTAATATTCAGTGCATCAAACTGATAATAAAATTGAGGTTCTACTTGACAAAGCTCTTCAATAATCTTTTTCACCAGATGCCAAGGCATAAATTGATCAGAGTACACACAATTGGGAAGAAAATAATCGTGCATCAGCTTCTGATGGTAATTCCCCTATCGATTCGTATATCTTCTTGAGAATACTTCTTGTAGCTCTGGAACTTTAGGTATTTGGCCCGTATGTACGAGCATCAGAGTGTCGATTAGTTTATTATCTTCAGGTTCCTCATCGTCAAGTTCTTGCAACCTCCTTTGATACATTTCTTGCTGTAATCTAAACTGATTCATAAAAACATTCCTCTCTTCGTTGGATCTCGCCACTGACGATTGTAAAATCTAAAGTTGAGTATACAAATAGAGAAATCAGTAAGATATATGCAGAAGTAGGTGAAATAATGAAGTACAAAGGCGTATATATGGGAACCAGCATGGGGAAAATAGCCGTTGCAAAATAACTAATGATGGATAATCATTATGTAAATCTCGCGATGGTTGGATGACGCCAGCAATATTCATAGTATCACCAGCGCTTTTGATAATGACGATCAATAAAAACTCTGTCGCTCAATAGTTTTCCCATAGTGGCGCAATTCGTTTGCAATTCCACCTGGTATGTCAAACAACTTTTTTTAGCCATGTATAATAGGCCTAAGCCCCCTAAGAGCATCTCCAACAGAGGGTGGATGTTTTTTTAGTGACATATAGGATTTTAGACCCCCATTTGACATAAATTCATCCCCAATAGTAGGGTCCTACAAGTTAGGAGAGACCAATTACTAAATATGAAGGTGTTCAAGAAAGTGTTATTTACACCTTCAACTGCACCTCCACGTCATGTTTTTCACTAATTTTTCTTTTAATTCTAAGGTTTAAAATTCTCACTGTTGGAGATGGTTTTTTAGATATGAGGTCCTATATTTACTCCATGTGTAGACCCCATAAATAAACAATCATGTTATAGGGGCGACATATTTTATTAGAGGAGCAGCGGGTAATAGGAGAAAAAGGGTCATTCCATGGTAATTTCAGGTGCCCCTTATCCAAAAACTGAAAATGACTAATTAACCCTTATATAGTTTAGTGTTGATAATCTAGTTTACTGTTAATGATTAAGTTTCACTTCAATTAACTCTAAATCAAAACAAAATCAAATTTTAGAGTTTAAAAAAAAAATCACATTTTTTTACATTTTCAGAGTTCATTACGGTTGGAATTTTGCTCGTAACCAACCGTAAATCTTAGTTACGGTTCATAAAAGATGAACTACCAATCATAACTGGTTAAATTTGGGTAAAACCCAATCATAAAATCAGTTACGGTTGATAACCAGATGCTCGAGACGAACCGTAACTTAGTTACGGTTCGTAAACTAAAATGGTTACCAACAGTAACAGTATTTACGGTTCATTTCTAATTTTAGTTATGAACCGTAATTGGTGACCTTTCTGAACTCTGGGTTTCAGGGTTATTTACGGTTCGTAATTCTGATATCGACATCAACCGTAAGTTCACTTACGGTTGAAAAAAAGACGTAACTGAAGAAAATTCACAGATATAAGAACATACGGTTCGTAATAGTTCAATTACCAACCGTAACAACATCAAAATCTCCAGTTACGGTTCGTAATTGAATTAAAATCAACCGTAACTCACATAAACCCAAAAATTTGAATTTCAATTTTCATATAAAGCCCTAATTTTTGATAGAAATTAAACTTCAATCGAACAAAATAAACCAAATCGTACCTGCGTTTTTCAAACATACCTCATATAAGTCATTACACTACACTTGATTAATTTTCGAATCGTCGATTAATCGAAGAAGATGAAATTTTGAGTTTTAATGGAGGTTACGGTTGATGGGAGGAGGAGAAGAGAAGAAGAAAGAAAACAAATTTTCAATTTAACTTTGATTTAGGTTAAAAAATGGGGAGGGTAATCTAGTCAATTAACATCCTCTATAGGATATCTCCTAACCAACTAAAGGGACATTATTATCACACTGCCGCCCCTCTAATAAAACCCGCCACCCCTATAACAGGATTTTAAATAAATAAAAAATCCAAATAGAATTTTTTACACCTTCTGTTGGAGATGTTCTAGACCTCAATACCCATATGGACCATATATTTCGTGTTGGGTTCACATGAAAACCTTGACCAGACACCATAATACGTCGTGTCCAAGGGCAAGGAGTGAAGACATTGAGTCCAGAAAAGAAAAAAAAAACAGACAGAAAGGAAAGGAAAGAGAAAAGTACAAAGACATTGCCGGGTAGCCGCGTAACTGCACGAGTCGTGCCTGCTCTTCTACTTCGATAACTTCCATACGGATATCCAAAATTTCCACGTTTCGAAAGAAGAATGAAGGGATGCCACATATTCTGCTTCATCATTTTAAAATGCCATCGAAAGAACTTGTCCCACTTAATCGTCATCTAAAGATTGTACTAAGATGAACATACCAATCAAACGGATGAGATTGCGTCAATAATACGCAGGTCGCGTATTAGAGTGTCGGAAAGTGAAGAGGAATTATTTGGATTTTTGACCGCCAGATTAATAATAGTAATATACAGAAGAAAGCGAGAGAGAGGGAGCTTCTTTGCAGGCTGCAGCTAAACTTCAATTATTTCCTTTGTGTCTCTCTCTCGGAACAAATAATCAAAATCCACTTATCAATAGAACTTAATCAGGGTTATCGACGAGGAGAGGTTAGCGAAACCATCTTCAAGTTTTCATTTTTCAATTCAACTTATTTTTGTGGCAACAATTAGGTTTTTTTTAGGGGATTTTTAAGTTTTTGATTGTCAATTGATTTTGTTTTGTTGAAAACATGAAACGAGCTTATTCTATTGTAAGGTTTGAGGAGTCTACGGCATATGTGCTTTATGACTACGTTGAAACCCTAAAATGATACTTTTCAGGTTAGGAAAATTTATTTACCTGTTAGCCCTAGTAGTTGTGGTCTAGCTAAGTGCTAATGATCATGTTGTGAATTCTAAACTAGGGTTACTTTGTACGTTAAACTGGTTTTGATGTATAGGAAATTAAATGAAGTGAAGGATATGATTGGCATATTAATTTGAGTTAATGAGGCATTATAACTGACACCATTGGAGTTCACATATATGTTTAAACACAGTATTGCTGATAATATTTTGCAGTCAGATGACTCCCTTTTTTCTTTGCTGTACAGGTAGCGGATTTTTGGATGGTCCAACAATTTACCGCAATTTGTTTGTGAATTACGATAGTCTTGTGTGGAGTGTAGTTGCTATCTGATGCTTAGCTGCATTATGATCTTGTGCTACTAGTATCACTTCACAACCTCTTCAATGATGGCTGTTGCTGGTTCCCTGAGATTGTCTTATGAATTGGGAACTCATAAGAAACGTGGTTTCACTTGCCAATCCGAGGTGGATATTTCTTTACTTGATTGGTTTTGTCATGCACACCTTTTTTGTGGTGTTGATTTCTGCAAACGCTAAATGTATCTGTGACTTTCTCAGGGTTTGTTTGGAAAAGGCCGGTTACGCGTATCACCTTTTTTCCTTTCGTCTCGTGGTTCGGTATGCTTCTTGTCAGATTTCATAATCCTCTTCTTTGATTTTGTATGTTTCTAGGCTTACATAGAGAAAAGTCAAACATTATCATTTTTAGAATTGGGTGAGATAGATAAACTTATCTTGAAGATCTTCCCTATGAAGATTATCTTTTACTGGCTTCTAGTCCTTCGGATGACACAGCAAAAATCATCGCAACTTTCATTTTCCCATTCACTTTGATATGAATAGAAGTTCTGTGGTGGATAGCCGATGTTGGAAGATGGCCAGTAGAGATAAATTATTGCCTGATTCAGGGCATCCTGATTTATAGTTTTGAGTCTTTGAACTCATTTTTTATTGGTCTTGTGTGAGTTGCAGACTTCTAGTCTGTTTCATCTGCTTGCTAATATTTCCTTTTTTTGGTTGATTTGATTTGGTTTTTAAGACCTTGTGTTTGGTAGTCTACAGAGTCATTCCTACCACTTTACAAATATGAAGGTCTTGTACTTCTCATCCATAATCCTTGGAAACACTGTTGCCAGCTCTGGGTCCTGAGATGTATGGAGTCAAAACTGGAAAAATGAACAAACAGGTGTCGTATGAGATTGATGAATTTCGCTTGAAACCAGATTGGGAATCTCGTTTAGCATAACTATCATGGACTAGATATATCTAACGGCTGGTGAGAGAGAGCTATTGAAAAATGAGAAGACATTTCGTTTTCCTAAAATAAATTATCAAACGAGAGTCCTCTCTTGTTTCTCTAGTTTGTATGGAAAACCAGAAAACTTAGTTTTTCATAGAATTTGTTTAGGGCTTATGCCTTATGTGGCATAGTTTTATGTGTGTGTTCCATATGGATCGACTCACCATAAGACTTGCCCCAAGTAAGAGTGGGATTATGTTATCCTAGAACTACTTGATTATGAATGAAACGGATGATCATTCTTCTCCGAAAGTAGCATAAATCTGTTTTGAATATATAATCTCAAAGTTTTCAGTTTGTAATTTAATTACCTGTTGGATGTATGATGTTTCTTTTGTTCGAGTAAATGTGCTTTGACAGTTGACACCCTGAATTGTTGTTTGTTATATTTCCAGCAACTTGATGCTTTGAGTCTTCATCTCTCTGGAAATGTACAGCGGCCAATTAGTTATGTCACTTCTAGATACGACATTGTCAAGTGCCGTTCTTTCCTAATACCTGCTCAAGCAAATGAAATACCTATTCTCAAAACTGCCATCTCAACTGCAACAAGGTATAAATTACTTTTTGAGATACTGTGTATAAGTTGGCACAACTGTGGACGTTTATGACTCTATTGGCTCACATGCATTAATTCATGATACATGTCAACTTCTTAGATTGATGTGTTTTCCAAACTCTAAATTTTCTGTAAGTATTCTTTGGCCATGACACTTTTTGATGGATGAAATTTCCAAAGGTTCAACAAAATATAACTATTTCGTTCCAGCTGCCATAACTTGATTTTGGCGATATTAATGCTTCTTCTAGTTATTTAATAATGAGCAGGAACCATAGCAATTGAGGAAACAAAACACAAGCGAAATGCAGATTTAATTCGGAACATAAAGTGCCGCTATCATTTAACATGAATAAAAACTATTAAAATATTGATTAGCTACTACTTTTTCTACACATATAGATCATACAATGCTTTTTGTGGAAGTCCTCTCCTCCTCAAGGTGGTCTCAGCAGTCAGTATCCTAGCTTTCACTGTATGGGGCCTGGCACCACTTATGCGTCTCAGCAGGAACTTGTTTCTTCATGTGAGTTCATGATTTTTGATTTTCCATTTCTTCCTTTTACCCCTTCGGTGGTGTAATTTGTTTGTCGACAATCTTTTGCAGAAGAGTGATAACACCAATAATTGGAAAAAAAGCCAAACACATTATGTGATGACTTCATATCTCCAACCTTTACTTTTGTGGACAGGGGCCTCCCTTATCTGCGGGTGTGTTTCACTAATTTTATAATTTATGACAAGGAGTTTAATGGATCTGTCACTATAGTAGTATGTGCCTGAAATATCACTTGCTAATTAGTTCAGCAATTGTTGCAGGGCACTGGATCCCATAATTTTACCTTCAGAAGCTAGCCAGGCTGTTAAACATCGCCTTTTGATTTTCGTGAGATCCTTGTCAACTGTACTGGCATTCGCTTATTGTTTATCAAGGTGAGTGCTTTGATGTTGTCAGTCTAACCACTACTGAGCAGCAGATTATCTTTCTTTTGTACTTCGAAAATTTTCTTACTTCCGTTTACCTCTAGGGGTGGTTATTTTTAGTAGGTGGTGGGTAACTTTCTTGTTATGCTTGCTGATAAGAAAATTAATACTAGTGAAGCTTCTGATTAACATTTAGTTGATGTATAGTGGGTGGAATGAGTCGGTCGCGATTAAAGAATGTTTTTTTATATCTTCTTACATGAGTTCTTAAAGTGCTTTCTTGCGCATACCTCGAAAATTTGATATGCCCTTTGAAGAAAATGCTACCTGTTCTTCTTTTCACATATTTCGTTGTCTTGCATAATTGCTGCTTGTACTTTTTCTTCTCGTGTACCTGTCTTTAGCCTGTACTTTTGCAGTTTCAGAGTGTCGAGAAAGGCAATGATGATCATGATTTTCTTTGGTTGTTGAACTTGTTTTTCTTTTCTATGCAGCTTGATACAACAAGCCCAGAAATTCTTTATGGAGGCAGTTGACTCCAACGATACAAGAAATGTACGTCTCCTTTACTTTTTTCTCATGCAGCTTGCTGCACTGGTTTATACATGTAGATGTTTTCATGGCGTTTGAGATACTCGTTACTTTAGAATAAATTTCCAATTTTTAAGACCGCGGGATCTTCCAAGTTAGAATATGTAATGAGGGAAGAAACAATACCTACCAGTTTGACATTCGTGTAACCTTAAAATTGATATATATATATATATATATATATATATAAAACTGATGTGCATAAATGTTAATGTGGTTTTGTCTGTGTAATTTACCTCTTCTTTTTTTTCCCTACAGATGGGTTTTCAATTTGCTGGAAAAGCTATTTATACTGCAGTCTGGGTAGCAGCTGTTTCATTGTTCATGGAGTTGCTTGGGTTCTCTACACAGAAATGGCTTACTGCAGGAGGTCTTGGAACAGTACTTCTGACTCTTGCTGGACGTGAGGTACAATATTTGATTCTTCTCATATTTTCAGCAAATCTCCTAAATTCAAGTATCTTCAGTATCTTTTATTTTATGCTAGTTTGTTTGTTTTCCTTTAACTAAAATTTGGTTGTCTAATGCTAATTTTTCAATGTTTTAACAGAGCAACTTTTTGGTGTTATTTTGTTCAGATATTCACAAACTTCCTATCAAGTGCAATGATTCATGCAACACGACCCTTTATCACAAATGAATGGATCCAAACAAAGATTGAAGGCTATGAAGTTTCCGGTACTGTTGAGGTTTGTTTCTATCATCCGAGGAAATACAGAAAACAGAATCTATGCTGGTTAGAGTTGCTAATAAGCACAGGTGGAACTATTCGTCATTGCTTATTGATATTCTGTTGTTTCAGCATGTAGGTTGGTGGTCACCAACAATCATAAGAGGTGAAGATCGTGAAGCAGTTCACATTCCAAATCACAAGTTTACAGTGAATGTTGTAAGGAATCTTACACAGAAGACTCATTGGCGTATCAAGACACACCTTGCCATCAGCCACTTGGATGTCAATAAGATTAACGTAAGGAAGAAGTCACATATTTGTTTGTCAATTAACATGCACATGTCTTCTAGAAGATAACATTTGCATCACAGTTTCTTTTTTGAGCAAAATATGGTTGTTATTTGTTTCTTTGTGCAGAATATTGTAGCAGATATGCGCAAAGTCCTGGCAAAAAATCCTCAAGTAGAGCAGCAGAAGTTGCACAGAAGAGTGTTTTTGGAAAACATAGATCCAGAAAACCAAGCACTTTTGGTAGTCCATTTTTGCGAACTTTTTCTTGTTTACACATTTGCTCTTCCTGCATTTGATTTTACTAGTTTTACGCACCTGTTAACAGATGATTTGCTCTTATGAACTGCAATAATATTCTTACAAAAATTTACTAGTTCAAATCGATCTTCACTCTGTTTGCTCTTTTGAATTATTCAAACTAATTGTTTTTACCCTAGCTTTAATACATAAGTTCTGTAGAAAAAATATTTTTGTCAAACTCCACTCTATCAGCTGCTAATGCATTTATCTTTTTGCTATTGCTGTGTTACAGATTTTAATATCTTGCTTTGTGAAGACCTCCCATCATGAAGAATACCTGTGTGTCAAGGTAAAGCGTTTTCGTTTTGTTCTTTTTTCTTACCTGACTTGGCATATGGTCGTAGCCTTGTAGGATTAGTTTATTGCCTATTTAACTTGTTTAGTTCAGAAGGTGTACTTAGTTGATGTTTGATGAAGCAGGAAGCTATTTTGTTGGATCTCCTCAGAGTCATCAGCCATCATCGTGCACGTCTTGCCACTCCAATTCGTACTGTTCAGAAAATATACAACGACCCTGACATGGAAAATATACCATTTGCTGAGACCATCTATGCTAGGCCTAGAGCTGGTAGGAACCGTCCATTTCTGCTGATTGAGCCTTCGTACAAAATTAATGGAGATGAAAAATCAAAATCTCAACCTCGTTCAGCACGCAAGAACGAAGAACAAGATACTAAGGTCTCATCATCTGATGTCCTGGCAGATGTCAAGGATGCAGAGAAATCACTCGAATCAAAGACAGATAATAAAGTAACATCTGACTCCAAAGCAGGTCCACAGGCTGTTGCGTCATCATCTGATTTGAAGGCGGGCACGAAGGTTGATTTGACAACATCAGTATCTGATCCCAAAGCTGATGCCAAGGGGCCAGAAAGGTCAACGTCTGACACAAAGGGACCGAGTCCAATTTCTGATGGTTCCGCACAGAAAAACCCTGAGAAGAAACATAAGAAGGGTACTTCAGGAGACGTTCGGCAGAAGAACAGTAATGCTGACACTACGCCGACAATATCTGCATCCTCTACACTCAAGAAACAACTCCAAGTCTTGGACTCATTGGCGCAAAGTTCTTCTGATGCTACCCGAGTAAAAGCAGCTTCTGATAACTCCCCAGCGTCTGAACTGGGTAGTGTAAAAACAGAAGGAAGTCCAGCTATGGCACACACAAAACAGGAAAATGAGAGGCCTCGACCTGCCATGGAAGATAACATTGTTCTTGGTGTTGCTTTAGATGGCTCAAAGCGAACCCTCCCAATTGAGGAAGAGGAAGGCCCAAACGTTCCCTCATCTACTCCAGGGGAGGCTAAGGAATTGGCAGCATGCCATAATGGAAATGGGTCTTCCTCAGCCACCAAAGACCAGAAGGGTCATTTTCCATCTGTTCCTGGTGCCATGTTAGCTGATCATCAGCGGGATCCTGAGAAGTGAAGAAGTACAGGTGGTCTAAATCTGTGTGTTCTCTAATGGTTTCAATCTAGTTGGTAGGAACGCATGAAACCACACTTTTCTTAGCTGGTTTGATGCTTTGTACATGTTACCCGTTCCCACCCTTGAAACTATCGTACTCCAAATGAAAGAAAAAGAGGCTGAAATCTGTCAGATGTAGGATTGGCTTTTACATTATCAAATATATATGTATCCAGTTATTTTACTGGATTTCTCTAAGTCGGGTGTTCTTTTTTCCGTCTGTTTATTTCAGTCCGTCATGTACAAATCTATATACGTATATGAATATTTGGGTTAGCGAATGCACACCAAAACATACAGAGGCAACCAGAACTTTGTGAATGGGCGATCAGGAGTTTAGAATTTAGAAAATAACACCAGTATATATATGATATACATTGCATGTCCTCGGTGTATCTCAATTACATACAAGCCAAAGAAAAAATAGGCGACAATAATGGATGGATCACACACAAATGTTGGAACCTAAATAGTAGAGTGGGGTTAACTACTTAAGCCTGGCACATGCAGTCAGGAGCGGGATATGTATAAATAGATTGCTTCTTTTTCCTCAACCTAATCTGTCCTTGCCTGTTTCTGTGCCCCTCCTGGACTGCCTGCTGGAACTCTGACCATCCCATGCTCTTATTCAAGAAGAGCTGGCCCAATAATGTCATGCTTGGCTTTATTGTTTTCAGGTTCTCGTAAGTTCTGTGTCCCACCTGACAGATATATTCAAATAATGATGATTAATGAGTCTGCTTGTATACTAGAGCTATGCTTATTTACCAAAATTTGCCTATACTCGTTTGAAGGGCAAATCAAATCTCCAGTCTATACAGGGTCAACATGATGGTATGCAAATAAATAGGCTAGATATATTTACCAAGGCATTGTGCATATTTCCGGGTGAAGCTGATATGAAGATGTCACTCTTCATGCTCACATAGTAATCAAGTGCAGCTAGTAGTGAGGCCTTGCCGTCAATTTTGGCACGTTCCTCCGCAGATGCAAGGCTTTTCTTGTCTTCCATGAATGGAAACAACTTGCGCAATGTTGAGATTCTTGCTTCACCACCATAGACCTGAAAGATGAACCATATATGTTTAAGGCTTTAAGCTCTAAATTGAACTGCGGTAACTTGTGAATTTCCTCAGCACAAAAAGGTTTCAGATGCGACCGAACCTTGTGGGAAGCGAGATAGAGCCGAGTACTGTTGTCAAAGCCCAAAGCTGTGAGAAGTAATCCAATCTCTTCAGGGGTTAATGGGCAACGTCCTTGGTTTCTTAGTTCCTCGTCAGTGAACTGAGAGTTTAGCACCCTTCCTTGCCAGAGTACTTGGCGGTATTTAGCCAGAGCAAGCTTTTCAGCTTTACCCCCACCAAAGTCACATGCTGAATGGGCAGCCATATCCTGCATAGTAGATCACCGTGATTAATTTTAATGATAACTCATCTTGGTATCTAAATGATGCTCCAAAATCATATTCATCAGTTTAGAACCTTGTCAAACCGAAGATGAAGCACAACAAACTTCCCGTCTCCTTGTCTTTCATTCTCAGATGTTCTTTCTCGCAGGTACTTTCCAGATGGATAACAAAGGCGACTGACAAGAGCATCTCCTAACGATTTGATATGAGGAACAAATGTCAATGCTTGAAAGTTGACTTTACAACGTAAGCGCTGGATGTCCCTTGACACCTCTTCAAATGCCAGGCGGTGAGAAAATGGAGCAATAGCAGCAATGCCATAACTAGACCAAATAGAGTGCAAGTCAGTGTGTTTCTTAAGTAGACAAGAACTGGCAGAAAAAAAATACAACTTATTTGACTCATGCAATGGCTGTGTATACCTCTGTAATACAGGTATTACATTTTCCAGATACCAATTAGCTGAAGCATGAACTGGAGCTGTTTTAATTCTAGTAGCTCGAATTGCCGTAGCATAGTATTCTCTTGAGCTCCAGGAATACTCTTTTGGGAGTTCCTTAACTATAGATATTTCATCCTTGAGAACATCAATGAAGTGATCCACGTCAAAAATTTCCGAGAATGAGCTGCAGCATATAGTATATATAGTTATAATTGTGATAAGCAAACTAGCCTACACTTGAAGGTGTGTGACAGATTTGAAAATACTGCTACCTTGAATCTTTCCAAACAGGATTCACTTCGAGGTGTGGGATAACTAGTGTCGCATTCAATATTTTAGCAACTGCCACTGCATCACAAATCTTCGATGGAAAAGATGTTACATGTATAACTCAATGCTTTTTACCCCTCAATTATAAGAACAAATGAACAAGCGAATTCCTTTATTACAATATAATTTGCAACTTACCCCCATTCTCTGTTGGTTCAACCCCCCATCCAGAAATACTTGGATATATCCTTCAGATTTCTTAGGCAAGACTATAATGACAAAAGATCATATCGTTGATAAGAAAAGATGGATCCAACTGTTAATCAAGCAATAAATAGCAGTATGCCTGCAGTTCTACCACTCACCATGGGTAGTTGGAGAATCAAAACATGGTTTATATCCTTGGCTTGCCAGAGGAGACCAAAGATCGGAACGCTGTCCGTATTTCTGAATGTAAAAACATATTAAACACAAAAAATCACAAATTCAGTGAGAAGACTTCACGAAGAATTTCTTTAATTGAAAGTAAGGTTTGATTAACATGCCATACAGTTTTGTGTTGTAAAGCACCCTTCAATAGAGGCAAGTGCCTTGGTTTAGGAGTATTCCATTCCTGCAAAAATTGAAAATTACCCCATTTCAGATACACATAGATGACAGATCAAACTTAAATTCATTCCACATATTGTATATTGTTGGATCCCCTACGTTACCGACAGTTAGAGCAAAATAAAGCTCAATTTCTGAACAAAATGCTGTGAATTCTTAAATTCATTCCACATATTGTATGTCGCTGGATCCCCTACGTACCGACAGTTAGAGCAAAACAAAGCTCAATTTATAAACAAAATGCTGTGAATTGGTTTAATCCAAGCTAAAAGTTCTTGTCAGTAGAAAACCATATTGCTTTACAATGATGAAATTCGACATAGACAGTGATGTTAACTAAGTCAATTCTTTCAGAATCATCACTCTATCATTCCAAATTCATGTTTTCCTAGTGTTTTTGGGAATGACACCAAAAGAATGCCCAAAATTCTTTCTTTTGGTGTGAACCATGAGTATAAATACTACACTACCAAATTAGGTATTCAAAAAATAAGAAATCAAAAGTATGCCACCAACCACTAGAATCTAGAATTAGTTAATCAAATGAAAATGAACCCAAAACAACAAAATTTCAAATCACCTCAAAAACCCCACTATAAGAAAAGAGAAGACAAAGTAATACACTTACAGAGAAGATAGAAGGAGAAGCATGACCCAAAGGAGTAAACAGATTAGGAAAGAAAACTGGTAGAAGAAGCACTAAAAGACCCACAAAAACTCCACCATTATTCAACGAATAAACCATTTTCTTCCAATCCGGCGATCCAAAAACCCTAGATTTTCAAGCAGAGTGTATCATATCACTTCATATAAAATATAAAGTTACAAAAGCTTCTGGTTAGGAAGATAAGTAGCCTCAATTCGACATCTGTTATTGTACATTTGTACTAATAGTAATAAATAAATAAAACTAACAGCAAAAACAACATTATTGTTTTGTGTGAAAAAGAATGAAGAGATGGATAATCATCAAAATCAAGATAAAGTTTTTTTCTTTCTTCTTCACTTTTGAGGACCCTCTTTTGTCTCCGTTGTTACATTTGTAGGGTTGTGGATCAATAACCTATAACATAATAAATGCATCACTGTGTCAGAAAATCAAGTTGATTAGATCAAATGATTCTCATTTGGAGGGAAGATTAACTGTAAACACTGGCTAATTTGATCTAATCTCTTACACCGACACTACAGTTGGGTTAAAGAGTTATACTGGTAACAGGCCATCAATCTCTGTCTTTGCCACTTTTGTTTGAGAGGAGTAAATGGTTCAACAGTTATCCTTGTCTGTCGCCCAAACTTGTACCAGGTAATTTATTTATTTTACCTTTTTTCTTTACCGAGGAGGCCGAATGCCGAAACACAACATGTGATTCTACCTTTGGTGCTTGAGTTCAACGTTCATCTAACTAACGTTCTTGGTTATGTTTACTAGGTTGCAGTTTGTGTAGGAGTGAGACATCGCACATGTTAGTAAGTATGCGAAGTGAAGATTATATAACTTAAACGAGGGAGATCGCACACGGCAAGCTTGAGATGACGCATCGGATGATGTCAGCAAAGTCACGAGTAAAGTGTGGAGATCTGTGTGAAGTATGGTCTGTGCGAGAACGATTGATTGTACATAAGCGAGTGTATCGCATAAAGATTCCGAAAATAAAGGATCTCTTAGCTGTCATCCACTATGTAAATACTTATATAAAGAGGAGAGGTTATTACTTGGAAGGGGTTCTTTTGGTGAGTGTTAGATAAGAAATTAGGGGAGAGAAAGTAAATCTAGGAGCGAGTAAGATTGTTGTAATACTTGTATCCATCTTGTAAACCGACTTAAGTCTTGATAATCAATGAAGAGTTTAATGATGATTACCTAATATTGATTATAGTTATAATGGAATGTGGTTGTGAGGAAACTTGCAACTACATTTTTGGCGCCGGAAACAGGGATGGGTGATAAATCCTGTTAGAAAGTTTACAAAATCTTGAAAAAGAAGATAGATTTGAAGATTTAAGAAAAATTAAGAAAGAACAATAAAGAATCTATGGAAAAATCAAGAATCGTACCAATACAAAGAAGAGGTAGAGATATGCAGTGTAATTCTATAACCAAAGAATCAATCTCTGATGCGGATTTTCAAGCGGGAATAACTGGAAGGATTCATAAGAGAAATCACAAAGGAAAGAAGGTGGAAACGGTAGAAAAGGAGTCTCCATTAAAAGAATGGGAAAAAGTGGAGATTACATTTGCAACAGATGAAATTCCAGAAGAAAATCTAAACCAAATAAATCCATTGGTAATCACAGTTACAGCTGAACGAGGAAACAATATTGCGATTAAAAAGAAATCAGAGGAATAGATGATCGATAGAACGCTGATAGATACATGAAGCGGAGTTGATATCTTATTTTGTCGCACATTCAAAGCAATGAGGTACGAAGATGCTGAGATGACACGTCCGACTTATAATATACATGTATTCAATAAAGCAGTCACAAAACCAAAAGGGGAAATTGTGATGCGAATATTACTGGGAGAAATAGAAACAAAGATAACACTATGTGTGATTGATATAGAATCACCGTACAACATGTCATTGGGAAGGCCATGAGTGCATGCGATAAAGGCTGTAGCATCAACATTGCATCAATGCATCAGATTCCCAATTCCAAGTGGTATAGGTGAAATTAAAGGAGATGTTATGAGTGCGAAGATTTGCAATCGCACGGATGTACGAAATTATGAAGGAAGAGCAAAAAAGCGATGGAGAAAAGCAAAAGAACTAAAAAAGGAGGATGAGCTTCGGACATATATGATCAGAGCGAAGGAGGGAAAAGGAATACCAAGTGAAGTACCAGTGAATGAAGGTGAACAGATTAAAGGACCAACACCAATGGGAGAACCAAAAGCAAACTTTACTGCAGTTGAACCAACGAAAGAGATAAACGTTGGATCCCAAGACAAGCCAAAGATATTAAGAATAGGAACTAAAATGGATAAAGAAGAAGAAGAAAAAAACGATAAATATCTTGCGAGAATATAACGATATCTTCGCATGGATTATGGAAGAAATGCCAGGAATAGATCCGTCTGTCGCATGCCATAAATTGGACATTAATAAGAATGTAAAGCCGTTCAAACAAAGAATACGAAATATTGCAATTGATTACGATCCTCAAATAGAAGTGGAGTTGCAGAAGATGCTGGATGCAGGAATTATAAGGCCAACAAAATATCCAGAATGGATAGCAAACATGGTAGTCGTAACAAAAAAGAGTAAGGGGATAAGGATCTGCATAGACTTCACCGATTTAAATAAAGCGTGTCCTAAAGACAATTTTCCTTTACCAGATATCCCTAAAATGGTAAAATCGGCATCGGGAAATGGTAGAGTCTCGATGCTGGATGAGTATAAAGGCTATAATCAAATCCCTTTGGCTGAAGAAGATCAAGAACATACTGCTTTCTTCGCACCAAGAGGTTTATACAGCTATACGAAAATACCGTTTGGATTGAAGAATGTGGGTGTGACGTATCAAAGAATGGTAGAGAAAATATTTGAAAAGTGGATACATAAAACATTAGAGGTCTATGTAGATGACATGCTAATTAATAGTAAAGAGACGAAGGATCATGTTGACGATTTGCGAGAAATATTTGAATAGATGAGACAATTCAATATCAAAGTGAATCCAGAAAAATGTGTCTTTGGTGTATCATAAGGAAAAAATTTGGGTTACATAGTATCCAAAAAAGGAATAGAAGTTGATCCAGAAAAAGTACAGGCAGTTAGAGATATGCCACCCCCTGCAACGATGAAAGATGTTCAAAAATTAAATGGGTTGATAGCATCATTGGGAAGGTTTATCTCGCGTTCTTCGGATAAGTGTAAACACTTTTTCAACATATTAAAGAAGGGAACCAAATTTGAGTGGACGGAAGAATGTGATAAAGCATTACAAAGCATAAAAAATTACTTGGTGAATTTATCCATATGCAAAAGGCGAAGCCATGAGAGGAATTGTTACTCTATTTAGCATCAACATCGCATGCATTAAGTGCAGTATTGTTACGTTCGGATAAAGGAATAGAAAAACCAATATATTATATAAGTAAAATATACAACTCAGCAGAGAAAAATTATTCAAAAATTGAAAAATTAATTCTCGCACTGGTGTATGCATCATTCAAGCTTCGCATTTATTTCCAAGCTCATAAGATAAAGGTATTAACAAGAGTACCAATTGAAGCCACAATGAAGAATTCAAAAAGATCAGGGAGAGTTGAAAGGTGGAATACACAATTAGGAAATTAGGAAATTGGTTATGAAATTTTATCTTCACCAAAATCTCAAGTTATCGCAGAGTTTCTCGCAGAGTTTCCAATAGAAGAAGATGAATATGTAGAAGATATGATGGAAGTGGATGAGGAACATGGGAATCCTAAAGACTTATTAACCGATCGAAATCCAAATAGATGGGAGATATTAGTAGATGGATCATCTAATGGAGAAGGGAATGGAATTGGTATTGTATTAATTTCACCAACAGGAGCACGAATGACTTACTTATTCAGGTTGGAATTCGCATCCACAGATAATGAAACTGAATACGAAGCAATGGTTCATGCACTCAAACTAGCCATTGAAATGAAGATAGAAGATGCACGAATAACTAGTGATTCCCAGTTGGTAATTTGTCAGATAGAAGGTACATATAGTACAAATGAACTATCTTTACAAAAATACAGGAAGCTGGTTATGAAGTTAGCAGTGCGAATTCCAAAAATAAGATGGAGACATATAGGCAGAAAGGACAATAAACTCGCAGATGGATTGGCTTTCATACCATCCATGTTAGTAGATCCGGTTGCAAGGGACATCAAAATACAAAATCTTCTCTTACCATCTATAAAAAAAGGTAAATAAAAACAAACAGATGTGATGCTAGTAGAAGATACATAGGAGGAAAATGTGAGTGAAGATAAGGATTGGAGAACTGAGATCCATTTGTATTTAGAAAAAGGAGAAGTACCGAGAAAAAGGTTAGAAGCACATAAATTAAAAAGTCGTGCGACAAATTACGAATTAAGAGATGCTGTGCTTTATAGAAGATCATTTCTTAGACTTTCGCTCAGATGTCTTACGCGAAAAGAAGGCATGGAAATCTTAAAGGCATTGCACTATGGAGATGCTGGCAATCATAGTGGAGGAAGGTCACTCGCATACAGAGCAAAGATTCAAGGATACTATTGGTCGTACATGCACGAAGACGCAAAACAAGTCTCAAGACGATGCGAAGAATGCCAACGTCATGGAAAAAAGATACATACACCCGGAGCAATGTTAAATACATCAAAAAACGTATGTCCCTTTGGAAAATGGGGAATAGACATTGTTGGACCGTTCATACCAGGAACGGGACAAAAGAGATACTTAATCGTCGCAACAGATTACTTCACAAAGTGGGTAGAGGTAAGGCGGTTCAACATATTCGAGACAAGGACATATTCACATTCATTTTTGAAAATATTATATGCAGATTTGGCATTCCTTCACAGCTGGTATATGATAACGGGAAACAGTTTGAGGGCGAAAATATATAAATATTGCTTAATGCGTTCAAAATTCAAAGTGGAAATTCTACTCCTTTATACCCACAAAGCAACGGACAAGTAGAGGCAACAAACAAAACGATCGCAGAGACTTTGAAGAAAAAGTTAGAGGGGCATAATAAAGGGTGGTGCGAACAAGTGCATAATGTAGTATGGGATTACAGAACAACAAGGAGGGAAGCAACATGAATGTCACCTTTCTGTTTGACATATGGGATAGAGGCAGTGTTACCAACAGAAGTCATTATTCCTACCACAAAGAAAGAAGCCCGGGAGAAGAATCTAAGCGCAGATCTAATTTTAACAAAACTGGATGATCTAGAAGAAACAAGAGAAGTCGCTTTACAACATATGGAAAATTATCAAAGAAGACTAGCCCGAGAATACAACAAGCGTGTTAAAATAAGAGAGTTTCAGCCAGGTGAATTAGTGTTACGCGAAATTCCAAAAGTTAATGGATCCATAGGGGAGAGATACATGTCGTAAACTAGATCGACCTTGGAATAGGCTATACCTAAAGAAGTATTATCCATAGAAGCTTGCGATATAAATCTCACAGATACATAGTTAAGCAAGGATGTAACATCGAAACTAATAAATGAATGCGCATATTTCATTCAAAATTAAGAATTTTTTCTTAAAAGCAAAATAAGACCTTGATATAAGGCAACAAAAATGATATTTATTATCAGATAGATTAGGAATCCGAATGTGGCGTGCAACCTAGTTCGCATACATGCAAGAGGCAAAAGAATATATAAAAATAAGATATATCGCACGTCATAGTCGGAGAAACCTCGAAAGCATGACTCAAGGGAAAGCAACACCGACCCTGGAACTTGAGTTGTGGAGATTTGGGATGTGAATAAACGAAAATGCCCATCCAGGAGAGATACCTTAAATTTTCAGTCTAAGATATAATCTTAGATTGAGAGCCTACGGTGAGAAAGTCTCTCCCAAGGAGTGCAGAATCTCGATCAGGGCGTCGAGGTACCTGGTTGAGTCAAGAGTGCCCGGGGCGTCTGGAGCGTACCTTGCCACTCTTGACAAGTCCTGACTATGATGCACTCGGTCCGAAGATACCCCACCTAGGGTGCAGTCTCGCAACCATAAACCTCATCGTTAGTGTATGCGAGACTGCGAAATCAAGTGGTTGTTGAATTACCGGATGGGAAGAGCCATAACCTTAACCCGGTAGAGGTAAGCTTCCTTGAAGGGGAAATCAGAGGGGAAGATAAGGACGGTACTCTGAATTGTGTCAAAAGACGTAAATGTCATGAGACTTTTTACTCACGGGAGTACTAAGACTTGTCATATTTATGGGGTAAAACCTGAAGAGGTAATAATACAAGAAAAAGGTAAGACGAGATCAATGGGTCAATACACCATAGTGTAAAGACTGCTAGCGATATCGTCGTACAGAAATAAGGCAAGCTAAGACCTTTATATAGGAAGGCAAAATAAGACCTCATAAGAAAAATTATATAAGCTAATTATCGTTTTGCAGGTAATTCAAAGACATAATACTGCACACTTGTTTCATACAAGAAATATAATAAGAGGCAAGTATGGGAATTGAAGTAACAAAATATTATCTTTCTTGTAACAAACAAGTTTAAAACATAAGTACATCGAAACAAAGAAGGGAAATATGGATGAAAAAGAATATTAAGAATGCTCAACAACGACATTTTGCTCAACCAAGGACTTTTCAGCATCCATATTGGGCCTAGGATCCTCAATTTCAGCATTGGTTTCTCTCACAGGCTTGTCCTTCTCAAGATGATCTTCTTCACCCTCTTGCTCCCTTTTATCATCACTCACAAAGTCATAATCACTGTCTGCTTCGGGATATTCTTCATCTTCGCCTATGGTAAGAGAAGGGAGCTTTACTGCAGGAAGAGAGTTGCTTAGAATAATTCCATTGATTATAGATTGAGAATTAGCATGAGCCTTGCGAATAGGTCCTCTTTCAAGGTTTCTAGCGTTGATCTCCAAAATTTTTTGTTGATATGCGAGTCTTCTTCGCGCTCTTCCACGAGAAGCAGAAAGAGAAAGCTCCAGGTTCGTACATTCTTTGCGAGCCTTGGATAAATCAGATCTCAATTGGGTAACAGTGGATTGATGCAATCTTTCAGAATCTGCGAAGAGTAATAAACAATATTAAATAAAAAATCTACATCAACAAGATGCGAAGACATGACTAAAGAATAATGAGGCAGTCAACTATAGATGACTACCTTCGCAGAAGTTAGAAAGAGCAAGGGTATTATCCTTCATATTTTCCATAGTCTTGTCAAACTCATCACCAACTGAACCACGAAGACGGGATCGAATCTTCTTTTCGTCAGCAGAGAGAGACTTATTATTTTTCTTAAGGACATCGTGGGAATGCTTTAGATGATCATATTGTTCTTGAAGCTGATTCTTCTTTACAGTTAGATTTATTTTACTTTGGATAATTTTTTCATTCTGGGACTTTAACTCCTTAAACGATGTTTCATACTGCTCCTTTAACGAGCGAAGAGTTCGTGCTTGGTTCTCGTTTATTTCATGAAGAATTGAATATTGGTGCGAAAACATCGCTTCCTTCTTCAAGAAAGAACGCTTCTCCTTAGAAAGAATACGATTTTCTTCTGATAAAATTTCGTGTACCAGATCAGCTTCGCATGACAATTTAGAAAAGTGGGATATTTGACTATTTAATTCTTCCATTTCTTGAATGAGAAGATTATTTTCATGGGTTAAATTGTTAATCTGATCAAGTGAATATGAATGATGGTTAGACAATTGATCTAGTTGAGTCTGCAACTTCTTGTTATTCGCTTGGGTATCCTCAGCAAGATATTGAAAGTTATATCTTTCTCATATTCGCTTCTGGTTTAAATCTTAATAAATGCATGGAGAAATTTAAAAAAACGTGGAAAGGGGAAGAAATGTATAATAGAGTACAACAAGCAATTTGGATATGATGATAAATACCTCTAAGATTTCGATTTTCACTACGAAGATTCTCGGCATCAACATTCGCAACTTCGAGCTCTCCTCTCAACTTTTGCACTTCCAAGAGTTCCCCTTTTAGTCTAGTGACTTCCTTTTCTAAAGAAGCATTCTGTTGCGAAAGTTCCAGCTGGGAACATCCATATTCAAAATACCCTTCAGCTAAAATCATGCGACGATGAGAGTCATAAAGAAGAAAGAAGATAAAGTTAAGAGATTAAGAAGTCATAATTAAAATAACATGAAAGAAGACAAAGTTAATATATGAGAGATAGTTACCAAGACATCTAGAGCAACGTGGAAACTAGGATCAATTTGAGAGAGGATCTCATTCCTTGTAGCTCTATCAGAAGGGAATTCGCACATAAGCTTACTCAAAGATGAACATATGCGAAGTTTGCAAGGATCATTAGTTAAAGATTGAGCAGAATTGATAATATCGGACAGAGCTTGAGAAGCAGACTTCACACTATCCAAAGCTTTCTTACTCAGAAAAAGGGAATTTAGTAAAAAATGAGAAGATGAAGAAGAAGGAATAGACATAGAAGGGGAAGGCATGAAGAAATCTGTAGGGATAGACAAATCAGCAGGGTTTGGTTGAGAATCGGTATTGATGAGCGAAGAAGAAGTTTGATCCATTTTTAATACATTCGCAGAGGCAATAGTAGAAGCACTTTTTACCCCTTGATCAGCAGCAGGTTCTTTTTCAGGAATAAGTTCTTCAAAAGTAACAGAAGCATTCACATCAGAAGCTTGAACTGGAGAAATAAAAATATTTGCCTCAGGAGTTTGAGTTGTTACAGGGGTAACGGGAGAATTTGTGTGCAACGGTTGAACTGTTGTTATAGGGGTGACATCTCCGACATTAAAATCAAGAATATAGAGGTTCGACTTAATCACAGTAAGCTTGCGAGATTTCTTAGTTTTAGGTCCTTTGGCATCACCCATCTCAGAATTGAAAGTATGCGAAAACAAAATAGATAATAAATAGAGGAAACAATATTGTTCTAAAAAAATTGGGTATTTCTTACTTCTTTGTTATGCGAAGCCTTCCTCTTATGTGATTGTTTACTCTCGACACCAGAAGAAGATTTAGAGGTTATTCTAAGAGCACTTAGAGAAGAACTTTTCCTGCAACAGTATCAGAATTGGGTTAGCCAAAAGTAACAGTTGTAATCAATAAATCATGATAGAAGAAAACAAACTTTGATTCGGGATTCATAGTAGCAGGTAGCAGAAATAAAACAACAGCAGCAAAAAGGTACAACAACGGCAAGAGAGAAAATAAAAGAAAAATGTAGACGATGAAAGAAAGAGGAAAGGATTATTTTCCACGAAGAATCAATAAATAGGTAAAAAAATATGACCGGTTGCAAAAGGTTGAACCAGTAAAAAGGAAGAAAATCAATACGTATAAATAGATAAACTTGGATTCCGTAAAATTGTCGGAAGAGTAAAATGTGAAAAGACAAGCATATGCGATAATATAAGGTGGAAGTTTCTCATATCGCTCACTCTGTAGAATAAGCGAAATGAGAAGAGGCAGAATGTAGGAGTGAGATATCGCACATGCTAGTAAGTATGCGAAGTGAAGACTATATAACTTAAACGAGGGAGATCGCACACATCAAGGTTGAGATGACGCACCGGATGATGTCAGCAAAGTCACGAGTAAAGTATGGAGATCTGTGTGAAGTATGGTCTGTGCGAGAACGAGTGATTGTACATGAGCGAGTGTATCGCATAAAGATTTCGAAAATAAAGGATCTCTTAGCTGTCATCCACTATGTAAACACTTATATAAAGAGGAGAGGTTACTACTTGGAAGGGGTTCTTTTGGTGAGTGTTAGATAAGAAATTAGGGAAGAGAAAGTAAATCTAGGAGCAAGTAAGATTGTTGTAATACTTGTATCCATCTTGTAAACCGACTTAAGTCTTGATAATCAATGAAGAGTTTAATGATAATTACCTAATATTGATTATAATTATAGTGGAATGTGGTTGTGAGGAAACTTGCAACTACAGTTTGCATCCTGTGTTATGAAGCAGGTCATGCAAACTAACATTCCCGATAATGTTTAGCAGGTTGCATCGAGTGTGATGCAGGACTTATGCAGGTCATGCAAATAAAAATTACTACTTCTATTTCTTGAAAAGAAATACTATCATTTTTTTTCTCATTTTAACATAAAAATAGGTCAGATTGAAAAAGTGATAATAACTCTTTTTCAGAAAGAAACGGACGGATTACTAGATACTGAACATCATCATATAACATACTTAACTAGTTTATTGCACTCTTTGTGAGGGGAATATGCATGTAAAGGCTGGGTCGCTGAACCAGCAAAAAAACACACAGAGAGAACATATATTGGTTTAACTTCAGTCATCAGGAGGTTTATGTTAATTTGACATAGTGTGTCGTGTTCTTTTTCTTTTGCTCCATAATAACAAAATTATAGTATTAGAGAATGAATGTAATGTACAAATTTACATAGAGAGCTTTTAAACTCAAGAAAACTTCTATACACCGAGCTAAAAAGACTTTTAGCCAAAATGAACTGCCACAGGAAGAGGCCCCCAATGAAAACCAACAAAAACTTCATTAGGGGTCCAGATATTTTGGTTTCCAATGGATGATATTGTCAATCTGTGACTCGTCAAAATATGGTTCACCAATTCTGAACCATGGACTCACCAATTAAGGATTCACTTGATGTTTCCTTCCCAAAAAAGCTTTACCTTTCAGAAACAGACCCAAAGAATTCCACATTCCAACAAAGGAATCAGCAAAAGAAAATTTAGGTTTCTGCTATCCGAAAGATACTTCCACAGCTGCTTCCTATACACACAAGCTAGTGAAAATGATTAGCGTCTTCCCCGCCAACTTGCAACAAAGACAGATGTTTAAGATAGGGTTACCAGAACTGGGAGTTAAAGATAGAGCATTTCTGTATACTTCATATAATTTTGTTCGCTTATTTACACAAGAACGCTATCAGCCATCACCATATCCACCTCTTGAGAATCATCAACTACACGGTCCTCCAGCCTCTCATGAGCTGGGCTTCCCACTATGCACACAACATTTTCACCCATCGTCATATTTACCTCTTGAGAATCTTCAACTATACGGTCCTCCAGCCTCTCATGAGCTGGGCTTCCCACCATGCACCTAACATTCTCAACCATCATTGTATTCACCTCTTGAGAATCTTCAGCTATCAAGTCCTCTGGCCTCTCATGAGATGAAGCTGCAGCTGGGCTTCCCACTATGCACCTACCATCTTCTGGAGACACTGATCTTCGTTTCTCTGATACTTCTTGCTCTTTTGAATTATTAGTTGGAAGATGATGCAAATCTGTGCCTGATTCAATTTCATCATGGGATCCCAAACTAGAGGTTTCCATGTTGTACCCTTCATTTTCGTCTTCTTCCTGTTCCACTGACACTTCTACTTCATCATATAATGCAACCTCGAGAGGCTGAGAATCTATTTCAGCAGGTGGTGCATTCGCAATCTGCTCATCATTTTCCTGTTTTTCATAATGCATTAGTCACCTTCGGTTCCTTTTTCAGGACTTTAGTTATAGAGAGGGTTGCATTCAATTGGCAAAACAAAGAAAAGGTGAAATACCTGTAACAGTGGAGCAATACCATTTAACTGCTGAAAAGAATCAGTTTGATACTCTGCTTCGGTGAAAGACCCTGCATTGGATACCCGCAGTTCATTTTCAATCCTCAGGCCGGCAATGGAAAAAGATGAATCAGCATGAAAAGTTCTTCCCGAGGTGCCAGCCTCAGAAACCAATGCTATCCCACGATCTTGCCCAGAGTCATTTTCCGTATTACCTACTGGTAAGTCATGCTGCTCATTGTTAGTTGTAGCAGTGTGTCCCCTACCACGATTTTCAGCAAGCTCATTGATTAGATCAACGATAACCGATCGTTTTCGAGAAGCCTCCGCAGGTACAAACCAGTTTACATTAAGCTGAAAAGATGAGATCACTATGCATAAACAATTAAGAATACACAACATACTTGTAAAAGTGAGGAACCGTATAAGGGTCAGTGTGAACATAAAAACATTGCATCCTCCAAAACCATCGGTTAAACCATCGCATTTTTTAGTTCGAAAATGAGGCCACTATATCTTGCAATCATGCACGACTCCACCTACCATGGACCTTACTATTATACAATAACTTCAGTTCTGGTTCACCATCATTTTGAGTTGAGAAACTTTACTAACTGAATAACCATGGTCTGTCATTATGAGTAATCTTACAAAGTTTGTTTGCCGTATGGCAGCTAATAACTTGACCGTATAATAAAGGATGAGATACATAGTATACCCACTTTATTGAAAGAGGAATGACCTCTTAGTGCATACAGCAAGCAAATTTAAGAGATAGGAAAACTCATGCATCGTCATAAATAATTTACTTATGCTCATATGATTTGAAATTTACTTATGCTGCTATGCACATGAAGGCAGATCCTGGACATATGATTTGATTCCAGGAAAGCAGTCAGTTAAGTAACATGGCCAATGAAAGGATTTTTTTTCTCCGTGACTTAAAACAAGGGTAAGAAATTACTCACAAAGGTAGAGTCTTTCGCTATGTCGAAAAGGCTGAAATTAACTGGAGCTTCTTGAAGAAAGCATTCTACATAGTGAAGCAAGAAAAGGCCACAATCATATGAATTTTCTTGCTGCGGCACCTGGTACAACCAAAGAGTGAAAAAACCATGTCATTTACATCTCAGGGAGAAAAAATGTTTTAAAGTGAAGAAAACAGTGAGGCCACAGCCATATGTGTGTCACTGCTGCGCCAACTGATGCTGTGATGCACATCCAGAAAGTGAGAAAAAACCATGTTATTTACCTTTCTGTAGTAAATACATAAATAAATAAAAGTTGATGCTTTAAAGTGAAGTGAAGAAATCAATTCATGGAATTGGGTATGCTTTTATATTGACCCATGACAAGCAAGGTGAGAATTATCCAATCAAATAAGTTGTGATGCTGCTCATAGTAGTACAAAGTCAAGGGAACATGTTAGTCGAATCTATGTTCTCATACGAGAAAAAATTGAATGAGGCTCACAACCTATTGGTTGTTCTTAGTACTAAACTAAAATGAAAAACAGACGGTACCTCTAGATTAACAAATCGCAAGTTATGGAACTTCGACAAGCAATCTTCCGAAGCTCCTGCTGTTCTCTCATTCCACTCTTCCCAGAGGTAACTGTATTCTCAATAAAAATAAAGTACTACAGTCAAAGTCTTAATTAAATAAACTTCAACATGTAAAAAACCAAAATATTCATAGTGAAAGATTTGATCATCAAATACGAAGAATTTCAGGCATGCTTCAACCACGTTAAGAAACTAGCATTGAGAATCAGAAAGCAGAATTCGGTCTTGTAACAATTTAAAACAGTATAAACACCATTATATAAAATTAAAAATTCCACATAGAACACTTGGTTTTATTTTCATTTATAAGGGTTGAACTGCTTACAACTTAATAGCAGAATACAACATCAACAAATTACGGCTTTCAAAAGCCTGCAATTAGAATTGATATAAGGGATTACCTTTGAATAACTTTCATGATTACCCTATGACTTCCTTCAATAGAATTCATGTGCAATATGCATGGTACTTTAATAGGATTGTCAACATCTTCTCCTAAAACAAAGCAACAGGAGATAAATGAGATGAAATAATAACAAGATGTAGACGAATAACACAATATCTAAGAAGAGCTTACCTTTTGATTTAGCCACTTCACCAGGGTGACAAATGATAATTAAACTCCAATGGTGACTGTCAATCAAGATGCGAGGGAAACGCTTTAAAAATGAGAAATATTTTCTTCATAGTCAGTTGAACACTGTGTTATATGATAAATTCTTACTGGAAGTTTATGGGTATGAAGATGTAATCCTTTTCAAACAGATTCACTTTCCTTGTCCATTTGCGAACACGCTGAAAAGCTTCCCTACCTTGATAAGCACTAGGCAGATCTTGGTCCAAATCAGCTAGCTTCCGGAAGAAAAAACTATTAAAGAAGTGAAACCTATGCCCATCCTCTGGTGGAATCATATTCTTCAGATATCTGCACTTGTTAAAGATTCAGTATTACAGCTTTGCGGAACATAAGAAATGGAAACAAATCACACATGCTTCAAATGTTACACAAATTTATGCCTGAAGGATTGTAACAACCAAAGGAATCCCCATAAGTTCCAGAGTTCAACTTACTTAATGTAGAAGTCGATAATTGTATCATTTAGGAATCTCATAGGTTGTAATAGTTCAATGTCCCTCTTTGTAATAATAACAGCATCAGGATCGCCTTGTGGATAGATAACACCTTCGAAGTGCTCATCAATACTGATAGTTTACAAATTTAATCAGTTAAAATACCAACGAAATGAACCATTATGGAACCAAAAACCAGAGAAAATGGAAACATGAGCCACGTGATAATGGATAAGCCAGAGATATGTGGCTCAATATTCAGCATGCAAGGTTAAAAAAAAAATGACTAACTTGGGACTATAATGTTTTGAAGAAGATGAGCTGCTTTCCCCACTGAAACCAACTTCCCATGTATCATTACTGAAACAAGAAGATTTTTATCAATAAACGTTGAGTGAAACGAAATTGAATAAGAACACCAGATAATCACAGGACCTAAAAACAACAAATTCCAAGAACTCACTCAAGCGCGAGTTTCCACAGGGCCCTGTATCTTGCATCCAGTGAATAAATTCTCTCATGTTTCTCTAGCCAACAAGTGTCAAAAACTGCAAACTGTAACTCCAAAAGACCTGGATAGATTTAATTACATGAAAATTAGCGTTGGACAAACACTAAGCCACTTTACCCAATTGCTACTGAATCAAACTAATTCAAGCTAGTTTCCTCCATACCCTATGTAGTAAACTAAAATGACACCAACTGAAGAACCTGGAACTACAAACCAACCTGGATCATCGTTTACATCTTCATCCTTCTCAGTAATTGGCCTTATGCATATCTTAACGAGAGCCGTCTGAACCTGAAAGAAGACGCAGAACCAAAAACAAGTCAGACATGCCACACTCAGCAAACCATTAACAACTAATTTATGAATATGGAAAGAGGCGGAACCCACCGGTGAGAACCACTGACTCTCAATACTAAAAACCTGAGAAATTGCCCACTCAGAGCTGAATGACTCCCTCTTTCCGTATGAATTTGTACACTCAAGCTTAATGCAACTGTGAGAAAAAGTTAACAAAGACTCCGAACAAGTTCTTTTCCCATGTTTGTCCTCGTATTTCAGCAAATCTGGGGACACAGTGACCTCCATATTTATATTTTCCTGACAAAATCACAGTTAAAGAGCGGTCAAATAATTAGACAATTACACTCAAAGAGCAGAAGGGCATTGATTAGCTCAGATGGGCGGAACAAGAGTGCAATGGAAATGCCTACTTCGAAAAGATAAAGAAGTCATAAACAGAGGTTCAGTGCTTCATATGGTTATAAACTTTTGGTCCTACACACAGAACAAAACATTTTTTATTTTTCCTATATAAGCAACATGTAAAGTTCTCACCATATTGACATAATACACATGCCAATGTGTTTGGACATGTTCTCACAACCATGATATTGAGATGTCCATGCAGACCAGAAAAGAACTCTTCATACATTCAGATTAATATGTTACATAGATGCTACTTCATCTACATAATAGATTTTATTAACAAAAAGAGGAATGCTTGCATGAAGAAATGGGGAATTTCATACCTTAGGAGATATAATTTGATCATCAAAATAGCTAACATAATATGAAACAAACAGTTTGAGTAGTGCTTACCTTATCCGATTCACTGGAATTGTGATCTGAAGAAGAGTCTTCTAAATAACCTCAAATTCCAGAAAATAACCTACTGAGAACAAAGAAGTGCAAAGTGCAATGATAAAAAGATCATATATTGATAGAAGGGACACCTTCATTTTCTCCTATAACAGAAGAACAAATCTGTGGAGAGCTTTGTTTAATACATATTTCGTCATCTGACATCACTTCTAGAGAATCATTCTGCAGCTGTCTCAAACAAAATAAAAAAGCAAGTTAAGTGCATTTCCACAACCCGAGTTTCAACATAACAACCAAACAATGTCAAGGATCTGTACATTAGATGGAAGGTCCGGTGAAATGGTATGTACCTTCCCAGCCGAAGGTACTCCAAGACTCAAGTCCTTCACTTGACACGAACTTGCGCTCGAACCCTCATGAAAGATATTTGCAGAGTCATCGCTATCTGAACTACTAAGAACAATTTGTCCACTACCGCTTGTATCCGCTACCAGAATATCATTTAGCCCAAAAATTCTTTCTTTAGTGAAACTGTCTTCTCTCAATGTGGCACGGGCCTTCAGACTCTTTATCTCGTGTTTGTCACCACTATTGCTCTTTCTTCTGCCTTTATGACCACTATGACTCGAGTCGACTTCAACAATTGATGGTTCACTGGTTCCCACTTGTGCATACTTGGGTTCCCTGCTAACTACATTGTGAGAGTTAGACTATACATATATTATTTACGACAACCATGTTATTTAACTCATCCCTTTACCCCGCTTCTCCAACAAAGTGGCATAAGGGGATGATGTCCTATGCGTGCAAGTCTTGCGTGCATCTCAACCACACTGTGCACTGTTATCTTACCCCTTCATACCACTTGAGAGTATTTGGGATAAACATTGCGATGGAAATTTCTTTTCATAGTTCATTACTAAATAAATTATTTAAAACAGTAGCTAGAATCTGTGACACCACACCGAAACATATGGAAACATAAGCAAACATTTAAAAACCACATAACATTCCATATACATAAGAATCAGGTTAACCAAAAAACCTAACCAATTTTGCAGTTCCCTCAAATTTTTCTAATAATCTGATCAACTGTGTTGATATGAACTAAGTTAACAATAACAATTTCGCATATTTGGAAGTGCAATCTCGAATTAATCTGATAATAACTATCACTCCCAACCCTAATTCAAAAGAGAACCTTCAACAAATAACAATGACAACACTAGAACTATATAGTACGAATGCATACCAACATTCAGTGAAACGCATTACAAAATCCTACAAATTGATTTACTTAACTAAGCATACAATCATCTGACTCTTCATATTCCGTACAACATTAATCGGACAAAACAACAACGAAGATGAAGAGATCAACACAAATACTTACAGGCTTGGAGAAACGTATACTTGGTGATTGGGGAAGTCTCTTTACTAGCTTTTTTGATTTTGTCATTGAAATTTATAAAAGAATTTTGGTATTTCTTCATATTTGTTTTAGACTCATGTTCTATCTTTCCATCATCTTCGCTAAAACTATAAACATCAACTCCTTTTTTCTCAGATGATTTCCTCTTCATCGCATTCAAAACTGAGCCAACAGTTTCGAGGAAACCCTAGTTTTGATGATCGAGGGGAGAAATATTCAGCGGCTAATAAGAGATCGCGGGAAGAGAAAATTGAAAAGGCAATGACGCAAATTGCACACCCTATTGACACCTACATGGTACGTAGTGTTGGAAACCGGCGAACAAAATTCCGGTACGACTTACGAGGATTTACATCATCGGAAATGACATGTAGACTTATTGGGAAACTTTGCGAGGATGGTTTGGTCATTACATTTTTTTTTTGTTTGTTTGTTTGTTTTTGAAGGAAACATCTTGATTTCATTAACATAACAAGATGAAAACAATGATAAAATACATATATCTCGTTTCAAAGATGAAACAGATATTTGAAACATGACATATGAAATTATATTCTGCCATTTGAATTCTTCTTCTTCATTAAGAGTAACATGTCCCAAAAAGGAGTAATTTGTGCAGCCCATTGTTATCACGATCACCTCTACTAGCCATTGCTCTTCCCGTAACTGGAAAATTTTGATAACTTCTGGTAAATCGTCATCGATGATGTTGTTGATATGAATGATCCATTCAATAAAAACGCCAAAATGGCTATTAGAAACATCTAATTGGCATTCATAAGCCATTAGCAACGAAATCAACTGAAAATAAACTAAAAACATTATTTCCAAACCCTAGAATCGCTTAATAGCGATAATTTTATTCAATACTTAGAAATAGTAATAATATGTATAACCAAATTTGTCAATAGATCTGAAAATTTCAGACCAAATCTGACAGATTTGGCTTAAAATCTAAAAGATTTAGAAAAATCTAGTTTCAAAGAAAAACGATTATTCTTTTTGGAGAGATAGGAGGGTTTGGTCATTACTAGAAACTATTGTTTTCTCCCGTACAGAGCACGGTAAGTGCTACAAATGTGTCAAACACACCAGATTTGGAAGGTTCAGTGGATTCCGGATACCATAGCTCCTATCACCAAATCGGAAACAGACACTGGAAACTTAAGTAAAGTAAGACACTTATTCACTGAAAACAAAAAGTGGGATGTAGATAAATTACATGCTTGCTTTGATCAAATATAGAAAGATAATGCAAATAAACATTTCAATACACGACGAAGAAGATAGTGCAAACTGGAACTTAAACACAAAAGGTAAATTCATTGTGTGCTCCCTTTATGATTCAATAAATAATTCAAATGATATTACAACTGAACGAGGAAGAAAATTGAGTCTCAACACAACACCATATGTTAAACTCTTTATATGGAAAGTGGTATACTCTATCTTTCCAACAGGATTGAGGATGGCTACAATTCTCCCACAAATTGATACAAAATGTTGCTTATGCAACACAGGTGAAGAATCTTTAACCCATATTTTTCTTGAATGTAACTTTACAACTCAGGTATGGATGCATCTGAATTACGATATGAATCATGTTAGTGAAAACTATCATTTTTTCTATGAATGGTTAAATTCTTGGGCCAAAGATAAAAACAAAGGGAAATGTATTCTAGGTTGGCCTAAATTATGTGGTCTTATTAGTTGGCATATTTGGAAAAAAAGGTGTGAGTATATGATAAGGTCCTTAGTCCCACATCACCTAATCCAAGGTTAAGTTGGGTGTTTAAAGGGCTCATGGGCACCCTCAACTCATAGACCGGTTTTTGGGATGAGTTTCACCCATGGGTTCTTATCAGTGGTATCAGAGCCAACCATCACGCCCCAAGCCGCTCCACCGAAGGCAACCCTATAGGCTAGATTAAGTTGGGTGGTAGGTGGGTTAAGCCATCGTACATTGTATATGGGCATGGTGTCTACCCATTGAATACTGGTAGGTGGGGTTAAGCCATCGGGTCAGTGTCGATAGAGTGGTGTTGTGTATGGGCATAGTGTCAACGTGGACGTTGGTTTGGAAGCGTGGTGGAATGATAAGGTCCTTAGTCCCACATCACCTAATCCAAGGTTAAGTGGGGTGTTTAAAGGGCTCATGGGAACCCTCAACTCATAGACCGGTTTTTGGGATGAGTTCTACCCGTGGATTCTTATCAGTATACTTTCCGAAAAACAATTTAAAACAGTGTGAATACAGTAAGGTTCATTAATAGCTTGATGCATGTAAACAACTCAACATATAATATTATGCGGACCCTATGCTACAATCCTATGCAAGATGAGACCTTACATATATTGAATAGAGAACTGGCAAAAGAACTGACTTACATGAGCTTGTGAATAAATATAGTATTGCCAGTGCACAACCCTGTCAGTACTTCAGGTGTTAGACTGACTCTTATTGACTACACATGTACCACAATTGAAGATAGGAGATCCTATGCAGATTGCAACACAAGAGAACAATTAGAAGAAAAAGGCCCGAAAGCTTCCTTCCGATGGGAAACTGAATGGAGTGGTTATCAAGTCATTTTCTAAAGTGATTCGTCACCAATTCTAAAGTTACTTATGGGAAGATATGCCCAAACAAGAGAACATATATATAAACTTAGTAATGATTTTGGAAATTAAATTATTCACGCTATTAACTTCAAAGTAAATGCATTTTGTCTTAACTTCTAGATAAAAAAAATTAAGAAAGCAGCTGATCTTTTTTTTTTTCTGGTAATAAAAATGTCGTAGAAAAACATTTGGAAAGGGAATGCGCTAAGTCCATTTTACACCATCTCTATATCTATAACTGTATCAACCTTGTAATTATCAATATATCGCATGAGGTTCCATTCCTCTTTTTCAAAGGAAAGAAAAATAGCAGGGACAAATCTACAGTGGGGCCAGTGGGATCATTGGCCCCAACAAGTTTTTCTGAAAAGAAAAAAATCGTCCGTAGTTTTTATCTGAAATCAAGTTTTGCCCTCGCAGTATTTAAGATAATTATCCGTGCAAAATCATAGAAATTTTTTGAATAGTTTCGGACTTATTTCCTTATCAAAATCCACGAAAAAATAAACTACTCAAAAATTAAGGATCGCTTGAAAACAATTCCTAGTTTACCGTAAACAAGGTGATTTCGTTAGGACTTGATATAATGTACGATATGAACCGCTGAAGACTAATCAGTTTTGACTTTCGACTGCAATGATTCCATTTTCATGGAAGAAGAAACAAAAATGATTAACTGTTCTCTTTTCATAAATTCGATAACGCCCACTTTTAGTTATGTTGGTAACACCAAGTCACTTTGCTTCTCCCTTGAATGCAGTCACCACTTTCCTATTTTTACAAAATACCAAAGGTTAAGAGTAACAAAAACGTTTCTTAGCTTCTGGTCATTTCCGCTCCGACCAATTTCAAGATTTCTCTCGGTCATCCAAATCGAATGGACGGAGCAAAAATCATGTTCCCTGGTAGGTTTCTAAAAGACCTGCAAACTAATACCGCAAGTGCACGGCGTCGATGTAGCTAATGTGCAAGTGCGGGTCGATCCACAGGGACAAGGTGTGTGTAGTTGAAGCTTAAGATTTCACTAAAACTAAGTTGTAACAAAGAGTCTTGGTTGTGTTAAAACACACTTGAGATGATGGCAGTGACTGAACTGAAAAACAGTAGAATGTAAAGCAAGTAAACAGGAACATGCTAGGGCTTTTGAATCCACCTCTAACTCACACTGATTATTCATCACTGACAGTAACATTGTTTTTCTATAACCACCAGCAAGAGGGATGTCAATCCTCTATATAGCAAGGGTCATTTTGATATGAAATCTCCTATCACAACTAAGGTATCTTCCCTAAGTATTAACTGTCTGTTTAAAGCACAATTAATCAAAAGAACAATATATAAAATTAAGCATGAGTTGCAGTTCAGCAACACTAGATGATTCTAACTACAATGGATGTCTGACATCCAATGTGAAAGACTAGTGTTGAAGCCCTAAGATGGAGTTTCACTATGAGCATTTACACACATCATGGCTACTGACAAGAGCATGAATAACAAGCAATAAGCTAGGGCTTCATCTCAACCCTAGCAGAACAGGTTAGAACATAATTGACAGTGCAAAACAATTGAAAATAACACAAAACAGTTGAACTAAAAACAGGACATGAACAATTGAGGAACTGGCTAGTCCAGTCCTCTTGGTGGTGCACTGGCTAGCCCAGGCATGCCCCATTACAACACCCAGAGACCCCTATTTATACATACAAGCTATAATCAAAGAATCCCCAAATCAGTACCACATCAGCAAAATTAGAGTTTGCTGAAAAATACAATTAAAATCAAAAATGGCTAACCTAATCTACTGATAACAACCCTACTACGTGACCCATACTTCAATTTAGACATACAATCGATTTCCCCAAAAAATCCCCAATGTCAGAAAAATTAGGGTTTGATAAAAAATCTTACCTAATCTCTGAAAATGATTATGACTCTTCACCCATGCCTCTATTCCTCTTCCTGCGTCTTCTCTTGTTCTTCCCATGCCCTAATTGCTTTTCTAGCTCATCTATTTCATCAACCCCTAACCTAGGGTTCCTGTGAGAGGAAAAGATCGAGGAATTGATGTTATAGAAAGCTAGAGGAGTAGGGGAAGAGTGGGTTTCAGTTGGTAGGAGCCATGATGTCTTTGGTGGAATTTGGTGGCTGGCAGAGACGAGGGTGTGGTAGCGATGGAGTTGGTGGATCTGTTGCAGAGGGATGGGGGAGAAGATGGAGAAGAAGGTGGTCGATGGAAAATTGGGTAAGGTCTGTTTGGCTGACGGGTATAGGTGTTAGGTGCTCCGGTGTTGAGCGGGGACAACAAGTTGGATGTACAGCGAGGATGAGACGTTGGATGTGGAGGTGATGGATCGATCTAACAGCGAGATGGAAGGAAGCTTAAAGCGACCGTTGGATGCGGAAGTACAACGAAACTGACGGCTCAAGATGGAGTTAGGTGCTATAGTGTTTGACATGAGCTTTAAATTTCGATGCACTAAGATGATGCGACCGTTGGATGCTGAGATGATCCAATCTGACGTCTATAAAGGGAAACGGGTATGGATATTGGAAATGGGTTTGGGTGAGGGTTTTGGGCCTTGGGTATGCCAAGCCCATATCTTCTTTAAGAACAATTCTTCCTCTTCAAGCCCAGTTCTAGCCTTCTGGTCTTGCGCACAACATTCTTCGCGGCTTCCTTGTGTAATTCCTCACGGCTTTTCACCACTTTTCTGCTCTTTTCCGCTCCGCTATTCATCCAAACTTTATTTATTACCTAAAAATGCAAAATTAGTTAATAAAAATATTTATTCTTGAAAACAAAGAAAATACAGAATATGGGATAAAATGTAGAATTAATGCACAAAAGATGAGTTAAATGCGAAGAAAAATATATAGAAATATGCACTTTTTAGCACTCATCATTCCCTAGCCTTGTAACTCCTCCAAATGTGATCGACTTAGTTCTCCTTGTGTGCAGAATAATCACTTAATGGAAAATGAAGAAAGGCGGTTCATGTGCATATAAATTAACTTCGGCCTTAACTGTTTTGAAGCTACCTGCCTGCAAAATTTGCGAGTTCCATGAGTGATTTTGCACCGGCGCCAACGATCAAATTTGTCCACTACTTATGCATTTTACGTGGTGGTAACTTCTGGTTTACGTGTATTACATAAAAAAGCAATGAAATTAACTAATTAAGTAGTTCATCCCCGAAGGTTACTCAAAATTTTCATTTATTCTTCTTTAATTACTTAATTCTGTACATTTTTTTTATTGATCAATGAAATTGAGATTATTATGATACCGGTATATCATCATTTTTGTAATTACACTGCTACCGATGATCTTCGAAAATAAATTGTGCCCCCATTAATATTTTGTTTTGGATTCGTCACTGAAAAATAGTACCCATTTTGGGAATCAATCAGCATTAAAATGTGAATTTAGTCCAATATACGGGGTGACTCAAAAAACGTAGAATAAAGAGAATGACATTTACAGGTCTGGTTAACTTTACACCATCATGTGGCTATAAATCTTTTCTCTCCGTCTTTATCAAAACACTACAATTAGAGATAAGCTTAATTACCTTCCCCTCGTCGATTATTATTGAGAGTAAGAACCTTGCCAACTTCCTAAGGAATTCATTTATCACCGATACTCTACCAGTTTGGCAAGAACCGGGAAGCCTCTCACATAATTTTTTTTTTTTATATAAACCCGTCGTCTCGAGGTATCACAGGTCACCAAAACTCAAATCTTGAAATTACATAGATAGTCACTTTCTCGAATTGACAAAGAAAGTTCTCGAGTCACTTCTCTTTTGTCTCTTCAAATTTTCTTAAAGGGTGACCGACATAAAGTCATGCAACTGATGTTGGTGTATTAATGGACTTCTTAACTGTCTATATTATTTCGAGGAGGTCTAGGCAGCAAATGAATTAGTCTCTTATCTTTCCTCTTATCTAGTGCTTCAAAGCGGTTTTCCTTCTCACATTTCAGTTATCAAGCTCACAAGTCAATATAGGGTGTAACAAAACCTATAAAAAAAGAGGTATCTTGTGTCTTTGGAAAAAAAAAACATATTTGAGGTCTATACATCGGAGATAGGAAGCTTTAATTTTTAACTGCTTTTCACTAACAAGTGTGATAGATTTGCATGGTGGTTAACTATTGTGTATGACCCTAATTGTCCTATTACAAGACCTTTTTTATGGGATGAGTTGAACTTTATGAGAAGTTTTTGTGGTTTGTCTCGGGTCCTCTCTTTTGTTAAATTCAAACGTGCCTATCGATGCGGAATATCAGCCGAACTTTTGATGCTGGGGAAAAAAATCAATAACATGAAGGGCCGAGAAGTTAAGAGGACTAGGTCCGGAAGTCGAACTCTTGATACTCGTTTATCCAAGCCACCTCCAAACCAGAGGAGCTCTCTATATGATATAGATTTTTCATACGGATCCCCCTTTCCCCGTTTACTCCAACTAATGCTCTCCATTCGAAAGATGATTTGTAATAAACATCATCATTTTTTACCAGCTCTGGGTCGTCGCGCTTACCAACAGAGAGGCCCTCCCTATTTTTAGCTGGTATGTATTAGATCGTATTCGGTAGTCCGAGAGGTAGAACTAGTAAGCAAGTAAATAACCTTATTTCATGTCCATCCTTCAATCCTCACAATTTATATAACAGCCTTGTAGAGATCCCATAGTTAAAGACCAAAAACCGAGAAAAAAGTGCATGCCAGTGAGAACCCTTTCTATAAACTTGAGTTCTTTCCTTTGATTAGCCAATATCTTTAATGGAGGTCCACGCCTGAGTAATTAAGGGATTCTCAAACCTAAGTATTTCCGCCCACAAGATAAATTTTATGCAAATTTCTAATGGGGAGAAAGGTAACTCGGAGCAAGTTCCTGACCATCGATGGGCAAACCCAATTCTAAAATCACTAGTCTCATGTTCCTGATCTTCAAGTTGCATCAGTTTACAGCCATTGGAGTGTGACTCCTATGACTCTTCAAGTTGCAACCTTCAACCCATCATCCGGAAGTTTGACAACAAGAGCTCGGGTTATGAGAACATTCACTACTGGTTTAACATTAGAGCCTATTGAAAATCTTGGTCCGGGAAAGCTTTCTTGTCTGAAGATAGGAGAGAACGCAATGTTCAGTCAGTTACATGCATGCACGCTGGGAATTATTATAGTGAGTCATTGGATTCAGAAAATATCCTTTCTTTGACATGGATTCCTAACTGTTTTTGCTAGCTGAAAGAAAACATGTGAATAACTAGGAATCGGCTTCTCTCTATGACTCGAAGTACACGAACGTGTTGGAAAAAAAAGTTACTACTCGGTCCATTTTTTTTATAGATAGCACGCGCAACGGCTTTATATATAGGTAGGAGTTATTGCTTGTTGGCACATCCTTTTGTGACACCTTGACCAACTTTACCTCTTGTTCATCAATTTATAATGGAAAACCGGCACTTTGGCGAGACGTCAAAAGACCTGATCCTATTCTGACTTTGATAGGTTGAATCGTCTCACGTCATATGTACTGACAATATTTGGGAGACGTGGTACAAGCACGGGAAAACACTTTCATTGTAAGAGAAAAAGTTCGAAAGAACCGACCCTGGGTAGCCGAGTCTCTAACACCGACCTATAATATTGAACTGATATACCACAATGCATATCCGCCAGAATTACTCTGTTTTCTTTAATGATGGCATTCCTAATCTTGTTCATGTTCTGATCCCTCAAGGACTGAACTGAACTATATTATAACGAACTTTGTTCACCCCATAGAAAATGGAAAATCTTATCCCGGTCCATCTGACCTAAGAAACATAATTCCACCACGAAATGTTGCATAAACAAGTTCACTCACTAAGATAGAAAAAGCAAGAGTTTTCACATTCAAATAAGTTCCGGCATCTCGCGGAATAGCAAACAATGAACCTCTTTCTTCACCTGAAAATCCAGACTTAACTAACCCAACCGACATAACCCTACTTTCTCCACCTTTCCCAACTAAAGGACTTGATCGATTTGATTCCTCAGTAACGAAGTTTTTCCACTACCCCATATGATCCATTTTAACCACCGGATGTCAAGGAACTAGTCAACCCGAGAGCATTTGAAGAGATAGCGTATGTGATCAGCGAGGTCATTCACTAGCTAAATTGAAGGTTTTCTTTTGACTTGGTTGTCGATTAAAATGACATCGTCGCGTTGGATTGTCTCTATAGAGTTATGGTTATGCTACATTTCTTGGTTCATTTGGTGGAAGTCTTGGTAAAATTGGGTTTTATAGATTAGATGGATCGGTTGATGTAAGATTTGCTGATAACGTTATCATAAGTGCAAGTGGAAATAGTCCTGGTCCAAGGAAAAAGTGTCTTAGGCCTGGTTTTCTTGGTAGAGAGGTCTAGATTGTTCAATCCATTATGCAGTAAAACATGCACAATGAAGTAAAATCCTGGAATTCGTTAGTTGATGCTTAATGCATTTCACATATATAAATGTGATACAAAAAAAATCAAGTAAAATGATACCGATTTTTTTTGACCCCTTGAGTCGGCACACTTATTAGTAATTCGACTGTGTCGAATGAAGCAAGTTTTGGGCAGAAAGTTGAGTTATTTTGATCCCTAGAGTATGTATTGCTTGTTGGAAATCATCTATGCCGACTGAGACAAAGTTATTTGGTCCCTTTTGACGTATTTTGACTTCTAAATCAAGAAAACTCGGTCATGGAATGATTCTAAGACCTAGATCTCGTATATACTATATAAGAGGACTTCCAAAACAATAAGAAGGTACCTTTGACATTGTTTGCAATCTTGGAGAGGAGAAACAACACAACATAGCAAAAGACAGAATTTCAAAGCGGTTCTTATCAATCGTAACGATATCTCTTCACTTTTCTTATATGTATATCATAGATGCTTCTACATCCATAAGTAGATAAACACCTATTGATTGAGGATGAATTTTAAGTTTCGAATATGATTTTATTTAGTATATGAATCTGTTTTGATTTCTTCATATGATTATTGTTTGTGTTTACTATAATTGATTGATAGATTATTTAGGTGCTCAACTAAATTAATTTAATCTAATGCTAGTAAGGGTTAGGATATCTATAATTGTTGAATAATTCCTTACACAAGGAGAGAACGTGAGACCTTGCAGAGGGACTCTGTAAAGCAATTGCGTGTAAACACAACACTATCAAGTAGACCGAGCGTTCTGAGTCCAACTACTAGGATCAAACCTAAATTCACAAACCCAACATATTCGACTAAATTACATCCTGTAAACGTACCTCAAGGTGGTTCAGACAGATAGAATCTAGCAACAAAGTATACATGTTGTCCAGTGATTTAAAGAATTTTGAGGATAGCTAAGCGTACATGTTATCCTATGGTTGGTGATAATTTATGATTAGTGACGAATGGATGAATATACTACTTTGATGAATATTTAGTAACGAAGAAGGATTCATCGATCTTCTCTCTCTATTGCTTACAACTCAACTTTATTTGTTTTCTTGTTTACTTTGTTTAAAAATCTAAAACAAAACACCCCTTGTGACTTATTTAATTAACAACTAAAACTCTCTGGTCTTTGTGGGAACGAACTTGACTTCCATTATATTATTTATAATTGAGTAGAAATAAAATCACTAATTTGATTGCACATACAACACACATCAAATGATTTTGAATTTCTTCACTAAAGAAGAATATTGATTTTATCCCGAGACCATTGGGAATTGAACACGAAGCTGAATAGGAATCCGTGTCGAGTTTAGACTAGAAGGAGTACTAAATTAGAATTGACAAGGAGGGCATTTTTAATAAGATTTATAGGTTGGGCCAAAACTTGACCCACTTCATGAGTCTTCGGAGTTGTTTATCGGAGTTGATTTTTCTACGAAGAGTTCTGTCTCCAAATTATTTGACATATTTCGACCATTATGGACTTTCCTTTATCCGAAGCTGCTAAAGCTGGTGTATCTTTCATAACATTCATGTTGACTTTCACAGAAGCAACAATATGAATTAGTAACTCTCCAAGATACAAAATCTGACGAAAATGAAACCAGTTGAGGTGGCATCCATCTTGACGCAGTAACACGAGAAGGTGTACCCTTTTGAGAGGGTGGGTGGCTAGAATCCCCTGCTTGCTGGACTTTCTTGGTTTAATTTTAGTACACGGAGTTTTTTTGTGATCAATAACGACACATGAGTAGCAAACTAGAACCACGAAGTATTTGCATTTTATTAGAAAATATTAAACTCTTTCCTTTGTGACTAAAGGGATACCTATGGAAGGGTTTTCTGGACTGAAATTCACACACATACTTTGATATTTTTCTTGATAGGGTGATTCTCATAAGGAAGTTTTACTTCAATTCGTTCCCCAAGTCTAGAAGTAAGCTTCCTCTGATATTCAAAATGTGTGCATTCATTAGGTACATTGTATAGAATAAGCCACATAAATTTTTCAGCAAAAGAAGCCTGACATTTGTTTGGTTATAAAGATAGAGGGTTTGCTTTAAGAATAATAAGGAAACCACATGCATATTAGGGTATTTTCTCATTAAATCTTAAAAAATCAACTTCATCCAAGAAACAAATAAGAACCTTTTCTTTCTGAATCCACTAAAGGTGGTAACGGTTAGAGTTTAGACTAGTGGCTACCAAGAACATATATAGCTTCTGACTGATGTTAAGGGAATAAGTGATTCAGTACATACATTCCCAATCATACACCATTTTCAAATATTATCGTTTTCAACCAACCATATAATTCTATCAATGAATACCGGCTTAGTGAGATAAGAGAGAAACTTATTAGGGATAATGAGTTTTTGTGCCATTTAGAATGAAACTTTTTGAATATCTTTTTCTGAAGAGATAGAGGTCTCTTGGTTGTTATGCTTCCCTAGAATATTTGATGGAAAATGCTATGAGTCTATAGAGAATATACTAAATATGATTAAAAAAAAAATACATACCATGTGGTAAGAAATTGACAGTACACCTTGAAAATGCGGGGGTCTAACAACCACACCAACCAATTCGTTTGGCAATCTGAGAGGACTTACTCCAATATACTTTCTATAGAATCAACTAGACAGTCAAACTCAATCTAGAGTAAAGTGTATCAAAGAGCTTAATATCTCTAACTCTTAATTCAATCCGCAATCAGCAAACATAAATCTGCGAGCCCGATTGAATATAAGAGTTACTTGAACGGTACCAAAGACCAATGTTCAAGTGTAAATTAATGTAAATCAACAACCAAATGTTGGATATTTTAATTGATTGATCTTAACGCGCAACCTGTGATATTTCAATTATATAACAAAATATAATGCGGAAAAGAAATAACACAGACACCAGAATTTTGTTAACGAGGAAACCGCAAATGCAGAAAACCCCCGGGACCTAGTCCAGATTGAACACCACACTGTATTAAGCCGCTACAGACTCTAGCCTACTACCAATTAACTTCGGACTGGACTATAGTTGAACCCTAATCAATCTCACACTAATTCAAGGTACAGTTGCGTTCCTTACGTCTCTGATCCCAGCAGGATACTACGCACTTGATTCCCTTAGTTGATCTAACCCACAACCAAGAGTTGCTACAACCCAAAGTCGAAGACTTGATAAACAAATCCGTCTCACACAAAAAAGTCTATAGATTGAATAAATCTGCCTCCCATAGAAATACCCAAGAGTTTTTGTTCCATCTTTTGATAAATCAAGGTGAACAAGAACCAATTGATAAGTCGGACTTATATTCCCGAAGAACATCCTAGTATTATCAATCACCTCACAATAATCCTAATCGTCTAGCGAAACAAGATATTGTGGAATCACAAACGATGAGACGAAGATGTTTGTGATTACTTTTATCTTGCCTATCAGAGAAATTAATATTGAGTCAATTATTTCAATTGTACTCAATACGATAGAATCGGGCAAGATCAGAACATGCAACTACAAAGAAAATAGTTGGGTCTGGCTTCACAATCCCAATGAAGTCTTTGAAGTCGTTAACCTACAGGGTCTCGATAGAAACCTAAGGTTAAAGGTTAATCGACTCTAGTTTATGCAACTAGTAACACACAGGAGGTGTGGGGATCAGGTTTCCCAGTTGCTAGAGTTCTCCTTTATATAGTTTTTCAAATCAGGGTTTGCAATCCGAGTTACCTTGGTAACAAAGCATTCAATATTCATCGTTAGATGAAAAACCTGATTCAACCAAGCTAATATCTTTCAACCGTTAGGTCGAACTTAGCTTGTTAAACACAAATGAAATGTACCCTCATTTAGGTTTTTGTAACCGTACCTACACGTGTACACCATGTTGGTTCACAAATATTTAACCGAGGTTATCCATATGATTACTCTCATATCAACCTTATTCATCTTAACCATAACTAGTTCAAATGACTCAAATGAAACTAGTTAAAGAGTTGTTCAATTGCTATATTCTCATAGAATTATACAAGAACACAATTGAAGCAAAATCGGTTTGATTCACTCGAATCAATCATGAACATTAGAGCCACGGTTTGCAAAGATTGTATTCCTTATTATATAAATGTTTATGTTCATGTTTAAAACAGATTTTAGAACTTTAACCTTCAAGTATGCAAACGGGTACGCATACTTGAAATACCCGGACTAAGATTGAGTTACGCCAGTATGCAAACGGGTACGCAAATTTCAAATACCAGCAGAAATTCTTGGACATGAACCTATACGCCAGTACGCAAATGGGTACGCATACTTAGGTTCCCGGATTTCTCAAACCAACAGGTACGCAAACGGGTGTGCATACTATGGTTCCCGTACATGGATTACATATGTGCAAGAGTGCACAACATGACATATCCAATAATGTTTAAGTATTCTAAACTCTTATTTCAATCGTTGAAACTTTCTTAGAGGATGGCAATAGCCGTTTTCACACACTATTAGCATCAAAGAAATTTTCAAGTTATTGAAATAATCATTACGAAATATTCCAAGACAACACCAAATTATTATATCACACAAACCATGTAAGATGTTACTCGGCAATTTTCACATGATATAAGATGAACTTGGTCGAAGCGAAATCTTTCCAACACATATTTCGAGAAATATGTAAGTGAGTTAAACTCAACTCGAAATCTCAAATGTGTATATAGAAAACTATATCGTAATAAGACTTATGTCTCAATATAGGAGATAGAGTAGAAATAGACTTTCTAAGTGATAGATGAGTTTAGGTCTCCACATACCTTTTGTCGATGAAGTTCCAAAAGCTCCCCTTAGTAGTTCTTCATCTTCAAATGATGAACGACGTGAAAGATATGCTCAACTACATAATCTATGTCCTAGTCCGAGACATTTATAAATAGGCTAGAAATCAAGACTTATAGTTTTGATCACTAACATTGACAAACATGCTTGAGAAAGAAATGCATGCGAGTTCGACCGAGCAGTGCTCTAATAATCTTCCCCCTTGTCAATTTTAGTGATAAAACTATCAATACATATGGATTACAAAATAAATAAAAATTTGTATCTTCTCATACAAATGCTTGTCTCCTTGTTATATTCAACACAACTCGGAAACTTCGTCACTTCCAAGTACTCCATGATTTTAAACGTGTTCAACTCTTCTATCATAGTTGTTGAAGATACACATCGATAACAATGAGAAAACAAATGCTCTCAATCATTGTATATACAGTGTCATAGTATTATTACACAACATCAAAGTTCAATTGTATCACAACTTTGACAACAACACTATGGTGATATGTATCACTTGTTAGAGCATTGCTCGATTGAACCCACCAAGCGTTGGTATGTCAAGTTTGGTTGTCATATTTTAGTGAATCAAAACTCATGTTAAGAGTCGCTTGATTATATACTAGAGTCAACTTCGTATAGGTTAGCTTGAAAGTATTAGGACATGAGACATTACAAGTATTGCGAAGTCTTGAAGATGTGAATAAGCAAGGAGCTACAACGACAACAAGCATCCTTCTACTTGAGGTTAGTGATATTTGACTTGAACTGTTTCATTCCCTAACGTATCTTTCAAGTCGTGCATATTAGAACATAACTGCGAAGCATATGTGAACTCTAGATAGACATAGTATTAAGGAATACAATACAAGGTTTATTGATTAACCATTAAACTTTGTAGATAAGACGTCGCCATAATCATTTGAATGCTATTGTGATTATGTACGGGTATGAGGTGAGGATTTCATCCTAGGGAACAATGTTTACATGTGTTCTAAGGAAGTAAGTTCATAAACTTGTTTGTGGACCGAAAAGGAAATTTCCAGGTGTTATTGGTTTTTTATTCATTGCATATCTTATGAACAACCAATATGTGTGATAGAGTATAACCGCTCACAACTTGTTGTATTCTTGGTAGAACTATTCACAAAGGCCTGACTTATGTATCGATATAACTTTTATTAGTAAAACTGATCTTAAGTAATCACCTGTGGTATGATCGGATTTTGTATGTCTGACCAATTAAAAGGAAAGGGGGAACTGATCCTTTTAAGGATTGCAGTACATCAAAGGGAACCGATTCTTGTATGGGGTGCAACAAGGTTTATAGCAGAAAGGGGAAACGATCCTATGGACATGTGCAACACGTTTTTAGGCAAAGGAGAACCGATCATATGGACATGTGCAACACATATAAGTTAGATACCATATATATGTGGGGAACCGATCCTAGTACCTAGTCAACCGAATTTTTGGAAAGCTAGTGTGACTATGCACAGTACTCACATGGAGGTAGAACCGAAACTTGTTTTGGTATAACCGTAAACCCATGATTGTGATTGATTGTTGGTTTGATCAATCATATAGTTCTTGAAAGTCAGATGAACCAATTCTAAACTTGTTTGGAAGTGTGGAAAATCGTTTTCAAGGTTGTAAGTGTGAAAGAGAACTTACAAAGTTAAGATGCCGACAAACTTTGAACACGTGCGCTTTGAATGTTTATTTCTTTAATTGTTCAAAGATATTCCTTAACGTATAAGGGAAGAGAATCCAAGGATCGAAACATAAGTAAGTTAAGAATCTTTTAATTAAGGTTATTAATTTCATTTTGTAGGGAAATTACAGAATTAGTAATGTGCATTTACTAACTAGATTTTCCGAGAGATTTCGATAGTTATTTTTGGACAGAGCATTTCCAAGAATTATGGAAACCGAATTTGTGCTTTAATGAATATCTTGAGAATATTTTCGGTTTTGGAAATTCCTTGGTGTTCAAACTTCCTTGTCTATAAATACTCGAAGTTTGCCTTTCTAGCAAACTAATCCTTCGCAACAACAGATTTACTCTTTTGTTGTTCTTACTGGTGTAGCCTCCTATTCGGAGAGGAGATTAACCTAATTAGGCGAAATCTCTTACAGCCGCTCAGTCTAAAGTCTTCTTTGGGATTGAGAAGCTCTAGCGCAACCCGTTGGTGGGAAACTAGATAATTGCGGTTTATCTTTTGTTTTCGATTGATTTGATTGACTAACGGTGGTTGAAATATGATTGCACCTAGTTTGTTTATTCTTGAGAATCCTCTCTTCTGATATAAGATTCACTCAAACTATTTCAGAGTTTCGACAGGGATCTTTAGACTGTTGTTAGTTCTAAAGACGATCTTGTGATAATCCATTATTAACAGACTCCGTTCTGTGCGTGATTGATCACAAGAGGTTCAAGTGATTGTGTGCAGGTTTTTATTGAAGATTTAAGAAGATTTGAAGACAAAGAAGATATTGAAGATCTGACTTGGGTTTTATAATCTTTGGTATGCACAATACTTGTTTCGGTAAAAGAGGATCCAATTAAGGTTTATCCTTGTGGTAGATTGGATTGATTAATTGAGTAGATTGGCATCAACACGGTTCTTCGGATTAAAGGTGTTGTTGGCTTATTCTTAATCGATTAACTTTTGGTGATTGAACATAAGATAAATCCAAGGACCTGACGAAGGAGTTTATGTTGAGATAAACGGAAGAGCCTTTGTCCGACTCATATCACTTGGTTGAATAGAGTTGGTACCAAATAGATTTATTGTTCCTTTACTGTTTGGAATACGAACCAAAGGAATTTTTCCAAGTACGTGACTTATTTATAAGTTGGAGGCGTGGGAATACAGAAGGAACTAGGTGAATTATAGGGTTAGTTACTTGGTCTCAACTATACGAAGTTAGTGTAATTTTGTGTAGCGGCTTAATCCTGAGAGTATTCAATTCTGGACTAGTGATGAGTGCTAAAAAGTGCATATTTCTATATATTTTTCTTGGCATTTAACTCATCTTTTGTGCATTAATTCTACATTTTATCCCATATTCTGTATTTTCATTGTTTTCAAGAATAAATATTTTTCTTACTTAATTTTGCATTTTTAGGTAATAAATAAAGTCTGGATGACTTGCGGAGCAGAAAAGAGCTGAAGAGTAGTGAAAAGCCGGAAGAAATTACGCAAGGAAGCCGCAAAGAATGGAGCGCACGTCCAAAAAGCTAGGAATGGGCTCAAGAAGGAAGAATTGTTCTTAAAGAAGATATGGGCTTGGCATACCCAAGGCCCAAAACCCTTACCCAAACCCATTTTCTATATCCATACCCGCCTCCATTCTCAACCGTTAGATTGGATCCAACTCATCATCCTACGGTCGCTCATTCATAGAGCATCAAAATCTGAAGTCTCTGCCAAACACCACAGCGCTTAAATTCCAAGCCTTCAGATTAGATTGTATTTAGATCCTACGGTCGCTTCTTTGCCTGCTCATCAAATAGCGATACTTCCGCTAAACACTACAGCACCTAACCTCGATCTTCGCCGTTAACTTCGTTGTATCAAGACATCCGACGGTCGCTACCAGACTCTTCAGGGGTAGCCATCCGATTCACCTACAGCTTCGCATCCAGTGACTCAGATTCGCCAACATCTAAATCCCCTACACCCGACCAACACTCTAGTACCTAATGCCTATACCTTAACCAAACATACCCTCCATCATTCCCATCGACTTCTTCTCCCCCATTCCTCTGCAGAAACACCCATTCCGCCACCATCACCTCCACCTGCTACTTCCACTGCCGCGCCACCAAACGCCCTGCCACAACCACCTCGAGCTCACACACTGCCACCCTATCATCCTACACGCGATTGATAGCTTCCCCCATCCTTCTAGCCCTTTATCCCATCAACTTATTACCTAACCTAAACCCTAGGTTATGGGTTGATGGATTAACGTGTGCTAGAGAGAAATTGAAGGCATGGAGAGGTAGAGGAGGACAAATAGAAGCATGGGTCGACATCAAACTGGAGTGGTTGTGTCAAATTGGGTGAGTAATCCCTAACCCTAGCCTCAACTGTTTTGGGGGGGGGGGGGGGGAGTTTGGGGAAAATGTGTAGAACTATAAATTGAGCGCTGGGGTGTTGAAGAAAACGGTTCTTGGGCTAGCCAAGATTCCCCCAAATTTGGGTTAGTGTATGTTTAATTTTAATTTTCAATTTCAACTTCAAATCAATTTAAATCTTTAGGGTTATGTTTAATTTGTTCTCAATTATGTTATTTTGTGCTGTTTAATTCTTGTTGTTATATTTCTGTTTAATATTTGCTGTTTTTATAATTCCATGACCTGTTTAATTTCTGAATACCATGTCCTGTTACTTGATGTTTAATGCTTATTGTTCCTATTCTTCTTATGTTTTGCTCACTGTAATTCCTGTTCTTGTTCTGTTTAAGTGTCCAGTTTAGCGTTCTGTTTAGGGTTCATGTTTAGGTTAATATTGTTCATTGTTCATGTTTGTCCCCTGTTAATGATAATCCTGTTAGTGTTAATTCTGTTTAATGTTAATGTTAGTTTAAATGCTCAAATGTTAAGTTTGTTCATTGTGAAGTGATGGAATGTTAGGCTAGAAGCCTTGAAGCATTGGATTGATTGAGCAGTGGGGAGAAACTAGTGCTCACTAGTGACTATGAGCAAACTGGTTCTCTTCCCACTCTAGTTGTATGCCTAGGCTCTCTTGTTTTGTCAACTGTTAGCTTCCCAAATGTTAGGATTAGTCTACTGTTGTGTGTCAATGCTAGGTTAGAGCCTTAGAGCATTGAGTTGATTGAGCAGTGGGGAGAAACTAGTGCTCACTAGTGACTGTGAGCAAGCTGGTTCTCTTCCCACTCTAGATGAATGCCTAAAGCCATTGCCTTGGCTTTGCTTTTTTTTCCTTTTTTTACTTCACTGTCTTCTTCACACCCCTGCCCTTGGCTTAGGCCTTGGTTCCATTGTTCTTGTTTAGTTTCATTGCACTGTCACTTTTCCTCATTCCTTCACTGCCACTGTTTTACTTTCACTTGTCCTTCATTTTGTTTGCTATTTTCTCCTGCTACTTCAACTTCTCTTGCTGCTGCTGCTTTCCTTCCTCTTGCTACTGCTGCTGCTGCTCTGCAACCCTGCTACTGCTGCTGCTGCAACTGAGCTTAGCTCACATCACAAGCCCAGCTCATCATTAGGTTACCAAGCCCAGTTCTCAGTCATTACAAAGGCCCAGGTCACTTTTAAAGTAAAAGCCTGATTCAATCAAAGCCTGAACTCAATTAAAGGCCCAGTCCAATTCAGGTTTAAGGAAAAAGCCTAATTCAGTCCACCAAAGGCCCAGTTCACTGTCAAGGGTACTCAAAGCCCATTGACATTCAAAGCCCAGTGCACTTCAAAGGCCAAGCCTAGTGCACTTCAAGACCAACTGAGCCCAAGCTCAGTTCACTTCATTATCAAACAAGCCTATAATCCAAAGGTACCCTAAGCCCAAAGCCCAAAAGGCTTCATAGTTAACCAACAACAACTTAGAAGCCCAAAATAGCTAAACACTACAAAACACACCCAGTCTCTGTGGATCGACCCGTACTTGCACGAGCTACAACTGACGACCGTGCACTTGCGTTATTACTGTAGGCCCGCGTTTCATTTCGCTTCAATTTTATACGCTTTCCCGGGTCCACCAAGTTTTTGGCGCCGCTGCCGGGGATTGGTGTTGTGTTTTTCTCGTAGTTTTATTAGCTATTTTTTGCATTTCACTGCATAGCATTTGCATCTGCATATGCTTCACTTCATTTGTTGTTGGACCTGCTGTTCTGAGCCAGTTTTTCCTCTGCTGGGACGCCACCAAGGAAAAGAACCAAAGCCCAACTGGGTTTTTGCAACAATATCAGAGCAGCTGGGCTGTGCTTAAAAGGTAACCCATTTAAGAGAACCCGAATTGTGGGCTTCCAATTTTTAATTGTGGGCTTGTAATATTAAAGCCAATTTTTGGGCTTTTTATTTTCTGTTGGGTTTGTATTTAATTTTTGTGAGCTTGTTTAATTTGGACTTGTATTTTGTATTCTGGGTTTTTAAACCCAGCTGAGCTTGTAACCGATCACGCTAGTTGAACTTGTTAGTGGGCCGAGTACCCAAATTCTAGGCCGAGATTTTGGACTCAGTTCCACCAAAAGTTTTCAAACCAGCTGAGGCAAAGCAAACACAAAACCAACAGTGGGCTTGCTCCCATTCAAAAACCAAATTTTATTTTCTTTTTTTTAAAAAAAAAAAAAATAAATAAATAAAAAAAAGTTTCCAAATGTCTCCCGACAAAACCAAATTTTTCCCAAAAAGTCCAATCCCATTAAAAACCAAATTTTCTTGTAGATAATGTGTTAGTTAAATTTCCTTTTGTATATATTTTGTGCTCATCCATTGTGACTCCGAATATGTTGGAGTTTTGCCTTGGATAACGGAGTTTTAATTCTGCTTTCGCCGAAATCGGGTATTCTCTCTCCTTTTACTCTACTCAGCATGTCCCTTTCCATATGTTGCATTTTAATTCTTTCCATATTTTGAAACATTGAGGACAATGTTTAGTTTAGGTTTGGGGGTATAGAGTAGATACCATGATAATATGCTATAATTGAAAACGAACTCCTTCTTCTTTTGAAAAAATCGAAAAAATTATAAAAAATTAAAAAATTGAAAAAAACATAAAAATGGAGCTCATTTACCTTGAAATGTTGACTCTTGTGCAAATATGTAATTATTAGGAGTCTTAGTCTAGATATTTAGGCACCCTGATTCTAGCACAATTCACATTGTGATAAGAAATTTGCACGCGCACGATCTACCAATACATGTATGGCCTCGATCTTCAAGGTGTTTGATAGGAAGTTACGATTGCCAATCACTTTAGAATACTGAACGAAACTTGACTAGCTTGTTCTTTGGTTGGTTGGGATAGAAGGTGGAGGTTACATTAAGAAAGACAACCATCGAATTTAACTGGGTGCATCAAAAAGGGCTACCTCTTGCAAAGTGTCATGTAATTTTTGTTTCCTTTTGTATTTGTATCAAAAGTGTTTCCTTGCTCTTCCTTTTGTTTCCTTTTGTATTTGTATCACTTTTGGTGATTGAACATAAGATAAATCCAAGGACCTGACGAAGGAGTTTATGTTGAGATAAACGGAAGAGCCTTTGTCCGACTCATATCACTTGGTTGAATAGATTTGGTACCAAATAGATTTATTGTTCCTTTACTGTTTGGAATACGAACCAAAGGAATTTTTCCAAGTACGTGACTTATTTATAAGTTGGAGGCGTGGGAATACAGAAGGAACTAGGTGAATTATAGGGTTAGTTACTTGGTCTCAACTATACGAAGTTAGTGTAATTTTGTGTAGCGGCTTAATCCTGAGAGTATTCAATTCTGGACTAGGTCCCGGGGTTTTTCTGCATTTGCGGTTTCCTCGTTAATAAAATCTTGATGTGTCATTTACTTTTATATTCCACATTATAATTGTTTTATTATAATTAAAGTAAATTACACAAACGTTAATTCATATTTACTTGATAAGCAATCCTATTGTATTTGGTTAAGTTTGAACCTTTGTATCAAGTAAACATACTTCGTTGTTGTATTATCTCGATCATCCATAGACGATCACACGAAGTGTGAACCGATTAGTTGTATTTTCTCGACTCAGTCCATAGGCAATCACTTTCGGAGAAATGACTTATAGGTAGGAAAAGTTTTAGCTTGAGGTATACTTGGGTACCCTCGCCTTTTCAATTGGTATCAGAGCAGGAAAACACGAAAAGATCTAACAATTTGTGTTTAATGCGATCCAACCTATAAGAATTGAATCTAATGAATGATTCAGTTAACATAAAGAAAGATATCAAGAGTTATGAATTAACACTTGATGATGGCATCTACGAATCAATTTCTGAAGATATCATCACTAGAGTCTCTACTAGACAAGTTAATCTTGTTAATAATGTAGAAACTGATGATGACTAGAAAATAAGTCTACAAGAAAGGCTAGATGAAATTTATGATGATGATGACTCAGATTTTGAACAAGAAGTAGAAGAGGATATCTCAGAATACTCTAAACTGCTGCAACCTTTGAAAAATGAAAAGCTGGGAACTTCGGATTTTCTTGGTTTTATGACTCCTCTTTGTCGCGAGAACAAGAAATTGAAGAAGGTTTTTCAAGATTATTATATTGGTTTCCAAAATCGTGAATATCTTCTTAAAGATTGTACAAAAGATCCAAATTCTAAGAAATTAGAATGTGAAAATCTTCGAAGAGAACTGCTTTTGTCGGAAAAGAAACGTGCTAAATCGGAAGCTATGTTTAATTATCGAAAAGTATAGAGTCTTGAAGAAAAATCCGGTGCTAGTCTATCTCAAACAAAATTGTTAGAGAAAGAGCATGAAGTTGCTCTTGAAAAAATTCACTTGTTTGAAGAGAAACTTGTTGAATCTGATGCAAGGATTAACTCTCAACAAAAGAGTTTTCAAGAGAAAGAAGGTGTATATCTCTCACGAGAAAAACTCCTTGAGGATGATCTAGCCGGTGCTCTTGATAAAGTCAATACATTCAAAGAAAAAAATTTGGAATTGAAAAAATCCAACGAAAGCTCCAACAAGTTAACCTCAATGTTAGAAGCAAGTAGAAATCATCGTGATACACGCGGATTGGTCTATAAGGGAATAAATGCTTCAAATATTAGCAAAGAGGTAAAATTTGTTAAAGCTACAAATTCTTCTCAATCAGAGGCTTCCACTGATGACAAAGATGCTCATATTCCTTATAAAGAAGAGAAGTCCGTCAAGAAGGCAACAACGTTGAAAAAGGATAAGAAGAAGAAGAAAACTCATCAAGCTCCAATTCAAGAGGATCCACAAAAAGGTAACATTAAAAGTCATACTTCGTATATTTATAGTAAGAATTATTAGTATTTTGGTAATATAGGACACTTGCAATGGGGATGCAAAGTTCGTAAGATGCAAGATGCACTTTATTTTGTATCAAATGAATTGGCTAAGTTTGCTCCTCATAAGAACTCAGATCGTTATCGTCCTAAGTTTAGGCAAAAGAATTATTATGATGATAGTTCAAAATCTTCATATCACTCGACAAGGTCATCTCATAAAATACCCAATTATAAAAAGAGAGATGACGTTTCAAATGCAAAGACAAGATCTGATGTTCCAAATTAGAGAAAGGATGTTTCGCAAAAGGACAATCGTCCTAATGGTATTATGAAGGAGAAAGATGCTCCTGCGAAACCCAACTCTAAATGGGTCCCTAAGTCCTCCATAGCCAAGAAGGGACCAAAAGTTAGTCACAAGAATGACTCTCAGCTGTCAATTGTTGGTGACAATAATTACAAGAGTCTTCTTGAAAGACTAAAGAAAGACATTATGTCTGAAATCTCTTGTACTAGTAAAGATTATGATAATGACACTCTTCATCACAAGTCAAAGAAGAAAAACAAGATATGGAACAACAGAAAACAAACCAAGCAAGAGGTCAAGAATGATGATTCGGTCTTAGTCACTCGTGACGAACAAGATAAGGATCAAATTAACACAACCTAGTTGTGTTGGAATGTGCGTGCTCACCTTGGTGATCAATCTTTTGAAAGGTGAGGAAGCACATGAAAATCTGAGCACATGATCTCTCGGTTATTATATGACTAATTAACATCTTTAGGAGATTTCTTTTCTTCTATACTCATAGTCTCTCTATCTCTATTTGAGGTTTTGATGTAAACGGTAATTGTGAGTTATGATGTTGATATCTACTGATCATATATGTGTATCTCTTGTTTCTACGGTTAAAATGAGCCAAAAATCACTGAATTCGGACATCGTATGCAAAAGTTATGTCGAAAACAGTTTAGTGTTGTGATATGTCATAAGTAACTCATGGGAAACGATCCTAGTACCCTGTTATGGTGAGGGAACCGATCCTAGTACCATGTCATGGTAAGGGAACCGATCCTAGTGAGAGGTCCCCTTACGAAGAAGTGTAAAAACTGTTTCACACATAACTTCTTCGTCCGAACTCGGAATGACCTCATTCTTTTTGCGTTGTTTTCGAAATTCAATTTCCTACAAGAAAGAGGTAATTGTAATAGTTGATTCTTTATTGAATATTTATGGTGTATTGCAAAGTGATTTATGAGATGTTTGTTTTCGGTTTAACTACCTTAATATTCGATCTCATATATTGTGAACCCTTATGGTTTGGGTGACTTTTTGATTTAGCGGAATTAAGTTCTAGCCCTAGTAGGTAGACTTTATCAAAGGATAATGAGGGGTTTTGATAGAAACAATATGTGAAAAAGTCACAATATGTTGAATCGGTTTTGGTTTAGCATAAAAGCATATGTGTTTCGACGGTTTTCAACTTTTGCTTGCAATTGTTAAAACCGGTTTTCAACCTTTCTCTGGTAAAGGTTGAGGTGTGTTGTTATTCTTTTGTTTATGCATAAGGATGACAACGTGGTGATATTTCGATATCAATTCTCCCTGGACGAAGATGCTATCATATTGGAGAAGTGGATGCAAAATTTGAGGTAACAATCTTGTTAGTTAATTGTTTTCCTGTTTAAGAAAAGCCTGAATTTATATTATATATATTTGTTGCTTTTGCTTAACAAAATTTCGGTTCAATTGATATTTATTCCATGATGTGTGTGTGGATGTGTGTTTCAATTGGTTCCGGTTAATAAAAACTATTGTTATCTTGCTTTATTGTGTGGTATCAATTGTTTAGGCTTACAAAATTTTGGTACAATTGATGTGTGTGTGATTCAATTGGTTCCGGTTAATAAAAACCATTGTTATCTTGCTTTTGTATGGTATCAATTGTTTAGGCTTACAAAATTACGGTGCAATTGCGGTGCTTTTAATGTCTATGTTGTTTCAATTGCTTCCGGTTGAGGTGAATAATTATGCAAGTTGATTTATTTTGGTTTGTATGAATTGTTTATGGCTTAACAAAATATTTTGTGTACGGGATGAGTTGTTTAGTCCAATTCGATTCCGGATAAGAAACTAAGTTAATTCTGATCTTAGTTTGTCTTATCAAAGTGAGGTTTCGTTTATTCAAGTTTAATCGAATGCCTAAACAAGAAATGCTAGTTAACTAACCTAGTACTTGTCTTGTTTAAAATTTAAAGGTCTAAGTTTATGGATAATTAAAACCTGATGAGAAAAATGGAGTTTATCTTTATTTTGGTCTTATCGAATTAAGCGGTTGTTTTTGAACAATCGGTTTAGCAAAGGGACTAGTGTGATTAGTTATTTTTGGTTTGCTAAACTAAATTGTAAAAATTGTTTCGGACAATTGTTTCCTTGGTAACATATCAAAATAAGACTACTGATAGTTTCGGTTTTGATATTGGTTATCAGAACGTGATGTGTGGAACCCTCGTGCCTAACTCTACAGGTTTGCAAGTCTATTAAATTTGTAAGATTCTTTTCGTGTTGTCCTTTATTTTTTCGTTTCTTTGTGAGTTTTGTGACAAAAAGGGGGACAAATATATGGAGTAAACAGGTGATGCTGGCATTGATTTTATTTTGATTGGCATCGCTAGGGAAAAGAACATTGGTACTTGAATGTTTTATCTAACGAAAGAGTGAAAGCACATACTAAGGGGGAGTAACACGTCATATAAATTGGTATAACAAAGACATGCGGATTGAATATCTACCTATCTTCCTTAGTGGGAATATTATATTTGTTATTATAATGTCAACAACGGCATTTTCAAGGATTGGATGTAAGCAGTTTTACTGTGCTGTTGAATCGGGAATCAAGCGGATTGTAATGAATTCTTGTAATTTGTTTATCCATATGATGTTAGAGTTTTGTCACTAAAATTGACAAAGGGAGAGATTGTTAGAGCATTTCTCGGTTGAACCCACCAAGCGTTGGTATGTCAAGTTTGGTTGTCATATTTTAGTGAATAAAAACTCATGTTAAGAGTCGCTTGATTATCTAGTAGAGTCAACTTTGTATATGTTAGCTTGAAAGTATTAGGATATGATACATTACAAGTATTGCGAAGTCTTGAATATGTGAAGAATCAAGGAGCTACAACAACAACGATCATCCTTCCACTTATCTTTCAAGTCGTGCATATTGAAAAAATAATTACGAAGCATATGTGAACTCTAGATATACATAGTATTAAGGAATACAATATACGGTTTATTGCTTAACCATTAAAATTTGTAGATAAGACATCACCATAATCATTTGAATGCTATTGTGATTATGTATGGGTATGAGGTGAGGATTTCATCCTAGGGAACAATGTTTACATGTGTTCTAAGGAAGTAAGTTCATAAACTTGTTTGTGGACCGAAAAAGGAAATTGCCAGGTGTTATTGGTTTTGTTATTCATTGCTTATCTTATGAACAACCAATATGTGTGATAGAGTATAACCACTCACAACTTGTTGTGTTCTTGGTAGAACTATTCACAAAGGCCTGACTTATGTATTGGTATAACTTTTATTAGTAAAACCGATCTTAAGTAATCACCTGTGGTATGGTCGGATTTTGTATGTCTGAACAATTAAAAGGAAATGGGGAACCGATCCTTTTAAGGGGTGCAGTACATCAAAGGGAACCGATCCTTGTATGGGGTGCAACAAGGTTTATAGTAGAAAGGGGAACCGATCCTATGGACATGTGCAACACGTTTTTAGGCAAAGGGGAACCGATCCTATGGACATGTGAAACACATATAAGTTAGATACCATATATATGTGGGGAACAGATCCTAGTACCTAGTCAACTGAATTTTTGGAAAGCTAGTGTGACTATGCACAATACTCACATGGAGGTAGAACCGAAGCTTGTTTTGGTATAACCGTAAACCCATGATTGTGATTGAATGTTGGTATGATCAATCACATAGTTCTTGAAAGTTAGATGAACCAATTCTAAACTTGTTTGGAAGTCACTAGTACAAATCTTCACATTGTCCACACTTAATCACCGTGTCCATACACTTTTGGTCATGGATTTTTTTCACTTCAAAAATGTGGCATCAGGTGCCGAGACAAAAAGGTATCCCTATGGCTACATAAACTTTGAGTGGATATAAAATATGATTAACCATGGCCATAACTCTAAAACCATGTCTATATGGTACTCAATGTTTTTTTGGTAGTTAAGCATTTTCACTATCACCGTGGCCATAGAATCCTTATAGACACACAATTTAATTATATGTGGCTAAAGTTTACCTTAAAGTGACGTAAATTTTATTATAGCCGTGGCATTTGTCATCAATTGGACACGCAAAATTCATTTTATCATGGCCAATTCATGAGTTGAGGTGACACTAATTTTTCTCAACCATGGCCATCTCTATCATTTGGACACACGAAAAATAATTTAACATGGCTAATACATGATTTGTAGTCACGTTTAATCTATGGTACCATGGCCATCCATATTTTTGGACACATGATAAACATTTTACATGGCCAATTAATAAGTTATGGCTACTAAAAAGTTGTAGCATCGTGGCTAATTTTTTTCGAAAGACACATCAAGTGTTTTGAATGTAGCTATTGTTCACCTTTTGGACACATCAAGTGTTTTGAATGTAGCTATTGTTCACCTTTTGGACACATCAAGTTTTTTGAATGTAGCTATTGTTCACCTTTTGGACACATCAAGTTTTTTGAATGTAGCTATTGTTCACCTTTTGGACACATCAAGTGTTTTCAATGTAGCTATTGTTCACCTTCTGGACACATCAAGTGTTTTCAATGTAGCTATTGTTCACCTTCTGGACACATCAAGTGTTTTCAATGTAGCTATTGTTCACCTTTTGGACACATCAAGTGTTTTGAATGTAGCCATTGTTCACCTTTTGGACACATCAAGTGTTTTCAATGTAGCTATTGTTCACCTTTTGAATTGTACAAAAATAATTTCATTTCACGATATAATAAACATCTCAATCTGATAATTGTGCAGTAACCTTGAGAAAACAAACTTTCAGAGAGAGACTTAAAAGTTTAAACATCCAGATCCTATAGTCCATGACTATTTCTATTAATAATTAGGCTGCAGTCTTGAGTCTCTTGCGGGATCTCCGAGACTTTAGTTCCCCGCTCTTCATATATGAAGGTTTCTTCTTCTTTGTCTCTTAGTGTTTGGGTCAGAATCATATTCATCATTTGGGTCAGAATCATGTTCACCGGGGTCTGAAAGTGGATGGCCCTGCGGCAAGCCAGTGGATGTATAATTAAGGGAAAAAACCATGTTAACAGTTATATGGTCAGGATGCAGAAGGTAATAAACATGTATAATAAAGCAACTTACACTAGAGCAAGAGATCACAAACTCTTTAGGCCAAGCTACTATAGGTTTTTCAGCATCCTCTACTATTTTGAGATGAGTAGATGGGACTGGAAAATAATGATTCTTTAATATCGATTTTTCAACCGTCACTCTGACACAATCATCCCAGAGTGGATCTCCATGAACCTTCTGACCTGGCACTGATGGAAGAACCGAACCCCATGCAATGATATTTCTCAGTGAAGCATGAGCCAGTTTGCATTTACCAATCTGCAAAACATAAATGTTATATTGACATCAACAGATTCAAATCTCAAAATGGTTAAATACCTGTGAAAAGGACATACCGTTGAAAGTTCAGTTTTGTCTTTCGATTGAGAATTGTATGGTGAACTAAGGGGTAGATGCTCAGATGCAGGAGACTTTTGTTTGTATTTTCCAGACTACAAAAAGATACGCTATATTAACATCAACAAAAAATGGAACTCTCAAAGCACTATATATTTTAAATACCTGCAAAAGAAACATACCATTTGGAGTTCAGAACTATCTTTCGATCCCGTAGACTGAGATACATGTTCAGATTCAGGGTCATTTCTATTTGTATTAGATTCATTCCTTTCAGTCGGAGAAATGCTTGTAACAGGGGATTCAAGCATAAGAGACTTCTCTCTAATAAGAGATTTCTATATAGTGCAGTTGACATATTAGATACTGCAGAATTATTAGGAAATACATACTTAATCAAAATTACTTGGATGATGTTAAACATACCCGTGCCTTTTTGCTTTTGCTTTTATTTTTCAATATGCCTTGAGATTTTAGCTGAGACATTAAGCTGCTCATCATTTCTTCTTGTGCCTTCATTGCTGCCTTCATTTCCTTCATTTCTGCATCCTTCCTATCTCTCTCCATTTGGTTCGCGCGTCTTTCATCTTCCAGTTGTTTCTTCAGTTCAATGTGCTCCTTGGCTGCTTCTTTCCGTGGCAGGTGCCAGTACGTTGTTGGAGTCACTCCCTTGCCTATACATCTTACACGCCCAACATGTTCTTCCCCAAACACAAGGGTGATAGAATCATTGCCTGGTTGTTTTGTCAAAGTTCCATCTTCCAGCTGCTTATCAAAATCCTCCTGCACAAAAAAAGAATTAAGGGATTATAAGTGATAATCAATTAAAGCAAAATTATTTTCACATTTACTCAAGCACAAAACAAATAGCTAGATAGTTTCAGTCGTCTTACAAGCTGAGCTGCTTTTTCCCTAACATCATCGTCATCGTATTCTCCATTTTTGTTTTGATGTGCCTTCCTCCATAGTAAAGACCGTGAAGGATTTTCATCTTCAAGGATCTCTTTCTCATTAATCTAGTAATTATAAAATACACAAGCCAAATATTATATAGATAATACTATAATTTAAACTGGAAATAATACTAATTTTTTATAACAAACTGGACTTACTAATTTTTCCAACATCCCTGCATACCCTGCTCTTCCCGTCCTGTGGTTATATTTGTGGTTCTCACGCGCCTTAGCTCCTCTAATGGACAACTCCTGAGCATACAGATTTAAAGAATTTCATTCATAAAAAAGTTAGACTAATTAATGAAATTAATATCAGTATTTCCAAACTAAAACGTGTAATATATAACCTTGCATTTATCAGACAACCTCCACTTTACGAACTTGTCCCATTGTTCTTGGTTCACAATGACACGATACTGTTTAGGAACAATATTTAGTTTAGCAGGTTTACCCAAATTGGGCACTATGAACTTTACATACAACTTTCTTATGAAGTTGCGCAAATGTTCACCAAAATATTTCATAATCTGTCTTCTCATAGTCTCCTCAATTTCATAAAACTGCTGCCAAAATATGGAGATGTTAACGGCAGGTAACAAATTAATAAAAAATATAGTATTAAAAATCAATATAGATCAGCATATACATACCAATAGTTCGTGCCATAACTTATCCCTCATCACTGAATTCACTTCCTTCCACTTCAAGTGCCTTAGACCAACGTCTCGACATACCAATACACCCATGTAACTAGCAATTTCAGCTTTATATTTCCCCTTAAATCGACCAAAATTATCAAATTCTATCACGTGCTTTTCGCCGTCAAAATTTTCTTTAGCTTCTTTAATCTTGTTAAACCTCGAACATTATTCTCCTTAGACTCTACTGTATTGTTTGGATCTCCTGTGTCTTTTTATAGTTCAAAAACCCAAAATAAGAGTAAACATGGTTTAAGAGTGTACTCATATTTTTTAAGTCCAAAGCAAACAAAAACAGACAAGCTAGTATAGCATTACCAGGCTGTTCAGGACTTTCAGTCGATTCATCATCAGAACTGGAGCTATCACCATCTGAACCGGTGCGACTACCATCGGAACCGGTGCGACTACCATCGGAATCTTCGTCTTCATCCTCTGATTCTCCTAAATTCTGCAAGGCTTGAGCCTCCAGGGCTGCAGTCTCATTTTCAGCATACTCATCATCATCATACTCTGGCTCCCAACTCGAATTCTCTTGTGTAGTCATATAGGAAACTGCATATACATGTATATGATTCAATCAAATAAGGTCTGAATTCTTTTCAATCAAAAGTCAAAAGTTATTAAGCTAGACACAAGCAAAGGATTAAATAGCAGTCAATTAACATGGTCTTGATTATGTCAGTACTAACATGGTCTTGATTAGTATGATTAGATGCAAGAGCAGGATGCCGTCTCAGAATTGTTAAACGAAATAACAATTAAAAAATTATTAATCGCTGAGGTTTTTACTAGAGCATTGAAAGAACTCAAGAAAGACTCCAGTTCAAACATACACAATTATTTTAAGCTACCAAGTTCCCTAAAAACAAACGACGTATGCCGATCTCCGAAATAATTATAATCCCATTATACAAAATGTCAATGACACGGGAGTATACACGACAGATAGAAGCTTACTGACCAGCTAAAGTTGATGAAAATGAGATAAAAATGTGATTTCTAGTGGTTTCAGGGAGAACCACAGAAGTTTAAACTATGGTTTGCAGTGTGAAAAACATTCATCAGAATAGACAGATAAAAAAACCAAGGAATAACACCAGGTGATATTGAGGAGGTCCCTCTGGAGGACCCTGTTTACCCTTGATTGACCATCGAGGCGATTGTATGTTGTTGTATATTAGTTTTTGATTTATCTCTTCACCCAGGTACTATCTTTCCGACTTCTCTCTTTACTAATTCCTCATGTTACTTTACTGTTTGGTATTTCTCTTTCATTAGAAACATTGAGGACAATGTTAGATTTTAGTTTGGGGGTGGGGAAGAAACTTTTTGTTAGCTTTTAGTTGCAATAAATAAACTCCAGAGCCTAGAAATTTATGCTTATTAAGGTTGGCACTAACTAATCTAAGTGGATGGGAACATCTTCATTATAGGAGTTGAGGAACCAATCTGATTAGATGGAAACATCTAAAGATTCTATTCATAAAAGCACAGAGCTCAGGTGTTATAATTAAAAAAAAACATGGTAGTTTCGCCATATCTCGTTGAATCCTAATCCCTTTTGTTTTTATTTCTTAAGTGATTTGGTGGGGCACACGATTCAAGTTGTTACCATTGCTAGGTGAAATAGAGTGATTGAGATACAATTTTTTTTTTGAGACCAGACCATTAGACCAACCAGAATAAATTCAATAAAGTCGACCACTGGTGCCCTTGTATATGCCAGTTGTGTTTACCTAGAGTTAGGTTTATCGACCACTAGTCCCCTTGTATATGCCAGTTGTGTTGATATTAGTCAGACCGGTATCTCAGTCCATTAGGATAGGTTCACCTTGGCAGAGGCCTTTAGACAGATATGGGAAACACCGTTCACTTTTAACCATCTCTTATCCATCTTCTTAATCTTTCCATGTGATTGGTTGACTCCGGTTATGATGTACAGACACTATCTGAGTAGAGCTCTGTCACTTATATATGAATTTTAGTATGTTGGGTGCAAACTCGTGTACATCAATTGGAATTTCGCATCAAGGTACTTCCTCCTGTAGTCAATGAGAGTATGCCAACCAAGGAGATTCTTTAGTGCTTTCCAAGGTTCTGCGTATATAGCTAGGGTATGGAGTAAAGGTTTTGTGGGTACACCTCTGGTAAACCCTCCGGAGACAACACTCCGCCACTAGGGCCACCTAGTGGTTTAACGGCTTGCTGCACGTGCTAAGTGTAGTCTTTTTTATTTTCTAGATTAGATTTGCTCGGGGACTAGCAAATAATAAGTTTGGGGGTATTTGATAGACACATTTTTGTGTCTGAATTGTCCTCAGTGTCTGTATTGCTAGTGCTTGATTTTGTACTTATTATGGTTTTTTTATGTTTGTGTAGGTGTTTTTGGAGAAATACACTTGTGTGGAAAAAGTTGCTCAAAAAGTGCTATTTGGACCCCTGGAGGACATTTGTTATACGGACCCCAGATTTGGCTAAGGGACACCCAAGGTTATGCGTAGCCCAAATTCATCCTCAACACCCAAATTTTTCCTCAGCACCCATCTGCTATTCGCACCCCGGAAAAGGATAGGGGCACTTCATCTTCAACATTTCAAAAATAAAAAATGGCGGGAAAAATATTCACTTCACTGCAGATTTTTCGATCGGATTTTGGAGGAGTTTTTATGCGATTCAATCGCTGAAACTTCATGGGTAGTTGTGATATGTCCTAACAAAGCTGGTATGGGTGTTTGTTTCGATCAAATTTGGCTAGATAACCCAAGATATGAAATCAGAGCATCACGGGTTGGTTTTCCATTCTGAGTCCTGATTGAGTGACCAAGAGATTTTCGCGTGGTTGCTGCATGTTGGAACACTTTTGGACAATGACTGGATGCGTTGAGAGTAATTTGGCGTGGGGAAACAACATGAGAAGCTAAATCAGGTAAGAAAATATTCCCAGAATATTTTTCATCAAGGCCGAGTTAAGAGAATTATCTTGAGTTATAGCGAGATTTCTTGGTGCTACTGGGTATAAATAGGTTCCTAGGATCACATAGAAGCGGTCTGGAGAGTTTGGGAGAGTTTAGAGTAACAACAGAGGAGATTGATCGTGTTGCAAAGAAAACTTTTCTGCTGCTGCTAGGAAGAACACAAAGAACAAAAGACCACCAGAGGCAGTCGTTTATCAACAGTGACAACGACAGACACACGAGGGTCGCAGAGATACAACAATAACAGTTCTTTTCTATCGTTCTTTGTAACAGTGTTTTGCAACAATTATAAACGTTGCAAACACCCGATTTTTCATTATTTTCTCTTCATTTCATCTTTGTAAACAAATTTTGAGCATGAATCAATACTTTGAGCAAGTTTATACAATGATGAGATAAACCCATCCTCTGGGGAGACGGAGGAAGCTATTTCGCCAATAAAATGTGGTAATATCTATTTTATTTAATTTATGCAATTATTATATGATTATTTTCCTTGATAAATAAATATAAAAAAATGGTTTTTGTTAAACAATTGTTATTTCAATTGATGGAGCATGCTAGCCTAGGGTTTTGATGTCCCATACTTTCGATTCACAATTGTTATTTCTAAAAAATCAACTTTTGCAATATTTAGAATCAATTTGAATGAAGGATTTGCATAATTATAATTAGAGAATATAAAATCACTTTGATATTGGTAATTAGTGGAATCCATAGCCCCAGTCTTCTCCATATTTTTCATATCACTTTTATTTAAGTTTCCTATATTTTTATTTAAAATTAAGTCTAAAATCTGCTTTCACAAGTCTTGAACGAATCTTATTACTACAACAACTTTGAAAACACATCAGTAAGCGAATTAAACTCAGCTCGAAATATCAAATGTGTATAATCGAAGTCCATATAACGATACGACTTTTGTATCAAATAGGAGATAGAGTAGATAGACTTTTGAGTGATAGATAATTCCAATCTCCACATACCTTTTGTTGATGAAGTTCCACAAGCTCCCCTTAGTAGTTCTTCGTATTCAATCGATGAACGCCGTGTAGTCTAATGCTTAACTACACTACACTTACTTTAGAAAGACCATTGTTCTGTTTGCAATAGACAAGCTAGAAACCCTCAGAAATCTGGAACACTTACACTCAGTAAGCCTAGAAGCTTGGATTCCTAACCACCTGTCATTAACAATCTTGAACCAACTAACAAATAAGAGTTTTAGATATCTATCTCGAGGAATCACAAAAACTGTGACGAAGAGAACCTCGCAATTGCTATATATCTCATTCCTGATTGGAAATTAACAAAAACTTCAACAATCAATAAGAACAAGATCATGATATACGAACTATCAAGGTAAAGATAATAGGACATGGTCATGAATCCTAAGTGAAGTCTTTAAGTCGTAAACCTAATCATGTCTCTCAAAGGAAACCAAGGATTTAATAGAGGACGACTCTAGCAAACAACTGAATTTACAATCATATACAAGGATCTTTTTTGAATATCTACTTGTTGATAGTATTAGGTTTTGATTAATATGGATTAAATGAAAATTTTGGTGGTGTACTTGGTACCCTATCCTTTTCACATCAGACTGCTCAATATCGCATTTGAAGAGCGTTCCAACCCCACTCACGAGTATTCCATTTTCAAGGAAAGAACAATGGCCTTTCTAAAGTACATTGTTGTATTTAGGTGTGTTAGAGCACTGCTCGGTCGAAATCGCATGCGTTTCTATCTCAAGCATGTTTGTCAATGTTAGTGATCAAAACTATAAGTCTTGATTTCTAACCTATTTATATATGTCTCGGACTAGGACATAGATTGTGTAGTTGATCTTAGATTTCACGGCGTTCATCATTTGAAGACGAAGAACTACTAAGGGGAGCTTGTGGAACTTCATCTATAAAAGGTATGTGGAAACTTAAACTCATCTATCACTTGGAAAGTCTATTTCTATTCTATCTCCTATATCGAGACATAAGTCGTATTACGATATAGTTTTCTATATACACATTTGAGATTTCGAGCTGAGTTTAACTCGCTTGCATATTTATCGAAATATGTGTTGGCAAGCTTTCGATTCGACCAAGTTCATCTTATATCATGTGAAAATTGCCGAGTAACATCTTACATGGTTTGTGTGATACAATCATTTGGTGTTGTCTTGGAATGTTTCGTAGTGATTATTTCAATAACTTGAAAATTGCTTTGATGTTAATAGTGTGTGAAAACGGCTATTGTCATCCTCTAAGAAAGTTTCAATGATGGAAATAAGATTTTAGAACACTTAACCATTATTGGATATGTCATGTTATGCACTCTTGCACATATGTAATCCTTGTCCGGGAACCATAGTATGCACACCCGTTTGTGTACCTGTTGGTTTGAGAAATCCGGGAACCTAAGTATGCGTACCCGTTTTCATACCGGCGTACAAGTTCATGTCCGAGAATTTTTGTTGGGATTTAAAGTTTGCGTACCCGTTTGCGTACTGTCGTAACTCAATCTTAGTCCGGGTATTTCAAGTATGCGTACCCGTTTGCATACTTGAAGGTTAAAGTTCTAAAATCGGTTTTAAACATGAATATAAACATTTATATAATAAGGAATGCAATCTTTGCAAATCGTGACTATAATGTTCATGGTTGATTCGAGTGAATCAAACCCATTTTGCTTCAATTGTGTTCTTGTATAATTCTATGAGAATATAGAAATTGAACAACTCTTTAACTAGTTTTATCTGAGTCATTTGATTTCAATTGTACTCAATACGATAGAATCGGGCAAGATCAGAACATGCAACTAGAAAGAAATTGTTGCGTCTGGCTTCACAATCCCAATGAAGTCTTTGAAGTCGTTAACCTACAGGGTCTCGATAGAAACCTAAGGCTAAAGGATAATCGACTGACTCGAGATTAATTTCTCCGACAGGCAAGATAAAAGTAATCACAAACATCTTCGTCTCATCGTTTGTGATTCCACAATATCTTGTTTCGCTAGACGATTAAGATTATTGTGAGGTCAATGATAATACTAGGCTGTTCTTCGGGAATATAAGTCTGGTTTATCAATTGGTTCCTGTTCACCTTGATTTATCAAAAGACGGAACAAAAACTCTTGGATATTTTTGTGCGAGACAGATTTACTCAATCTATAGACTTTTCTGTGTGAGACAGATTTGTTTATCAAGTCTTCGACTTTGGGTCGTAGCAACTCTTGGTTATGGGTGGGTGTCATGTACCAAAGAGGTACAATGACAAGATAAACACTTGATTCATATAATCAAGTTTATCTGCTCTTGCGAACATCCTAAAATCGACTAAATGATTCAATTTGATTATAATTTGGTTGAGGTTCTCATTACAGACTCCGACTCCTTATATCTAGTTTCCCCCCAACTAGATCTAACGATCCTAAGCCTCACAGATGGTTACATCCCAACCATCAATTACAACTATCATTAACTAATAATCATATCTAATTAACTACTAACAAAAATTAATATTAAAGAGTAGCTACCACCCTGATAATGATAAGCGCCACTCTTCTCTCTTATGCTGGTACATGACATTCCCTACCCCTTCGGAACATCCTTGTCCTCAAGGATGTAAACGTAGCTGCCAGACCACTCTTCTCTCTTATGCTGGTACATGATGGTAAGCATCCGAGGTTGCAGCTTCCAAAGTAGCGAGCGACAAAGATAAAATTAGCTAAGAGAACATGTTCACTGTCTGACACCAAGGAGATTGGAGTTTCCCTGAGTTTCTCTTCTGTGCAATTCTGCATAAGCTCCACTCTGAACTTGTACAGTTATGACTACCATTTTTTGAAGTTTCCTGAACTATGAAATAAAATTTGTCTAGTGACAGTATTTTTTCAGCACAACATACAGGTTCAGAAAGAAATCATGTGCCTTCTTAGTGAACTACACTTTTCCTATGTCAAATATTAACCAGCTACAACCCGTAGGACTAGTACCATTTCCTATTCTCCATAAAGCAGTGGTGACCAATCTGAATTTACATCTCAGGTACCCTACCCACGGCAACATAGTTATAACCATTTCAACTTCCATAGAAGGAAGAACACGAAACTTCACCAAGTTACCATCATCAGGCCGTAGCTGCGACAATGGACGAACTGTAGCATGAAAATGCACTTGACAAAACCCACGAGAATACACAGGTGTTGAATGGAAGTAGCATTACGGAGATTGTTCTGAGATAAAAAACGGCACAACAAAAACAATACATAAATGTTTCTCTCTTTTTTTTCCTTTTCCATACCAGGAGCATAGTACTGTTGACATTCCTCTCGGGAACTTCATCCGGCAGTTTGAAAACATTACGATTATCTTCACTTGCATTCAACAAATAAACATTCTCATACACATATGCATAACTGTATTCAGCGATCCATGTGGACATAAGAAACACAGTGACCCCATAAGTAATTGTAGTCACACAAAATTCGTAAGTAGTTGTAAAAGAAAAATACCCATGATTAGCTAACAACTTTCCTCTATCATATATCCGGCGAGCAAACTTGATGAGAAAAAAGAGACATGCGGCAAATATTACTTGGTAATTCACAATATCCAAGTTGTCAATCATGTGAAAAATTCTTAAGAATCTAAAGCACCTTCTTGCAAGTGTAAGCATATACATAGAAGTGTAAACATGAATTCTAACAAGTTTAGTTGCTGAACTTACAACTTTAAGCATTTGTAGAAGGACCTTGCCAGTTGTGGTACAAGATGAGCGCACAATCCTAGCAAGAGTGAAGTAGACTCCAAGAAATACCATTTGAGGTCTTTATATAATACGAACCGACAAGCCTGTCAAGAGTGAAAAGAAATCCAAAAAATACTCCCTGGGTTTGGGTCTACGATACCAGCAACACATGATAAAGTAACCCATAGAAGGAGAATGTATACATATCCCACTAACATTCCCCGCACTCCGTAAGCCCATAAGAAACAGATTTAATTCCCACCGCAAGGATACCACAAAAATCAACAAAAATGGGATATGAAGCACTGTAAGCAGCAGATGTAATGTCATTATCTGTCCAGAAAGCTCTAACTGGAATTGGCTGCTCCCGGGTGGATACACCAGACTCCAAGGTGGAAAACACCAAAAATAATCATGAAAAGCATACCACGGAGACAAATAAGAAAACACAACATAATTTAAATAGCCTACATCAACTTCCTCGAGAACATGATCAGCTCCATACACCCCAAGTGCAAGTAAGGAACAAAATATAAAAGAACCCCATCTGAAAAATAAATGAAATAAGTTCCAAGAGATGGAAAAACATCATAAGGGAATGGTGATGTAAACCCATCCGGAATTCCACCCTTACACAGCCACGCAAACATTTATAAGCATTCTGAACCCTACCAAGTCTCATCCGCAGAAGCATCAACAAACTGTTGGTAAAAATTTCCCTTCGCAACAACTGGATAAGTAATTTACTGCCATCGACATAATCACCAGATGTAACCAACAGAATGAACAAAAAGTCCCGAAGCCGCACTTGCATTCGATGAACAAACTTAAAATCAAGTATAGTGAAACAAAACATCCCTATAATAAGGTTGAACTCCTCCCCACGATCAAACACACTGCGGCTGTGAATCAGTTCATGAACAAAATAACCTTTATAGTTGGCCATTAAAATCACAAAAGAAGTAGTTAGATCAAAATAGTATCTAGAAGCATCGATAAAAGATGATAACCCTTGAAGAAGATGAAATTATTTACCATGATCGAATACTTTATCCGCAAATTTGAAAGAATTGTAAGAATTTAACCCAGTAGGCAGTTGATTGGAAAATTTTTTTTGCTCAAAACACAGAAAATCCAATAAAATCATTTTAACAAACAGTTGCCAGGTGGTACTATAAACACTACTATTAGCCAACGTACAAGCAATTTGATCTCGAAACCATGAATCTAACCTGTACCCATTCTTGGAACTCATCTCACGTATAGAATTTCTATCAAATTCAACCTTTAAAATGGAGCAAACATATAGAGCAAAAGAACATGAAGTAACTGAATCAAACCCAAATTCATAAATTCCAGCTAAGTAAGAAAAACGTTTAATGAGTTTCAAATCTTTTCCACGATCAAATAATAACCGAGTATAAGCAGGAAGAAGAGCAAAGCGATTCTTACTAATTACTTTGTTGTTACCGCTGTCGAATTCCTTTAAGCTTTGGAGTTTCTCACAACCACCCTCATTACTCAAAGCTTATGTAGTCTGAAAATGCACCTCATCAGGTAAATCATCCTCTTCATCGAAGAAAAACGAAGGAATGAGCAATTCAAAATCGAGACAATCATCATCTTCTTCAGTTTCAACAAAGAAAAATGGAGGAATCAATTCAGAGTCGAGATAATCAGCTTCTTCAGCAACATCAGTAGGAATGGATTTGATTTCCTCAGACGGAGAAACTAAAGTTGAATGTGAAGTTGCATCAGGAAGAGAAATTGGAGTAAGACTGGATTCAGGTACCGATTCATCAATGAAAACCTCCTCCTTCGTAGCTTCTGTATTCACATCTCGATGAACTTGACTGAATGCTAATGGTCGTATTTTAATTGCATCCCACCTAAACCTGGTGAAGTTGATTTGAGACTCTAGTTGCCAAAGATTATAATTTCGACTGAATGAAGGTTTTTCGTTAAGCAGAACTTGATACTTTCTCTTCAGGTCCTGTAACTCGACATAGAGTTGGCATTTCGCCCTAGCTCGATACAAAAAGTCCCCCATGGATCGAAACGAAATTGATACCAATTGTCATGTACCAAGGAGGTACAATGACAGGATAAACACTTGATTCGGAGAATCAAGTTTCTCTGCTCTTGCGAACATCCTAAAATCGACTAGACGATTCAATTTGATTATAATTTGGTTGAGGTTCTCATTACAGACTCCGACTCCTTATATCTAGTTTTTCCCCAAACTAGATTTAACGATCCTAAGCCTCACAGATGGTTACATCCCAACCATCAATTACATCATTAACTAATAATCATCTCTAATTAACTACTAACAAGAATTAATATTAAAGACTAGCTACCACCCTGATAATGATAAGGGCCACTCTTCTCTCTTATGCTGGTACATGACAGTGAGATCAACTAAGGGAATCAAGTGCGTAGTATCCTGCTGGGATCAGAGACGTAAGGAACGCAAATGTACCTTGAATCAGTGTGAGATTGATTAGGGTTCAAATACAGTCCAGTCCGAAGTTAATTGGTAGTAGGCTAGACTCTGTAGCGGCGTAATACAGTGTGTGTTCAATCTAGACTAGGTCCCGGGATTTTTCTGCATTTGCGGTTTCCTCGTTAACAAAATTCTGGTGTCTGTATTATTTATTTTCCGCATTATATTTTGTTATATAATTGAAATATCACAGGTTGTGCATTAATATCAATCAATTAGAATATCCAACCTTTGGTTGTTGATTTACATTGATTGACACTTGAACATTGGTCTATGGTACCGTTCAAGTAACTCCTCTTATATTCAATCGGGATCGCAGATTTCTATTTGCTGATTGTGGATTGAATTAAGAGTATACTTTACTGTAGATTGAGTATGACTGTCTAGTTGATTCTCTAGAAAGTATATTGGAGTAAGTCCTCTCAGATTGCCAAACGAATTGTTGGTGTAGTGGTTAGACTCCTGCATTTTCAATTGGTATCAGAGCAGGAAAACACATTAAAGACCTCATAAGTCTGTGTTTGTAGCGATCCGATATGGACAGATGTGCTATCTATATACACGTACCACCAAACTTCGATGGCTCAAATTACTTGTGGTGGAAAATTTGTATGCATGCGTTTTTTTCAAGCGCTGATTTTGAATCATGGGTTTATGTAGTTAATGGCTATGATGCTCAGGTTGTGGCAGTAGGGAATGCGAGAGTCCCTAAGGATATTGGTGATATAACCTTTGAACTTGATGATGATCCCATCCCTGTTATTTGCTTTAAAGCAATCAATCATGAAAAAAATCTTTCAATCCAGATGTCTGTTCAATTGGTTGGAAATTTTCTTCAAGATTTTGAGTTCGTACGAAAACATATTGAGATTGCATTAAAGAACCTAGTGTTTTTGAAGGAAGAGCTAAAGAAAGCAACTGATGAACTCGCCCTTGTTCGTTCCATGGTTGTTGATATCGTCTGAGTTGTTTTGATTTATTTTGTCTAGTAAATCTTCTTATGAGAATTTATTTCTTGTGTTTTTAGAAGAATAACTAGGGTTTGAAATAGCCATTATTGTGAGTACACATAGCTATGTCCAACGTTTTCATCTTCATGTGTTTTTGGAAGATGATTTTTGTAATTTTAATCTTTATGATTTTATATATTGCAAAATTATTATGGATATGTTGTTTACGTCCTTGAACCTGTGACTGTCCCATACTTGTTCAAAAGTTATCTCTATTATGTCGATATGAAAGTATTGATAAAAGATAGAATGAAATTTGGACTTACAAAAGTTCAAGCCTTTTATGTCATTATTTGATGGAAGAAAGGATAAAACTTTTGTTTACAAGGATTATGTCTATTGTATGTCATTGTGCAAATAGTGATGGAAAAATAAAATGAATCCTTGTATATTCCGCAGTATTGGTCGATCTCCGATCCATATTTTTTTGCACATATTGTGTTGCTCCGTAAGTTCTCTTATGTCGAGCATGACCAATTGAGTTGATCATTTTTGTGGTTGATTCAGTCAAGATTTTTGGATACAAATTCATGTTTTCGTGTGATTTGGTCATGTCCAAAGAAATCTTTCTTTTCTTGTAAAAGCAAGGTCGCCTTTGTTGTTCTTTAGGGAATGACATTATATGGGGGAGAGTTCTTTTTGAACTTGTTCTTAATTGCCAAATCTTTGTGGGGAGTGCGGTTGTGGAATATTATAGGGGTTATCTTGTGTCTTTATAAACTCCTTGATGAATGCATGATGGGTGTCGTAGCCTCAATAAATTAATAATCTTATTTCTATACAATATTAACTGGTAATATAATGGAAGTAAGGATCGTTCCCACGAAGAGCAGTGAGTTTTAGTTGTCAAAGTATCACAAAGGGGGATTTGTTTAGATTTTGAATAAAGTAAATAATCAAAACAAATAAAATTGTATTGTAATCAATAGAGAGAGGTATGATCGAGGAATCCTTCTTCGTTAATAAACCGTCAATGAGTTATTATACTTTCCTACTTGTCGTTAATCATAGATTATCACCAACCGTGGAATAACAGCTAGATCAGTGTTGTTCCCTAAATTCCTTTTATCACTGAGTACGGAAGCTCTCCAATACCATATTCTATTCGCCTAACCACCTAGTAGTAGCTCACTCAAGGTATAATTTGGTCGAATGCTTTATCTTTTGTGAATTTATAGTTTGATCCTAGCAGTTAGACTCTTAGCTCAAGGTCCATTTTCTAGTGTTGGTTATACACACAATCGCTCCGTAGAATCCCTCTGTAAGGTCTCGTGTTCTCTACTTGTGTAAAGGTTATTCGACGATTACTTATCTCATAACTCAATACTAGAAATAGATGAAATAAACAAATCAATCCGGTTGGCCACCTAGACAATCTATCAATCAATCATAAATATTCAAATAGTATAAACAATCGATAACCATATGAAGAACTTCAAAGTAGATTAATATAATAACTCAAATATTGTTTACAACTTAGAATTCATCCTCAATCAATGTTTAGCTAAACATCCATGATATACATATGAGAAAAGGTTAGAGATATTGTTACGATTGAGAATCGTTCCGAAACCCTAGCTTTCGATGTTTCTTCTCTCCAAGACTTACAATTTCGTGACCTAATGATATGATATGATTTCACATAACCTAATACCTTTTTATAGGTTTACATTACTTGGTATTCACGTATTGGGTGCGGTTCAAGCACTCGACCCAAAATAACGAAATAACGTTCCCAAACGTGCCCTTAGGCCTTCCAAGGAGTTTATACACGTTTTCCTACTTGTTAGGTATGCGTACCCGTACGCGTACCCTAGTGTCTTCGGTATTCAATAAAAACTCGTTTTGGCCACAACTTCTTCGTCCGAACTCGGAATGACCTTATTATTTTTGAGTTCTTTATATATTTCAATTATATTCAAGATGGTGATGAAAAATCCTTAATTTGAATGAGTTAAGATCGGTCTTTGTCCCTTCTCTTGATTTTGAGTGTTTTGCTCCTTTTCATCGCACTTCTTCCACTTCTCTTGGACTTAGGCACTTGGGCACCTGGATACTTGGAATACTTCTCTTCCTAACTCTTAGAAGCACTTTGTATCTCCTTTTTGGATGATTCACCTATTAGAGGCAATTAAGAGAAAACAAGAGTAATAATACGAAAATATGCAAGAATAATAGCCAAAACAAATATGGAATGGAAACTAAAATCATATGAATTATGTCACTTATCAAATTCCCCCACACTTAACTTTTGCTAGTCCTCGATAAAATTAAATAAAACTAATCCTAAATACAACAACTCTATGTCGTGAGGATACAATTACTCTTAGCATGAATAACATGCCTTTAAACCCCTAGGTGTCCCTAGTGGACGAGTTATAGTCTCGTGAGGGCTTACTAGAGGTATACCCACAAAACTTACTCCAATATCTCTCCTTGGAAGAACCACTAAGGATAGACACGAAGCAAAAAGCCAAATAATTAGCTTGCATAAGTTCTCTAGCTACAAACATCCCACATACATTCCAATCATCACACATAAGCAATTACTTGCGTGTGTCATTCAACTTGATTGCAAAACTCTACTAAGATAGTCATTGTACTTGTTACAACGTTTCTCACAACACTTGTACTGAAATCACATGGAGAGATAAGAGAATGGAAATATAAAAATGAAGTGTGCAAATGTTGATTTAAGTGAAAGATGTTACCCACAATACTTGTATGAATGTCGTCAAAGGATCTTTGTTTATAACACAATAGTTGAGAGAAGCACACATTTAACTCGACCACATGATTAGATACTCAAAGCGCATGTTCCTTTTCAGCAAGTATGTAATAGTTGCCTTGGATTCTGCGTTCCACGCTTGCTTAGGCGACGGAGACAGGACAACGTTTCACACATACTGCTGTAAAAGTGTCAAGAACCTCATCAATAGTCATTTTCACTTTCTATGTAATGATTATATGGTTTTTGTTTTCATCGACTATGATTAGTCCGAAACCTATCATTTATTAGTGTCGATAAATGAAGAGGAGCCTTATTTTTTTATTTTTTCGAAATTTTTTTCGGATCACTCTTTATGATTGTAATACAATTATCTTATGGGGATTTTATATACTCAACCAATGATTACCTTGCTACAACATCCATGGAAGTAACAGGATCCCACTAAATCACTTTAGAGAAACATATAACTGCAAAAATAAAAAGAAAGTGATTCAGTAATGATTAATTGCGAGGATAAATCTTTAAAACGACTATCATAGCTTAGTTTCGTATTCAATTATGAACATATATATTTAAGGATTTTGGAACGATAAAGTGGAACTCAATCTACAACCCTAAGAACTGTTTCAACCTTAAAAGGTTTAGGGTGTCATCCTAATTAGCTCATAATTAACTCCAGAATATGAAGTCTCAAGATTGCAAGAAATAAAAGAGTATTATTTTTTTTTTGTATATGCATAAAGTATGATACTAAATGCTCCCTCACACTTAAACTCAACATTGTCCTCAATGTTCAAAACCGAAAATTCTGATTTCTGACATAACAGCCCTGAAAAACTCAAAAACTTTACCAATGGGTAGGGAACTAGGAAAAACATCCTAAATGAAAGTTGTTCGCCTACGTATTTTCTATAACTTGTCAAAAGGGAACAGTGTTTCGATAAATTTTCTGACTTTTATGTCCTCCGGACAGACTGACATGCAATCTGAAAAAGTTCTGTAAAAATACCGAAACTCAAATGTCCAAGCCAATCGTTCCCACTTAACAGACTCCGAATTCAGATTTTCTTTTTTGAAAAGAAATTTGAGTCTGTCCTCTTTAAAATTTGGGGTCAATCACTAAAATCGGACTTCGTATGAAGTCTCGAGAGCTATTTTCTTGACAAGTGCGCAGTCAGAATTTTCTGACGAGAATTCGTCAAAACTTTCATTATAGATATAGGACTTGTAAAATCTAAGATGGGAATGAAATATATGATACAAAAAACTAATAAAACTAAAAAACAAAATGGATAGAGATACTAAACCGATGGGTTTCCTCCCATTTAGCGCTTTTTTTAACGTCTTCAGCTCGACTTTGCATTCCAAATATGCTACTCCTCCAGAGGGAGTAAATCACGAAGCTCAATTTCATCCATGTTCACATAAGAAACGTTTTCATAATGTGGCTTCAATCTATGGCCGTTCACCTTTAAAGTTGTTCCATCTTTAAGACGAGAAATTTTAACTGCACCATAAGAGAAAACATTAGTAACAACAAACGGTCCAATCCATCTGGACCTTAGCTTCCCAGGAAATAGCTTAAGACGAGAATTAAATAAAAGAACTTTTTGTCCCACAACAAAATTCTTTAGAGAAATCATCTTGTCATGGAAAATCTTCATCTTTTCCTTGTATAAACGAGAACTCTCATAAGCATCATTACGTATCTCCTCTAGCTCATTGAGTTGTAGCTTCCTTTGTTTTCCCGCATTATCATAATCCATGTTGCACATATGTATCGCTCAATATGCCTTGTGTTCAAGTTCAACCGCAAGATGACAAGTTTTTCCATAAACCAATCGATATGGAGACATACCAATCGGTGTTTTGTACGTTGTTCTATACGCCCAAAGCGCATCATGCCTATAACTCCAATCTTTCCGTGTAGTGTTTATGGTTTTCTCAAGAATGAATTTAATCTCACGGTTTGAGATTTCAGCTTGCCCACTAGTTTGTGGGTGATACGGCGTACCAACCTTGTGTGTTATGTTGTTCTTCTTGAGTAGAGCATGAAAGGATTTCTGAAAATGTGAGCCTCCGTCACTGATAACCACTCTTGGTGTACCATGTCTAGAAAAAATATATTCCTTCACAAACTTATAAACAGCTTGAGAATCATTAGAAAGGGTGGCTTTAGCTTCCACCCATTTCGAAACATAATCGACAACAAAAAGTATATAAAATTTTCCATTAGAATTGACAAAAGGACCCATGAAATCTATACCGCACACATCAAAAATCTCTACAGTGAGAATATGATTGAGTGTCATTTGATTTCGAGCACCTAGATTGCCAGTTCGTTGACATCTATCACAAGATTTGCAAAAAATATATGCATCCTCAAATAGAGTAGGCCAATAAAAGCCATTTTCAAGTACTTTGAAAGCGGTACGTTTAGAACCAAAGTGACCACCACATGCATAAGTATGACAAAAAGTAAGAATAAATTGAAATTCAGAATTAGGTACGCACCTGCGGATGATTTGATCATAACCGTATTTCCACAAGTAGGGCGCATCCCACACATACTGCTTGGCTATTTTATTAAGCTTAAGCTTTTGAAAATTAGACATCGTACTAGGTACTTATCTTGTAACCAAGTAGTACACTATATACGCCTACCAAGGTGTTGAATCTTCAATTGAGAAAAGTTGTTCGTCTGGAAAACGATCTTGTAAAGGAAGTTCTTCTTCGGAAACAACAAGTCTACTGAGATGATCCGCAACAATATTTTCAACACCTCTTTTATCCTTTATTTCATAATCAAATTCTTGCAATAGTAGAATCCACCGCATAAGTCTTGGCTTAGATTCTTTCTTCTTTAGTAGGTACCTAAGGGCTGCACGATCAGAATACACAACCACTTTTGAACCAACCAAATAGGATCTAAATTTTTCTAGTGCAAACACTATAGCTAGAAATTCTTTCTCGGTGGTAGAATAGTTTACTTGTGCATCGTTTAGGGTCCTAGATGCATAATAAATCACATGAGACAGCTTGTCTACTCTTTGACCCAAAACGGATACAATTGCATAGTCACTTGCATCACACTTTAATTTAAATGGCAAACTCCAATCCGCTGACTTGATAATTGGTGCAGTTGTCAACAATTCTTTTAATATATCAAAGTCATCCTTGCACTCCTTGTTGGAGTCAAAAATAACCTATTTTTGCAATAATTTGCACATCGGCATTGAGATTTTGGAGAAATCCTTGATAAACCGCCTGTAAAAACCTGCATGACCAAGAAAAGAACGAATCTCCCTCACCGAAGAGGGATATTGTAAGTTTCTTATCAAATCTATCTTTGCTTTGTCAACTTCGAACCCTCGAGAGGACACAATGTGACCGAGCACTATTCCATGGTTTACCATAAAGTGACATTTCTCCCAATTTAAAACAAGATTAGTGTCTATGCATCTTTTAAGCACAAGTTCAAGATTTTGTAAACAAAAATCAAATGAATCACCATAAACACTAAAATCATCCATAAATACCTCAATTATGCGTTCCACGTAGTCAGAAATATACTAACCATACACCTCTGAAAAGTGGCAGGCGCATTGCAAAGACCAAACGCCATACGTCTATAGGCAAACGTACCAAAAGGAAAAGTGAAAGTAGTTTTCTCTTGATACTCCGGTGCAATAACAATCTGATTGTACTCCGAATAACCGTCCAAAAAGCAATAATGTGAGTGTCCCGCTAACCTCTCTAATATCTGATCAATGAAAGGCAAAGGAAAGTGATCCTTTAGGGTCGCGACATTAATCTTTCTGTAGTCTATGCACACTCTCCATCCTGTTTGAACTCTTGTAGGAACGAGTTCATCATCTTGATTTCTAACAACAGTGACACCTACTTTCTTAGGTACCACATGTACCGGGCTAACCCATTTGCTGTCAGAAATTGGGTAAATCACCCCCACACTTAGTAATTTTGGGATCTCTTTCTTCACGACCTCCATCATTGGGGGGTTAAGCCTACGTTGAGCATCACATACAGGCTTAAAATCATCTTCTATTAGGATTATATGCATGCACATGGATGGACTAATGCCTTTGATATCAGAAATTGTCCAACCAATAGCCCTTTTGTGCACTTTCAAAACCCTAAGTAGATGTTCTTCTTGTATTGGGGTGAGGTTATTTGCAATAATCACCGGAAGTTCTTCTTTATCACCCAAGTACGCGTACTTTAGGTGGTATGGAAGCGGCTTCAATTCTAGTTTTGGTGCCTGCACAATATAAGGTAACGGAACCTCATTAGTTATGGGTAAAGAAATATTACCCGGTTTAGCTTCTTGCAATGCCGTTAAAGCACCACACATCTCCACTAGCTCTTTGGATAAGTCAACGTCCAGGTTCGGATACCCGTGAACGTCCAAATCAATGTTATTGCGTAGCATAACTCCAAGTTCATCTTCATTATTCAAATGAAACATTTGTTGTGCTAACGAACCGATAACATCAATGGAGAAAGCTGAGTGAACATCACTAGGATAGTGCATGGTTTCAAAAATATTGAACCGTATGATCTCCTTATCAAATAGTGAGTGCACCACTATCAACATCAATCTTCGTCTTTGCAGTTTTCATAAACGGTCTCCCAAGAAGTAACGAAGTAGATGAACAATTATCTCTATTATGCATTGATGGGTTTCGTAGGCTCAACAAATTAATAATCTTATTTCCACACAATTAGCTGGTAATATAATGGAAGGAAGGATCGTTCCCATGAAGAGCAGGGAGTTTAGTTGTCAAAAATGTCACAAATGGGGGTTTTTGTTTTAGATTCAAAAGCTAAATAAATAATAAAGCAATGAGAAGTAATTAAGATTGCAAGCAAAATGGAGTGAGATGATCGAGGAATCCTTCTTCGTAACTAAATATTCATCAAAGTAGTATATTCATCCATTCATCATTAATCATAGATTATTACTAACTGTAAGATAAAAAATACGCTTAGCTATCTCCAAAATCCCTTAAGCCACTGGACAACATGTACGCTTAGTCGCCAGATTCTATCCGTCTGAACCACCTTGAGGTACGCTTACAAGATGTAATTCAGTCGAATGCTTTATGGTCTGTGAATTTAGGTTTAATCCTAGTAGTTAGACTCAGTACGCTCGGTCTACTTTCTAGTGTTGTGTTTACACGCGATTGCTTTACGGAATCCCTCCGCAAGGTCTCACGTTCTCTACTTGTGTAAGAAATTATTCAAAAATTACGGATATCCTAACCCTTATTAGCATTAGATTGAGTTAACAAATATATTCAATTGGCCACCTAAACAATCTATCAATCAATCATATTCATTTTTAATAGTAAACATAAACAATAATCATATGAAGAAATCAGAACAAATTCATATACTAAATCAAATCATATATAGTACTTAGAATTCATCCTCAATCAAATAAGTAAATTAGCTAGACATAATGGAGTTTATAGAAAGCAAACTGTAGTTGTAGAAGAACTCTAGCTACTGTTGCTTCTGTTGCAGGAGATCAGCCACTGTCGCCTTGTTGCAAGAAACTTTAACTACTACTGCCTCTGTTGCAAAAGATCAGCCACTGTCTCCTTGTTGCTATAACCTTTCTGCTACTAGTGCATATGTGAAGTCTTTATGCTTCTGTTCTTCTCTGGAGAATTTTATCGAGCAGTTTGTGGGCATGAAAGTGAGGGTGAGGAGATATCTTTTGGTAAACACCAACCCGCCAGCTGATCATGGTCATCAGCATTCTTTGATCATGATGGCAGTAGTTCTTCTTCCGTTATTTTGTCTTCATTAACCACTCATTTTGGTCGAGCACCAACACTGCCATCAGTTCATTCCCCATTACTTCCATCATCTGCAGCTCCGTCAGTACTCCCGTGATCATCAGCAGCAACTCGAGATATCCATGCAAAGGACTTGGTCGTGAAGAAGAGGAAATACGCGCGTGTGTTTGAATTTGAAGATGGGAGCCCCGAGTACATACAACGCCTGTCTTTAACACCATTCGAATTTGAGCTTCCCTCTTTGAATACTGGACTGTTCTTAGCATTTCCCTTGAAGGTGATATCCCCTTAACATAGTGGATGCCCTTTATCGTACATTGGGGGTGCCAATAGCACTTGTCCTATAAATTGACCATTTTGCTCTTTTAGCTTTCCAAGTTCTTGTTTTGCTCATAACTTCTTCATACGGGCTCAAAATGACTCCGTTCTTGTACTTGAATGAGTATCACTTGGTTTTTGGCCATTCTCCATTTGTAGCTAGCTTCTTTTATTGCACAATTAAGTGCCAATTCACTTATTTTGGATGATTCACCTAATAAAACATAAAATAAGAGAAAACAAGCGTAATATACAATAATTTGCAAGAATATAAACAATTACTAGCATGGAATTGACACTAAATATATGTAAAATATGCACTTATCATGCATATCCACAATGTAGAAATCAACCGGAAAGATTAACTGATTCACTTGAACTAACACGTCCTCCACGACTCCCTTAGGATATATATTGGACATGTTAGCCAATTGAATAGTGATCTTTGCCTCTTTTAAAGGTCCGAGATTCAAAGAATCATAAACATCGGCTGGCATAACACTTATGGATGCTCCTAAATCAAGCAAAGAACGCTCGAATCGTCGGTTACCAATGGTAACGAGTACCGTGAAACAGCCGGGATCTTCACACTTTGTAGGCATCTTCTTTAGTAACATAGCTGTAGAACTTTCGCCCACCTGAGTAATCTCATTAACAATCAACCTATCCTTCCTTGTACACAAATCCTTCAAAACCTTGGCATACCTGGGTACGGTTTTGATGGCCTCGATAAATGGAATATTGATGTGTATCTTGCTGAAAATGTCCATGATCTCCTTGTCTTGAGCTTGCTTCTTCGACTTGGAAAAACGACTAGGGAAAGGAGGTGGTATGGTAAAAGTGGGAACCGTGTCTTTAGGTTGGCCGTTTGAGGTTGGCTTTTCCTTTGGGACGATTTCCTATTCTACTACCTTTTCGATGTCGTTACTAACCTCTTTCTGTTGATGTGGCTCTTCAGTTTGTCTCCCACTTCTTAGAGTCATTGCATTAACGTGCTCTCTTGGGTTCACAAAAGTTTGTGATGGAAATTGTGTTGATGCTTGTGATTTCATGATGTTCATGTCGGTTGCCAATTTCCCAGCTTGATTTTGAAATTCCTTGATAGCCGCATCATTCTTTTGTTGATTTTTTTTCAACATATATGTGAGACCTTGCATCATGGTAATCATCTTCTCTGAGGCGTCCTCCTTTTGAGCTTGTGGTTGTGGCTGTAATTGTGATTGTTGAAAACCACCTTGTCTAACATATGGATTAGGAGTTGCCGCTTGCTTGTTAGCATAACTGAAATTAGGATGATATTTCCAACCAGAATTATAAGTATTAGAATATGGATCATACATGGGCCTCTGATTAGGAAATATAGCATTTACCTCGGCTTCATCTTCGTATAAAGGGATGATCACTGCTCCCATTCTTTGGACAATCTTCTCTATGTTGTTCATTCGTTGATATGATTGTGAAGTTTCTTCCATATTGCTAACTCTTATAATTGAGTTATTTCTGGTGTAAAATTGTTGAGCATTCGAAGCCATACTCTCGATCAAACAGTTGCTTGCGAGATAGTCTTTTCATTAAATGAACCACCACCAGCTGCATCAATCAAATTTCGTTGTTCTGGAAGTAATCCTTCATAGAAATATTGAATGATGAGTGTTGGTGATATGCTGTGGTGAGAGCAACTCGCCACCAATTTCTTGTACCTATCCCAATATTTATAAAGAGACTCCCCAATATTTTGAAGAATACCACTAATCTCTTTACGAACGGGTGCTGCCTTAGAAGCAGGAAAATACTTCTCTAAAAATAGCTTTTTCATCTCCGCCCATGTTTTAATACTTCCTAGAGGAAAGTAATACAACCATTCTTCTATTAAAGAGAATTGAAAAGCTTGCAACAAAGCTATATCACTATCTTCGGTACTTTGCCTAAGAATCGCCATCTTCTGTTGAAATGTCCGAAGGTGACGATTCAGATCTTCACCTTGAAGTCTGTTGAACTTTGGTAGATGATGAAGTAGATTCAACTTCAGATCCACTGGGTTAGTGATTTTAATACACAGTGGTTGCGAATCTAAGCATGGAGATGTCAAATCTCACAGCTTCTTCTCCTCGGTTGGAGGAGGTGGTGGAGGATTTTCACCGTTGTTCACCATTGTTGATGTAGAAGGTTCTTCTTGCTGCGTTTGCTGACGTGCTTGAAGTATCGTTCCTTTATGGGTTTGAATTCCGCACCTCTGGTATTCCCAGTCTTTCGGTTCCAGAGATTAAGTACCTGAAAACAAAAATATAAAAACGAAATTAAAAACTAAAAAGAAATTCTAAAAACAAGATTAAAACTAATAAAAATAACAACTAAAGCTACCGACTGCTCCCTGGCAGCGACGCCAAAATTTTGATGGGTGTCGTATCCTCAACAAATTAATAATCTTATTTCCACACAATTAACTGTTAATATAATGGAAGTAAGGATCGTTCCCACGAAGAGCAGTGATTTTTAGTTGTCAAAGTGTCACAAAGAGGGGTTTTGTTTAGATTTTGAATAAAGTAACAAAGCAAATAAAATTGTATTATAATCAATAGAGAGAGATATGATCGAGGAATCATTCTTCGTTAATAAACCGTCAATGAGTTATTATACTTTCCTACTTGTCGTTAATCATAGATTATCACCAACCGTGGAATAACAGCTAGCTCAGTGTTGTTCCCTAAATTCCTTTTATGACTGAGTGCGGAAGCTCTCCAATACCAGATTCTATTCTCCTAACCACCTAGTAGTAGCTCACTGAAGGTGTAATTTGGTCGAATGCTTTATCTTTTTTGAATTTATAGGTTGATCCTAGTAGTTATACTCTTAGATCAAGGTCCACTTTCTAGCGTTGGTTATACACACAATCGCTCCACAGAATCCCTCTGTAAGGTCTCGTGTTCTCTACTTGTGTAAAGGTTATTCGACGATTACTTATCTCCTAACTCAATACTAGCAATAGATGAAATCAACAAATCAATCCATTTGGCCACCTAGATAATCTATCAATCAATCATAAATATTCAAATAGTATAAACAATCGATAACCATATGAAGAACTTCAAAGTAGATTAATATAATAACTCAAATCTTGTTTACAACTTAGAATTCATCCTCAATCAATAGGTGTTTAGCTACTCATGAATGTAGAAACATCCATGATATACATATGAGAAAAGGTTAGAGATATTGTTACGATTGAGAATCATTATGAAACCCTAACTTTCGATGTTTCTTCTCTCCAAGACTTACAATTTCCTGACCTAATGATATAATATGATTTCACATAACCTAATACCTTTTTATAGGTTTACATTGCTTGGTATTCACGTATTGGGTGCGGTTCAAGAACCCGACCCAAAATAACGAAATAACATTCCCAAACGTGCCCTTAGGCCTTCCAAGGAGTTTATACACGTTTTCCTACTTGCTAGGTATGCGTACCCGTACGCATACCTCAAATTCCAGCAGAAATTTTCGGAACTAGGGTATGCGTACCCGTACGCGTACCCTAGTGTCTTCGGTAGTCAATAAAAACTCGTTTTGGCCACAAATTCTTCGTCCGAACTCGGAGTTACCTCATTATTTTTGAGTTCTTTTTATCTTTCAATTATCTTCAAGATGATGATGATAAATCCTTAATTTGAATGAGTTAAGATCGGTCTTTGGCCCTTCTCTTGATTTTGAGCGTTTTGCTCCTTTTCGTCGCACTTCTTCCACTTCTCTTGGACTTGGGCACTTGGATACTTGGAATACTTCTCTTCCTAGATATTTTCAGAACTTCGTAGCTCCTTTTTGGATGATTCACCTATTAGAGGAAAATAAGATAAAACAAGAGTAATAATAAGAAAATATGCAAGAATAATAGCCAAAACAAGTATGGAATGAACACAAAAATCATATGAATCATGCACTTATCAATGCATTTAGCTTCGGATTTATGATTGCATATAAATTAGTTGGTATGTTATTATGTTTTGGTCATGAAGTATCCCTATAAAAATTTCATGAGGATCCTACTAGTTTTCGTACCTTTGCCAATTTATATTGAGAAAAAGGGGGAGAATTAATGTGTAGTTTCACACTACAAATACATATGGTTTACGGATCATTATGCAAGAGGGAGTGGTTTTCATGTTGAGATGAAGTATTGACTAAGGGGGAGTGATGAAAAGGCGAGGGTACCCAAGTATACCTCAAGCTAAAAGTTTTCCTACCTATAAGTCCTTTCTCCGAAAGTGATTGTCTATGGACTGAGTCGAGACAATACAACTAATTGGTTCACACTTCGTGTGATCGTCTATGGATACGAGATCGAGACAATACAACAACGAAGTATGTTTACTTGATACAAAGGTTCGGACTTAACCAAACACAATAGGATTGCTTATCAAGTAAATAGGAATTAACGTTTGTGTAATTTACTTTAATTATAATAAAACAATTATAATGCGGAATATAAAATTAAATGACACATCAAGATTTTATTAACGAGGAAACCGCAAATGCAGAAAAACCCCGGGACCTAGTCCAGAATTGAATACTCTCAGGATTAAGCCGCTACACAAAATTACACTAACTTCGTATAGTTGAGACCAAGTAACTAACCCTATAATTCACCTAGTTCCTTCTGTATTCCCACGCCTCCAACTTATAAATAAGTCACGTACTTGGAACAATTCCTTTGGTTAGTATTCCAAACAGTAAAGGAACACTAAATCTATTTGGTATCAACTCTATTCAACCAAGTGATATGAGTCGGACAAAGGCTCTTTCGTTTATCTCAACATAAACTCCTTCATCAGGTCCTTGGATCTATCTTATGTTCAATCACCAAAAGTTAATCGATTGAGAATAAGCCAACAACACCTTTAATCCGAAGAACCGTGTTGATGCCAATCTACTCAATTAATCAATCCAATCTACCACAAGGATAAACCTTAATTGGATCCTCTTTTACCGAAACAAGTATTGTGCATACCAATGATTATAAAACCCAAGTTAGATCTTCAATATCTTCTTTGTCTTCAAATCTTCTTAAATCTTCAATAAAAACCTGCACACAATCACTTGAACCTCTTGTGATCAATCACGCACAGAACGAAGTCTGTTAATAATGGATTATTACAAAATCGTCTTTAGAACTAACAACAGTCTAAAGATCCCTGTCGAAACTCTGAACTAGTTTGAGTGAATCTTATATCAGAAGAGAAGATTCTCAAGAATAAACAAACTAGGTGCAATCAGATTTCAACCACCGTTAGTCAATCAAATCAATCGAAAACAAAAGATAAACCGCAATTATCTAGTTTCCCACCAGCGGGTCGCGCTAGAGCTTCTCAATCCCAAAGAAGACTTTAAACTGAGCGGCCGTAAGAGATTTCGCCTAATTAGGTTACTCTCCTCTCCGAATAGGCGGCTACACCAGTAACAACAACAAAAGAGTAAATTTGTTGTTACGAAGGATTAGTTTGCTAGAAAGGCAAACTTCAAGTATTTATAGACAAGGAAGTTTGGACACCAAGGAATTTCCAAAACCGAAAATATTCTCAAGATATTCATTAAAGCACAAATTCGGTTTCCATAACTCCTGGAAATGCTCTGTCCAAAAATAACGATCGAAATCTCTCGGAAAATCTATTAGTAAATGTACATTACTAATTCCGTAATTTCCCTACAAAACGAAATCAATAACCTTAATTAAAAGATTCTTAACTTACTTATGTTTCGATCCTGGGATTCTCTTCCCTTAGCCGTTAAGGAATATATTTGAACAATTAAAGAAATAAACATTCACAGCACGTGTTCAAAGTTTGTCGACATCTTAACTTTGTAAGTTCTCTTTCACACTTACAACCTTGAAACCGATTTGCCACACTCACTAGTACAAACCTTCACATAGGCCAAATTTTTTGGTTTACAGTCTAGCCACGTTTTGGTTTATTTGCGTGGCTACTGGTCATCAACATAACTATAGCCACGTTTTGTGTTACCTTGTAGCCATAGTGCACCATTTGGTCATGGTTTTAATCATAAACCCATCAATTGTAGCCATAGGGAATTGTTTAGCCATACTTTTCAGTCTATCCCATCACATGTAGCCATAGATGCGAATATGGCCACATTTAGAAATTATGTATGTGTCAAATGTGTAGGATGGCAATAGACACAATTATCAACCCGTGACGAAAAGATATTTATTTAGCCACTTTTTGTTTATGTGTCCATAGTACATGGTTTTTTAAACATTTACATTTTAGAAACGGACACATTTTAAAAAAAACATGACAAAAGATTAACATATTGCTACACCAGTTCTTTTTCTGGGAGGATTATTATATGGCCACAATGATTTTGTCTATGTGACCATAGCCTTCAGTTCATTTGGCAACTTGACAGCCACAATAAAATGTTTACCACCTGGTTGGGGAGAACCTCAATAAAATGTTTGCATGACCTCTGCATTCACTAAAATACGTAATTAACAAGCTTAAATTTTATGAAAAAATGAAGAAGAAGAAGACAAGCTTATTACAGCACAATGAACCACTCTGGCACATATACAATTAAATTTATAAAAAATCTCTTAATACAACATTTCATTATTCCAGATGCAGATTTATACAACTGCAGTACCTGCCAGAGGGTGTCACTTTGGCTTGCGTATAAGTAAACCCCGGCAGTCAGTTCGGAAGTAATCATTTCGGGATTCTTTACTCAAGTCTTGCCGATCTACAGCCGGCAAGATATTATCGTTCCGAGAAAAAATTACTGTACTGAATTCCTCATCGTTGCCATCATCATATGCATCTCTGTAATTTTTGGGAGGTACCACAAAAACAATAGACTTTTTCTTATCTTTCTGGTCTTTGACATAAAATACTTTCCTAGCTTGCGAGGCTAAAATAAAAGGATCATTTTTGTGTCCTGGTAGGCATTTAAAGATGTGAAAATAAGACAATAAATGGATGCCTACAGTGATACCTGCAAGTGCACAGGGTCAAATTGTAGTAATGTGTGCAAGACAGGGTCATTCCACAGGGACTTGGGGTGTATTGAAGCATTCCTAAGCTAGTTAATCTAAATGCAATGAGTGACAATGACACAATGAAGCAAAGAGAGAAAAACAGGGCCTATACAAGGTGAGTTAAAGGTGACAGTGGCATATACAATGGTATGGTAGTGGAAATGTGGTAGTGATAAATCAAGACAGTTGCAAACCAAGGCCTATGCCAAGGGCAATGGCAGGGGAGCAAAACTACAGATACAAAACAGAGAAACAACACAACTAGGTTATGAATCCACCTTGTGACCTAGCCAGATAGTGTAATTCTATGTTAAATCCCTGTCCCTAATGGAGCTAGGTGAAGGTTCAAGCCTGCCTATGTTCCAGGGCGTACATAAATGGAATGGAAAGATAAAAAGCTTGCTCAACTGTTTACTCCTAGCATTGACTGTCTTTTGACAGCACAATCAATCACAAGCACAGTTGAGCACTAATTTCCTACATTTCTCAATCAATTCTATTTACATGAATTATAACCTAACATTCCACCACTAACAGTGACTTAAGGCATCATCTCAGCCTAGCTATACACATACACATGTGAGCTCACATAACAGCAACAAAAAAAAACATTTACTAAACAGAGAACTACAAACTAACATGTGAACTAGAATGAAATGTGAATTAAAACATAAAACAAACTGACTTGAAACAAGATAAACTAAAACTGAATTTGGAATTAAAATTGAAAATTAAAATTAAATCTACAAATACAAAACAGGGAAGAAAAATCTACCCAAGAGGAACTGGCTAGTCCAGCCCTCATGGGGATACACTGGCTAGTCCAGAGATATCCCTTACAACACACCCACAACCCTCAATTTATAGTCCACAACACTCAATTAGGGTTCTACAAGTTTCCCCCAAATCAGTCAAAATTAGGGTTAGATATTTTACCTAATTTGATGTGATAACTCCCAATTCTTCTCGACCCATGCTTCCATTTGTACTCCTCTACCTCTCCATAGCCTTGCTGTCGTTATTTGAAGACATGCAATCACTTTCATCAAAATCACTCGACCTCAGTGGCGTGTGGAATTGATGAAGATGATTGAAAATCATCATACGAGTTAGGTGGTGAGAGTGGGCTGTGGTGGTTAGATAATTTGGTGGCGGTTAGGTGGTAGAGATGGCTGTTGCAGGGTGATGGTGGTGGTTCTGCAAGGGTATGGTGGAGAGGAAGAAGGTGAAGGTCGATTGTTTTGGGAAGAAGGGGATGTTTGGTTTGATGGGTATAGGGTTAGGTTGTTTGAGTGTGAAGCGGGCCCATCAGATTTCGATGTCTTGCGATGCTTAGCCGTGGGGTATGGAGATGAAGATTGATCTAACGGATAAAAGTGAAGATGCTGGCAGCGACCGTTGGATGCAGATATACAACGAAATTAACGGCGCCAGATGGAGTTAGGTGTTGTAGTGTTAAGCGGAAGTATCGAGGTTTGATGCGCAGGCAAAGAAGCGACCGTAGGATCTAAATGTGATCTAATCTGAAGGCTTGGAATTTAGGCACTATGGTGTTTTGCAGGATCTTCAGATTTTGATGCGCGATGAAGGAGCGACCATCGGATGATGAGATGGATCCAATCCGACGGCTGAAGATGGAGGCGGTTTTGGTTATAGAAAATGGGTTTGGGTAAGGGTTTTGGGCCTTGGGTATGCCAAGCCCATATCTTCTTTAAGAACAATTCTTCCTTCTTGAGCCCATTCCTAGCTTTTTGGACGTGCGCTCCATTCTTTGCGGCTTCCTTGCGTAATTTCTTCCGGTTTCTCACTACTCTTCAGCTCTTTTCCGCTCCGCAAGTTATCCAGATTTTATTTATTACCTAAAAATGCAAAATTAAGTAAGAAAAATATTTATTCTTGAAAACAATGAAAATACAGAATATGGGATAAAATGTAGAATTAATGCACAAAAGATGAGTTAAATGCCAACAAAAAGGGATAAATATATACAATATTTGGCACTCATCAAATACCCCCAAACCTGAATTTTACTTGTCCTCAAGTAAAACAAAACTAAGGAAATCCTAACTATACCACTGTCGCTGGTCTCTCGAATGCATTTAGCGTATGCACTAAGCCTTTTAAACCACTAAGTGTCCCTAGTGGACGAGTTGAAGTCTCGTGAAGGTTTGCTTAGAACGTACCTACAAAGTTCTAGGTCAAAATATAAGCTCATATTCCATCAAATGTGACATGTGCAAGTCAGTTTAAGCTCACAACAAAATGGAGATGTCAATCTAGCTATCAAAGGCACAATCCTAGCACTGATAATAAATAAAGACATGTGATAAGAGTGTAAAGTGTATCTACACATGTGTAAAGAAAGATCTGAAGTTATGACTACTAATCACCAAGAGATAGTTTCTCAGGCTAAGAACCAAGGTCGAAATCTAGCTAGCTGTCCGGACTTTACGAGAATTGTGAATGAGTTGGAGGTATTTCACAATTACTCGCGTTGTACATCAATGGCATACACCCTCCTTGCTTATTACAATGAAACAACAAAATGACTATTTACATGACTCTTATTTACATTGACTACTCTCTTTTATTTTTGGAACAAGAGAGAATGGAATTGATAAACACTTGATTTTTTTTCTGATATTTTCTTTTTTTTCTTTTTTTTTTTTGGATAAGGAAACACTTTTGATACAAATACAAAAGGAAACAAAAGATTACATGACACTTTGCAAGAGGTAGCCCTTTTTGATGCACCCAGTTAAATTCGATGGTTGTCTTTCTTAATGTAACCTCCACCTTCTATCCCAACCAACCAAAGAACAAGCTAGTCAAGTTTCGTTCAGTATTCTAAAGTGATTGGCAATCGTAACTTCCTATCAAACACCTTGAAGATCGAGGCCATACATGTATTGGTAGATCGTGCGCGTGCAAATTTCTTATCACTATGTGAATTGTGCTAGAATCAGGGTGCCTAAATATCTAGACTAAGACTCCTAATAATTACATATTTGCACAAGAGTCAACATTTCAAGGTAAATGAGCTCCATTTTTATGTTTTTTTTTTCAATTTTTTAATTTTTTATTTTGATTTTTCAATTTTTTTGGAATTTTTCAATTTTTTCAAAAAGAAGAAGGAGTTCGTTTTCAATTATGGCAAATTATCATGGTATCTACTCTATACCCCCAAACCTAAACTAAACATTGTCCTCAATGTTTCAAAATATGGAAAGAATTAAAATGCAACATATGAAAAGGGACATGCTGAGTAGAGTAAAAGGAGAGAGAATACCCGATTTCGGCGAAAGCAGAATTAAAACTCCGTTATTCAAGGCAAAAATCCAACATATTTCAGCCGAGGTCATATTGGATTAGAAAAATATATACAAAATGAAATTTAACTAACACATTATCTACAAGAAAATTTGGTTTAAAAATGGGAGCAAAGTAGAAATTTGGTTTTTGAATTGGGAGCACGCCCACTGTTGTCCTCTAATGGAATGGAATGAAGGCTGCGGCCTACGAAAATCCAAGTTTTAATTTTGAAAGTTTAATTTGGCCCAGTTGGTTAAGGCCCGACGTTTGTTTTAAAACTTTGGTTTCGAGGTCCACTTTCGAGTGGAATACAAGTCCAATTGATGCTTACAAGCTCAGCTGGGTTTAAACCCAGAGTTCAAAATACAAGTCCAATGAAAGAATTTAAACAAGCCCACAAAAAATAAATACAAGCCCACAAATAAATTATTACAAACCCAAAATAGAAAAATAAAAAGCCCAAAAAATTGGGTTAATTATTACAAGCCCACAATTAAATAAATTTGGAAGCCCACAGGTTGGGTTCTCTCAATGAATGGGTTTAGGCTTACCTTTTTAGCACAGCCCAGCTGCTCTGATATTGTTGCAAAAACCCAGTTGGGTTTTGGTTCTTTTCCTTGGTGGCGTCCCAGCAGAGGAAAAACAGGTTCAGAACAGCAGGTCCAACAGCAAATGAAGTGAAGCAGATGCAGATGCAAATGCTATGCAGTGAAATGCAAAAATAGCTAATAAAACAACAAGAAAAACACAGCACCAATCCCCGGCAACGGCGCCAAAAAACTTGATAGCTAAGGAATTAAACCTAAAACTATGGTTATATTTACACCTGCAAGTGCACAGGATCTAAAGTAGAAAGTGAATAAGCAGGGGTTTGTCCACAGGGACTTGGAGGGAGCTATTGTTGTTTTCCTAGAGATTTTTGTGTTGTGTTAAAACACAACTGAGCTGTTTTGGTGTAACTGAATTAGTGACAGAAAGTAAAGTAAATGTGACAGTGAAGTAGAATAAAAACAATGAAGCAAAGGTAACATTGGCAGTTAACAGGAAACAAAACCAAATAAACCAAGGCTGTTAGCCAAGGGCAGGGAGGAGTTTTCAGCTGTGGCTAAGCTAAGGCTTAGAATCCACCTTGTGTCCTAGCTAAACAATGCAATTCTAGGTTGAAATTAGGATCTTAAGCATACAAAAGGAATGGAAAGAGAATTAGCTTGCTATGAGCACTAATTTCTCCCATTGCTCAATCAAAACAATGCATCCTAAGCATACAAATGGAATGGAAAGAGAATTAGCTTGCTATGAGCACTAATTTCTCCCATTGCACAATCAAATCAATGCTTCAAAGCTCTAACCTAGCATTCCACTTCTTGACAGTGAATTAAAACAACAGTGAACTAAACATGGCACTAACAGTGAACTAACATTAAGCACAAAACTAAACATTAAACACAAAACTGACATAACAGTGAACTAACATTAAACACAAAACCAAATTGAAATTAGAAACAAACAGAAATTATAAGAACATAAATTAAATGAACATGGAATTAAACATGAAATAAAACAGAAATTGAAAATTAACTAAAATTGAAATTGAAATTTAAAATTAAACATTAACAGAACTTCACAGTCCTGGACACTGGCTAGTCCAGCATAAAGTTTTACAACAACACCCACAAGGCTATTTATAGTCCACAACACTCAATTAGGGTTCTACAAGTTTCCCCCAAATCAGTCAAAATTAGGGTTAGATATTTTACCTAATTTGATGTGATAACTCCCAATTCTTCTCGACCCATGCTTCCATTTGTACTCCTCTACCTCTCCATAGCCTTGCTGTCGTTATTTGAAGACATGCAATCACTTTCATCAAAATCACTCGACCTCAGTGGCGTGTGGAATTGATGAAGATGATTGAAAATCATCATACGAGTTAGGTGGTGAGAGTGGGCTGTGGTGGTTAGATAATTTGGTGGCGGTTAGGTGGTAGAGATGGATGTTGCAGGGTGATGGTGGTGGTTCTGCACAGGGTATGGTGGAGAGGAAGAAGGTGAAGGTCGATTGTTTTGGGAAGAAGGGGATGTTTGGTTAGGTCATAGGGTTCGGTCGCTATGGTGTGTAGCGGGACAGAAGAATCTGATGATCAGCGTGTGAAAGACGTTGGATACGAAGATGGTTGGTAGATCTAACGGTGGTATGAGAGATGAATCACTTCGACCGTTGGATTGTGAAATACAACAAAGTCAACGGTGCTAGATGATGTTAGGTACTGTAGTGTAAAGCGGGAGTATCTAATTTTGATGCACATGCATAGGAGCGACCGTTGGATTCAAATACAATCTAATCTGAAGGCTTGGAATTTAAGCGCTGTGGTGTTTGTCAGAGACTTCAGATTTTGATGCTCTATGAATGAGCGACCGTAGGATGATGAGTTGGATCCAATATGACGGCTGAGAATGGAGGCGGTTTTGGTTATAGAAAATGGGTTTGGGTAAGGGTTTTGGGCCTTGGGTATGCCAAGCCCATATCTTCTTTAAGAGCAATTCTTCTTTCTTGAGCCCATTTCTAGTCTTTTGGGCTTATGCGCACCATTCTTCGCGGCTTCCTTGCGTAATTTCTTCCGGCTTTTCACTACTTTTCTTCTCTTTTCCGCTCCGCAAGTCATCTAAACTTTATTTGGTACCTAAAAATGCAAAATTAATTAAGAAAAATATTTATTCTTGAAAACAATGAAAATACAGAATATGGGATAAAATGTAGAATTAATGCACAACATATGAGTTAAATGCCAACAAAAAGGGATAAATATATACAATATTTGGCACTCATCAAATACCCCCAAACCTGAATTTTACTTGTCCTCAAGTAAAACAAAACTAAGGAAATCCTAACTATACCACTGTCGCTGGTTTCTCGAATGCATTTAGCGTATGCACTAAGCCTTTTAAACCACTAAGTGTCCCTAGTGGACGAGTGAAGTCTCGTGAAGGTTTGCTTAGAACGTACCTACAAAGTTCTAGGCCAAAATATAAGCTCAGATTCCATGAAATGTGACATGTGCAAGTCAGTTTAAGTTCACAACAAAATGGAGATGTCAATCTAGCTATCAAAGGCACAATCCTAGCACTGATAACAAATAAAGACATGTGATAAGAGTGTAAAGTGTATCTACACATGTGTAAAGAAAGATCGGATGTTATGACTACTAATCACCAAGAGATAGTTTCTCAGGCTAAGAACCGAGGTCGAAATCTAGCTAGCTGTCCGGACTTTACGAGAATTGTGAATGAGTTGGAGGTATTTCACAATTACTCGCGTTGTACATCAATGGCATACACCCTCCTTGCTTATTACAATGAAACAACAAAATGACTATTTACATGACTCTTATTTACATTGACTACTCTCTTTTATTTTTGGAACAAGAGAGGATGGAATTGATAAATACTTGATTTTTTTTTTTTTTTTTTTTGAATAAGGAAACACTTTTGATACATATACAAAAGGAAACAAAAGATTACATGACACTTTGCAAGAGGTAGCCCTTTTTGATGCACCCAGTTAAATTCGATGGTTGTCTTTCTTAATGTAACCTCCACCTTCTATCCCAACCAACCAAAGAAAAAGCTAGTCAAGTTTCGTTCAGTATTCTAAAGTGATTGGCAATCGTGACTTCCTATCAAACACCTTGAAGATCGAGGCTATACATGTATTGGTAGATCGTGCGCGTGCAAATTTCTTATCACTATGTGAATTGTGCTAGAATCAGGGTGCCTAAATATCTAGACTAAGACTCCTAATAATTACATATTTGCACAAGAGTCAACATTTCAAGGTAAATGAGCTCCATTTTTATGTTTTTTTTTCAATTTTTTATTTTTTATTTTCATTTTTCATTTTTTTCAAAAAGAAGGAGTTCTTGTTTTCAATTATGGCATGTGATCGTGTTATCTACTCTATACCCCCAAACCTAAACTAAACATTGTCCTCAATGTTTCAAAAGATGTAAAGAATTATAATACAACATATGGAGAGGATTATGTTGAGTAGAGAAAAAGGAAAGAGAATACCCGATTTCGGCGAAAGCAAAATTAGAACTCCATTATTCAAGGCAAAAATCCAACATTTTTTTAGCCGAGATCATATTGGATTAGCACTATATATACAAAAGAAACAAAAGATTTAACTAAGAAACTATCTACAAGAAAATTTGGTTTTTAATGGGATTGGACTTTTGGGAAAAATTTGGTTTTGTCGGGAGACATTTGGTTTTGATGGGAAAAAGAAAATTTTTGGTTTTTAGGGAAACATTTGGAAAACTTTGGTTTTTATGGGAGAAAAACATTTGGTTTTTAATGGGATAAGGAGACCAAGCCCACTGTTGGGTTTTGCGAAGCCCAGCTACGTTTTTGAAAAACAGGCCCACTGCTGGCGAGTAAAGCTCACTGTTGTTTTTTTGGAATTTTGAAATTTTGGCCCACTGGAACTTTGGTTCAGGCCCACAGTTCAGAACAAGCCCAGGTAACAATTTGAAATTTGGGCTCTTAAATAGCCAAAGGTCGAGGCCCAACTGGGCTTTTGAAAACGTTTTCTGTTTTTGGGTCAAGCCCACAGTGTAAATGTTTTGTTTTCAAATGGATGTTAAGCCCACAGTACCAGAAATTTAGTTGGGCTTTGGCTAGCTACTAACTAAAATATGAGGCCCAACTGGGCTTTCAAAAGTTCAGTTTTCTTTAATTTAAACAACAGGCCCAAATCAATCTAAAACCATGCCCACAAGAAATTAAACAAACAAGCCCACAAGAAATTAATTACAAACCCAACAGAAAAATGGAAAAAATTATTACAAGCCCACAAATTAAAAATGGAAGCCCACAGGTTGGGTTCTCTTAATGGGTTTAGGCTTACTTGCTTAAGCACAGCCCAGCTGCTCAGTTTGGTTGCAAAAGCCCAGTTGGGCTTTGGATCATCCTAAGCTTTGGCTTCAATACTCAAGGCCCAGTTGGGCTTGGCTTATGAATGGCAGCAGCACCACTTCAGGCCTAGCAGCAGGAGCAGATCAGCAGCAGCAGCAACAGCACAACAGCAGGCTTTGCAGGTTCATAGGGCCACAGCAGAGCAACAAGTGCAGAAGGCAGCAGCAGTTAGCAGCAACAGGCAGCAACATGGGCCACAGCAGCTCAGCAGCAGTCTTGGCCTGACACAAGCAGGAGCACCACAGCAGCACAAGCACAGCAGCTCAGCAGGAGAGCAGGAGTACAGCAAGCACAGGAGCAGCAGCAGCAGCAGCTCCACAGCAAAAGCAGCAGGATAGGCAGGTACCTGCTGGCTCAAAGCAGAAAGTGAGTAAAGATGCAAGCTATGATGCAGGAATGTAAGTGAACAATATGCAAATGAGTATGCAATGCAGGGAAAGATGCAAATGCAATGAACTATGATGCAAATATGAAGATGAAAGTGAATGCAACAAAACAGCAAAGAACAAATCAACACACAACGCCAAGTCCCCGGCAACGGCGCCAAAAACTTGGTAGGCAATTAAAGATGTGAAAATAAGACAATAAATGGATGCCTATAGTGATAACCTGCAAGTGCACAGGGTCAAATTATAGTAATGTGTGCAAGACAGGGTCATTCCACAGGGACTTGGGGTGTATTGAAGCATTCCTAAGCTAGTTAATCTAAATGCAATGAGTGACAATGACACAATGAAGCAAAGAGAGTAAAACAGAGCCTATACAAGGTGAGTTAAAGGTGACAGTGGCATATACAATAGTATGGTAGTGGCAATGTGGTAGTGATAAATCAAGACAGTTGCAAACCAAGGCCTAAGCCAAGGGCAATGGCAGGGGAGCAAAACTACAGATACAAAACAGAGAAACAACACAACTAGGTTATGAATCCACCTTGTGACCTAGCCAGATAGTGTAATTCTATGTTAAATCCCTGTCCCTAATGGAGCTAGGTGAAGGTTCAAGCCTGCCTATGTTCTAGGGCGTACATAAATGGAATGGAAAGATAAAAAGCTTGCTCAACTGTTTACTCCTAGCATTGACTGTCTTTTGACAGCACAATCAATCACAAGCACAGTTGAGCACTAATTTCCTCCATTTCTCAATCAATTCTATTTACATGAATTATAACCTAACATTCCACCACTAACAGTGACTTAAGGCATCATCTCAGCCTAGCTATACACATACACATGTGAGCTCACATAACAGCAACAAAAAAAACATTTACTAAACAGAGAACTACAAACTAACATGTGAACTAGAATGAAATGTGAATTAAAACATAAAACAAACTGAATTGAAACAAGATAAACTAAAACTGAATTTGGAATTAAAATTGAAAATTAAAATTAAATCTACAAATACAAAACAGGGAAGAAAAATCTACCCAAGAGGAACTGGCTAGTCCAGCCCTCATGGGGATACACTGGCTAGTCCAGAGATGTCCCTTACAACACACCCACAACCCTCAATTTATAGTCCACAACACTCAATTAGGGTTCTACAAGTTTCCCCCAAATCAGTCAAAATTAGGGTTAGATATTTTACCTAATTTGATGTGATAACTCCCAATTCTTCTCGACCCATGCTTCCATTTGTACTCCTCTACCTCTCCATAGCCTTGCTGTCGTTATTTGAAGACATACAATCACTTTCATCAAAATCACTCGACCTCAGTGGCGTGTGGAATTGATGAAGATGATTGAAAATCATCATACGAGTTAGGTGGTGAGAGTGGGTTGTGGTGGTTAGATAATTTGGTGGCGGTTAGGTGGTAGAGATGGCTGTTGCAGGGTGATGGTGGTGGTTCTGCACAGGGTATGGTGGAGAGGAAGAAGGTGAAGGTCGATTGTTTTGGGAAGAAGGGGATGTTTGGTTAGGTCATAGGGTTCGGTCGCTATGGTGTGTAGCGGGACAGAAGAATCTGATGATCAGCGTGTGAAAGACGTTGGATACGAAGATGGTTGGTAGATCTAACGGTGGTATGAGAGATGAATCACTTCGACCGTTGGATTGTGAAATACAACAAAGTCAACGGTGCTAGATGATGTTAGGTACTGTAGTGTAAAGCGGGAGTATCTAATTTTGATGCACAGGCATAGGAGCGACCGTTGGATTCAAATACAATCTAATCTGAAGGCTTGGAATTTAAGCGCTGTGGTGTTTGTCAGAGACTTCAGATTTTGATGCTCTATGAATGAGCGACCGTAGGATGATGAGTTGGATCCAATATGACGGCTGAGAATGGAGGCGGTTTTGGTTATAGAAAATGGGTTTGGGTAAGGGTTTTGGGCCTTGGGTATGCCAAGCCCATATCTTCTTTAAGAGCAATTCTTCCTTCTTGAGCCCATTTCTAGTCTTTTGGGCTTATGCACACCATTCTTCGCGGCTTCCTTGCGTAATTTCTTCCGGCTTTTCACTACTTTTCTGCTCTTTTCCGCTCCGCAAGTCATCTAAACTTTATTTGGTACCTAAAAATGCAAAATTAATTAAGAAAAATATTTATTCTTGAAAACAATGAAAATACAGAATATGGGATAAAATGTAGAATTAATGCACAACATATGAGTTAAATGCCAACAAAAAGGGATAAATATATACAATATTTGGCACTCATCAAATACCCCCAAACCTGAATTTTACTTGTCCTCAAGTAAAACAAAACTAAGGAAATCCTAACTATACCACTGTCGCTGGTTTCTCGAATGCATTTAGCGTATGCACTAAGCCTTTTAAACCACTAAGTGTCCCTAGTGGACGAGTGAAGTCTCGTGAAGGTTTGCTTAGAACGTACCTACAAAGTTCTAGGTCAAAATATAAGCTCAGATTCCATCAAATGTGACATGTGCAAGTCAGTTTAAGCTCACAGCAAAATGGAGATGTCAATCTAGCTATCAAAGGCACAATCCTAGCACTGATAACAAATAAAGACATGTGATAAGAGTGTAAAGTGTATCTACACATGTTTCTAGAATGACCTGAAGTTATGACTACTAACCACCAAGAGATATTTTTTAGGCTAAGAACCGAATTCTAAGCCAAGCTAGCTGTCCGGCTTTACGAGAATTGTGAATGTTCACCCAATGAGTTGGTGATATTTCAGTTTACCCGCGTTATACATCGATGGCTGCACCCTCCTTGCTTATTACAAGACTATTTACAACAAAAAGATGACTCTTTACATGACTCTTATTTACATTGATTACTCTCTTTTATTTTTGGAACAAGAGAGAATATTGTTTTTAACATGACAAAACATGGAATAAATAAATACTTGATTGAATATATTTTATTTTATTTTTTTATTTTATTTTATTTTTTTATTTTTTTTTTGTAAGAAATAACTTTGATCTTTACAACATAGTGACACTTTTGATACATGAACAAAAAGAAAAACATAATTACATGACTCTTAGCAAGAGGTGGCCCTTATCGAATGCATCCGGTCAAATTCTATGGTTGCTTTTCTTAACGTATCCTCCAACTTCTATCCCAGCCAACCAAAGAACAAGCTAGTCAAGTCTCATTCAGTATTCTAAAGTGATTGGCAATCTAACTTCCTATCAAACACCTTGAAGATCGAGGCTATACATGTATTGGTAGATCGTGCGCGTGCAAGTTTCTTATCACTATGTGAATTGTGCTAGAATCAGGGTGCCTAAATATCTAGACTAAGACTCCTAATAATTACATATTTGCACAAGAGTCAACATTTCAAGGTAAATGAGCTCCATTTTTTATGATTTTTTTAATTTATTATTATTATTATTATTATTTTTATTTTTTATTTTTTTATTTTTTTTATTTTTTTTCATAATTTTTTTTTTTTCATAAATTTTTTGGAATTTTTAAATTTTTTCAAAAAGAGTTCAAAAAGAAGGAGTTCTTGTTTTCAATTATGGCATGTGATCGTGGTATCTACTCTATACCCCCAAACCTAAACTAAACATTGTCCTCAATGTTTCAAAAGATGTAAAGAATTATAATACAACATATGGAGAGGATTATGCTGAGTAGAGAAAAAGGAAAGAGAATACCCGATTTCGGCGAAAGCAAAATTAGAACTCCATTATTCAAGGCAAAAATCCAACATTTTTTTAGCCGAGATCATATTGGATTAGCACTATATATACAAAAGAAACAAAAGATTTAACTAAGAAACTATCTACAAGAAAATTTGGTTTTTAATGGGATTGGACTTTTGGGAAAAATTTGGTTTTGTCGGGAGACATTTGGTTTTGATGGGAAAAAGAAAATTTTTGGTTTTTAGGGAAACATTTGGAAAACTTTGGTTTTTATGGGAGAAAAACATTTGGTTTTTAATGGGATAAGGAGACCAAGCCCACTGTTGGGTTTTGCGAAGCCCAGCTACGTTTTTGAAAAACAGGCCCACTGCTGGCGAGTAAAGCTCACTGTTGGTTTTTGGAATTTTGAAATTTTGGCCCACTTGAACTTTGGTTCAGGCCCACAGTTCAGAAACAAGCCCAGGTAACAATTTGAAATTTGGGCTCTTAAATAGCCAAAGGTCGAGGCCCAACTGGGCTTTTGAAAACGTTTTCTGTTTTTGGGTCAAGCCCACAGTGTAAATGTTTTGTTTTCAAATGGATGTTAAGCCCACAGTCCCAGAAATTTAGTTGGGCTTTGGCTAGCTACTAACTAAAATATGAGGCCCAACTGGGCTTCCAAAAGTTTAGTTTTCTTTAATTCAAACAACAGGCCCAAATCAATCTAAAACCACAAGCCCACAAGAAATTAAACAAACAAGCCCACAAGAAATTAATTACAAACCCAACAGAAAAATGGAAAAAATTATTACAAGCCCACAAATTAAAAATGGAAGCCCACAGGTTGGGTTCTCTTAATGGGTTTAGGCTTACTTGCTTAAGCACAGCCCAGCTGCTCAGTTTGGTTGCAAAAGCCCAGTTGGGCTTTGGATCATCCTAAGCTTTGGCTTCAATACTCAAGGCCCAGTTGGGCTTGGCTTATGAATGGCAGCAGCACCACTTCAGGCCTAGCAGCAGGAGCAGATCAGCAGCAGCAGCAACAGCACAACAGCAGGCTTTGCAGGTTCACAGGGCCACAGCAGAGCAACAGGTGCAGAAGGCAGCAGCAGTTAGCAGCAACAGGCAGCAACATGGGCCACAGCAGCTCAGCAGCAGTCTTGGCCTGGCACAAGCAGGAGCACCACAGCAGCACAAGCAAAGCAGCTCAGCAGGAGAGCAGGAGTACAACAAGCACAGGAGCAGCAGCAGCAGCATCTCCACAGCAAAAGCAGCAGGATAGGCAGGTACCTGCTGGCTCAAAGCAGAAAGTGAGTAAAGATGCAAGCTATGATGCAGGAATGTAAGTGAACAATATGCAAATGAGTATGCAATGCAGGGAAAGATGCAAATGCAATGAACTATGATGCAAATATGAAGATGAAAGTGAATGCAACAAAACAGCAAAGAACAAATCAACACACAGCGCCAAGTCCCCGGCAACGGCGCCAAAAACTTGGTAGGCATTTAAAGATGTGAAAATAAGACAATAAATGGATGCCTACAGTGATACCTGCAAGTGCACAGGGTCAAATTGTAGTAATGTGTGCAAGACAGGGTCATTCCACAGGGACTTGGGGTGTATTGAAGCATTCCTAAGCTAGTTAATCTAAATGCAATGAGTGACAATGACACAATGAAGCAAAGAGAGCAAAACCGGGCCTATACAAGGTGAGTTAAAGGTGACAGTGGCATATACAATGGTATGGTAGTGGCAATGTGGTAGTGATAAATCAAGACAGTTGCAAACCAAGGCCTAAGCCAAGGGCAATGGCAGAGGAGCAAAACTACAGATACAAAACAGAGAAACAACACAACTAGGTTATGAATCCACCTTGTGACCTAGCCAGATAGTGTAATTTTATGTTAAATCCCTGTCCCTAATGGAGCTAGGTGAAGGTTCAAGCCTGCCTATGTTCCAGGGCGTACATAAATGGAATGGAAAGATAAAAAGCTTGCTCAACTGTTTACTCCTAGCATTGACTGTCTTTTGACAGCACAATCAATCACAAGCACAGTTGAGCACTAATTTCCTCCATTTCTCAATCAATTCTATTTACATGAATTATAACCTAACATTCCACCACTAACAGTGACTTAAGGCATCATCTCATCCTAGCTATACACATACACATGTGAGCTCACATAACAGCAACAACAAAAAAACATTTACTAAACAGAGAACTACAAACTAACATGTGAACTAGAATGAAATGTGAATTAAAACATAAAACAAACTGAATTGAAACAAGATAAACTAAAACTGAATTTGGAATTAAAATTGAAAATTAAAATTAAATCTACAAATACAAAACAGGGAAGAAAAATCTACCCAAGAGGAACTGGCTAGTCCAGCCCTCATGGGGATACACTGGCTAGTCCAGAGATATCCCTTACAACACACCCACAACCCTCAATTTATAGTCCACAACACTCAATTAGGGTTCTACAAGTTTCCCCCAAATCAGTCAAAATTAGGGTTAGATATTTTACCTAATTTGATGTGATAACTCCCAATTCTTCTCGACCCATGCTTCCATTTGTACTCCTCTACCTCTCCATAGCCTTGCTGTCGTTATTTGAAGACATGCAATCACTTTCATCAAAATCACTCGAACTCAGCGGCGTGTGGAATTGATGAAGATGATTGAAAATCATCATACGAGTTAGGTGGTGAGAGTGGGCTGTGGTGGTTAGATAATTTGGTGGCGGTTAGGTGGTAGAGATGGCTGTTGCAGGGTGATGGTGGTGGTTCTGCACAGGGTATGGTGGAGAGGAAGAAGGTGAAGGTCGATTGTTTTGGGAAGAAGGGGATGTTTGGTTAGGTCATAGGGTTCGGTCGCTATGGTGTGTAGCGGGACAGAAGAATCTGATGATCAGCGTGTGAAAGACGTTGGATACGAAGATGGTTGGTAGATCTAACGGTGGTATGAGAGATGAATCACTTCGACCGTTGGATTGTGAAATACAACAAAGTCAACGGTGCTAGATGATGTTAGGTACTGTAGTGTAAAGCGGGAGTATCTAATTTTGATGCACAGGCATAGGAGCGACCGTTGGATTCAAATACAATCTAATCTAAAGGCTTGAAATTTAAGCGCTGTGGTGTTTGTCAGAGACTTCAGATTTTGATGCTCTATGAATGAGCGACCGTAGGATGATGAGTTGGATCCAATCTGACGGCTGAGAATGGAGGCGGTTTTGGTTATAGAAAATGGGTTTGGGTAAGGGTTTTGGGCCTTGGGTATGCCAAGCCCATATCTTCTTTAAGAGCAATTCTTCCTTCTTGAGCCCATTTCTAGTCTTTTGGGCTTATGCGCACCATTCTTCGCGGCTTCCTTGCGTAATTTCTTCCGGCTTTTCACTACTCTTCAGCTCTTTTCCGCTCCGCAAGTCATCCAGACTTTATTTATTACCTAAAAATTAATTAGAAAAATATTTATTCTTGAAAACAATGAAAATACAGAATATGGGATAAAATGTAGAATTAATGCACAAAAGATGAGTTAAATGCCAACAAAAAGGGATAAATATATACAATATTTGGCACTCATCAAATACCCCCAAACCTGAATTTTACTTGTCCTCAAGTAAAACAAAACTAAGGAAATCCTACCTATACCACTGTCGCTGGTCTCTCGAATGCATTTAGCGTATGCACTAAGCCTTTTAAACCACTAAGTGTCCCTAGTGGACGAGTTGAAGTCTCGTGAAGGTTTGCTTAGAACGTACCTACAAAGTTCTAGGTCAAAATATAAGCTCAGATTCCATCAAATGTGACATGTGCAAGTCAGTTAAGCTCACAACAAAATGGAGATGTCAATCTAGCTATCAAAGGCACAATCCTAGCACTGATAACAAAAAAAGACATGTGATAAGAGTGTAAAGTGTATCTACACATGTGTAAAGAAAGATCTGAAGTTATGACTACTAATCACCAAGAGATAGTTTCTCAGGATAAGAACCAAGGTCGAAATCTAGCTAGCTGTCCGGACTTTACGAGAATTGTGAATGAGTTGGAGGTATTTCACAATTACTCGCGTTGTACATCAATGGCATACACCCTCCTTGCTTATTACAATGAAACAACAAAATGACTATTTACATGACTCTTATTTACATTGACTACTCTCTTTTATTTTTGGAACAAGAGAGGATGGAATTGATAAATACTTGATTTTTTTTGTATTTTTCTGATTTTTTTTTTTTTTTTCACAAGTACTTGAAATTGATTTTTACATATGGTAGCTCTTTTGATACATAACAAAAAGAAACAAAAAATTACATGACACTTTGCAAGAGGTAGCCCTTTTTGATGCACCCAGTTAAATTCGATGGTTGTCTTTCTTAATGTAACCTCCACCTTCTATCCCAACCAACCAAAGAACAAGCTAGTCAAGTTTCGTTCAGTATTCTAAAGTGATTGGCAATCGTGACTTCCTATCAAACACCTTGAAGATCGAGGCCATACATGTATTGGTAGATCGTGCGTGTGCAAATTTCTTATCACTATGTGAATTGTGCTAGAATCAGGGTGCCTAAATATCTAGACTAAGACTCCTAATAATTACATATTTGCACAAGAGTCAACATTTCAAGGTAAATGAGCTCCATTTTTATGATTTTTCATTTTTTTAATTTTTTTGAATTTTTTCGATTTTTTCAAAAGAAGAAGGAGTTCGTTTTCAATTATAGCATATTATCGTGGTATCTACTCTATACCCCCAAACCTAAACTAAACATTGTCCTCAATGTTTAAAAATATGGAAAGAATTAAAATGCAACATATGGAAAGGGACATGCTGAGTAGAGTAAAAGGAGAGAGAATACCCGATTTCGGCGAAAGCAGAATTAAAACTCCGTTATCCAAGGCAAAACTCCAACATATTTGGAGTCACAATGGATGAGCACAAAATATATACAAAAGGAAATTTAACTAACACATTATCTACAAGAAAATTTGGTTTTTAATGGGATTGGACTTTTTGGGAAAAATTTGGTTTTGTCGGGAGACATTTGGTTTTGATGGGAAAAAGAAAATTTTTGGTTTTTAGGGAAACATTTGGAAAACTTTGGTTTTTATGGGAGAAAAACATTTGGTTTTTAATGGGATAAGGAGACCAAGCCCACTGTTGGGTTTTGCGAAGCCCAGCTACGTTTTTGAAAAACAGGCCCACTGCTGGCGAGTAAAGCTCACTGTTGGTTTTTGGAATTTTGAAATTTTGGCCCACTTGAACTTTGGTTCAGGCCCACAGTTCAGAAACAAGCCCAGGTAACAATTTGAAATTTGGGCTCTTAAATAGCCAAAGGTCGAGGCCCAACTGGGCTTTTGAAAACGTTTTCTGTTTTTGGGTCAAGCCCACAGTGTAAATGTTTAGTTTTCAAATGGATGTTAAGCCCACAGTCCCAGAAATTTAGTTGGGCTTTGGCTAGCTACTAACTAAAATATGAGGCCCAACTGGGCTTTCAAAAGTTCAGTTTTCTTTAATTTAAACAACAGGCCCAAATCAATCTAAAACCATGCCCACAAGAAATTAAACAAACAAGCCCACAAGAAATTAATTACAAACCCAACAGAAAAATGGAAAAAATTATTACAAGCCCACAAATTAAAAATGGAAGCCCACAGGTTGGGTTCTCTTAATGGGTTTAGGCTTACTTGCTTAAGCACAGCCCAGCTGTTCAGTTTGGTTGCAAAAGCCCAGTTGGGATTTGGATCATCCTAAGCTTTTGTCTTTGTTGAGGCCCAGTTGGGCTTGGCTTATGAATGGCAGCAGCACCACTTCAGGCCTAGCAGCAGGAGCAGATCAGCAGCAGCAGCAACAGCACAACAGCAGGCTTTGCAGGTTCACAGGGCCACAGCAGAGCAACAGGTGCAGAAGGCAGCAGCAGTTAGCAGCAACAGGCAGCAACATGGGCCACAGCAGCTCAGCAGCAGTCTTGGCCTGGCACAAGCAGGAGCACCACAGCAGCACAAGCACAGCAGCTCAGCAGGAGAGCAGGAGTACAACAAGCACAGGAGCAGCAGCAGCAGCAGCTCCACAGCAAAAGCAGCAGGATAGGCAGGTACCTGCTGGCTCAAAGCAGAAAGTGAGTAAAGATGCAAGCTATGATGCAGGAATGTAAGTGAACAATATGCAAATGAGTATGCAATGCAGGGAAAGATGCAAATGCAATGAACTATGATGCAAATATGAAGATGAAAGTGAATGCAACAAAACAGCAAAGAACAAATCAACACACAGCGCCAAGTCCCCGGCAACGGCGCCAAAAACTTGGTAGGCATTTAAAGATGTGAAAATAAGACAATAAATGGATGCCTACAGTGATACCTGCAAGTGCACAGGGTCAAATTGTAGTAATGTGTGCAAGACAGGGTCATTCCACAGGGACTTGGGGTGTATTGAAGCATTCCTAAGCTAGTTAATCTAAATGCAATGAGTGACAATGACACAATGAAGCAAAGAGAGCAAAACAGGGCCTATACAAGGTGAGTTAAAGGTGACAGTGGCATATACAATGGTATGGTAGTGGCAATGTGGTAGTGATAAATCAAGACAGTTGCAAACCAAGGCCTAAGCCAAGGGCAATGGCAGGGGAGCAAAACTACAGATACAAAACAGAGAAACAACACAACTAGGTTATGAATCCACCTTGTGACCTAGCCAGATAGTGTAATTCTATGTTAAATCCCTGTCCCTAATGGAGCTATGTGAAGGTTCAAGCCTGCCTATGTTCTAGGGCGTACATAAATGGAATGGAAAGATAAAAAGCTTGATCAACTGTTTACTCCTAGCATTGACTGTCTTTTGACAGCACAATCAATCACAAGCACAGTTGAGCACTAATTTCCTCCATTTCTCAATCAATTCTATTTACATGAATTATAACCTAACATTCCACCACTAACAGTGACTTAAGGCATCATCTCAGCCTAGCTATACACATACACATGTGAGCTCACATAACAGCAACAAAAAAAACATTTACTAAACAGAGAACTACAAACTAACATGTGAACTAGAATGAAATGTGAATTAAAACATAAAACAAACTGAATTGAAACAAGATAAACTAAAACTGAATTTGGAATTAAAATTGAAAATTAAAATTAAATCTACAAATACAAAACAGGGAAGAAAAATCTACCCAAGAGGAACTGGCTAGTCCAGCCCTCATGGGGATACACTGGCTAGTCCAGAGATGTCCCTTACAACACACCCACAACCCTCAATTTATAGTCCACAACACTCAATTAGGGTTCTACAAGTTTCCCCCAAATCAGTCAAAATTAGGGTTAGATATTTTACCTAATTTGATGTGATAACTCCCAATTCTTCTCGACCCATGCTTCCATTTGTACTCCTCTACCTCTCCATAGCCTTGCTGTCGTTATTTGAAGACATACAATCACTTTCATCAAAATCACTCGACCTCAGTGGCGTGTGGAATTGATGAAGATGATTGAAAATCATCATACGAGTTAGGTGGTGAGAGTGGGTTGTGGTGGTTAGATAATTTGGTGGCGGTTAGGTGGTAGAGATGGCTGTTGCAGGGTGATGGTGGTGGTTCTGCACAGGGTATGGTGGAGAGGAAGAAGGTGAAGGTCGATTGTTTTGGGAAGAAGGGGATGTTTGGTTAGGTCATAGGGTTCGGTCGCTATGGTGTGTAGCGGGACAGAAGAATCTGATGATCAGCGTGTGAAAGACGTTGGATACGAAGATGGTTGGTAGATCTAACGGTGGTATGAGAGATGAATCACTTCGACCGTTGGATTGTGAAATACAACAAAGTCAACGGTGCTAGATGATGTTAGGTACTGTAGTGTAAAGCGGGAGTATCTAATTTTGATGCACAGGCATAGGAGCGACCGTTGGATTCAAATACAATCTAATCTGAAGGCTTGGAATTTAAGCGCTGTGGTGTTTGTCAGAGACTTCAGATTTTGATGCTCTATGAATGAGCGACCGTAGGATGATGAGTTGGATCCAATATGACGGCTGAGAATGGAGGCGGTTTTGGTTATAGAAAATGGGTTTGGGTAAGGGTTTTGGGCCTTGGGTATGCCAAGCCCATATCTTCTTTAAGAGCAATTCTTCTTTCTTGAGCCCATTTCTAGTCTTTTGGGCTTATGCGCACCATTCTTCGCGGCTTCCTTGCGTAATTTCTTCCGGCTTTTCACTACTTTTCTTCTCTTTTCCGCTCCGCAAGTCATCTAAACTTTATTTGGTACCTAAAAATGCAAAATTAATTAAGAAAAATATTTATTCTTGAAAACAATGAAAATACAGAATATGGGATAAAATGTAGAATTAATGCACAACATATGAGTTAAATGCCAACAAAAAGGGATAAATATATACAATATTTGGCACTCATCAAATACCCCCAAACCTGAATTTTACTTGTCCTCAAGTAAAACAAAACTAAGGAAATCCTAACTATACCACTGTCGCTGGTTTCTCGAATGCATTTAGCGTATGCACTAAGCCTTTTAAACCACTAAGTGTCCCTAGTGGACGAGTGAAGTCTCGTGAAGGTTTGCTTAGAACGTACCTACAAAGTTCTAGGCCAAAATATAAGCTCAGATTCCATGAAATGTGACATGTGCAAGTCAGTTTAAGTTCACAGCAAAATGGAGATGTCAATCTAGCTATCAAAGGCGCAATCCTAGCACTGATAACAAATAAAGACATGTGATAAGAGTGTAAAGTGTATCTACACATGTGTAAAGAAAGATCGGATGTTATGACTACTAATCACCAAGAGATAGTTTCTCAGGCTAAGAACCGAGGTCGAAATCTAGCTAGCTGTCCGGACTTTACGAGAATTGTGAATGAGTTGGAGGTATTTCACAATTACTCGCGTTGTACATCAATGGCATACACCCTCCTTGCTTATTACAATGAAACAACAAAATGACTATTTACATGACTCTTATTTACATTGACTACTCTCTTTTATTTTTGGAACAAGAGAGGATGGAATTGATAAATACTTGATTTTTTTTTTTTTGAATAAGGAAACACTTTTGATACATATACAAAAGGAAACAAAAGATTACATGACACTTTGCAAGAGGTAGCCCTTTTTGATGCACCCAGTTAAATTCGATGGTTGTCTTTCTTAATGTAACCTCCACCTTCTATCCCAACCAACCAAAGAAAAAGCTAGTCAAGTTTCGTTCAGTATTCTAAAGTGATTGGCAATCGTGACTTCCTATCAAACACCTTGAAGATCGAGGCTATACATGTATTGGTAGATCGTGCGCGTGCAAATTTCTTATCACTATGTGAATTGTGCTAGAATCAGGGTGCCTAAATATCTAGACTAAGACTCCTAATAATTACATATTTGCACAAGAGTCAACATTTCAAGGTAAATGAGCTCCATTTTTATGTTTTTTTTTTCAATTTTTTATTTTTTATTTTCATTTTTCATTTTTTTCAAAAAGAAGGAGTTCTTGTTTTCAATTATGGCATGTGATCGTGTTATCTACTCTATACCCCCAAACCTAAACTAAACATTGTCCTCAATGTTTCAAAAGATGTAAAGAATTATAATACAACATATGGAGAGGATTATGCTAAGTAGAGAAAAAGGAAAGAGAATACCCGATTTCGGCGAAAGCAAAATTAGAACTCCATTATTCAAGGCAAAAATCCAACATTTTTTTAGCCGAGATCATATTGGATTAGCACTATATATACAAAAGAAACAAAAGATTTAACTAAGAAACTATCTACAAGAAAATTTGGTTTTTAATGGGATTGGACTTTTGGGAAAAATTTGGTTTTGTCGGGAGACATTTGGTTTTGATGGGAAAAAGAAAATTTTTGGTTTTTAGGGAAACATTTGGAAAACTTTGGTTTTTATGGGAGAAAAACATTTGGTTTTAATGGGATAAGGAGACCAAGCCCACTGTTGGGTTTTGCGAAGCCCAGCTACGTTTTTGAAAAACAGGCCCACTGCTGGCGAGTAAAGCTCACTGTTGTTTTTTTGGAATTTTGAAATTTTGGCCCACTTGAACTTTGGTTCAGGCCCACAGTTCAGAAACAAGCCCAGGTAACAATTTGAAATTTGGGCTCTTAAATAGCCAAAGGTCGAGGCCCAACTGGGCTTTTGAAAACGTTTTCTGTTTTTGGGTCAAGCCCACAGTGTAAATGTTTTGTTTTCAAATGGATGTTAAGCCCACAGTCCCAGAAATTTAGTTGGGCTTTGGCTAGCTACTAACTACAATATGAGGCCCAACTGGGCTTTCAAAAGTTCAGTTTTCTTTAATTTAAACAACAGGCCCAAATCAATCTAAAACCATGCCCACAAGAAATTAAACAAACAAGCCCACAAGAAATTAATTACAAACCCAACAGAAAAATGGAAAAAATTATTACAAGCCCACAAATTAAAAATGGAAGCCCACAGGTTGGGTTCTCTTAATGGGTTTAGGCTTACTTGTTTAAGCACAGCCCAGCTGCTCAGTTTGGTTGCAAAAGCCCAGTTGGGCTTTGGATCATCCTAAGCTTTGGCTTCAATACTCAAGGCCCAATTGGGCTTGGCTTATGAATGGCAGCAGCACCACTTCAGGCCTAGCAGCAGGAGCAGATCAGCAGCAGCAGCAACAGCACAACAGCAGGCTTTGCAGGTTCACAGGGCCACAGCAGAGCAACAGGTGCAGAAGGCAGCAGCAGTTAGCAGCAACAGGCAGCAACATGGGCCACAGCAGCTCAGCAGCAGTCTTGGCCTGGCACAAGCAGGAGCACCACAGCAGCACAAGCAAAGAAGCTCAGCAGGAGAGCAGGAGTACAGCAAGCACAGGAGCAGCAACAGCAGCATCTCCACAGCAAAAGCATCAGGATAGGCAGGTACCTGCTGGCTCAAAGCAGAAAGTGAGTAAAGATGCAAGCTATGATGCAGGAATGTAAGTGAACAATATGCAAATGAGTATGCAATGCAGGGAAAGATGCAAATGCAATGAACTATGATGCAAATATGAAGATGAAAGTGAATGCAACAAAACAGCAAAGAACAAATCAACACACAGCGCCAAGTCCCCGGCAACGGCGCCAAAAACTTGGTAGGCATTTAAAGATGTGAAAATAAGACAATAAATGGATGCCTACAGTGATACCTGCAAGTGCACAGGGTCAAATTGTAGTAATGTGTGCAAGACAGGGTCATTCCACAGGGACTTGGGGTGTATTGAAGCATTCCTAAGCTAGTTAATCTAAATGCAATGAGTGACAATGACACAATGAAGCAAAGAGAGCAAAACAGGGCCTATACAAGGTGAGTTAAAGGTGACAGTGGCATATACAATGGTATTTAGGCAGTGATAGTTGCAAAATAAACAAAACAGATACAAACCAAGGCTACAAACCAAGGGCAGTGATGGAAGATAAGATAATGAAACAGAGGTAGACATAGGATTTACAGGGCAGATGTTAAGCACAACTATAGTTCTTTCCAAAGTACTAGTTGTCTTTTTAAGGTACAACTAGTCAAAGGCATGTGAATTCAGCATGAAGTTGCAATGAAAACTCACTCAACATTCAGAAAAAAGATACATAACAATGCTAGGGCTAATGAAACTATCCTAAGAACAAATCATAAGAACAAAACATAACATAAACATGAACAGGAGCTTGATATAAATTGTAACAATCACACACTCAAATTAAATACATGTTGGAGTTCAGAACAGCTAAAATTAACAATGCATTTGAATTGAGAATCATGGAATTGAAAAGATTGATAACCCTCAAAGCTAACAGTTCATGGAAATAACAAAACTAAAAAAAACTTAAACTATTCTACTGATGCTCTGGTTAATCCAGGCATAACCCATTACAACACCCAAAGACCCCTATTTATACATACAATGGAAATCCCAAAAAATCCCCAATTAACAGCAAAATTAGGTTTGTAAAAAAATACAATTAAACCCAAAATTGGTTCACCTAACCTACTGATAACAACCCAATCAACCAACCCATGCTTCAATTAGACGTACAATCATGTTCCCCCAATTATCCCCAAATTATGAAATTAGGGTTTATAAGAAATAGAAATTAGGTTTACCTAATCACTGCAAACTCTTGATAGCTCTCACCCATGCTTCCTTACGGTCTTCTGATGCTTCCCACGCCTCCAATTGCTCTCCTAACTCACCTAATTTACCAATTTTTCACACGTTAGGGTTTTGAGAAAAACGTGTATAAAAATGGGAAATTAGGTGGCTAGATAGGTTGTAATGATGGTAGTGGAGATGGGTTATGGTGTTTGGTTGATTTGAGAGGAGATGGTGGTGGTTGAGGTGGTGGTTGAGCGGGGAAGGGTAAGGTGGCGGACATGGAAGGAGCAGAGCTCGACTGCTCGAAGGAGGAAGATGAGAATTTGGGTAAGGTATGTTTGGTTTGATGGGTATAGGGTTAGGTTGTTCTAGTGTGAGGCGGGCTCATCAGATTTCGATGTCTTGCGATGCTTAGCCGTGGGGTGTGGAGATGAAGATTGATCTAACGGATAAAAGTGAAGATGCTGGCAGCGACCGTTGGATGCAGATATACAACGAAACTAACGGCGCCAGATGGAGTTAGGTGTTGTAGTGTTAAGCGGAAGTATCTGGGTTTGATGCGCAGGCAAAGAAGCGATCGTTGGATTCAACTACAATCTAATCTGAAGGCTTGGAATTTAGGCCCTATGGTGTTTGATAGGAGCTTCAGATTTTGATGCGCGATGAAGGAGCGACCATCGGATGATGAGATGGATCCAATCCGACGGCTGAGAATGGAGGCGGTTTTGGTTATAGAAAATGGGTTTGGGTAAGGGTTTTGGGCCTTGGGTATGCCAAGCCCATATCTTCTTTAAGAACAATTCTTCCTTCTTGAGCCCATTCCTAGCTTTTTGGACTTGTGCGCACCATTCTTTGCGGCTTCCTTGCGTAATTTCTTCCGGCTTTTCACTACTTTTCTGCTCTTTTCTGCTCCGCAAGTCATCCAGACTTTATTTATTACCTAAAAATGCAAAATTAAGTAAGAAAAATATTTATTCTTGAAAACAATGAAAATACAGAATATGGGATAAAATGTAGAATTACTGCACAAAAGATGAGTTAAATGCCAACAAAAAGGGATAGATATATACATTATTTGGCACTCATCAAATACCCCCAAACCTGAATTTTACTTGTCCTCAAGTAAAACAAAACTAAGGAAATCCTAACTATACCACTGTCGCTAGTCTCTCGAATGCATTTAGCGTATGCACTAAGCCTTTTAAACCACTAAGTGTCCCTAGTGGACGAGTTGAAGTCTCGTGAAGGTTTGCTTAGAACGTACCTACAAAGTTCTAGGTCAAAATATAAGCTCAGATTCCATCAAATGTGACATGTGCAAGTCAGTTAAGCTCACAGCAAAATGGAGATGTCAATCTAGCTATCAAAGGCACAATCCTAGCACTGATAACAAAAAAAGACATGTGATAAGAGTGTAAAGTGTATCTACACATGTGTAAAGAAAGATCTGAAGTTATGACTACTAATCACCAAGAGATAGTTTCTCAGGCTAAGAACCAAGGTCGAAATCTAGCTAGCTGTCCGGACTTTACGAGAATTGTGAATGAGTTGGAGGTATTTCACAATTACTCGCGTTGTACATCAATGGCATACACCCTCCTTGCTTATTACAATGAAACAACAAAATGACTATTTACATGACTCTTATTTACATTGACTATTCTCTTTTTATTTTTGGAACAAGAGATGATGGAATTGATAAATACTTGATTTTTTTTTTGTATTTTTCTGATATATTTTTTTTCTCTTTTTTTTTTTTTGCAAAAGAAAACACTTTTGATACAAATACAAAAGGAAACAAAAGATTACATGACACTTTGCAAGAGGTAGCCCTTTTTGATGCACCCAGTTAAATTCGATGGTTGTCTTTCTTAATGTAACCTCCACCTTCTATCCCAACCAACCAAAGAACAAGCTAGTCAAGTTTCGTTCAGTATTCTAAAGTGATTGGCAATCGTAACTTCCTATCAAACACCTTGAAGATCGAGGCCATACATGTATTGGTAGATCGTACGCGTGCAAATTTCTTATCACTATGTGAATTGTGCTAGAATCAGGGTGCCTAAATATCTAGACTAAGACTCCTAATAATTACATATTTGCACAAGAGTCAACATTTCAAGGTAAATGAGCTCCATTTTTATGATTTTTTAATTTTTAATTTTTTTTCAATTTTGATTTTTCAATTTTTTTGGAATTTTTCAATTTTTTTTTCAAAAAGAAGAAGGAGTTCGTTTTCAATTATGGAAAATTATCATGGTATCTACTCTATACCCCCAAACCTAAACTAAACATTGTCCTCAATGTTTCAAAATATGGAAAGAATTAAAATGCAACATATGGAAAGGGACATGCTGAGTAGAGTAAAAGGAGAGAGAATACCCGATTTCGGCGAAAGCAGAATTAAAACTCCGTTATTCAAGGCAAAAATCCAACATATTTCAGCCGAGATCATATTGGATTAGCAAAATATATACAAAAGGAAATTTAACTAACACATTATCTACAAGAAAATTTGGTTTTTTAATGGGATTGGACTTTTTGGAAAATATTTGGTTTTGTTGGGAAAAAGACAAATTTTGGTTTTGATGGGAAAACGAAAAAGAAAATTTGGTTTAAAAATGGGAGCAAAGTAGAAATTTGGTTTTAAAAATTGGGAGCAAAAGAATTTTTTTTTTTTTTTTTTTTAAAAAAAAGAAAATAAAATTTGGTTTTTGTATGGGAGCAAGCCCACTGTTTGTCCTCTAATGGAATGGAAGGAAGGCTGCGGCCCATGAAACACTAAGTTTTAATTTTGAAAGTTTAATTTGGCCCAGTTGGTTAAGGCCCGACGTTTGTTTTAAAACTTTGGTTTCGAGGTCCACTCTTGAGTGGAAGCAAGCCCACAATCGGTTACAAGCTCAGCTGGGTTTAAACCCAGAGTCCAAAATACAAGTCCAATGAAAGAATTTAAACAAGCCCACAAATTAAACAAACAAGCCCACAAAAATTAATTACAAACCCAACAGAAAATAAGAGAAGCCCAAAAATTGGCTTTAATATTACAAGCCCACAATTAAAAAATTGGAAGCACACAATTCGGGTTCTCTTAAATGGGTTACCTTTTAAGCACAGCCCAGCTGCTCTGATATTGTTGCAAAAACCCAGTTGGGCTTTGGTTCTTTTCCTTGGTGGCGTCCCAGCAGAGGAAAAACTGGTTCAGAACAGCAGGTCCAACAGCAAATGAAGTGAAGCAGATGCAAATGCTATGCAGTGAAATGCAAAAATAGCTAATAAAACTACTAGAGAAACAAACCCGAGTCCCCGGCAGCGGCGCCAAAAACTTGGTAGGCATTTAAAGATGTGAAAATAAGACAATAAATGGATGCCTACAGTGATACCTGCAAGTGCACAGGGTCAGTTGTAGCTTGTGTGCAAGAACAGGGTCATTCCACAGGGACTTGGGGTGTATTGAAGCATTCCTAAGCTAGTTAATCTAAATGCAATGAGTGACAATGACACAATGAAGCAAAGAGAGCAAAACAGGGCCTATACAAGGTGAGTTAAAGGTGACAGTGGCATATACAATGGTATGGTAGTGGCAATGTGGTAGTGATAAATCAAGACAGTTGCAAACCAAGGCCTAAGCCAAGGGCAATGGCAGGGGAGCAAAACTACAGATACAAAAAAGAGAAACAACACAACTAGGTTATGAATCCACCTTGTGACCTAGCCAGATAGTGTAATTCTATGTTAAATCCCTGTCCCTAATGGAGCTAGGTGAAGGTTCAAGCCTGCCTATGTTCCAGGGCGTACATAAATGGAATGGAAAGATAAAAAGCTTGCTCAACTGTTTACTCCTAGCATTGACTGTCTTTTGACAGCACAATCAATCACAAGCACAGTTGAGCACTAATTTCCTCCATTTCTCAATCAATTCTATTTACATGAATTATAACCTAACATTCCACCACTAACAGTGACTTAAGGCATCATCTCAGCCTAGCTATACACATACACATGTGAGCTCACATAACAGCAACAAAAAAAAACATTTACTAAACAGAGAACTACAAACTAACATGTGAACTAGAATGAAATGTGAATTAAAACATAAAACAAACAGAATTGAAACAAGATAAACTAAAACTGAATTTGGAATTAAAATTGAAAATTAAAATTAAATCTACAAATACAAAACAGGGAAGAAAAATCTACCCAAGAGGAACTGGCTAGTCCAGCCCTCATGGGGATACACTGGCTAGTCCAGAGATATCCCTTACAACACACCCACAACCCTCAATTTATAGTCCACAACACTCAATTAGGGTTCTACAAGTTTCCCCCAAATCAGTCAAAATTAGGGTTAGATATTTTACCTAATTTGATGTGATAACTCCCAATTCTTCTCGACCCATGCTTCCATTTGTACTCCTCTACCTCTCCATAGCCTTGCTGTCGTTATTTGAAGACATGCAATCACTTTCATCAAAATCACTCGACCTCAGTGGCGTGTGGAATTGATGAAGATGATTGAAAATCATCATACGAGTTAGGTGGTGAGAGTGGGCTGTGGTGGTTAGATAATTTGGTGGCGGTTAGGTGGTAGAGATGGCTGTTGCAGGGTGATGGTGGTGGTTCTGCAAGGGTATGGTGGAGAGGAAGAAGGTGAAGGTCGATTGTTTTGGGAAGAAGGGGATGTTTGGTTTGATGGGTATAGGGTTAGGTTGTTTGAGTGTGAAGCGGGCCCATCAGATTTCGATGTCTTGCGATGCTTAGCCGTGGGGTATGGAGATGAAGATTGATCTAACGGATAAAAGTGAAGATGCTGGCAGCGACCGTTGGATGCAGATATACAACGAAATTAACGGCGCCAGATGGAGTTAGGTGTTGTAGTGTTAAGCGGAAGTATCGAGGTTTGATGCGCAGGCAAAGAAGCGACCGTAGGATCTAAATGTGATCTAATCTGAAGGCTTGGAATTTAGGCACTATGGTGTTTTGCAGGATCTTCAGATTTTGATGCGCGATGAAGGAGCGACCATCGGATGATGAGATGGATCCAATCCGACGGCTGAAGATGGAGGCGGTTTTGGTTATAGAAAATGGGTTTGGGTAAGGGTTTTGGGCCTTGGGTATGCCAAGCCCATATCTTCTTTAAGAACAATTCTTCCTTCTTGAGCCCATTCCTAGCTTTTTGGACGTGCGCTCCATTCTTTGCGGCTTCCTTGCGTAATTTCTTCCGGTTTCTCACTACTCTTCAGCTCTTTTCCGCTCCGCAAGTTATCCAGATTTTATTTATTACCTAAAAATGCAAAATTAAGTAAGAAAAATATTTATTCTTGAAAACAATGAAAATACAGAATATGGGATAAAATGTAGAATTAATGCACAAAAGATGAGTTAAATGCCAACAAAAAGGGATAAATATATACAATATTTGGCACTCATCAAATACCACCAAACCTGAATTTTACTTGTCCTCAAGTAAAACAAAACTAAGGAAATCCTAACTATACCACTGTCGCTGGTCTCTCGAATGCATTTAGCGTATGCACTAAGCCTTTTAAACCACTAAGTGTCCCTAGTGGACGAGTGAAGTCTCGTGAAGGTTTGCTTAGAACGTACCTACAAAGTTCTAGGTCAAAATATAAGCTCATATTCCATCAAATGTGACATGTGCAAAACAGTTTAAGCTCACAGCAAAATGGAGATGTCAATCTAGCTATGTAAGGCACAATCCTAGCACTGATAACAAATAAAGACATGTGATAAGAGTGTAAAGTGTATCTACACATGTGTAAAGAAAGATCGGATGTTATGACTACTAATCACCAAGAGATAGTTTCTCAGGCTAAGAACCGAGGTCGAAATCTAGCTAGCTGTCCGGACTTTACGAGAATTGTGAATGAGTTGGAGGTATTTCACAATTACTCGCGTTGTACATCAATGGCTTGCACCCTTCTTTGCTTGTTACAATGAAACAAAAGATGACTCTTTACATGACTCTTATTTACATTGACTACTCTCTTTTATTTTTGGAACAAGAGAGGATGGAATTGATAAATACTTTTATTTATTTATTTATTTATTTTTTTTATTTATTATTTTTTTTCTGAATATATACATCGTTTTTTTTTTCACAAGAACTTGAAATTGATTTTTACATAAGGTAGCTCTTTTGATACATAACAAAAAGAAACAAAAAATTACATGACACTTTGCAAGAGGTAGCCCTTTTTGATGCACCCAGTTAAATTCGATGGTTGTCTTTCTTAATGTAACCTCCACCTTCTATCCCAACCAACCAAAGAAAAAGCTAGTCAAGTTTCGTTCAGTATTCTAAAGTGATTGGCAATCGTGACTTCCTATCAAACACCTTGAAGATCGAGGCTATACATGTATTGGTAGATCGTGCGCGTGCAAATTTCTTATCACTATGTGAATTGTGCTAGAATCAGGGTGCCTAAATATCTAGACTAAGACTCCTAATAATTACATATTTGCACAAGAGTCAACATTTCAAGGTAAATGAGCTCCATTTTTATGTTTTTTTTTTCAATTTTTTATTTTTTATTTTCATTTTTCATTTTTTTCAAAAAGAAGGAGTTCTTGTTTTCAATTATGGCATGTGATCGTGTTATCTACTCTATACCCCCAAACCTAAACTAAACATTGTCCTCAATGTTTCAAAAGATGTAAAGAATTATAATACAACATATGGAGAGGATTATGCTGAGTAGAGAAAAAGGAAAGAGAATACCCGATTTCGGCGAAAGCAAAATTAGAACTCCATTATTCAAGGCAAAAATCCAACATTTTTTTAGCCGAGATCATATTGGATTAGCACTATATATACAAAAGAGACAAAAGATTTAACTAAGAAACTATCTACAAGAAAATTTGGTTTTTAATGGGATTGGACTTTTGGGAAAAATTTGGTTTTGTCGGGAGACATTTGGTTTTGATGGGAAAAAGAAAATTTTTGGTTTTTAGGGAAACATTTGGAAAACTTTGGTTTTTATGGGAGAAAAACATTTGGTTTTAATGGGATAAGGAGACCAAGCCCACTGTTGGGTTTTGCGAAGCCCAGCTACGTTTTTGAAAAACAGGCCCACTGCTGGCGAGTAAAGCTCACTGTTGTTTTTTTGGAATTTTGAAATTTTGGCCCACTTGAACTTTGGTTCAGGCCCACAGTTCAGAAACAAGCCCAGGTAACAATTTGAAATTTGGGCTCTTAAATAGCCAAAGGTCGAGGCCCAACTGGGCTTTTGAAAACGTTTTCTGTTTTTGGGTCAAGCCCACAGTGTAAATGTTTTGTTTTCAAATGGATGTTAAGCCCACAGTCCCAGAAATTTAGTTGGGCTTTGGCTAGCTACTAACTAAAATATGAGGCCCAACTGGGCTTTCAAAAGTTCAGTTTTCTTTAATTTAAACAACAGGCCCAAATCAATCTAAAACCATGCCCACAAGAAATTAAACAAACAAGCCCACAAGAAATTAATTACAAACCCAACAGAAAAATGGAAAAAATTATTACAAGCCCACAAATTAAAAATGGAAGCCCACAGGTTGGGTTCTCTTAATGGGTTTAGGCTTACTTGCTTAAGCACAGCCCAGCTGCTCAGTTTGGTTGCATAAGCCCAGTTGGGCTTTGGATCATCCTAAGCTTTGGCTTCAATACTCAAGGCCCAGTTGGGCTTGGCTTATGAATGGCAGCAGCACCACTTCAGGCCTAGCAGCAGGAGCAGATCAGCAGCAGCAGCAACAGCACAACAGCAGGCTTTGCAGGTTCACAGGGCCACAACAGAGCAACAGGTGCAGAAGGCAGCAGCAGTTAGCAGCAACAGGCAGCAACATGGGCCACAGCAGCTCAGCAGCAGTCTTGGCCTGGCACAAGCAGGAGCACCACAGCAGCACAAGCAAAGCAGCTCAGCAGGAGAGCAGGAGTACAGCAAGCACAGGAGCAGCAGCAGCAGCATCTCCACAGCAAAAGCAGCAGGATAGGCAGGTACCTGCTGGCTCAAAGCAGAAAGTGAGTAAAGATGCAAGCTATGATGCAGGAATGTAAGTGAACAATATGCAAATGAGTATGCAATGCAGGGAAAGATGCAAATGCAATGAACTATGATGCAAATATGAAGATGAAAGTGAATGCAACAAAACAGCAAAGAACAAATCAACACACAGCGCCAAGTCCCCGGCAACGGCGCCAAAAACTTGGTAGGCATTTAAAGATGTGAAAATAAGACAATAAATGGATGCCTACAGTGATACCTGCAAGTGCACAGGGTCAAATTGTAGTAATGTGTGCAAGACAGGGTCATTCCACAGGGACTTGGGGTGTATTGAAGCATTCCTAAGCTAGTTAATCTAAATGCAATGAGTGACAATGACACAATGAAGCAAAGAGAGCAAAACAGGGCCTATACAAGGTGAGTTAAAGGTGACAGTGGCATATACAATGGTATTTAGGCAGTGATAGTTGCAAAATAAACAAAACAGATACAAACCAAGGCTACAAACCAAGGGCAGTGATGGAAGATAAGATAATGAAACAGAGGTAGACATAGGATTTACAGGGCAGATGTTAAGCACAACTATAGTTCTTTCCAAAGTACTAGTTGTCTTTTTAAGGTACAACTAGTCAAAGGCATGTGAATTCAGCATGAAGTTGCAATGAAAACTCACTCAACATTCAGAAAAAAGATACATAACAATGCTAGGGCTAATGAAACTATCCTAAGAACAAATCATAAGAACAAAACATAACATAAACATGAACAGGAGCTTGATATAAATTGTAACAATCACACACTCAAATTAAATACATGTTGGAGTTCAGAACAGCTAAAATTAACAATGCATTTGAATTGAGAATCATGGAATTGAAAAGATTGATAACCCTCAAAGCTAACAGTTCATGGAAATAACAAAACTAAAAAAAACTTAAACTATTCTACTGATGCTCTGGTTAATCCAGGCATAACCCATTACAACACCCAAAGACCCCTATTTATACATACAATGGAAATCCCAAAAAATCCCCAATTAACAGCAAAATTAGGTTTGTAAAAAAATACAATTAAACCCAAAATTGGTTCACCTAACCTACTGATAACAACCCAATCAACCAACCCATGCTTCAATTAGACGTACAATCATGTTCCCCCAATTATCCCCAAATTATGAAATTAGGGTTTATAAGAAATAGAAATTAGGTTTACCTAATCACTGCAAACTCTTGATAGCTCTCACCCATGCTTCCTTACGGTCTTCTGATGCTTCCCACGCCTCCAATTGCTCTCCTAACTCACCTAATTTACCAATTTTTCACACGTTAGGGTTTTGAGAAAAACGTGTATAAAAATGGGAAATTAGGTGGCTAGATAGGTTGTAATGATGGTAGTGGAGATGGGTTATGGTGTTTGGTTGATTTGAGAGGAGATGGTGGTGGTTGAGGTGGTGGTTGAGCGGGGAAGGGTAAGGTGGCGGACATGGAAGGAGCAGAGCTCGACTGCTCGAAGGAGGAAGATGAGAATTTGGGTAAGGTATGTTTGGTTTGATGGGTATAGGGTTAGGTTGTTCTAGTGTGAGGCGGGCTCATCAGATTTCGATGTCTTGCGATGCTTAGCCGTGGGGTGTGGAGATGAAGATTGATCTAACGGATAAAAGTGAAGATGCTGGCAGCGACCGTTGGATGCAGATATACAACGAAACTAACGGCGCCAGATGGAGTTAGGTGTTGTAGTGTTAAGCGGAAGTATCTGGGTTTGATGCGCAGGCAAAGAAGCGATCGTTGGATTCAACTACAATCTAATCTGAAGGCTTGGAATTTAGGCCCTATGGTGTTTGATAGGAGCTTCAGATTTTGATGCGCGATGAAGGAGCGACCATCGGATGATGAGATGGATCCAATCCGACGGCTGAAGATGGAGGCGGTTTTGGTTATAGAAAATGGGTTTGGGTAAGGGTTTTGGGCCTTGGGTATGCCAAGCCCATATCTTCTTTAAGAACAATTCTTCCTTCTTGAGCCCATTCCTAGCTTTTTGGACGTGCGCTCCATTCTTTGCGGCTTCCTTGCGTAATTTCTTCCGGCTTTTCACCACTCTTCAGCTCTTTTCTGCTCCGCAAGTTATCCAGACTTTATTTATTACCTAAAAATGCAAAATTAAGTAAGAAAAATATTTATTCTTGAAAACAATGAAAATACGGAATATGGGATAAAATGTAGAATTAATGCACAAAAGATGAGTTAAATGCCAATAAAAAGGGATAAATATATACAATATTTGGCACTCATCAAATACCCCCAAACCTGAATTTTACTTGTCCTCAAGTAAAACAAAACTAAGGAAATCCTACCTATACCACTGTCGCTGGTCTCTCGAATGCATTTAGCGTATGCACTAAGCCTTTTAAACCACTAAGTGTCCCTAGTGGACGAGTTGGAGTCTCGTGAAGGTTTGCTTAGAACGTACCTAAAAAGTTCTAGGACAAAATATAAGCTCAGATTCCATGAAATGTGACATGTGCAAGACAGTAGAAGCTCACAGCAAAATGGAGATGTCAATCTAGCTATCAAAGGCACAATCCTAGCACTGATAACAAATAAAGACATGTGATAAGAGTGTAAAGTGTATCTACACATGTGTAAAGAAAGATCGGATGTTATGACTACTAATCACCAAGAGATAGTTTCTCAGGCTAAGAACCGAGGTCGAAATCTAGCTAGCTGTCCGGACTTTACGAGAATTGTGAATGAGTTGGAGGTATTTCACAATTACTCGCGTTGTACATCAATGGCATACACCCTTCCTTGCTTATAACACAAAAACACAAAAGATGACTCTTTACATGACTCTTATTTACATTGACTACTCTCTTTTATTTTTGGAACAAGAGATGATGGAATTGAAAATACTTGATTTTTTTTTTTTTTTTTTTTTAAGGAAACACTTTTGATACATGAGAAAAAAGAAACAAAAAATTACATGACACTTTGCAAGAGGTAGCCCTTTTTGATGCACCCAATTAAATTCGATGGTTGTTTTTCTTAATGTAACCTCCACCTTCTATCCCAACCAACCAAAGAACAAGCTAGTCAAGTTTCGTTCAGTATTCTAAAGTGATTGGCAACTAAAACTTCCGATAGAACACCTCAAGGATGAGGCTATACATGTATTGGTAGATCGTGCGCGTGCAAGTTTCTTATCACTATGTGAATTGTGCTAGAATCAGGGTGCCTAAATATCTAGACTAAGACTCCTAATAGTTACATATTTGCACAAGAGTCAACATTTCAAGATAAATGAGCTCCATTTTTATGTTTTTTTTTTTTTCAATTTTTTATTTTTTATTTTTTATTTTGATTTTTTCATATTTTTTTTTTTCAAAAAGAATGAGTTCTTGTTTTCAATTATGGCATATTATCAAAGTATCTACTTTTCACCCCCAAACCTAAACTAAACATTGTCCTCAATGTTTCAAAAGATGTAAAGAATTATAATACAACATATGGAGAGGATTATGCTGAGTAGAGAAAAAGGAAAGAGAATACCCGATTTCGGCGAAAGCAAAATTAGAACTCCATTATTCAAGGCAAAAATCCAACATTTTTTTAGCCGAGATCATATTGGATTAGCACTATATATACAAAAGAAACAAAAGATTTAACTAAGAAACTATCTACAAGAAAATTTGGTTTTTAATGGGATTGGACTTTTGGGAAAAATTTGGTTTTGTCGGGAGACATTTGGTTTTGATGGGAAAAAGAAAAATTTTGGTTTTTAGGGAAACATTTGGAAAACTTTGGTTTTTATGGGAGAAAAACATTTGGTTTTTAATGGGATAAGGAGACCAAGCCCACTGTTGGGTTTTGCGAAGCCCAACTACGTTTTTGAAAAACAGGCCCACTGCTGGCGAGTAAAGCTCACTGTTGGTTTTTGGAATTTTGAAATTTTGGCCCACTTGAACTTTGGTTCAGGCCCACAGTTCAGAAACAAGCCCAGGTAACAATTTGAAATTTGGGCTCTTAAATAGCCAAAGGTCGAGGCCCAACTGGGCTTTTGAAAACGTTTTCTGTTTTTGGGTCAAGCCCACAGTGTAAATGTTTTGTTTTCAAATGGATGTTAAGCCCACAGTCCCAGAAATTTAGTTGGGCTTTGGCTAGCTACTAACTAAAATATGAGGCCCAACTGGGCTTTCAAAAGTTCAGTTTTCTTTAATTTAAACAACAGGCCCAAATCAATCTAAAACCATGCCCACAAGAAATTAAACAAACAAGCCCACAAGAAATTAAACAAACAAGCCCACAAGAAATTAATTACAAACCCAACAGAAAAATGGAAAAAATTATTACAAGCCCACAAATTAAAAATGGAAGCCCACAGGTTGGGTTCTCTTAATGGGTTTAGGCTTACTTGCTTAAGCACAGCCCAGCTGCTCAGTTTGGTTGCAAAAGCCCAGTTGGGCTTTGGATCATCCTAAGCTTTGGCTTCAATACTCAAGGCCCAGTTGGGCTTGGCTTATGAATGGCAGCAGCACCACTTCAGGCCTAGCAGCAGGAGCAGATCAGCAGCAGCAGCAACAGCACAACAGCAGGCTTTGCAGGTTCATAGGGCCACAGCAGAGCAACAAGTGCAGAAGGCAGCAGCAGTTAGCAGCAACAGGCAGCAACATGGGCCACAGCAGCTCAGCAGCAGTCTTGGCCTGGCACAAGCAGGAGCACCACAGCAGCACAAGCACAGCAGCTCAGCAGGAGAGCAGGAGTACAGCAAGCACAGGAGCAGCAGCAGCTCCACAGCAAAAGCAGCAGGATAGGCAGGTACCTGCTGGCTCAAAGCAGAAAGTGAGTAAAGATGCAAGCTATGATGCAGGAATGTAAGTGAACAATATGCAAATGAGTATGCAATGCAGGGAAAGATGCAAATGCAATGAACTATGATGCAAATATGAAGATGAAAGTGAATGCAACAAAACAGCAAAGAACAAATCAACACACAGCGCCAAGTCCCCGGCAACGGCGCCAAAAACTTGGTAGGCATTTAAAGATGTGAAAATAAGACAATAAATGGATGCCTACAGTGATACCTGCAAGTGCACAGGGTCAAATTGTAGTAATGTGTGCAAGACAGGGTCATTCCACAGGGACTTGGGGTGTATTGAAGCATTCCTAAGCTAGTTAATCTAAATGCAATGAGTGACAATGACACAATGAAGCAAAGAGAGCAAAACAGGGCCTATACAAGGTGAGTTAAAGGTGACAGTGGCATATACAATGGTATGGTAGTGGCAATGTGGTAGTGATAAATCAAGACAGTTGCAAACCAAGGCCTAAGCCAAGGGCAATGGCAGGGGAGCAAAACTACAGATACAAAACAGAGAAACAACACAACTAGGTTATGAATCCACCTTGTGACCGAGCCAAATAATGTAGTTCTAGGTTGAATCCCTAATGGAACTAAGTGACAGTTAAGGCCAACTTAAGATCCTAAGCATACAAAAAGGGAATAGCAAGATAATCAGCTTGCTCAACTGATGTGCTCCTAGTATTGACTGTCTTTTGACAGTACAATCAATCACAAGCACTAGTGAGCACTGATTTCTCCCATTGCTCAATCAATTCAGTGAACTAAGGCTTCTAACCTAACATTCCACTACCTAACAGTCCACTAAAGCTTCATCTGAGCCTAGCTATACACATACACATGTGAGCTCACAAAACAGCAACAAAAAAAAACATTTACTAAACAGAGAACTACAAACTAACATGTGAACTAGAATGAAATGTGAATTAAAACATAAAACAAACTGAATTGAAACAAGATAAACTAAAACTGAATTTGGAATTAAAATTGAAAATTAAAATTAAATCTACAAATACAAAACAGGGAAGAAAAATCTACCCAAGAGGAACTGGCTAGTCCAGCCCTCATGGGGATACACTGGCTAGTCCAGAGATATCCCTTACAACACACCCACAACCCTCAATTTATAGTCCACAACACTCAATTAGGGTTCTACAAGTTTCCCCCAAATCAGTCAAAATTAGGGTTAGATATTTTACCTAATTTGATGTGATAACTCCCAATTCTTCTCGACCCATGCTTCCATTTGTACTCCTCTACCTCTCCATAGCCTTGCTGTCGTTATTTGAAGACATGCAATCACTTTCATCAAAATCACTCGAACTCAGCGGCGTGTGGAATTGATGAAGATGATTGAAAATCATCATACGAGTTAGGTGGTGAGAGTGGGCTGTGGTGGTTAGATAATTTGGTGGCGGTTAGGTGGTAGAGATGGCTGTTGCAGGGTGATGGTGGTGGTTCTGCACAGGGTATGGTGGACAGGAAGAAGGTGAAGGTCGATTGTTTTGGGAAGAAGGGGATGTTTGGTTAGGTCATAGGGTTCGGTCGCTATGGTGTGTAGCGGGACAGAAGAATCTGATGATCAGCGTGTGAAAGACGTTGGATACGAAGATGGTTGGTAGATCTAACGGTGGTATGAGAGATGAATCACTTCGACCGTTGGATTGTGAAATACAACAAAGTCAACGGTGCTAGATGATGTTAGGTACTGTAGTGTAAAGCGGGAGTATCTAATTTTGATGCACAGGCATAGGAGCGACCGTTGGATTCAAATACAATCTAATCTGAAGGCTTGGAATTTAAGCGCTGTGGTGTTTGTCAGAGACTTCAGATTTTGATGCTCTATGAATGAGCGACCGTAGGATGATGAGTTGGATCCAATATGACGGCTGAGAATGGAGGCGGTTTTGGTTATAGAAAATGGGTTTGGGTAAGGGTTTTGGGCCTTGGGTATGCCAAGCCCATATCTTCTTTAAGAGCAATTCTTCCTTCTTGAGCCCATTTCTAGTCTTTTGGGCTTATGCACACCATTCTTCGCGGCTTCCTTGCGTAATTTCTTCCGGCTTTTCACTACTTTTCTGCTCTTTTCCGCTCCGCAAGTCATCTAAACTTTATTTGGTACCTAAAAATGCAAAATTAATTAAGAAAAATATTTATTCTTGAAAACAATGAAAATACAGAATATGGGATAAAATGTAGAATTAATGCACAACATATGAGTTAAATGCCAACAAAAAGGGATAAATATATACAATATTTGGCACTCATCAAATACCCCCAAACCTGAATTTTACTTGTCCTCAAGTAAAACAAAACTAAGGAAATCCTAACTATACCACTGTCGCTGGTTTCTCGAATGCATTTAGCGTATGCACTAAGCCTTTTAAACCACTAAGTGTCCCTAGTGGACGAGTGAAGTCTCGTGAAGGTTTGCTTAGAACGTACCTACAAAGTTCTAGGCCAAAATATAAGCTCAGATTCCATGAAATGTGACATGTGCAAGTCAGTTTAAGTTCACAACAAAATGGAGATGTCAATCTAGCTATCAAAGGCACAATCCTAGCACTGATAACAAATAAAGACATGTGATAAGAGTGTAAAGTGTATCTACACATGTGTAAAGAAAGATCGGATGTTATGACTACTAATCACCAAGAGATAGTTTCTCAGGCTAAGAACCGAGGTCGAAATCTAGCTAGCTGTCCGGACTTTACGAGAATTGTGAATGAGTTGGAGGTATTTCACAATTACTCGCGTTGTACATCAATGGCATACACCCTCCTTGCTTATTACAATGAAACAACAAAATGACTATTTACATGACTCTTATTTACATTGACTACTCTCTTTTATTTTTGGAACAAGAGAGGATGGAATTGATAAATACTTGATTTTTTTTTTTTTTGAATAAGGAAACACTTTTGATACATATACAAAAGGAAACAAAAGATTACATGACACTTTGCAAGAGGTAGCCCTTTTTGATGCACCCAGTTAAATTCGATGGTTGTCTTTCTTAATGTAACCTCCACCTTCTATCCCAACCAACCAAAGAAAAAGCTAGTCAAGTTTCGTTCAGTATTCTAAAGTGATTGGCAATCGTGACTTCCTATCAAACACCTTGAAGATCGAGGCTATACATGTATTGGTAGATCGTGCGCGTGCAAATTTCTTATCACTATGTGAATTGTGCTAGAATCAGGGTGCCTAAATATCTAGACTAAGACTCCTAATAATTACATATTTGCACAAGAGTCAACATTTCAAGGTAAATGAGCTCCATTTTTATGTTTTTTTTTTCAATTTTTTATTTTTTATTTTCATTTTTCATTTTTTTCAAAAAGAAGGAGTTCTTGTTTTCAATTATGGCATGTGATCGTGTTATCTACTCTATACCCCCAAACCTAAACTAAACATTGTCCTCAATGTTTCAAAAGATGTAAAGAATTATAATACAACATATGGAGAGGATTATGCTGAGTAGAGAAAAAGGAAAGAGAATACCCGATTTCGGCGAAAGCAAAATTAGAACTCCATTATTCAAGGCAAAAATCCAACATTTTTTTAGCCGAGATCATATTGGATTAGCACTATATATACAAAAGAGACAAAAGATTTAACTAAGAAACTATCTACAAGAAAATTTGGTTTTTAATGGGATTGGACTTTTGGGAAAAATTTGGTTTTGTCGGGAGACATTTGGTTTTGATGGGAAAAAGAAAATTTTTGGTTTTTAGGGAAACATTTGGAAAACTTTGGTTTTTATGGGAGAAAAACATTTGGTTTTAATGGGATAAGGAGACCAAGCCCACTGTTGGGTTTTGCGAAGCCCAGCTACGTTTTTGAAAAACAGGCCCACTGCTGGCGAGTAAAGCTCACTGTTGTTTTTTTGGAATTTTGAAATTTTGGCCCACTTGAACTTTGGTTCAGGCCCACAGTTCAGAAACAAGCCCAGGTAACAATTTGAAATTTGGGCTCTTAAATAGCCAAAGGTCGAGGCCCAACTGGGCTTTTGAAAACGTTTTCTGTTTTTGGGTCAAGCCCACAGTGTAAATGTTTTGTTTTCAAATGGATGTTAAGCCCACAGTCCCAGAAATTTAGTTGGGCTTTGGCTAGCTACTAACTAAAATATGAGGCCCAACTGGGCTTTCAAAAGTTCAGTTTTCTTTAATTTAAACAACAGGCCCAAATCAATCTAAAACCATGCCCACAAGAAATTAAACAAACAAGCCCACAAGAAATTAATTACAAACCCAACAGAAAAATGGAAAAAATTATTAAAAGCCCACAAATTAAAAATGGAAGCCCACAGGTTGGGTTCTCTTAATGGGTTTAGGCTTACTTGCTTAAGCACAGCCCAGCTGCTCAGTTTGGTTGCAAAAGCCCAGTTGGGCTTTGGATCATCCTAAGCTTTGGCTTCAATACTCAAGGCCCAGTTGGGCTTGGCTTATGAATGGCAGCAGCACCACTTCAGGCCTAGCAGCAGGAGCAGATCAGCAGCAGCAGCAACAGCACAACAGCAGGCTTTGCAGGTTCACAGGGCCACAGCAGAGCAACAGGTGCAGAAGGCAGCAGCAGTTAGCAGCAACAGGCAGCAACATGGGCCACAGCAGCTCAGCAGCAGTCTTGGCCTGACACAAGCAGGAGCACCACAGCAGCACAAGCAAAGCAGCTCAGCAGGAGAGCAGGAGTACAGCAAGCACAGGAGCAGCAGCAGCAGCATCTCCACAGCAAAAGCAGCAGGATAGGCAGGTACCTGCTGGCTCAAAGCAGAAAGTGAGTAAAGATGCAAGCTATGATGCAGGAATGTAAGTGAACAATATGCAAATGAGTATGCAATGCAGGGAAAGATGCAAATGCAATGAACTATGATGCAAATATGAAGATGAAAGTGAATGCAACAAAACAGCAAAGAACAAATCAACACACAGCGCCAAGTCCCCGGCAACGGCGCCAAAAACTTGGTAGGCATTTAAAGATGTGAAAATAAGACAATAAATGGATGCCTACAGTGATACCTGCAAGTGCACAGGGTCAAATTGTAGTAATGTGTGCAAGACAGGGTCATTCCACAGGGACTTGGGGTGTATTGAAGCATTCCTAAGCTAGTTAATCTAAATGCAATGAGTGACAATGACACAATGAAGCAAAGAGAGCAAAACCGGGCCTATACAAGGTGAGTTAAAGGTGACAGTGGCATATACAATGGTATGGTAGTGGCAATGTGGTAGTGATAAATCAAGACAGTTGCAAACCAAGGCCTAAGCCAAGGGCAATGGCAGGGGAGCAAAACTACAGATACAAAACAGAGAAACAACACAACTAGGTTATGAATCCACCTTGTGACCTAGCCAGATAGTGTAATTCTATGTTAAATACCTGTCCCTAATGGAGCTAGGTGAAGGTTCAAGCCTGCCTATGTTCCAGGGCATACATAAATGGAATGGAAGGAGAAGAAGCTTGCTCAACTGTTTACTCCTAGCATTGACTGTCTTTTGACAGCACAATCAATCACAAGCACAGTTGAGCACTAAATTCCTCCATTTCTCAATCAGCTCAATTTACAAGAATTATAACCTAACATTCCACCACTAACAGTGACTTAAGGCATCATCTCAGCCTAGCTATACACATACACATGTGAGCTCACATAACAGCAACAGAAACAAAACAATTACTAAACAGAGCATTGAACTGAACATAAACAAACACAGAAGACATAAAACAAAAACATGAACTGAATTGAAACTGAATAAGAGCAACTGAATTGAAACTGAATAAGAGTAATGGAATAAACATAAAGATAGTTGAAAATTAAACACTAACCCTTGAGACACTGGCTATTCCAGTGCTCTTGGGTGACACACTGGCTAATCCAGGCATAAGCCTTTACATCACACCCACAGTCCCCTTTTTATACCCAATTACATAATTAGGGTTTACACCCTTTTCACCCAAAAATTCCCAAAACAGTAGACATTAGGGTTCTACCTAATGTGACAGAAAATCACAGTTAGGTTCAATTACCTACCCTATATCACCCACTTTATCTTCTCCATGCTCTATCTCAACCTAATTAGGATTTATGTAAAAACCCCCAAATTGACAGAACTAGGGTTTGGTAAATTCTTACCCAAATTGATGCGATTACACGCTACTGACTTCGACCCATTCTTCTCCTTAGTCTCCTGCTCCTCTCCATGCCTCTGATTTCTTCTCTAGCCCTAGCTATTGTACCAATTTCTTTACTAGGGTTTTCTGAGAAAGAAAAGAAAAGAAATTGGTAGGATAGATGGCTAGAAGATGGGGGGAATGATTATAGTGGAGTTGGTGGTGGTGTACGGTGTGAAGGAGTGGCGTTTGGTGGTACGGCAATGGTGGTGGCGGACATGGTGTCTGTACAAAGAGGAGGTGGAGAGAAAGAGAAGAAGAAGGAGGAAATGAAAGAGAAGTCGATAGATTTTAGGGTATAGGGTTAGGTCTTTTCGGTGTGAGGCGGAACAGAAGAATCTGATGATCAGCGTGTGAAAGACGTTGGATACGAAGATGGTTGGTAGATCTAACGGTGGTATGAGAGATGAATCACTTCGACCGTTGGATTGTGAAATACAACAAAGTCAACGGTGCTAGATGATGTTAGGTA